>NC_058082.1:543943857-544543857 GCF_014858855.1 Bufo gargarizans | reverse complement strand
ACTTTGTTTGCTGTCCGCTTCCGTTCCATGGCCCCGGAAAATAAAAAGAACATTTCCTATTCTTGTCCAGTTTGCTGACAATAATAGGCATTTCTATCATGAGTCGCCTTTTCTGTTCCACAAATTTGCGCAACGCACATTGCCGGCATCCATGTCTTGCAGATCTGCAATTTGCGGACCGCAAAACACGGCACATTTGTGTGCATGAGCCGTAAGCATTACAAACAGTACGATATACCTCTTACATGCAGTGATGTCTCCTCTGATGCAGATGTTCTCTTTTCTCATGTTATCCATTTGTATCAAACCAAGACAAATGTATTTCAGACATGTCCTAGCATTAGAATTATTTATGTACGTTTGATATGTTATACATCTTATTATACACACTCACCTAAAGAATTATTAGGAACACCATACTAATACGGTGTTGGACCCCCTTTTGCCTTCAGAACTGCCTTAATTCTACGTGGCATTGATTCCACAAGGTGCTGATAGCATTCTTTAGAAATGTTGGCCCATATTGATAGGATAGCATCTTGCAGTTGATGGAGATTTGAGGGATGCACAGGGCACGAAGCTCCCGTTCCACCACATCCCAAAGATGCTCTATTGGGTTGAGATCTGGTGACTGTGGGGGCCATTTTAGTACAGTGAACTCATTGTCATGTTCAAGAAACCAATTTGAAATGATTCAAGCTTTGTGACATGGTGCATTATCCTGCTGGAGGTAGCCATCAGAGGATGGGTACATGGTGGTCATGAAGGGATGGACATGGTCAGAAACAATGCTCAGGTAGCCCGTGGCATTTAAACGCTGGCCAATTGGCACTAAGGGGCCTAACATGTGCCCAGAAAACATCCCCCACACCATTACACCACCACCACCAGCCTGCACAGTGGTAACAAGGCATGATGGATACATGTTCTCATTCTGTTTACGCCAAATTCGGACTCTACCATTTGAATGTCTCAACAGAAATCGAGACTCATCAGACCAGGCAACATTTTTCCAGTCTTCAACAGTCCAATTTTGGTGAGCTCGTGCAAATTGTAGCCTCTTTTTCGTATTTGTAGTGGAGGTGAGTGGTACCCGGTGGGGCCTTCTGCTGTTGTAGCCCATCCGCCTCAAGGTTGTGCGTGTTGTGGCTTCACAAATGCTTTGCTGCATACCTCGGTTGTAACAAGTGGTTATTTCAGTCAACGTTGCTCTTCTATCAGCTTGAATTAGTCGGCCCATTCTCCTCTGACCTCTAGCATCAACAAGGCATTTTCGCCCACAGGACGGCCGCATACTGGATGTTTTTCCCTTTTCACACCATTCTTTGTATCCACCATGCACGGTCACTAACTCAACTGTTCTTGTAACTCCCATAGAATTGAAAGGTGGATTCTGTGAGTTGTAGTTTCAGAACAGCTGGAGAGCCAGAGGTGGCTGATCCCTGTTGTAGGCTATCAATACTAATCTTGGGGGTCTGAACTCTACATCCCCCCCACCAATCACCATAGTAAAAGGAGCTACACCTTCTTACAAGTCATGCACTCCCTTTTTTGTTGTCACAGACACAATGGTCCCCCATACAGGACGCCTGTGCTCAAAAATGCATCTTGTCCTGTTTAAGTGAAAAAAAGCAGAGGCACAGCCAAATGGATGAAGAAATGCAGAACTCATAGGAGTGCCATGTCTTCTTTACAGTGATAACGGGGGCAGAGGACCCCCACTAATCATTCATTGCCTAAATTACAGTGCAAATTAATATGCTGAACACAGCAATGTGGGGGAAGCTGGGAAAGGGAGAGATTTTACCTGCAGTCCTATGCAAATTAATATGCTGAACATAGCAATGTGGAGGAAGTGGGGTAAGGGGGAGATGTTACCTGCAGTCCTGTGTAACAACACAGATAACTCTGTGAGTACAGAGAATGTAGTAGATGTCACCTGCAGTTCTATGTAACATCACATATAATTCTGTCAGTACAGAGAATGTGGTAGATGTCACCTGCAGTCCTATGTAATACACTCACCTAAAGAATTATTAGGAACACCATACTAATACGGTGTTGGACCCCCTTTTGCCTTCAGATCTGCCTTAATTCTACGTGGCATTGATTCAACAAGGTGCTGATAGCATTCTTTAGAAATGTTGGCCCATATTGATAGGATAGCATCTTGCAGTTAATGGAGATTTGAGGGATGCACATCCAGGGCACGAAGCTCTCGTTCCACCACATCCCAAAAATGCTCTATTGGGTTGAGATCTGGTGACTGTGGGGCCATTTTAGTACAGTGAACTCATTGTCATGCTCACGAAACCAATTTGAAATGATTCAAACTTTGTGACATGGTGCATTATCCTGCTGGAAGTAGCCATCAGAGGATGGGTACATGGTGGTCATGAAGGAATGGACATGGTCAGAAACAATGCTCAGGTGCCAGTGGCATTTAAACGATGGCCAATTGGCACTAAGGGGCCTAACGTGTGCCCAGAAAACATCCCCCACACCATTACACCACCACCACCAGCCTGCACAGTGGTAACAAGGCATGATGGATACATGTTCTCATTCTGTTTACGCCAAATTCGGACTCTACCATTTGAATGTCTCAACAGAAATCAAGACTCATCAGACCAGGTAACATTTTTCCAGTCTTCAACAGTCCAATTTTGGTGAGCTCGTGCAAATTGTAGCCTCTTTTTCCTATTTGTAGTGGAGATGAGTGGTACCCGGTGGGGTCTTCTGCTGTTGTAGCCCATCCGCCTCAAGGTTGTGCGTGTTGTGGCTTCATAAATACTTTGCTGCATACCTCGGTTGTAACGAGTGGTTATTTCAGTCAACGTTGCTCTTCTATCAGCTTGAATCAGTCGGCCCATTCTCCTCTGACCTCTAGCATCAACAAGGCATTTTCGCCCACAGGACGGCCGCATACTGGATGTTTTTCCCTTTTCACACCATTCTTTGTAAACCCTAGAAATGGTTGTGCGTGAAAATCCCAGTAACTGAGCAGATTGTGAAATACTCAGAACGGCCCGTCTGGCACCAACAACCAGGCCACGCTCAAAATTGCTTAAATCACCTTTCTTTCCCATTCTGACATTCAGTTTGCAGTTCAGGAGATTGTCTTGACCAGGACCACAACCCTACATGCATTGAAGCAACTGCCATGTGATTGGTTGACTAGATAATCGCTTTAATGAGAAATAGAACAGGTGTTCCTAATAATTCTTTAGGTGAGTGTATATCTAACCTTTTTACAGTGGCACATATTGGTCACTGAAATGGCATATCTGTGCAAAAAAATGAAATTTTTATTTTTTACTCTTAATTCAAATAAAAAATAAATAAATTAAAAAAGTGGTTTTAAAATGCTCACTACTTCCCCTTGAAAAATACCTTGAAGAGTGTATTTCCAAAATGGGGTCACTTCTTCTGGTTGTCTTTTTATTTTACATCTGATCATCAGGCATGATCAGTCAATGCTGTGTAAATCACCATATCAGGCCTCAAAGTGAATGGTGAGCCCTGTCTCATGGGCAGATTACAGTTTAGGGCCACATGTGGGACATTTCTACAATCAGGGAACACGGTATAAGAATCTGAGTTACATATTGTGCACAGAATATTTGGCACTGAAATGGTTTATCTGTGGAGAATTGCAATATACTTTTTACACCATCCACTAAGCATTTATTTCTGGAAAACACATGAGGGGCCTAAATTCCCACTAAATTCCTTGGGGGTAAAGTTTCCAAAATAGGGTAACTTTTTGGCGGTTTCTATTGTAGGGTACCTTAGGGTCTCTTCAAATGCAACATAGTGCCTAAAAACCATTCCAGCCAAATGTGCCCCCCAAAAAATATATTGCGCTCCTTTCTCTTTAAAATTCTGCCTTATGCCCATGCATCAGTTCACAACCTTCACTGTTAACCTGCTTGTCCTCAGCGGCACAGTGTAATTATTATTGTTGAGCGAAGCAAAGCATCCAAAGTGGAATTCGATCTGAAGTTTAGGAAAATTTCTATTACAACACGCAACAAAAAAAAAATATTTCGTCTGCTACTGGGCAAAAACCATTTGTCCTATAACCTGCCACAAACCGAGTGTGTGGCTTACAAATCCGAAGTCAGAATTTTTGTAACACATCACAAAATTTTGCTATACATAAGTATGCCTAAATAAATTAAGCACTTGGAAAGCATTGAATAATTTTGAATAGAACGAGTTTTACTCAACAACAATTACCTGATCTACATCAAAGTTTGCGTAGTAAACAGTGTATGAAAATGTAATGGAATAACAACATTTCAAAAAGTGCTTTTTCAATTTAAAAGTCTTACTTGAGCAAGGCCCAGTACTGTTAAAAGTGCTTCAGGCATCTGCCTTTGCGTTTGTGAACGGTCATATTTTCCCGTTGCACAAACCAGCAGTAGTACCCCATCATGTTGGGATTCCAGCGGCCTTGATACCTGTTCTCCATTGTAGAAATATCTTTATCGAACCGCTCTCCATGTTTGTCACTTACATGTCCCAAATTGGGTGGGAAAAGGTCAAGATGAGAATGTAAGAAATGCACTTTCAATGACATTCGGCAGCCAAGTTGTTCATATGCTGTAAGCATTTTGTCTACTACTTCAGCATAGTTTGCAGCTCGTCTGTTCCCGAGGAAAATCTGCACTACGAGCACAAATGCAGCCCAAGCTGCAAGACACTCTCGCTTTGTCAGATTCTTGCGCTAATCATAAGTAGTGTATGTGCCACATATGTAGCAGAAATTGTCTGGATCGTTAACACATTTGCGTTTATCCATCTTAAGTTTCAAAACTGATAGCACTATAACAGATCACTTTATCAAAATCTGTCCAGCTTACCTTATATACTTCTGAACAGGTCTAGACATGTCCATTGGAATATCTCCAATATAATGTATTAATATTATAACTGAATAGGCTTTGCATGTACTTAAAATCTAGACGTGTCGGGCAAATTCCGAGTTCAGATTTGGAATCAGCGCGTTCATTTTAGTATAAAATTACATGTTTTTCTCTCAGTAGCAAAATGATTGTTGCGCTGTGTTAGCAATGAATCTTAATTTCCTCATGCTTAGTGTAATAAATCTTTTTTTCCCTAAAATTATGGCTACACGTGTTACAATATCCCCTCCGCTCGAGTCAGAGGAATTATTTTCCCATCCATTCCAAGACCTTACCGATGCGCAGCCATACTTGGCATCGGATCAGGAAGAGGAAGTATCAACGGTCGCCAACGAGCAGTCTGACGTCAGTACCCAGATCAGCCCAAGGAGTGTGGTCCCCGCTGTTGCTGCCTACTCCGAGATCTCTAATGTCAGTGGTGGTGAAGGGGACGATGATGACGAGTCTATGGACGTCACGTGGGTGCCCACAAGAGAGGAAGAGGAGGGGAGTTCAGAGGGAGAGACAGAGCAGCAGATAGGGAGGAGAAAGAGGAGAAGCAGGCAGAACTTACAATGCACAGGAGGCAAAAAGCAGACTGCTAATGTATCTGAAACGAGCCATCCACCATGCACGGTCACATCTGGCGATTCCAGGACGCCGGCACATGGCTCCGCAGTGTGGGCTTTTTTTAACGTGTCCGCTGCTGACATAGTGTTGCCATCTGCAGCCTGTGCTGTCAATGCATAAGTCATGGTAAGCCCAACACTCACCTAGGGACGACCGCCTGAAGAAGGCACCTGGCCTCCCATCACCGAGCCCAGTGGGAGCAACACCGTCAGAACCCACAAAGCCACACTCCCGGCTCTCCACGTCCTGCCTCTTCTTCTCATTCTCCCTTCACCTCTAATTTGTCCTCCACTCCACCTTCCATTATACCGTTGTCGTGGTCATCTGGCAAAAGGCAGGCTTCCGTGGCCCAAATGTTCAAGCGTAAAAAGATGTTGACGCCGGATAACCCTTTTGCTCTACAGCTGACCGCTGACTTATTGGAACTGCTTGCCCGCCAACTACTGCCATATAAACTGGTGGACTCAGAGGCCTTTAGAAAATTTGTGGCACACTGCAATGGAAGGTCCCCGGAAGGAAATATTTCTCCCAGAAGGGCATCCCGAATATATCCTATATAGCCACGTTCAGCGACAAGGTGAATGTATCTCTGGCACACAGTGTTGTTGCCAAGATACATCTGACCACAGACACGTGGTCTAGCAAACACAGGCAGGCAAGGTACATAAATTTTACTGCCCACTGGGTGAACCTTCTGACGGCCGTCAAGCATGTAACCCGTGGCACCGGTGTGGATTTGGTGTTACTGCCACGGATTGCATGCAGGCCTGCTGTCACGACCATGGTCATGGTCGTGACTCCTGTAACCGCATGCAGTTGCCTGCGGTCTAGGTCTGGTTGTCAATCACAGGTGAGGGCTGTAGTATGTTGCCTCACCTGTGGTTGCAGCTGGCAACATTGTTTATGTGGCAGCATAGCAGCCTGAGCTGTTGCGAGGCAGCTTACTATGTTGTGCATGCGGTTGCACCAGGCAACCTGTCTATTTAGGTGTTCCTTGTTTCTGTGCATGAGGTTTATTTATGGGTGCACGTTCCCCTTTAAGTGGCTTTCTTCCCTTCCCTGGTGTTGGAAGGGTTAACTTCCTTCCTAGTGTGTGTGCACTGGGTGTGTCTGTGTGGGTGTGGCTACATGGGCTATTTAACCTCAGTTGAGACCTGATGTCTGAGGGGTACTCCATCCTTGTAGTAAGCTGAAGGCACCCTCCTGGTCTCTAATACCATCTGCCAGTGAGGGCCACCCTTGTGGTCATAAAATGTTATACATGATGTTTAGTTGATGTTCTTTTCTCTTTTATATTTTATGCACCTATGGATCTGGGTTCCTGTGTGTTTGTGTGTGTGCTGTGTCCATTTATGTTTGGGTGTGGACACTAGATTTTATTGCACGGGATCCAGTCTGTGTGTCTGTGGCAGGTAGGTGTGAAAGTACTTTTCATCCTCCTGCCATATCCATAGGCTGTTCATGTTCCTATCCCCTTGCAGCTTGGCCACTTTAGACTTCTGTTTCTCCACGTCCAGGAGGAACGGGCTGTCTACCCAGCTCCTAACTCAGGGATCTGCGGAGGGTGAGTAGAGATCCGAGGTTCCTGAGCATGAGCCCTCCTAACTTCAAGGTCGGCTCATGTAGCTAGGAGTCAGGGTCAGATTAGGGAAGCTCTTGGAGGTGACCTGCTCCCTAATTCTGTGGTCCTGGCCAAGTAGCGACCTACCATCTTCTGGCATTGCACGACTGAGGGTTTTTCCCATCCTCAGCCTTGACAACTGCCTCTTCTTCTCCTCCTCCTACTCCATCCTCCATCTCCTGTCTTCCGCTGTGCCCCCCAAGCTCCCCAGAACCTATTCGACATGCTAGGTGAGATGTTGCCATACTGTGCTGCGGCTGTTGTACCTGGAAGCCAAGAGCCACACCGGTCCTGCACTCCTTTCAGCTCTGCGGTCACAGGCCGATCATTGCCTAACCCCGCTGTATTTAACCTCTTCAGGACACATGACGTACCGGTACGATATGTTGTCTTGGTACTTAAGGACACATGACGTACCGGTACGTCATGTGTTGTTCCGATCACTGCCGCCTGGCCGGTTTGCTGCGCTTTCTGCAGTTTCTGATCCCCAAGGTCCCTGACCGCAGGGATCAGAAACTTTAATATGCCTAAAATATATATGTTTCACCCCCCCCCCTGCACCCCTGAATGATTTTATGACGGCAGGTTGAAGACGGTGCGGGAGGCGGGCGGTGCTGCACGCGGGATCGCGATCCCTCACCAGCCTTCCCTTGAATAATCGTTGGTGGCCAGTGGGCATACCTGGTATAAACGGCTGACACCTGTGATGCGATGTCAGCCAGTTAACCCTTTACATACCGCGGTCCGTACGGACTGCGGTATGGAAGAGCAGAGGTTAACAGTCGGGAGATCCCTCCCTCTACCATCGCGGGTCTGCTGTGCCTTTGCAGCCCCTGGACAGGATGAGATGACAGAGGGGGGGAGCCCCCTCCTTACCCTTCCCCGTCTGCACAGTTGTGGCCACAACTGAGCAGACGGGGAAGGTTCCCATGGCAACAGGACGCCTTCTCAGTCATCCTGCTGTCCATGTCCTAAAAGCATAGATCTGTTCAGACAAAGTGTAAGTAAAATACAGTACAAAACACTATATAGTGTACTGTACTGTATTATACAGACATCAGACCCACTGGATCTTCAAGAACCAAGTGGGTCTGGGTCAAAAAAAAAAGTGAAAAAAAGTGAAAAAAAAGTAAAAATCCAAAAACACATTTATCACTGATTAAAAATAAAATTCCCTACACATGTTTGGTATCGCCGTGTCCGTACCGACCTGATCTATAAAACGGTCATGTTACTTTACCCGAACGGTGAACGCCATAAAAATAAAAAATAAAAAACTATGATGAAATTGAAATTTTGCCCACCTTACTTCCCAAAAAAAGGTAATAAAAGTGATCAAAAAAGTTGCATGTACGCCAAAATTGTAACAATCAAACCATAATCTCATCCCACAAAAATAATTCCCTACCCAACATAATTGCCTAAAAACTGAAAAAACTATGGCTCTTAGACTATGGAAACACTAAAACATGATTTTTTTTGTTTCAAAAATTAAATAATTGTGTAAAACTTACATAAATAAAAAAAAATATATACATATTAGGTATCACCACGTCCGTATTAACCGGCTCTATAAAAATATCACATGACCTAACCCCTCAGGCGACCACTGTTAAAAAATAAAAACCGTGTAAAAAAGCCATTTTTTGTCATCTTATGTCACAAAAAGTGTAATAGCAAGTGATCAAAAAGTCAAATGCACCTCAAAATAGTGACAATAAAACCGACATCTCATCCAGCAAAAAATGAGACCCTACTTAAGATAATTGCCCAAAAACTGAAAAAAACTATGGCTCTTAGACTATGGAGACACTAAAACATTTTTTTTGTTTTAAAAATGAAATCATTGTGTAAAACTTACATAAATAAAAAAAAGTATACATATTAGGTATTGCCGCGTCCGTGACAACCTGCTCTATAAAATTACCACATGATCTAACCTGTCAGAAAAATTTTGTAAATAACAAAAAAAAAAAACTGTGCCAAAAAAGCTATTTCTTGTTACCTTGCCGCACAAAAAGTGTAATATAGAGCAACCTAAACTAGTGCCAATAATGCTGCCACCCTATCCTGTAGTTTCTAAAATGGGGTCACTTTTTTGGAGTTTCTACTCTATGGGTGCATCAGGGGGGCTTCAAATGGACATGGTGTAAAAAAAACAGTCCAGCAAAATCTGCCTTCCAAAAACCGTATGGCATTCCTTTCCTTCTGCGCCCTGCCGTGTTCCCGTACAGCAGTTTACGACCACATATGGGGTGTTTCTGTAAACTACAGAATCAGGGCCATAAATAATGAGTTTTGTTTGGCTGTTAACCCTTGCTTTGTAACTGGAAAAAAAATATTAAAATGGAAAATCTGCCAAAAAAGTGAAATTTTGAAATTGTATCTCTATTTTCCATTAAATCTTGTGCAACACCAAAAGGGTTAACAAAGTTTGTAAAATCAGTTTTGAATACCTTGAGGGGTGTAGTTTCTTAGATGGGGTCACTTTTATGGAGTTTCTACTCTAGGGGTGCATCAGGGGGGCTTCAAATGGGACATGGTTTAAATAAACCAGTCCAGCAAAATCTGCCTTCCAAAAACCAAACGGCGCACCTTTCACTCTACGCCCCGCTGTGTGGCCGTACAGTAGTTTACGGCCACATATGGGGTGTTTCTGTAAATGGCAGAGTCAGAGCAATAAAGATACAGTCTTGTTTGGCTGTTAACCCTTGCTTTGTTAGTGGAAAAAATGGATTAAAATGGAAAATTAGGCAAAAAAATGAAATTCTCAAATTTTATCCCCATTTGCCAATAACTCTTGTGCAACACCTAAAGGGTTAACAAAGTTTGTAAAATCAGTTTTGAATACCTTGAGGGGTGTAGTTTATATAATGGGGTCATTTTTGGGTGGTTTCTATTATGTAAGCCTCGCAAAGTGACTTCAGACCTTTAGTAGTCAATAAAAATTGGGTTTTTGTAAATTTCTGAAAAATTTCAAGATTTGCTTCTAAACTTCTAAGCCCCCAAAAAATAAAATATCATTCCCAAAATAATTCAAACATGAAGTAGACATATTGGGAATGTAAAGTCATCACAATTTTTGGGGGTATTACTATGTATTACAGAAGTAGAGAAACTGAAACTTTGAAATTTGCAAATTTTTCCAAATTTTTGGTAAATTTGGTATTTTTTTATGCAAAAAAAAAATATTTTTTTGACTTCATTTTACCAGTGTCATGAAGTACAATATGTGATGAAAAAACTATCTCAGAATGGCTTGGATAAGTCAAAGCATTTTAAAGTGATCAGCACTTAAAATGACACTAGTCAGATTTGCAAAAAATGGCCTGGTCCTTAAGGTGAAATAAGGCTGTGTCCCTAAGGGGTTAACAGTTGGTAAAGTGGTGTGCGACAACGGTGCCAATCTGCTGAGCGCGCTGAAACAAGGCAAAATCACACACATGCCATGCATAGAACACGTCCTGAACTTAGTTGTGCAGCGATTCTTTGCCAAATACCCCGGGGTCCAGGACGTCTTGTGGCAGGCCAGGAAAATCTCTGGCCATTTTAGAAGATCTTACATGGCCATGGCTCGCCTTGCTGTTGCTCACTGGCGACACCACCTGCCCGTCAGATGTCTGATTTGTGATTGCCCGATGCAATAGAACCCCACCTTGAATATGCTTGATAGGCTGCCCCAGCAGAAATATGCAATTAACGACTAACTGTACAAACTCTACGGCAGGACAGGTTCTGGGGAGCTTGTTTTTTTTTTCACAGTGCCAGTGGCTGCTCATGCACAACGCATGCAAACCATTTGATGAGATCACCAAACTGGTCAGTCGCAGCCAGGGCGCTATCAGTGACATCGTACCTTATGCCTTCTTTCATTGCGTTGTGTCATTGATGAAGCTGTCGAGGAGCAGGAGCAGGAAGATGATGAAGTCGTAATGCTGGATGAATTCCCAGGTGGGCTACTCCATCTGAGACAAGTCAACAGGAGTCTGAAAAGGGAGTCAGAGGAGGATGGTTCCGGTGCGTAGGAGGAGAAGGAGCAAGGAGAGCATGCTTTAAACTTTTCTGGTATCCCTGGTGTTGTTCGTGGCTGGGGGAGGAGACCGAGGACAACATTATCCTATACGATGAGCAGCAATCAGGCCACTCCACCACTACCAGTTTAGTGCAAATGGAGGCTTTCATGCCCCAGTGTTTGAAGAGGGACCCGCGTATAAAAAGCATAAAGGTCAAGGACCAGTACTGGGTGGCAATGTACTTAGACCCCCTGTACAAACACAAGATGGCGGACATGTTACAAGCATCACAGAGGGCTGTCAGAATGCAGCACTTCCAAGCGGGCTTCTAGAAAAGCTGCAATCTGCTTTTGCGGGCACTGGCAGAGGAATTTCCACTAACAGAGAAACAGTTGCGGGTACCAATCCAACAGCGTATGCAAGAAGAGGGCGGTTTGAAGATGTTTTGGTCACTTCGGATATAAGATCATTCTTGCAGCCAACCAATCGACAGCCGCCCTCAGGATCCAGCCTCAGGAAACTCCTAGACCGTCAGGTTCCGACTACATCGGGTTAGCAGCCGATGTGGACTCTATGAGAAGCGAGAAACCCCCTGGACTATTGGGTGTGCAGGCTTGACCTATGGCCAGAGCTGGCACAATTTGCCATGGAACTCTTGGCTTGCCCCTTGTCCAGTATCCTGTCCGAAAGGACTTTTAGCGCAGCAGGGGGGATCGTGACCGATAAGCGCACTAGCCTAGCTCACGACAGTGTGGATTACCTTACATTTCTAAAAATGAATGAGGCATGGATTTTGGAGGAATTCAACACCTGCAATGACCATGTTTAATTGAATTTTCTTATGCTAGCCCAAACATATCCTACAACACCAAGAACAAAGAATGGTCCTTGTCTTATGTAAATAATGAGGCATAAAAGGCCTTTTCTGTCTGTTGAATGCCTAATGTTTTGGGCCACGGAGGAATTCAACACCTGTGACGACCACGTATTTCAACTATTATTATTAGGGTTCTTTTCAAAACGGGGGATTTTGTTAGCCATTTTCTTAATCCAATTTTATATTTTTAGTTCTTTTAAACATATGTGTTTGACCTGTATTTGTACTGGCCTGCAAAAGAATTGATATCCATTGACCGTCTAATATACCTCCGGCCACATAATCACTTGATCTTTTATGTAAGGTGAATGCATAATTTTGGGCCCTGTAATCTAACTGGCCAACAAATTGCTATACGGTGACCGCCTAATGTACCTCCAGCCGCATTATCAATTGTTCTTTTCTGTCCGGTGAATGAATAATTTTTGGGGCCTGTACTCCACTGGCCTGCTGTAAAATTGCTATCCAATGACCGTGTAATCTACCTCCAGACACATACTTACTTGTTCTTTTCTGTATGGTGAATGAATAATTGTTGGGCCTTCGGAGGAATTCAACACCAGTGACGACCATGTGTTATCGAATTTCAACTATTATTATTAGTTTTTTTTTTCAAAAGGGGAGATTTCGTTAGTCATGTTTTTAATCCAATTTAATATTTTTAGTTCTTTTAAACATATGCATTTGACCTGTAGTTGTACTCGCATTTGGTACGGATCCATCGTGTATCTGCACATACGGATCCGCACCGATAATACAACCGCATGCATCTGTTCAGAACGGATCCGTTTGTATTATCTTTAACATAGCCAAAACGGATCCGTCTTAAACATCATTGAAAGTCAATGGGGGACGGATCCGTTTTCTATTGTGCCATATAGTGTCAGTGAAAACGGATCCGTTCCCATTGACTTACATTGTGTTTCAGGACGGATCCGTTTGCCTCCGCATCATCAGGTGGACACCAAAACGCTGCAAGCAGCGTTTTGGTGTCCGCCTCCAGACCGGAATGGAGGTGGGACGGATGCAAACTGATGCATTCTGAACAGATCCTTATCCATTCAGAATGCATTAGGGCAAAACTGATCCGTTTTGGACTGCTTAAGAGAGCCCTGAAATGGATCTCACAAACGGAAACCAAAACGAAGCCTTAACTGTTCTTTTCTGTACAGTATTTAAATAATTGTTGGGGCTTCGGAGTAATTCATCACCAGTGACGACTAGAGATGTCGCGAACATAAAATTTTCAGTTCGCGAACGGCGAACGCGAATTTCTGCAAATGTCGGCGAATTGGGCGAACCGCCATTGACTTCAATAGGCAGGCGAATTTTAAAACCCACAGGGACTCTTTCTAGCCACAGTAGTGATGGAAAAGTTGTTTCAAGGGGACTAACACCTGGACTGTGGCATGCCGGAGGGGGATCCATGGCAAAACTCCCATGGAAAATTACATAGTTGACGCAGATTTGGATTTTAATCCATAAAGGGCATAAATCGCCTAACAATCCTAAATTTTTTTGAACAACGTGGTTTAAAACATCCAGTGTGTGTATACGATCAGGTATGATGCTGTATCGATCAGGTAGTGTAAGGGTTACACCCACTTCACAGACATTGACAGACCAAACGCCCCTTTTAATGCACCGCAAACAACCACAAACAGTCCATTTGCCCAACCGCAAACTTCCCATTTGCACAAGGTTGGATACCAAGCTAGCCATGTCCCATTGATGTCATTGAAGGTTTCTTCCTCCACCCACCACGAACACCAAGGGTCCCCAAAAGGTGAATTGAATTGATTTTTCGATCGGGGAGATGGTTAAAAAAACGCTGGCTCCCTCCCCTTTGTTTGAATCCACGCCACGGTCACTGCGTCTGCGCCGTGCAATTTACTGTCACACCCGATATGAGTGGTATTTTCTGTAGTACTATTCTCATCAGTTTAATCCCTGTATGGTCCCCAATCTGGGATCAATTTATTAAATTGATTTTTGGAACGGGGAGATGGTTAAAAAAACGCTGGCTCCCTCCCCTTCGACTGCCTTCACAGTGACAGACCAAACTCTGATACACCAAACTGAATTGATTTTAGGAACCGGGAGATGGAAAAAGCAGCTTGGTCGGTCCTCTTACTCCCAACTTGGGGCACTGCGCGTGCATGGAGCAATGTGCTGTGACACCCTATATGAGTGGTGTCTTAACTAGAACTATTCCTATCAGTTTAATCCCTGTTACGTCCCCTATCCGGGGACGTGTGTCGAATTGATTAACCATTGTCGAATTAACGAACCATTACGACATCCTGAAATAATTTAGTTCTGAGCTTTGTACTTGCTTTGTATTGGAATTGATGGGGATTTTTTAAATTGTCTGCATTATTTCTAATAAACTATTAAGAGACTTTATTATGATTTTTTTATTTTATGTATTAAAAACCCATACAACTTAAAAAAAAAAAAAATGAAAGAAAATGTATGTTTTTTCTATGAAAAATTATCCAGCCGATCGCTTTTGGTCTGATCATAATGAAGCAACGGCCTTATCATCTGGAGTGTGGCAACATTGCCAACACACTCATAGAGGTGATGATCGCTTCATTGTGATACGCAAGCCCCTTCACCACAACAAGGTAACGTTTACGAAGGGGAATTGACACTTGTTTGTGCCTTTTTTTTTTGCAGCCACAGTGCAGCACCAGAGGCCAGAAAAATTAGGCATGTACACATGCCTGAAAAATAATGTTATTGTTGCAGCCACTGTTGTACAGCAGCGTGGGGACCATTTTGAGGCCAAGGCATGTCATCAGGCGTTTTTTATTAGTCAAACGTATCCCCCACTGGCAGTCCCTTCGGGATCCATGCCTCATTCATCTTAATGAAGGTGAGGTAATCAACACTTTTTTGACCGAGGCGACTTCTTTTGTCAGTGACAATGCATCCTGCTGCACTGAATGTTCTTTCCGACAGGACACTTGAAGCGGGGCAGGCCAGAAGTTCTATCGCAAACTGGGATAGCTCAGGCCACAGGTCAAGCCTGCACACCCAGTAGTCAAGGGGTTCATCGCTCCTCAGAGTGTCGATATCTGCAGTTAAGGTGAGGTAGTCTGCCACCTGTTGGTCGAGTCGGTCTCTAAGGCTGGATCCCGAAGGGCTGTGGCGATGTGTAGGACTGAAAAAGCACCGCATGTCCTCCATCAACAGCACATCTGTAAAGCTTCCTTTCCTTGCCGCCGTGGTCATAGTAGGAGGAGGATTACTTTCACCTCTTCCCCTGTTAGATTCCCGTTGTGCTGTGATATCCCCCTTATAAGCTGTGTAAAGCATATTTTTTTGCTTGGTTTTGAACTGCTGCATCCTTTCTGACTTCTGGTAATTTGGTAACATTTCCACCACTTTCTGCTTATACCGGGGGTCTAGTAGCGTGGCCACCCAGTACAGGTCGTTCTCCTTCATCCTTTTTATACGAGGGTCCCTCAACAGACATGACAGCACGAAAGACCCCATTTGCACAAGGTTGGATGCCGAGCTACTCATTTCCCGTTCCTCGTCCTCACTGATGTCATTGACGGTCTGTTCTTCACCCCAGCCACTTACAACACCACGGGTCCCAGATAGGTGACATGTCACGCCAATTGGGATCTCAGACATACAGATAAACCAGCAAACCAGGCTCTAGGCGAGAAGCAGGGGAAGGGTCACCTCCTAGCAAATCCCTGACTTCTCTCCCTGCTCTGCTCAGCCCACATTCAAACCTTGATGGTAGGAATGAAGTGTCCTCGTGCCTGGGCTAAAACACCCTAGATTGCCTGAGATGGTGAAAAGGGGAATAGGAGCAGCCTGCTCGCACAGAACCTGGATGGGAGAGATGACACCAATACAACCAAGATAGCAAACAACAAAAACTGAAACCACACTTATCTTTTCCGGGCTGGAACAGATAACTTTCCCTCCTTGCTTCCAAGACCAGAATGATTTCTATAACCCGCTCAGAGCACTGGGATAGAGTGCTATTTAAACTAATGACCCCACCCAGTGTACCTGATGGGAGGCAGATCCAGCACGGCTCCAAAACAGAACACTAAACACGTGCTGCTATTCTGGCTGACCACAACTCTTCCTCTTCCTCTTCACGCTCATCTACAGCCTGATCCAGCACTCTTCGCAGGGCACGCTCCAGGAAGAAAACAAATAGGATGAGGTTGCTGATGGTGCCTTCGGTGCAACTGACTAGGTTTGTCACCTCCTCAAAAGGACGAATGAGCCTACAGGCATTGCGCATGAGCGTCCAGTAACATGGCAAAAAAAATCCCAGCTCCGCAGAGGCTGTCCTAGCACCCCGGTCATACAAATACTCGTTGACGGCTTTTTCTTGTTGGAGCAGGCGGTCGAACATTAGGAGTGTTGAATTCCAACATGTCGGGCTGTCGCAAATCAAGCGCCTCACTGGCATGTTGTTTCGGCGCTGAATGTCTGAAAAGTGCCCATGGCTGTGTTGGAACGCCGGAAATGGCAGAAATAAGATAATAATGCACTTATTAAAGCAGATGCAAGCACTATATATGGACCAAGTCCTCACTCTGATATGATAATGTCTGAGACACTTAGTCAATATATTTTGATCAAAACACATCTAAGCCCGCCTACCGAACGTCAAGGTGGTCTCAGGTCAGGCGGGTCCTACGCTAAACCTACCTAAGCCGTTGGGCTTCTATGTTCAGGAGCGCAGACGCCGCACATATGGTGTGCTGCTCCTAGTAACCTCCATGTGCATCAAGCAACCAATGGGAGGAGGAGCAAGCACAGCCATATGTACCACCTAATTAAGGCGCTCATTGGATAGGGGAGGGGGGCAAAAGTGCAGAGGAATGCTGCTCCCAAGATACTAGGTGCGCATTCACACTTGAAGGTGCCACTCCCTCAAGCAAACACTACATAAACAAAAAAATCACAGAAAAAACTAAGATAAAAACATCCTGCACGATATAATACAAATTTGCGGATGTCCCTGGCCATATTATTGAAGAAAACCACAGAAATAAGATAATAATGCACTTATTAAAGCAGATGCAAGCACTATATATGGACCAAGTCCTCACTCTGATATGATAATGTCTGAGACACTTAGTCAATATATTTTGATCAAAACACATCTAAGCCCGCCTACCGAACGTCAAGGTGGTCTCAGGTCAGGCGGGTCCTACGCTAAACCTACCTAAGCCGTTGGGCTTCTATGTTCAGGAGCGCAGACGCCGCACATCTGGTGTGCTGCTCCTAGTAACCTCCATGTGCATCAAGCAACCAATGGGAGGAGGAGCAAGCACAGCCATATGTACCACCTAATTAAGGCGCTCATTGGATAGGGGAGGGGGGCAAAAGTGCAGAGAAATGCTGCTCCCAAGATACTAGGTGCGCATTCACACTTGAAGGTGCCACTCCCTCAAGCAAACACTACATAAACAAAAAAATCACAGAAAAAACTAAGATAAAAACATCCTGCACGATATGATACAAATTTGCGGATGTCCCTGGCCATATTATTGAAGAAAACCACAGAAATAAGATAATAATGCACTTATTAAAGCAGATGCAAGCACTATATATGGACCAAGTCCTCACTCTGATATGATAATGTCTGAGACACTTAGTCAATATATTTTGATCAAAACACATCTAAGCCCGCCTACCGAACGTCAAGGTGGTCTCAGGTCAGGCGGGTCCTACGCTAAACCTACCTAAGCCGTTGGGCTTCTATGTTCAGGAGCGCAGACGCCGCACATATGGTGTGCTGCTCCTAGTAACCTCCATGTGCATCAAGCAACCAATGGGAGGAGGAGCAAGCACAGCCATATGTACCACCTAATTAAGGCGCTCATTGGATAGGGGAGGGGGGCAAAAGTGCAGAGGAATGCTGCTCCCAAGATACTAGGTGCGCATTCACACTTGAAGGTGCTACTCCCTCAAGCAAACACTACATAAACAAAAAAATCACAGAAAAAACTAAGATAAAAACATCCTGCACAATATAATACAAATTTGCGGATGTCCCTGGCCATATTATTGAAGAAAACCACAGAAATAAGATAATAATGCACTTATTAAAGTAGATGCAAGTACTATATATGGACCAAGTCCTCACTCTGATATGATAATGTCTGAGACACTTAGTCAATATATTTTGATCAAAACACATCTAAGCCCGCCTACCGAACGTCAAGGTGGTCTCAGGTCAGGCGGGTCCTACGCTAAACCTACCTAAGCCGTTGGGCTTCTATGTTCAGGAGCGCAGACGCCGCACATATGGTGTGCTGCTCCTAGTAACCTCCATGTGCATCAAGCAACCAATGGGAGGAGGAGCAAGCACAGCCATATGTACCACCTAATTAAGGCGCTCATTGGATAGGGGAGGGGGGCAAAAGTGCAGAGGAATGCTGCTCCCAAGATACTAGGTGCGCATTCACACTTGAAGGTGCCACTCCCTCAAGCAAACACTACATAAACAAAAAAATCACAGAAAAAACTAAGATAAAAACATCCTGCACGATATGATACAAATTTGCGGATGTCCCTGGCCATATTATTGAAGAAAACCACAGAAATAAGATAGTAATGCACTTATAAGTGCATTATTATCTTATTTCTGTGGTTTTCTTCAATAATATGGCCAGGGACATCCGCAAATTTGTATCATATCGTGCAGGATGTTTTTATCTTAGTTTTTTCTGTGATTTTTTTTTGTTTATGTAGTGTTTGCTTGAGGGAGTGGCACCTTCAAGTGTGAATGCGCACCTAGTATCTTGGGAGCAGCATTCCTCTGCACTTTTGCCCCCCTCCCCTATCCAATGAGCGCCTTAATTAGGTGGTACATATGGCTGTGCTTGCTCCTCCTCCCATTGGTTGCTTGATGCACATGGAGGTTACTAGGAGCAGCACACCATATGTGCGGCGTCTGCGCTCCTGAACATAGAAGCCCAACGGCTTAGGTAGGTTTAGCGTAGGACCCGCCTGACCTGAGACCACCTTGACGTTCGGTAGGCGGGCTTAGATGTGTTTTGATCAAAATATATTGACTAAGTGTCTCAGACATTATCATATCAGAGTAAGGACTTGGTCCATATATAGTGCTTGCATCTGCTTTAATAAGTGCATTATTATCTTATTTCTGTGGTTTTCTTCAATAATATGGCCAGGGACATCCGCAAATTTGTATCATATCGTGCAGGATGTTTTTATCTTAGCTTTTTCTGTGATTTTTTTGTTTATGTAGTGTTTGCTTGAGGGAGTGGCACCTTCAAGTGTGAATGCGCACCTAGTATCTTGGGAGCAGCATTCCTCTGCACTTTTGCCCCCCTCCCCTATCCAATGAGCGCCTTAATTAGGTGGTACATATGGCTGTGCTTGCTCCTCCTCCCATTGGTTGCTTGATGCACATGGAGGTTACTAGGAGCAGCACACCATATGTGCGGCATCTGCGCTCCTGAACATAGAAGCCCAACGGCTTAGGTAGGTTTAGCGTAGGACCCGCCTGACCTGAGACCACCTTGACGTTCGGTAGGCGGGCTTAGATGTGTTTTGATCAAAATATATTGACTAAGTGTCTCAGACATTATCATATCAGAGTGAGGACTTGGTCCATATATAGTGCTTGCATCTTCTTTAATAAGTGCATTATTATCTTATTTCTGTGGTTTTCTTCAATAATATGGCCAGGGACATCCGCAAATTTGTATCATATCGTGCAGGATGTTTTTATCTTAGTTTTTTCTGAGATTTTTTTGTTAACGCCGGAAATGGCCACACACCTTCCTGGCCTGCTTAAGGACGTCCTGTAAGCCTGGGTACTTAGACACAAAGCGTTGTACGATGAGATTCAACACATGTGCCATGCACGGCACATGTGACAACTTGCCCAAATTCAATGCCGCCAACAAATTGCTTCCATTGTCACACACCACTTTGCCGATCTCCAGTTGGTGCGGGGTCAGCCTCTGATCCACCTGTGCGTTCAGGGCAGACAGGATTGCTGGTCCGATGTGGATCTCTGCTTTCAGGCAAGTCAACCCCAAGACAGCGTGACACTGTCGTATCCGGGATGTGGAATAGCCCCTGGGGAGCTGGGGGGAACAGTTGATGTGCAGCCAGACGCCGCAGCAGAAGAGGACTCAGCCGAGGAGGTTATCGAAGAGGATGGAGTAGGAGGAGTAGAGGAGGTGGCAGCAGGCCTGCCTGCAAGTCGTGGCTGTGTCACCAACTCCGCAGCAGAGCCACGCATTCCATGCTTGGCAGCCATCAGCAGGTTTACCAATGCGCAGTGTAGGTGATATACCTGCCCTGACCGTGCTTTGCAGAACAGGTATCAGTGGTCAGATGGACCCTTGCCCCAACACTGTATGCCAGAGATGCCATGACTTCCTTTTCAATCACTCAGTAGAGGTTTGGGATTGCCTGTTTTGAAAATAAAAAATTGTCCAGGTACCTTCCACTGTGGTGTCCCAATAGCGACAAATATTTTGAAGGCCTAAGACTCCACCAGCTGGTATGGTAAAAGCTAGCGGGCTAAGAGTTCCGTCAAGCCAGCTGAGAGACGCCGGGCAAGGGTGTGACTCTGTGACATTAGCTTCTTACACTCAAACATTTCCTTTACAGACACCTGACTGTGGGCAGATGAGATGGAACTGCTGAAGGTGAGAGGTGGAGTGGCGGGTGGTTGAGAGGGGGCAAGGAGGACAGCAGTGGTTGACGTGGCTGAAGATGATGGACCAGAAGGAGGATGGTGGCTTTGAGCTTGTGTGCTGCTTCTACTCGTCATCATGTGTTGATCCCATAGGCGTTTGTGATATGCGATCATGTGCCTTCGCAAAGCAGTTGTACCTAGGTGAGTGTTGGATTTCCCACGACTCAGTTTCTTTTGGCACAGGTTTCAAATGGCATCACTGTTGTCAGAGGCAGACACACAAAAAAAATGCCACACTGCTGAGCTTTGCAATGACGGCATTCTGGTGGTGGCAACAGCATGCGTTGATAGGCGTGCTGTCTGGCTGAGCCCGGGTGCCAATACATGCTGTCTGACTGTGCCACTAGCTCCTTGCGACGACCTCCCCCTGCTTCCAACTCGTCTCCTTCTTCTCTCTGTCTCCCCTTCTGAACTTTCCCCCTCTTCTTCTTCTCTTCGAGCGGGCACCCACGTGGCATCCACGGACACATCGTCATCATCAACCACTTCACTTGTATCTGACACCTCAGCAAAGGAAGCAGCAGCAGGTACAATATCATCATCATCATCATCACACTGTACGTCCATGTGTATAATGCTGCCTGACTGAGACATATCCCTGTTATCTACATCCTCTGGTAATAATGGTTGCGATTCACTAATTTCATCCAACTGATGTGTAAATAACTCCTCTGAGGGATAAAGTGAAGCGGCTGTGGTGGCTGTAATGGTAGTGGTGGTGGTGGCGGGGGGTGGGAGAGTGGTAACTTGAGAGCAGGTGACCAAAGCTGAGCAGGAGGAGAATGGTGCGTTAAGGTTCTTAGCAGAAGCTGTTGAAGATTGGGTGTCCTGTGTAAGCCAATCAGCTATTTTCTCCGAATTTTTTGGGTTCAGGGTACGTGGCCAATGAACACTGGGCATTATTCCAGGGCCAGTGGAAATCACAGCACCACGACCACGACGGCCCCTGCGGGGTGGCCTGCCTCTGCCTGTCATTTTTTTTTAGATAAGTGATACTATGCGTGCAAGGTACTGTGCCACCCTATATAAGTGGTGGGCAGTGGGCACAGTACAGTCTGTGTGGGCTTGACACATACTGGCTTGCAAATGGGATTATATCACTGAAAAAGATTAAATAGAATTTTTTTATTTGCAAGGTATTTGAGTGAGTGACACCCTGTAACGGTATAAGTGGAGGCCTAGCTACTAGCCAGAGGCCACAATACAGTCTGTGTGGGCCTGACACACAAGGGCTTGCAACTGGGATTATATCACTGAAAAATATTTAATATCATTTTTTTTATTTGCAAGGTATTTGAGTGAGTGACACCCTGTAACGGTATGAGTGGAGGCCTAGCCACTAGCCAGTGGCCACAATACAGTCTGTGTAGGCCTGACACACACTGGCTTGAAACTGTGATTATATCACTGAAAAATATTAAATAGAATCTTTTTTTTTATTTGCAAGGTATTTATGAGTGAGTGACACCCTGTAACGGTATGAGTGGTGGCCTAGCCAGTGGCCACAATACAGTCTGTGTGGGCCTTACACACACTGGCTTGAAACTGTGATTATATCACTGAAAAATATTAAATATATTTTTTTTTATTTGCAAGGGAGGCCTAGCCACTAGCCAGTGGCCACAATACAGTCTGTGTGGGCCTGACACACACGGGCTTGCAACTGTGATTATATCACAGAAAAATATTAAATATAATTTTTTTTTTATTTGCAAGGTATTTATGAGTGAGTGACACCCTGTAACGGTATGAGTGGTGGCCTAGCCAGTGGCCACAATACAGTCTGTGTGGGCCTTACACACACTGGCTTGAAACTGTGATTATATCACTGAAAAATATTAAATATATTTTTTTTTATTTGCAAGGGAGGCCTAGCCACTAGCCAGTGGCCACAATACAGTCTGTGTGGGCCTGACACACACGGGCTTGCAACTGTGATTATATCACAGAAAAATATTAAATATATTTTTTTTTATTTGCAAGGTCTTTGTTAGTGAGTGACACCCTGTAACGGTATGAGTGGAGGCCTAGCCACTAGCCAGTGGCCACAATACAGTCTGTGTGGGCCTAACACACATGGGCTTGCAACTGTCATTATATCACAGAAAAATATTAAATATAATTTTTTTTATTTGCAAGGTCTTTGTGAGTGAGTGACACCCTGTAACGGTATGAGTGGAGGCCTAGCCACTAGCCAGTGGCCACAATACAGTCTGTGTGGGCCTGACACACACGGGCTTGCAACTGTGATTATATCACAGAAAAATATTAAATATAATTTTTTTTATTTGCAAGGTCTTTGTGAGTGAGTGACACCCTGTAACGGTATAAGTGTAGGCCTAGCCAGTGGCCAAAGTACAGTCTGTGTGGGCCTGACACACACAGGCTTGCAACTGTGATTATATCACAGAAAAATATTAAATATAATTTTTTTTTATTTGCAAGGTATTTGAGTGAGTGACACCCTGTAACGGTATGAGTGGAGGCCTAGCCACTAGCCAGAGGCCACAATACAGTCTGTGTGGGCCTGACACACACTGGCTTGAAACTGTGATTATATCACTGAAAAATATTAAATATAATCTTTTTTTTTTATTTGCAAGGTATTTGAGTGAGTGACACCCTGTAACGGTATGAGTGGAGGCCTAGCCACTAGCCAGTGGCCACAATAGAGTCTGTGTGGGCCTGACACACACTGGCTTGCAACTGTGATTATATCACTGAAAAATATTAATTAGAATTTTTTTATTTGCAAGGTATTTGAGAGTGAGTGACACCCTGTAACGGTATGAATGGAGGCCTAGCCACTAGCCAGTGGCCACAATACAGTCTGTGTGGGCCTGACACACACGGGCTTGCAACTGTGATTATATCACAGAAAAATATTAAATATATTTTTTTTTTATTTGCAAGGTCTTTGTGAGTGAGTGACACCCTGTAACGGTATGAGTGGAGGCCTAGCCACTAGCCAGTGGCCACAATACAGTCTGTGTGGGCCTGACACACACTGGCTTGCAACTGTGATTATATCACAGAAAAATATTAAATATAATTTTTTTTATTTGCAAAGTATTTGAGTGAGTGACACCCTGTAACGGTATGAGTGGAGGCCTAGCCACTAGCCAGTGGCCAAAGTACAGTCTGTGTGGGCCTGACACACACGGGCTTGCAACTGTGATTATATCACAGATAAATATTAAATATAATTTTTTTTATTTGCAAGGTATTTGAGAGTGAATGACACCCTGTAACGGTATGAGTGGAGGCCAAGCCAGTGGCCACAGTACAGTCTGTGGGCCAGACACACACTGGCTTGCAACTGTGATTTTGTCACAGAAAAATATTAAATATAATTTTTTTTTATCTGCGAGGTATTTTCTGTCACATCCTGTATGAATGGTGTGCACACAGTACTGTCTGTGACTGAGCCTGCAGCCTCTCACACACGGGCAGCCAGGCAACTGCAATATATATATATACAAATAAAAAAAACAGACTGATGTACCAGCCCTGAAAAGGGCTTTTTGGGGTGCTGTCAGGACGCTGTCCTTACAGCAGATGAGTCTGTGGACACAGAACACTGCCCTAGCTAACGCTTTCCCTATTGAATCAGCAGCAGCAGCACTGTCCCCCTCTCACTAAGAATGCAGCTCCTGAATGAATCTAAAATGGATGCTGTCCAGGAGATGGGAGGGTCTGCTGCTGATTGGCTGGAATATGTCTGCTGACTGTGAGGTACAGGGTCAAAGTTTACTCAATGATGATGTATAGGGGGCGGACCAAACATTGCATATGTTCGCCTGCCGCGGCGAACACGAACAAGCTATGTTCGCCGGGAACTGTTCGCCGGTGAATAGTTCGGGACATCACTAGTGACGACCACGTGTTATCGAATTTCAATTATTATCATTAGGGGTTTTTCTAAAGAGGGGGGATTTCGTTAGCCATGTTTTTAATCCAATTTAATATTTTTTTTTTAAACATATGTATTTGACCTATATTTGTACTGGCTTGCAGTAAAATTGATATCCATTGACTGTGTAATATGCCTCCAGCCACATAATCACTTGATCTTTTCTGTCCGGTGACATAAACAGTGACATACTAGAGAGGGATCAATTACAAAAATTCCAACAAAAAATATGTATCTTAATCAGGGGACATTTTTATGCGTCTTAAAGGGAATTCTCTGAAATGTGCCCTGTTGGAGCCTAGAAAATTTTTACTGTAGGCCACTGGACTACAAGCCCCAAACATTAGGCATGTTTGGGGCTTGTAGTCCAGTGGCCTACAGTAAAATTTTTCTAGGCTCCAACAGGGCACATTTCAGAGAATTCCCTTTAAGACGCATAAAAATGTCCCCTGATTAAGATACATATTTTTTGTTGGAATTTTTGTAATTGATCCCTCTCTAGTATGTCACTGTTTATGTTGTGGGACTATTTGTGCACTTCTATTAAGTATGTGGTGGCTGCAATATGAGCTGAAGGTTTTTCAGGTTCGCCTGGCATTAAAGTGAACAGGGCCCGCCGCGAACTTGGGGTTCGCAAACATTTGATCGCGAACCGTCCGGTCGATTTTTTTGTCATCTTACATCACAAAAATTGCAACACCAAGTGATCAGAAAGGCGTATGCCCCCTAAAATAGTATCAATCAAACCATCACCTCATCCCACAAAAGATAAGACCCTATTTAAGGTCAAAAAATAAAAAAGCTATGGAGACACTAAAACATCATTTATTTTATTTTCAAAAATTCTATTATTGTGTAAAACTTAAATAAATTTGAAAAAGTATACATATTAGGTATTGACACATCCGTAACGATCTTTTCTATAAAAATGTCACATGACCTAACCCCTCAGGTGAACACTGTAAAAATAAATAAAAACTGTTCTAAAACAACCAGTTTTTTGATCACCTTGCCCCATAAAGTGTAATAATGAATGATCAAAAAATCATATGTACCCAAAAATGGTACCAATAAAAACATCAACTCTTTCTGCAAAAACAAGCCCCTGCACAAGATGATCGGCAGAAAAAAAAGACGTTCAGAAAATGGAGAAACAAAAACATTTTTTTTTTCAAAAATGCTTTATTATGCTAAACTAAAACAAACAAAGAAAGTAGACATATTTGATATCATTGCATCCGTAACAACCTGCTCTATAAAAATAGCACATGATCTACCCTGTCAGATGAATCTTGTAAAAAATAAAAACCAAAACAGACATTTTTTGGTTAACTTGCCTCACAAAAAACGTAATATAGAGCAATTAAAAATCATATGTACCCTAAAATACTACCAATAAAATCGCACCTTATCCCCTATGAACACCTTAAAATTAATGAGTACAATAAATCCCATTTGGTTTTAAAATTTATATAGTCTTTATTAGAAAATTAAAGTATGAACATGATTACATCACTTATAACAATAAATTGTAAAAGTAGTACCAAGCCATTAAAGTGAAGCTAGCTAATAGCTAAAGAGCCTATTTATTAAGTGTGACTATTCTCATAGAAAGGGATCATCAAGGTCAAATCACTGCAAGATGGTAGACTCAGTGAAGCTATATATCTGGGGTGCACTAGGAATATTATACTAGAAGCAGTCACCCATATAACAATGTAAAAGAGACTATCACCTAAACCGTGGGCATTATGCAGATTTATGGAGCTAAAGTCTGAAGCTACTAACCGTGTGATGAAATGTAGAACCTGTCAAGAGGGGTCAAGAAATGGGCTCTGGATCTCCCCGACGTACGTTTCGCCGTTCTGCGTCCTCAGGAGGAGACCTTATCCCCTAGTTTCCAAAATGGGTTCACATTTTAGGAATTTCTACTGTAAGGGTGCATCAGGGGGGCTTCAAATGGGACATGGCATCTATAAACCAGTCCATCAAAATCTGCCTTCTCAAAACCGTTTGGCGCTCCTTTATTTCCGCGCCCTGCCGTGTGGCCTTATATCAACAAACATGTGGGGTGTTTCTGTAAAGCGCAGAATCAGGGTAATAAATATAAAGTTTTGTTTGGCTTTTAACCCGCGATGTGTTAAATCAAAAAATGGATTAAAATGGAAAATCTGCCCAAAAACTGAAATTTAGAAATGTTATCTCCATTTTACTTTAAATCTACACCTAAAGGGTTAAAAAAGTTTGTAAAATCAGTTTTGAGTAACTTGAGGGGTGTAGTTTCTGCAATGGGGTCATTTATGGGGGGGTTCCATTATAAAAGCCCCACAAAGTGACTTCAGACCTTAAAAAGTGGGTTTTGGAAATTTTCTTAAAAATTTTAAGAATTGCTTCTAAAATTCTAATAGTACAGATTTTAGGGCGCTCGAGTTCTATTATACATAAGTTTATCCGTTAATACCTAATTGTGGAGTTGGTGTGAAATTGTGTCCTGATACTACTAAGTTTTGGGGTGTTTACTTTTTTATATCTAAAAACATCCATTCGTCCTTGTTTTGGGGGTGAAATTGCGGCCTGACACTATTGCTCTTTTACTCTTACAGTTACAGTACAATATGTCCGACAGACAGGTGCCAGGGCCTTCTAAGGGAACGGGCAGTGGTCAAAATGTTGCTGGAGTTGGCAGGAGTTCTAGCAGAAGAAGGGAGAATTATAGCAGCAGCCGCAGGGACAGGCCAGAGCTGCCATTGTTATCCAGCGGTCATGTTTTGAGCTGTCCTTGAATTGTTGACTCGGACTTTAACTTTGTCGCAAGTGACATCAGATACCCCAGCTAGGAGTCGGTGGGTTCCTATGATACCACACTTTCATTTTCTGTTCCTTCTTCTCGAGAAGTATTTGCCGTCGGCTCATCTCCACTTTTTAGTGAGGACGAGCTTCTAGAGGACAGTCAGCAGCTACTGCCAAGCCAAGATGTGGAAGAGAGATCTACTGCTTCATCCGGTAGGCTGGCAAGTAGTAAGGATAATGTTGCGAGTGGTCAGGCATGTGGCCCTGAGACTGGTGAGGGTGACACAATTGATGTGCAATCAGTAGTTGATGATGATGTATCTGATCGCACATGGGAGTCGAATGAAGAGGTGGCTTCATCATCATTAGGAGAAGAGGGTGCCAGCTTGTGCTTGAGGCAACTGCTGAGACAGCAGGGTGGTAGCGTGGTCATGAGTCAGCAAGATGGCAGCAGTGTGACATCTGGAGCCAAACGTGCCAGGGGAGACTATCTGCTATACAGGAGCCTACCTATCTGGAATGAAGTGGCGGTGCATGGGTTCACAAAGGCAGTAGTAGCAGACAATCAGCACAGAATGGTGGAGGAAAAATGCCATACTTGGCGGTGTAGGAATTTTTTATCAAGATGCCTGAGGATGTCAGCATGGCCATTTGTATTATATGTGGACAGAAGGTCAAGCGTGGCCAGAATGCCAATGTTGGCATCATGGCCCTGCGTCAAGACATGCAGCATCAGCATGAAGTGACCTGGAAAAAACGTGGCACTAATTTAGTGGTACAGCCTAATGCAGCAACTGCTGCATCACCCAATGGTCCGCACCAATTCACCAGCAGTTAAGGCTCCACCACCTTAGCAGAAGGAAGCTGTGTTTCCTTCCCATCATCTACTGGTCCTAATGCTCCTGCTTCTCTTTCTACTCCTTATCACTCATTTTATAGTTGGCCAGCTAAGACCTGTCCTAGGTTGCTAATATAGCTTATATGTTTATACAGCTAGACCTGCCAATAACCTTAATACAGTTCCTAAGTTTGTGTGTTAAAGACAAAAGGAAAGTTATTTACAGTGACGTCATGTTTGGATGTCATATAATTGTTATATATTGTGTTCATAGAAGCAGAAAAGATAATATGCCTTTAAGATTCATTATATGGATGTGAGGTAAGCTCAATGACACAGCAGAAACAACAGACAACACAGTCTGTGTGGGAAATCCCTCTAGCAGGAGCTGCTAGAATCATTACACCAGAGAAGAGAAGCTGAACAGACATTCAGTCTACTAAGAGCTAAGTTTTATGGAAGCAGAGAGGCCAAAATAGGCATTTTAAACAGTTATATATATGTTCCTACTGTTAATATAGTGATTAGAATTGTATACTGAACCAGTTATATGTGGGTTTACTTACAGTTCCACCAATTGCAAATACCAAATTCAAAGAAAAAATATGGGGGGTTTAGCCCGCACAACCCTATGCAGGTGCAGATTGCTATGGCAAAATACAGATACAATTGCAAAAACACAAATGCAATCGCACTCTGCAACCAGCACTCTGCCCTGCCTTTATGCTGGATGTTGAATAAGGCATTGGTGTACATTTTGGCCAAAGTGTAATAAGCCACTCACCACGTCAAGGTCGCCTTCATGAGTGGTCCCTAAAACTAGTTCCTACCTGTTATGGGCCATGACAGCCACACAAAGTCCAGGGAGTGTAGGTACAGCATGCACGCCAAGCACACTCTGCTTTTAACCACGTCCGGTGCCATTACAGCTTTCATCGGATCCAGGGATGCAAGTACCAACATGCATGCTGAGCCCACTATATACTTCTCCTGGAGCCAAATGGCTACAGATAGGTGCTATATAAGCAGACTCAGTTTTATACTGACTTTAAAACCAGTCTCCAGGGCATACTAACTGGTCAGGTGTGCATGACTGCTTGGAGATCGCCACGCCTCCAATATATACTACAAAGAAAGACTATGGGGGGTTCAGCCCTGGCTAAATACCAAATTCAATTGCAAACTGCAAAGTTCACAACTAGAGTTGAGCGAACACCTGGATGTTTGGGTTCGAGAAGTTCGGCCGAACTTCCCGGAAATGTTAGGGTTCGGGATCCGAACCTGACCCGAAATTCGTCCCGAACCCGAACCCGAACCCCATTGAAGTCAATGGGGACCCAAACTTTTCGGCACTAAAAAGGCAGCAACATGTAGGTAAATCCCCTGGAAACAAATGTGGATAGGGTAATTAATTAAAAAAATAAAAATAAAAAAAATTAACCAATATCAATTAGAGAGAGGCCCCATAGCAGAGAATCTGGCTTCATGTCAGCAGAGAATCAGTCTTCATATCATAGCAGAGAATCAGGCTTCACATCACCCAACACTGTAACAGTCCATTGTCAGATATTTAGGCCCAGGCACCCAGGCAGAGGAGAGAGGTCCCGTAACAGAGAATCTGGCTTCATGTCAGCAGAGAATCAGTCTTCATGTCATAGCAGAGAATCAGGCTTCACGTCACCCAACACTGGAACAGTCCATTGTCATAAATTCAGGCCCCGGCACCCAGACAGAGGAGAGGTTAATTCAACTTTGGGTTGCCCTGCAATATAATGGTAAAATGAAAATAAAAATAGGATTGAATGAGGAAGTGCCCTGGAGTACAATAATATATGGTTAAGGGGAGGTAGTTAATGTCTAATCTGCACAAGGGATGGACAGGTCCTGTGGGATCCATGCCTGGTTCATTTTTATGAACGTCAGCTTGTCCACATTGGCTGTAGACAGGCGGCTGCGTTTGTCTGTAATGACGCCCCCTGCCGTGCTGAATACACGTTCAGACAAAACGCTGGCCGCCGGGCAACCAGCACCTCCAAGGCATAAAAGGCTAGCTCTGGCCACGTGGACAATTTAGAGACCCAGAAGTTGAATGGGGCCGAACCATCAGTCAGTACGAGGAGGGGTGTGCACACGTACTGTTTCACCATGTTAGTGAAATGTTGCCTCCTGCTAACACGTTGCGTATCAGGTGGTGGTGCAGTTATCTGTGGCGTGTTGACAAAACTTTTCCACATCTCTGCCCTTTTCCAGATGCTAACCCTGCCCTCAGAGAAGCTGGCCGTGACACAGCTGCCTTGGCGACCTCTTGCTCCTCCTCTGCCTTGGGCTTCCACTTGTTCCCCTGTGACATTTGGGAATGCTCTCAGTAGCGCGTCTACCAACGTGCGCTTGTACTCGCGCATCTTCCTATCACGCTCCAGTGCAGGAAGTAAGGTGGGCACATTGTCTTTGTACCATGGATCCAGCAGGGTGGCAACCCAGTAGTCCGCACAGGTTAAAATGTGGGCAACTCTGCTGTCGTTGCGCAGGCACTGCAGCATGTAGTCGCTCATGTGTGCCAGGCTGCCCAGAGGTAAGGACAAGCTGTCCTCTGTGGGAGGCGTATAGTCATCGTCCTGCCTTTCCCCCCAGCCACGCACCAGTGATGGGCCCGAGCTGCGTTGGGTGTCACCCCGCTGTGACCATGCTTCATCCTCATCCTCCTCCTCATCCTCGTCCTCCAGTAGTGGGCCCTGGCTGGCCACATTTGTACCTGGCCTCTGCTGTTGCAAAAAAACTCCCTCTGAGTCACTTCTAAGAGACTGGCCTGAAAGTGCTAAAAATGACCCCTCTTCCTCCTCCTCCTCCTCCTGGGCCACCTCCTCTTCCATCATCGTCCTAAGTGTTTTCTCAAGGAGACATAGAAGTGGTATTGTAACGCTGATAACGGTGTCATCGCCACTGGCCATGTTGGTGGAGTACTCGAAACAGCGCAACAGGGCACACAGGTCTCGCATGGAGGCCCAGTCATTGGTGGTGAAGTGGTGCTGTTCCGCAGTGCGACTGACCCGTGTGTGCTGCAGCTGAAACTCCACTATGGCCTGCTGCTGCTCGCACAGTCTGTCCAGCATGTGCAAGGTGGAGTTCCACCTGGTGGGCACGTCGCATATGAGGCGGTGAGCGGGAAGGCCGAAGTTACGCTGTAGCGCAGACAGGCGAGCAGCGGCAGGATGTGAACGCTGGAAGCGCGAACAGACGGCCCGCACTTTATGCAGCAGCTCTGACATGTCGGGGTAGTTGTGAATGAACTTCTGCACCACCAAATTCAGCACATGCGCCAAGCAAGGGATGTGCGTCAAACCGGCTAGTCCCAGAGCTGCAACGAGATTTCGCCCATTATCGCACACCACCAGGCCGGGCTTGAGGCTCACCGGCAGCAACCACTCGTCGGTCTGTTGTTCTATACCCCGCCACAACTCCTATGCAGTGTGGGGCCTGTCCCCCAAACATATGAGTTTCAGAATGGCTTGCTGACGTTTACCCCGGGTTGTGCTGAAGTTGGTGGTGAAGGTGTGTGGCTGACTGGATGAGCAGGTGGAAGAAGAGGAGGAGGAAGCTGAGTAGGAGGATGTGGCAATAGGAGGCAAAGAATGTTGCCCTGCGATCCTTGGCGGCGGAAGGACGTGCGCCAAACAGCTCTCCGCCTGGGGCCCAGCCGCCACTACATTTACCCAGTGTGCAGTTAGGGAGATATAGCGTCCCTGGCCGTGCTTACTGGTCCACGTATCTGTGGTTAGGTGGACCTTGCCACAGATGGCGTTGCGCAGTGCACACTTGATTTTATCGGATACTTGGTTGTGCAGGGAAGGCACGGCTCTCTTGGAGAAGTAGTGCCGGCTGGGAACAACATACTGTGGGACAGCAAGCGACATGAGCTGTTTAAAGCTGTCTGTGTCCACCAGCCTAAATGACAGCATTTCATAGGCCAGTAGTTTAGAAATGCTGGCATTCAGGGCCAGGGATCGAGGGTGGATAGGTGGGAATTTACGATTTCTCTCAAATGTTTGTGAGATGGAGAGCTGAACGCTGCCGTGTGACATGGTTGAGATGCTTGGTGACGGAGGTAGTGGTGTTGGTGGTACATCCCCTGTTTGCTGGGCGGCAGGTGCCAACGTTCCTCCCGAGGTGGAGGAAGAGGCCGAGGCGGCAGCAGCAGAAGAGGCCGAGGCGGCAGGAGCAGAAGAGGTAGCAGGGGGAGCCTGAGTGACTTCCTTGTTTTTAAGGTGTTTACTCCACTGCAGTTCATGCTTTGCATGTAGGTGCCTGGTCATGCAGGTTGTGCTAAGGTTCAGAACGTTAATGCCTCGCTTCAGGCTCTGATGGCACAGCGTGCAAACTACTCGGGTCTTGTCGTCAGCACATTGTTTGAAGAAGTGCCATGCCAGGGAACTCCTTGAAGCTGCCTTTGGGGTGCTCGGTCCCAGATATCGGCGGTCAGTAGCAGGCGGAGTCTCTTGGCGGCGGGTGTTCTGCTTTTGCCCACTGCTCCCTCTTTTGCTGCGCTGTTGGCTTGGTCTCACCACTGCCTCTTCCTCCGAACTGTGAAAGTCAGTGGCACGACCTTCATTCCATGTGGGGTCTAGGACCTCATTGTCCCCTGCATCGTCTTCCACCCAGTCTTGATCCCTGACCTCCAGTTCAGTCTGCACACTGCAGAAAGACGCAGCAGTTGGCACCTGTGTTTCGTCATCATCAGAGACTTGCTGAGGTGGTATTCCCATGTCCTCATCATCAGGAAACATAAGTGGTTGTGCGTCAGTGCATTCTATGTCTTCCACCACTGGGGAAGGGCTAGGTGGATGCCCTTGGGAAACCCTGCCAGCGGAGTCTTCAAACAGCATAAGAGACTGCTGCATAACTAGAGGCTCAGACAGTTTCCTCGGTATGCATGGGGGTGATGTGACAGACTGATGGGCTTGGTTTTCAGGCGCCATCTGTGCGCTTTCTGCAGAAGACTGGGTGGGAGATAATGTGAACGTGCTGGATCCACTGTCGGCCACCCAATTGACTAATGCCTGTACCTGCTCAGGCCTTGCCATCCTTAGAACGGCATTGGGCCCCACCAAATATCGCTGTAAATTATGGCGGCTACTGGGACCTGAGGTAGTTGGTACACTAGGACGTGTGGCTGTGGCAGAACGGCCACGTCCTCTCCCAGCACCAGAGGGTCCACTAACACCACCACGACCATGTCCGCGTCCGCGTCCTTTACTAGATGTTTTCCTCATTGTTATCGTTCACCACAACAACTAAAATATTATTTGGCCTAATGTGTTGAATTCAAATTCAGGCCTTTTTTTACAGACACCTAACACTATCTGGCTATCTATTTAGGTACCGTATTACACTAATACAGGCACAGCAGTAACCACAGATTTAGCTGAATATAAATTTGAGGCCTATTATTTAGGCGCTGGGTGACAGGTATACGTTTACAGACAGAATTAGACTTTGATATGCACAGTAGCGTGTGTGTGAAGTTATTGAGAATGACCCTATCAGCACCTTGAATCTAATATTCCCTTTTAGGGATAAATTTAAAGTAGGCCTGGTACAGCAGAAACCACTAATTTAGAGGATTGCTAAATTGGGAATTGTATTTCAACCCAGAACAAAAACTGTGCTTTGACGGACACTAAATAACTTGCCCAGCCACAGCAATAACCACAGATTTAGCTGACTACAAATTTGAGGCCTATTATTTAGGCGCTGGGTGACAGGTATACGTTTACGGACAGAATTAGACTGGGATATGGCCAAAAAATAACCACACTATTGATGGTTAAAATGCACTTGGTGTGACAGCTTGACCAACCACACTATTGAGGGTTAAATGCACTTGGTGACAGGCTCAGCTTTCCCCTGATGTCGTATATGGCCAAAAAATAACCACACTATTGATGGTTAAATGCACTTGGTGTGACAGCTTGATCCTGATGTAGGATTTAGCCAAAAAACAACCACACTATTGAGGGTTAAATGCACTTGCTGGCAGCTTGTGCTGGCGCACCACAAGACACGAAATGGCCGCCGATCACCCCAGAAAAAAGTGAATGAAAAACGCTCTCGGCAGCCTAAAACCAGTGAGCAATTGAATATCAGCAGTTCAATGATCCACAGCTGTAGATCGATCAATGAATGAAGTCTTTTGGAGGAGTTAATCACTGCCTAATCTCGCCCTAACGTCGCAGCTGCAACCTCTCCCTATACTGATCAGAGAAGAGTGACGGGCGGCGCTCCAAATGGACAGAAAATGGGGGGGGGGGGGGGGAAGGAACAAGTCAGTCAGAATGTCAAATATTCGAACCCACGGCTATTACCACAATACTGATACCTCTGAGATATAAAGAGTGTGAATGAATGGAACAAGCATTGCCTACTATACCACAATAATGAAGACGACATTAGCCCATGCCCTGAGCATATCTCTCCTCCATATGCACAAGCCAAGGCTTCCAGATTTTAAGAAATAAGTCCCTGTTATTATTTTCCCACCCAGCCAACTCTTCCATCCTACAGATAAGATTAACTTTCTCATACCACATAGTCAAGGTTGGTGGGTCAACCTCCCTCCATTTAATAGGGATTAGGAGTTTTGCAGCCGTGATCATATGAGTAGCCAGCGAGGATTTTTTTGGTCTAAAGTTTTTCTCTGGGCGCCATAATAGAACCAATGGGCCTGTGAGTACAATGGTAACCTGACATACCCTGTTAATAGCGGTCTCAATTTCATGCCAAAAATGTCTCAATGACTGGCATGCCCACCAAATGTGCGAAATGCTACCTACCCCCTTGGAACATCTCCAACATACATTTGAGGGAATCAAATTAATCTTGTGGAGAAATTCTGGTGTACGATACCACCTAGTCAGTATTTTGACTGAGTTCTCTTGGACCCGCACACATCTCGAGAAACCATGGGAATGAGATAGAATAAATGCCTTTTCTTTGTCATCCAGTGTGATATTCAGTTCTCTCTCCCACTCCCTCAAATAAGCTGGAGTCTGCTTATCTCTCTCAGCCAGTAGTTGTCTATATATCAGAGAAAGACACTTTGGGGGCGTGGAAGGGAGAAGAACATAGTTCTCTAACCAGGTAGGATCCGGAAGGGGGATCAGTGAAGATCTCAAGAACTTGGCACAAGTACTTTCGAAGTCCCATTTTTGAATCATATCTATTCCATCCACAGGGTTCCTAGTCAAGGCATTGTAATAATCTGACCTTAGGCCAATTTTCACTAAGTCCCCAAATCTGAGATCATGAACAAATCCCCAGATCTTGGCACTTCTACTCGACGTGGTTGAGAGCAGCTGTGGAAGTAGCTGACGAGGTACTATGGGTGAAAGGCAGTTCCTCCCCATATTGAGAGCTGCGGTGGCATTACAGTGCATAATTGTACATCTCGTGATGTCGCTCAGGACAGCCCGTCTACTGGGAGTCTTGCCACTGTGTCTCCATATGAGGTGTTCCTGGTTCTCTCCCAGAAGAGCCCTCTCTAGTGAAATATGTAGGGGAAGAGATTGCGTTCTAGAAAGAGTTAGCCATCTCTCTAAGTGTATAGCCTGAATGTACATAGACAGGTCCGGAAGGGATATACCTCCCTGTTTCCGGCGTCTGGTTAAGAGTGCATAAGACAGTCTGGCTCTCTTGTCAGCCCAGAGAAACCTACCCATGAGTGTTTTCAGCTTGTTCAAGAACGACTTCGGGACCGTGATCGGAAGAGATCTAAATGTGTACATAACCTGAGGAAGGACGTACGTCGTCAATACATTTTTTTCTCCCCAACCAAGAAAGATTAGGTAGTGAGGGCTTGGAAAGGAAAGCTTTTATTTTATTTAGTAAGGGGGCATAATTAAGCCTGAAGAGGAGAGCTGGATTAGCCGGTACCATGATCCCTAAATATTTTATAGCTTCAGGTGGCCATCTAAAGGGGGTCAAGGCTTGCAACCGCCTCCTTTTTACAGGATCCAATGAGAAACTTAAGGCTTCGGATTTATCCATATTTATTTTGAAATTAGAGACACCTCCAAACTGTTCAAAAATTCCCAGGACATGAGGCATGGCTTCCTCTGGGTTCGTGATCATCAGAAGAAGGTCATCAGCAAAGGCCACCATCTTATGATGTACACCTTCAATTCTCAGTCCTTCAATGACGGGGGACTGTCTAAATTTCAACAAGAGGGTCTCCAAGTTCAAAACAAACAGGGTTGGAGAAAGTGGGCACCCCTGCCTAGTTCCATTCTTAATCTGAAAGGCGTCCGACAGAGTTCCATTAACCAACACTTTGGCTGAAGGGGCTGAGTATAATGAAAATATAGCATCAATGACCTGCAAAGGAAAACCAAACGCAACCAAGCAGGCTTTCATGAAAAGCCAATTAACTCTGTCGAATGCCTTTTCAGCATCTGTCCCTAGGAGCAACAGGGGGGTCCTTCTTTCTTTGGCCACGAATATTGAGTGTAATACTCTGCTGATGTTGTGTCTTCCCTCCCTCCCCGGCACAAACCCTACCTGTTCTTCTCCTATTAGCCCTGGGAGCAATTTGGAAATGCGCTGGCTCAAGAGCTTCGCCCACCATTTCAAATCTGTATTAAGCAATTCCTCCGGGTCTTTCCCTTCTTTATGTAAAATACTTATGTGGGCCAATTGGGCCTGGGGAGTGAGAGAAGAACCCGACATCAGAGAGTTGCATAAATTAGCAAAGTGAGGCAACAATACCTCCTTGAATTTTTTATAATAGGCAATCGGGAATCCGTCAGGTCCCGGGCTTTTGCCAGACGGGATAGTGTGGAGAGTTGCTTCTATCTCCTTGATAGTGAAAGGTATTAATAGGCTAGCTTTCCCAGCTTCATTGAGGGTAGGAATTTTTATGGATTGAAGGAACGTATCAATGTGATCCTGCATATGGGGAGGAGCATCTCTAGAGGCGTCCTCTAGGTTGTATAATGAGGTATAGAATTTACAAAATTCCTCGGCAATGGCAGGGGTCGTCGTCATTCTATTACCCGATTTAGTCTTCACCGCACTAATAAAGGTTTTGTTTCTCTGGGCCTTCAAAAGAGCCGACACTAGTCTAGAACCCTTGTCTCCATGCGAATAATATTTAAACCTTAACTTTTGCAAAGCTCTGGCAGATGTAACATTGAGCACGTCTTTTAATTGGGAGCGTAATAGATCCAAGTTATGTTGAGCTTCTTCTGACATATTGGATTTGTGTTTCCTTTCTAGACTGGCTATTTGCATTAAGAGCCCTTCTACTTTCTTCGCCCTTAATTTCTTTACCCTAGTTCCCATACTTATTAATTCCCCCCTAACCACTGTTTTATGGGCTTCCCACAAAATAGTCTTGGAGGTTTCAGGAATATCATTGACTTTAAAATAGTCAAGTATTTTATCTTTGATGAGGTCCCTATTAACCGCGTCCTCTATAAGCGTGGTATTCAATCTCCATGACCAAACTTTAGGTGGGATGTCCTGAAGCCTAAAACAAAAGCTGACAGGAGCATGGTCTGACACAGTAATACTCCCAATCGAAGCTCTAGTTACCGACAGTAGGGCTGTATTAGATAAAAACAAATAGTCTAACCGTTGATAGGATTTATGGACCTTGGAGAAATAAGTATAATCTTTATCGCTCGGATGTAATACCCGCCATATGTCAGAAATTCCCAAATCTGTTAGGCTAATTTGAATCCTACGTATCTGCTTCCTAGGGACAGAAGCATGCTTGGATGTGGAGTCCTTTGAAAAATCTAACGCCAGGTTAAGATCACCTCCCACAATAAGGGTCCCCTAAGTAAATTTCTTAAGATCTTCTAATATCTGGACCACCCATGACACCTGTTTAACATTTGGGGCATACAAAGTAGCGAGCGTAACCACGGAATTCAAGATTCTCCCTTTAAGGAACAAATACCTGCCCTCGGGGTCTATTTTTTTATCCAACACCACCAAGGGAATGTTACTGCTAATCCCTATAGAAACTCCCCTGGCTGCTGACGAATAAGTAGCATGGTGCCAACTGCTAAAATACTTATTTACCATATTGGGTATATGTAGATGCCTATAATGTGTTTCCTGTAGAAACGTGATGTCAGCTTTGTCCTTCCTGAGCATGTGATATACCTGGCTACATTTTTGCGGCGTGTTCAACCCATTCACATTCAGCGTCACTACCGTGACTTCAGCCATATGAGAATTGTAAGAGGTACACAAAGAGCATTTTCTACCAATCCTGGACTGACAAGGGGGATTAACAATAAGAGAACAAAACCTAACATTGGCCCCTCATAGAAGATGAGGTAAGCCAAAAATCCACTAACGTAGATAACAGAGATGACATACATAATGATGTATGTGGGGGGAGGTAACTTATTGGTGAGAGCCACGATCTCATCCGGAGCACCACCACTCGATCCCGAATAGCATATTACCTGCCTGACGCTAAAGGGATCCATGAAGGGAACGACACCTATGCATATATATATACACGGATCTATTTCCGTGTTCTACATCTCTCGCCAAGGTGACACCGTTAGAATCCTGTCCGTCTCAATAAACCCACTATATGTGGAACATTGATATTAAATTATGCGAACAGCCCTATCTTATAATGACAGTGCGTCCCCTGACTCAGGATAATATTACAATAAACATACATAGGTGTTAGCCATCAAACAGTAAATCACTATGATATTTAGTCCCTTCATACAACCCTAAAAATCAAAAGGTTAGGCTAGAATGTGAAAGTCTCACGTGAAGGAACTCAATCCGCTGGACCGGCTCTCTTCTTGGGGGATTTGAACTTTCCTGCTCGGCTCCATGGAGAAGGAACATTTAACTTGGGAAGTTCGTCAAAATCCGCCACTGGCAGCCAAGGTGTGATGTCCATCGGTGCGATCTCTAAAGCCTCCCAAATCTTCTGCAAGTCGTCAGGATGCTTCACCAGGAGCTGTCGGCCATTGATGGTGGTGCTGAGGCCAAATGGAAACAGCCACCTCAAAGGGTGCTTCCTTGCTCTTAATTCCGCCGTCAGCGGTCGCAGGGCCCTGCGTTTAGCAAGCGTACTTGCGGCTAAGTCCTGGAATAGCAGGATCTTATCGTTCTCAAGAAGGACTTCCTCCTTTTCCCTCGCCGCTTTTAGGACGTCTGCAGTGTCCACATAATTAAGCAGAGCACATATAGTTTCCCGAGGAGGATCGCCTGCTGGAGGTTTTGGGCGCAGGGCTCTGTGAGCCCTTTCTATTGTAATGGCTGCCGCGCGGTCTGGTCCCAGCAGCGTGGCAAATACCTTGCGAACTGCTTCCATCAAATCTTCAGAAGAGACCGTCTCCGGGATTCCTCTCAGTCTCACATTCTTACGACGACCCCGATTCTCTTGGTCTTCAAGGTACAGGTACGCATTATTTACCTGCGTGCGGAGTACTTGCATTTGAGACTGCATGCCTTTTCTGTGTTGGATGACCGCTGCTTGTGATTCCTCTAAGGCCTCAACTCTGTGCCCCACGTGAGTCACTTCAGCCTTAATATCGGCCAGTTCCTTCATAACTGGAGAGAGTGCTTGCGCCAAAGTATGTTTCAGGAAGGACCTGGTGATGGGCATCGGGTTCTCCCGATCCTGAGCTTCAGAGGGAGCGCATGAACTCGCGCCATCAGAATCTTCCTCCTCATGCGCCGCGTCGCTGTAATCAGTGAGGGACAACTTCTTTTGGAAGAATTTATTCATGTCGCTATGCGACTTCTTGACCCTCGGGGTAGCCTCCGCTTCTTTCCCTCTCTCCTTGCTGAGTTTGCCCATAGTTTGACAGTAAGAAACGCTGTTATAGCTAAGAAACCGGGTGGTGTGGTGAGGAGCTCAAGGTTCAAGCGTCCTCCACCATGCTCCATTGGCTCCCCCCCCCTGTTCCTTAGTTTTGGATCAAGCCAGTCGGATCCTTATTTGTAACTTCTTGTTTTCTGTTACACCATCCGTGACAGGCACATTTTGGCAGCAATCGATCATTGAGGCAATTGCAAAAAGACAACAGTATGCATGCACTCATCCAACATCGCAGAAGCTGAACGTGCTCCTGTCCAAGTTCTTGGTACTACAGTCCCTTTCCATGTTGTGGACTCTGCACCTTTCAGAGAACTGATGGCTTGTGCCGAGCTAAGGTGGAAAGTCTCAAGTCATCATTACATTTCCAAAAAGGCTATGTGACGGGACTGCCGTCTCCACGTTCTCAAGCTGTGAGTCCTGTGACAATGTCCTTCTCTGCCTACTCATCCTCTACCTTGTCCTCAGCCTCCACTGCAGGCACAATTATTAGTGCTTCTCCAGATTACCACCTTTGCAGAGCATGCCGGTGTCACACTGTTAGGGCTTGTTCACACGACCGTGTGAAGACCGTACCCGTGCTGTGGACCGCAAATTGAATTGAATCAATTCACTTGAATGGGTCCGCGATCCGTCCATTCCGCAAAAAAATAGAGCAAGTTCTATCTTTTTGCGGTGCAGAGGCACAGAACGGAACCCCAGGAAGCACTTCATAGTGCTTCCATAGTGTTCCATTCCGCATCTCTGGATTTGCGGACCCATTGAGGTGAATGGGTCCGCATCCATGATGCAGAATACACACAGAACGGTGACCGTATATTGCAGATCCGCAAATGCGTTCCGCAATACGCAATAGGCAGCACATATTCGTGTGAATGAGCCCTTATGCACCTGGTTTGTGTGGGCGAACTGAGTTACACAGAGGAGGAACTGTTCTGCATTTTCCATCAAGAAGTCAAATCCTGGCTGTTTCCATGACAACTGAAAATGGAAACCATGGTCACCGACAACAGGAAGAACATTGTGTCAGCGCTGATTAACAAGGGCTGAGCCATACGCCCTCCATGGTGTATGTTTTTAATCTGGTTGCAAAGTGGTTCCTGAAGTCTTCCACCCATTTACAAGACATCCTGAAAATGGCCAGGAAACTGTGCATGCACTTCAGCCACTCTTACACTGCAAAGGCAGAATAACGTTCCCCAACATTCCCTGATGTGTGACGTTTCCACCTGTTGCAACTCCACCCTCAAAATCCAGGGGTGTCCCTCTCACCATGCCAAGAGAAGACCAGACCAGATGTCCTTTCTTTTAACACTTCCTTTGAAACACCATAGTGCGCTAATGATGAAATACCGCTACTCTGATCTTATTAAAGTGCGCTAATATACTCACAAGCGAAAGCAGGTTAAAGGCACATCAGATGAAGTCAAAATTCCCTTTGTATCAGTTCATACGATATATGATCCTAGGAAAAGTGTTGTTTCCATAGTGAAACACCGTCAATAAATGTATAAAAAGTAGTTTATTATACTCACAAGCGTCTTTTTTAAAATAAACATTTCGAAATGGCAATACACTTTTTTCCATTTTCCATTTAATAGACTATCCCCCTAGTGCCCCTATAGCTACTCCATATAATCATAATTCAGAGCCGTTTAGACATCGCATAACACTACACTAGATAGGCAAAGCTCCAGCCCTTCCAGCCCTTCCAGCACATGCGCGATGACATCAGTCCCCACACGGGTTACCTCCCCGGAGACAATATATTCTAACCAGGTATACCAGGTGGCACACTCGAAACAGCGTCCGCATCCAGGACAGAATATCCATTACATGGGGCCACAGGTATGTGCCTTTCCACCTTGGGAGGCTTTTCTACAACACTCCTAACATCCCTACTATTCTTTGTTTTATTTCATTACTTCTCCAGCCTTATTTAATACCAATGAAAACACTATATAATATATATTATATATCATACACTATACATGAGCGTCTACGACAAGTGCACATAGATGCACACACTCTACCTTACTGAGATATTATTTCTTTCCAATCATGTCCTCCTATCTTTACACTGCTGGACACTGAACAATATATATTTAGCAATTTATTTACTCAGGCGTTCGGGCGGGACATAGAAAAATTAAAACAGGATATGGTGGTGAATTCCTTGAGCCATGAGAATTTGACTTCTGATGATATCAAGGCCATTAATGATCTGTCTGCAGACCACAGCCTCACCATCAAGTCTGCGGACAAAGGTGGTGAGGTTGTGGTAATGGATACGGATCATTACGTGCAGGAAATTTTATCTCAACTGGCCGACAATAATGTATATCAACGGGTCTCAAATGACCCTAAATTTAATCTGCTGAGGGAACTTACAGGCCAAATCTGGCGGCGTCATTGATGAGAAATGATGTAGTTATTTGTTATGTGAAAAACCAATAACTCCTATATTATATACTATTCCAAAAATACACAAGAATCTGCGGGAGCCCCCTGACCGGACCATTGTATCCGGCAGGGGGTCTCTGTCTTGTAACCCGGCTATTTTTCTGGATAGGATCTTGCGGCCTTTTGCGGTATCTGCTAGATCCTATATCAGAGATACAAATGATTTTTTGATGAAGATCAAGGATTTAAGGGTCCCAGATGGTGCCATTCTTGCCTCTTTTGACGTGTGCAGTCTGTACACGTCAATCAATCATGAATTAGGCCTCCATGCTGTGGAATTATGTCTGCTTCGGACAAACTATACAGAGGAATGTAGAATGTTTCTACTTGGTCTATTGAGGTTTATTTTATGCAGGAATTATTTCCTATTTCGGGATGACTACTATGTACAGTTAAGAGGGACCGCGATGGGGTCCAATGTGGCGCCCACCTATGCAAACATATATATGATGTTTTGGAAGACTCTTATATCTATGGGTGCAGCCACTTCAGCCATGTTCTGGGGTGGTGGCGCTACATAGATGATATTTTTTTGATATGGGTGGGCACCACAGAGGACCTCATGGCTTTCCACTCATTTTTGAATGGGATTGACCCTAGTGTCAAATTTACGGTAATGTATTCTCATGACAAATTACAATTTCTTGACACAGAGGTGGTGATTCAGGGTGATACTCTGGCGACTGACCTCTATGTGAAGCCTACAGATAAAAATACTCTTGTCAGATATGAGAGCCACCACCCGAGGCTGATGATTGAATCTCTTCCCCTGAGCCAGATGTTGCGCGTTGCTAGGATAGTTGGTGAGGGCCCAGTGAGGGATCAGCGGTTATCAGAAATGGCCAGTAAATTTAGGGCCAGGGGTTACCCTAATAAACTTGTTACAGAGAGCATTCAGAAAACTAGAGTTAGGTTGAGAGATGGAGATCAGGTGAGACCGAGGGAGTCTACACAAAGGATCCCATTGGTGACCGATTATTGTATCAGTAGCCCTCAAGTCTCCTCTATTGTCAGGAAACACTGGCCAATTTTAGCTAGTGGTTTCGACAATATAGAAGAATTTAAAGTACCTCCTCTATGCTCTTTTCGGAGAAGCCGAAATTTGGGAGATAAATTAGTTAGATCTAACGTTGGATCTGCAAGGATTGATTGTGGCACGTATTTTGGCTCTACTCGTAAGGGCTGTTATCCATGCCACAATTGTGTGAATTGCCCCTATATGCTGAGGGGTGATTCATTTGTAAATCCAGTCTCTGGGAAGACAGTTAGAATTAAGCAGTATTTGTCATGTGATTCAACATATGCAATTTATCTATTATCGTGTCCTTGTGGACTATGGTATGTTGGGGAAACAACCTGGGATGTCAAAACCAGATTTAATCAGCACAGGTATACTATTAGAAAAAAGAGGCTAGATTTACCTGTACCTAAGCATTTCACTGAGGTAGGCCATTTAGAGCGGGATTTAAAATTTAGGATACTTGAACAAGTGCCCTTACCCAGACGGGGTCGGGACAGGACGATACGTCTCAAAAGAAGAGAGCTCTATTGGTATTTTGAGCTTAAGACTCTTAAACCAAGGGGGCTCAATGTAGATTTTAGGGTAGTTTGACTCTCTCTGTCTTGTTTCATGTTTTTCCCCCTTTTTTGTATGTCTGTCGTCATTGTAGGTGACCCTTTGTTACCCTGCTTTGTGAATTAAATGTGGGGTTCTGAGAAATTCTACTTGTCCCAAGTGTAAGGCTGTCTTTAAGTGCATTTGTTTAACTAAAATGATTAGTGATATTGCCTCTCTATATTTTTGTAGATGAACGTGAAGTTACATCTTATTATTGGATCATCTCTAGGAATACTGGAGGATGGCAGGACCTACCAGCATCAAATAATTGTTATTTTTGATATTCTTTTATAATAATGTGTGGTTTATGGGCAGATGTCTGGGGCCTGGAACTATGGGGGGGCTGGGCATCGGTTGCGTTCTGGGACATGGCTCTCCCTGTTAGACATGTGGTTGGACAGGAGGCAGCGACACGACACGTGTGTAGAACGGGTGTTATTATGTGTTTTCCTAATGGGGCAACTGTGATACAGAGTCAGCCTATGGTGATGTCTCTGACTACATTTGCCTCAATTACCGGTGACCTCAGATTGGTATCCGATCTGAGTCCTCTGGCATAGGTGACACTAGTTTGAATGTATGTGACGCACGGACGTGCAGGGCATTAATAATTAATTTTTAATAATATGGGGATGAGGCAGTAAAATATGAGAGTGGTTTTTCCACCATTTTGACAGATATTGCAGTTTGTGATCAAAGATCGCTACAAGCCCGCGACGTGTTGTTATGTGTGTATCAGGTGACTGGTCACATGTTTGTTATGTCTGCCGATTGTGTCCGCCCGTGTTCGGGAATAAGCGTGCGCAGTACGCTTCTGCTGCCTTGCGGCCATCTAGGTTGCGGGCCTCCGATCTCTGCCTTCCATAGATAATCTCACGGTACGAGTGATGTCCCGTGCACGCGTCTCATCAAGTTCCGGATGCCGAGTGAATCCTGCTTTCTCCCCCAGTATGTGAGATCTCCATTGATTTTTTCTTTTTATATTTACACAATTATGGGCACCTGTATGTAATTATCATTAATCATGTTTATAAATTAGAATTAACTGACTTATGGATTTTATATAATATCACAAATTGAACACTGATATGAATCTTGTATAATGATTGATTATATATATATGTTATGAATTTGGACAATTAATTTTCACTTTTTTTATAAAAATTCTTGTATAATCATGTAAATTATATTGTAATTTGGTATGCTATATAAACACCTGTGTGTGCACTGACTGTTATGGCTTGACAAAGGCTCCATAGAGAGAGCTGAAACGTTGCTGTCTTCACATGGGGGAATAAATACCCTGTGTTTCACGGATTCTTGTGTGCTGCCTTGGATTTTTTCTATGCATATTCAATTGGATCCAGTCCATGGTTTGCTCTAAGGAATTGCACCTTTTTAGTGTGTGCTGCTCATCAATTTTTTGTTTTATATAGCAATTTATTTAGATATATATGTTCATGTACTTATACTTAATGACTGATTGTATTGCATATTCATTTATATTATCTTACATCTCATAATTTTGTCTATCCCCATATCAATGTTTGCTGTTTTCATATCCTTGTAGATCCCTTGATAAAGGTCATTTGCTGACCGAAACATTGAGATGAATTATATGGCCCTTCATTACATAACGTAGTCTAGATAAAGAATGAATACCGAATTATGTAATTGCACGTTGTACATTAAAAGAATCACTTTATAAAAACGTTGGTGCACCATAGATTCTTCTACTAATACGGACTGACACTTTGTCCTCTTTGTGGACCCAACACCAATAAAAGGGTGTGCAGATCCCATCTCATTCCTATAGGATACTGTGTTGACTCCTCATGTGGTTGCCACCTCCCCACTCTGTGACTGGGCTATTATTTGACTCCTCATGCGGTTGCTACCTCACCATTCTGTGACTGACCACTATGTTGACTCCTGATGCGGTTGCCAGCGCACCACTCAGTGACTGACCACTGTGTTGACTCATCATGCAGTTCCAACCCTCAACACTCTGTGACTGACCATTGTCTTGTCCCATCAGGCGGTTGTCACCCTATAACTCTGTGACTGACCAATATGCTGACTCATCATGCGGTTGCCACCCTCCCCAAAATGTAACTGGGCCACTGTGTTGACTCCTCCTGTGGCTACCACCACACCACTCTGTGACTGACCACTCTGTTGACTCCTCATGCAGTTGTCACCTCACCACTCTGTGACTGACCACTCTGTTGACTCCTCATGTGGTTGCCACCCTCCCCATAATGTAACTGGGCTACTGTGTTGACTCTTCATGCGGTTGCCACCCTCCCCACTGTTTGACAGAGCCACTATTGTCCCTGTTTGGCCTTGACATAATTGTTGACATTTATTTTACCCTTCTTTTGATCTGTCAGAAGGACGGAAAAATGAGAAACACAAGGACCCTGTCTTTCGAGCAGCCATAAGGCCTGTATCACACATTCTCTATTTTGCATCAGGATTTGCTCATGATTTGGAAGCCAAAAGCAGGAGTTAGTACAAAACACGGAAGACATGCAAATATTCCAATCATGTGTCATCTCTGTTTTGGATCCACTCCTGTTTTTTTTCTTTTTGGCCGTTGCAATACTGATGGATTAATGAACAAATGATGACCATATGAAGGCGGATGCTCAAAACGCAGGATCTGTTTTTTGGAGGTTGTTCTTATGACAGATCAGAAGAAGGGCAAAATAAACTGTGACCTCAACAGAAATTTCCTGCTGACACCTTCTCCACTCCACTGTCATGAAGCCACTACTTGTATCAGCGTGTAACAGAACAGTTTCTGTAGAAATCTATGTGGAATCATCTGACGGTGTAAAAGGAGTATGCTCTTTTACTCTATAGTAGAATCTTGGGCCACTGCACGGTTCTTCATACCTGGCGCTAACATTGACCTGTAAGGCTGAGTTCATACTTGAGTTATTTGGTTAGTTTTGGCCCCTTAACTGACCAAATAAGTGAAGTGTGAAGTGATTCTAAGAGTGACGCCTCACACTTGCCTGTCACACAGATGCAAAGTAACTGTTCCACTACCACAGCGGACTACTTATGCATGTTTCTGCAATGCACAGTGTTGTACACCAATATACAGGCTCTCTGCAGCCAGGAAATAGCTGCTTTTTAATGCAATTAGTCATGACTCACAAATAAATTTGTATCGAATCAAATCTTTTTGGGAAATTCAGCAAACTGTCCAAATAAAATTTTGAAAAATTTGCTCATCTCTAGTCAAAACGTCCACTGCCATGCTGAAAATCCTCTTTGAGATGACCCTGAAGGCTGGGCAAGAGAAAACAGACAGTGCATACTGGGCGATTTCAGGCCACTGTACCAGTCTGCCTGAACCACATAATGCAGCATCACCCCATCCTGTTGGCAAATAAAGGTGGCCACCAGTACCCGCAACAAGAGCTATTTCCATCTCCTGATCTCCCTTGTGCTAGCCAAGCCACATCCATGGGCAGTTCGGTGTCTTTCACATCGTCATCATCACTTTCTGCTTCTCCTGCTCACATTCCTCCTCTGCTTCTTCATCAGCCATCGATCATGGAATGCATGGCCATGAAACAACTTTACATGCCCAGCAATCCAATAATGTCAAGTTTATTACCCAGCCGGCCAAGTTACTGACTATGCAGTCACTAGCATAACATTTGGTAGAGTCCACTAGTGTTGATCACGAATATTTGAATTTAGAATTTTTATCGCGAATATAGGTACTTCGAAAATTCGCGAATAATTTTGAATATTCGATTTTTTTTTGTATTAGTACACATGATCCCTCCCTGCTTCTAGCTTGTGGGCCAATGAGAAGGCTGCAGTATATTTGACTTTAGGAGTAGTGTTGTTTGCAAATTTTCGTAATGCGAATTTTTGTAATGCGAAATTTAATTAAACTTATAACTATTAGACAAAGAAGATTATATTTTTTTTTGAATATTCGCTATATTGCTATAACTTAGTTTTTTTGAATATTCGTAATATTCTAAAACAAGAATATATAGCAATATAGCGAATATTCGAAAAAAAACTAATATAGAGCAATTTAGCTATTATAGTGCTATAATCTTCTTTGTCTAATAGTTGTAATTTTTTTCTCATCTGAAGTTCAGATTGGAAAAAAATGACAACTATAAAAAAAGATTATAACACTATATTAGCTAAATTGCTCTATATTAGTTTTTTTCGAATATTCGCTATATTGCTATAACTTTGTTTTCTTGAATATTCGTAATATTCTAAAACAAGAATATATAGCAATATAGTGAATATTCGAAAACAAAAAACGATTTAGCCAATATAGTTCTATAATCTTCTTTGTCTAATAGTTGTAAGTTGAAAAATTTGCATTACGAAAATTTGCATATCACCTTGCCGATTTTTAGAGTAAAAAAATCGTAGAATATAACGAATATTCAAATTTGCGAATATTCTACAAAATATTTGTGAAATATTGCAAATTCGAATATGACCCCTGCCACTCATCACTAGAGTCCACAACCTTTAGGAAGTTGATGGTGTGTGCACCGTCTCATTGGAAAATACATAGCCAGCATTATTTCTCCGAAAAAGCCACCCCAACTTGTTTTCTCTCATGGTGTAAAATTTGGGTCATTGCGATTATCACTGTCCTTCGGTGTCGATTATATGCCTCGGTGGACACCTGTAGTTGCAGTTATGGGCATAGATAGCACTCGTTTGTTAAAAATAGGTGGCAGCACTATTCACTGTATTACGCCAAGTTTCTTTCCAATGGTGGTGGTGTCCGCAGTGTTGAGCCCAGGCCCGATGGGCCCCCATTGATCCGTAGAAAAAATTGATCAACGTTTCAACTTCACAGAGTCTTTCTCAAGAGAGACTCTGTGAAGTTGAAACGTCACACAGTTGGTGAAATAAATCTCCACATTATTGAAAACAGTGAGAGCTGCGGTTATCAATTTTTTCCATGGACAGCACTGGAGATGAGCAAACCTATTGAGATTCAGATTGTTCCGATTTGCAAAAAAAAAATACAAATTTTCTTTGAAACAACTGGCTCCAAATGCCCTTTAAATTAGTTACTGTTCTCCTAGGATTTAGAATTTTAGCTCTTTTAGTCAATGTTTTATGACTTTTTGCTCTTCCTCTCACGGCTCTGTAAGCTCTTGAATGCAATGACACAAATTTTAAATCATGCCTGAGTAACAGTGACACACATAGCTATAAGTAAATGCATGACTGTGTTAACCTATAGCATGTTTAAACACATCATGCGTTGGGTTGAAGACTTAGCTTGGGGGGAAGGTTGCTGTTTCAATTGTCATCTAAGGCAGCAGAAAGGCTGGATGTACCCTTGTCACAAAGCTACGCCCCTGGTGGGAGGGAAGCACATTTAGAAGTCTCATGGCAGCATGTCCTTGTAGCACAAAATCTTGTGTTCATAGCACAAGTGTCCCAACTTACACAGACCACCTGTGCCAATGTAATCCTACAGAACCTCCCCCACGATCATTCAGTGCACGCTCTCCTGGCCAAGAGAAGCAGAACATACATGTAGAACCTACACATACGTGTTCTGATTGGACAGGTGCAGGAGCTGTGTCCGCTCAATCAGCCGAGCCCTTGTTGTATCCACTGACCAGGGGTGTATTGGCTATGGACTCTACAGGGACATTTCTAGGTGGGACGATGACTCGGAGGGCCACCCAAGCCCTCCTCAGGGCCGCCAACCGGTTACATAATAATCTCATTCTCAGTTATGCAGCTGGCCAGCAGCCGCAGGAGCCCTCCTGAATTCAACTGTATTTATGTCCACATGACAGCAATACAGTGGAACACTGTGCAGCAGATGGCAGTATTTTGTGCTGCTCTGTGGTATTTGGTTCAGCTGGGGCAGTATAGTATGCACTATGGTGTTTCTGGCCCTGCCTAATTATGTCACCCTGCCTTCTGTCAGTTCGGACCTGCCTACAACATGGGGCCACTTTAAGTTTTTTTTTTTCCAAGGCCACATTTAGTTCCCAATCCTCCCCTGCCACTGACATCACTGACTAAACCCTCAGATGCCGCTGGTAATGCTGACCGTACCATGTACAGAGTTTGCAGATTGAGGAAACTCCTTATCTGACCCCATTGGCCCCCCACGCTGCCATGATGGGTAACTGATGGCTGCTATTGCAACCACGGGCCTTGTAAAGGCATTGGAGCCTGCTAGTTATAGAGGTGTATGAGGCCCAGACCACATACTAGGTCACCTAGATAAATGTAATTGTAATGCTCAGTGACATACTATAGAGACCCTGTAATGGTGTGGGTACACAAGCTATGCCGTCACCATTGCACCATTGCCCACTATATTATACAGCTGGTGTCCTGCTCTCATTGACAGGATCATAGATAACTCCAATACAGACAGTTTAACCCATTACATGCCAGAAACAATACTGTCTCAACATTTAACTGATATTAAGGAGGGAGAGTGCTTCCTTTCTCACCCTATTACCCTCCATGATTTATTGTTAGGTTTTGTAGGGTTACTATTAGAGTTGAGCGAACACCTGGATGTTCGGGTTCGAGAAGTTCGGCCGAACATCCCGGAAATGTTCGGGTTCGGGATCCGAACCCGATCCGAACTTCGTCCCGAACCCGAACCCCATTGAAGTCAATGGGGACCCGAACTTTTCGGCACTAAAACGGCTGTAAAACAGCCCAGGAAAGGGCTAGAGGGCTGCAAAAGGCAGCAACATGTAGGTAAATCCCCTGCAAACAAATGTGGATAGGGAAATTAATTAAAATAAAAATTAAATAAATAAAAATTAACCAAAATCAATTGGAGAGAGGTTCCATAGCAGAGAATCTGGCTTCCCGTCACCCACCACTGGAACAGTCCATTCTCAGATATTTAGGCCCCGGCACCCAGGCAGAGGAGAGAGGTCCCGTAACAGACAATCTGGCTTCATGTCAGCAGAGAATCAGTCTTCATGTCATAGCAGAGAATCAGGCTTCACGTCACCCACCACTGTAAGAGTCCATTTTCATAAATTTAGGCCCAGCACCCAGGCAGAGGAGAGAGGTCCCGTAACAGAGGATCTGGCTTCATGTCAGCAGAGAATCAGTCTGCATGTCATAGCAGAGAATCAGGCTTCACGTCAGCCACCACTGCAACAGTCCATTGTCATAAATTTAGGCCCAGCACCCAGGCAGAGGAGAGAGGTCCCGTAACAGAGGATCTGGCTTCATGTCAGCAGAGAATCAGTCTGCATGTCATAGCAGAGAATGAGGCTTCACGTCACCCACCACTGCAACAGTCCATTGGCATATATTTAGGCCTAGCACACAGGCAGAGCAGAGAGGTCCCGTAACAGACAATCTGGCTTCATGTCAGCAGAGAATCAGTCTGCATGTCATAGCAGAGAATGAGGCTTCACGTCACCCACCACTGCAACAGTCCATTGGCATATATTTAGGCCTAGCACACAGGCAGAGCAGAGAGGTCCCGTAACAGACGATCTGGCTTCATGTCAGCAGAGAATCAGTCTGCATGTCATAGCAGAGAATGAGGCTTCACGTCACCCACCACTGCAACAGTCCATTGGCATATATTTAGGCCTAGCACACAGGCAGAGCAGAGAGGTCCCGTAACAGACAATCTGGCTTCATGTCAGCAGAGAATCAGTCTGCATGTCATAGCAGAGAATGAGGCTTCACGTCACCCACCACTGCAACAGTCCATTGGCATATATTTAGGCCTAGCACACAGGCAGAGCAGAGAGGTCCCGTAACAGACAATCTGGCTTCATGTCAGCAGAGAATCAGTCTGCATGTCATAGCAGAGAATGAGGCTTCACGTCACCCACCACTGCAACAGTCCATTGGCATATATTTAGGCCTAGCACACAGGCAGAGCAGAGAGGTCCCGTAACAGACGATCTGGCTTCATGTCAGCAGAGAATCAGTCTGCATGTCATAGCAGAGAATGAGGCTTCACGTCACCCACCACTGCAACAGTCCATTGGCATATATTTAGGCCTAGCACACAGGCAGAGCAGAGAGGTCCCGTAACAGACAATCTGGCTTCATGACAGCAGAGAATCAGTCTGCATGTCATAGCAGAGAATGAGGCTTCACGTCACCCACCACTGCAACAGTCCATTGGCATATATTTAGGCCTAGCACACAGGCAGAGCAGAGAGGTCCCGTAACAGACAATCTGGCTTCATGTCAGCAGAGAATCAGTCTGCATGTCATAGCAGAGAATGAGGCTTCACGTCACCCACCACTGCAACAGTCCATTGGCATATATTTAGGCCTAGCACACAGGCAGAGCAGAGAGGTCCTGTAACAGACAATCTGGCTTCATGACAGCAGAGAATCAGTCTGCATGTCATAGCAGAGAATGAGGCTTCACGTCACCCACCACTGCAACAGTCCATTGGCATATATTTAGGCCTAGCACACAGGCAGAGCAGAGAGGTCCCGTAACAGACAATCTGGCTTCATGTCAGCAGAGAATCAGTCTGCATGTCATAGCAGAGAATGAGGCTTCACGTCACCCACCACTGCAACAGTCCATTGGCATATATTTAGGCCTAGCACACAGGCAGAGCAGAGAGGTCCCATAACAGACGATCTGGCTTCATGTCAGCAGAGAATCAGTCTGCATGTCATAGCAGAGAATGAGGCTTCACGTCACCCACCACTGCAACAGTCCATTGGCATATATTTAGGCCTAGCACACAGGCAGAGCAGAGAGGTCCCGTAACAGACAATCTGGCTTCATGACAGCAGAGAATCAGTCTGCATGTCATAGCAGAGAATGAGGCTTCACGTCACCCACCACTGCAACAGTCCATTGGCATATATTTAGGCCTAGCACACAGGCAGAGCAGAGAGGTCCCGTAACAGACAATCTGGCTTCATGTCAGCAGAGAATCAGTCTGCATGTCATAGCAGAGAATGAGGCTTCACGTCACCCACCACTGCAACAGTCCATTGGCATATATTTAGGCCTAGCACACAGGCAGAGCAGAGAGGTCCCGTAACAGACGATCTGGCTTCATGTCAGCAGAGAATCAGTCTGCATATCATAGCAGAGAATGAGGCTTCACGTCACCCACCACTGCAACAGTCCATTGGCATATATTTAGGCCTAGCACACAGGCAGAGCAGAGAGGTCCCGTAACAGACAATCTGGCTTCATGACAGCAGAGAATCAGTCTGCATGTCATAGCAGAGAATGAGGCTTCACGTCACCCACCACTGCAACAGTCCATTGGCATATATTTAGTCCTAGCACACAGGCAGAGCAGAGAGGTCCCGTAACAGACAATCTGGCTTCATGTCAGCAGAGAATCAGTCTGCATGTCATAGCAGAGAATGAGGCTTCACGTCACCCACCACTGCAACAGTCCATTGGCATATATTTAGGCCTAGCACACAGGCAGAGCAGAGAGGTCCCGTAACAGACAATCTGGCTTCATGACAGCAGAGAATCAGTCTGCATGTCATAGCAGAGAATGAGGCTTCACGTCACCCACCACTGCAACAGTCCATTGGCATATATTTAGGCCTAGCACACAGGCAGAGCAGAGAGGTCCCGTAACAGACAATCTGGCTTCATGTCAGCAGAGAATCAGTCTGCATGTCATAGCAGAGAATGAGGCTTCACGTCACCCACCACTGCAACAGTCCATTGGCATATATTTAGGCCTAGCACACAGGCAGAGCAGAGAGGTCCCGTAACAGACAATCTGGCTTCATGTCAGCAGAGAATCAGTCTGCATGTCATAGCAGAGAATGAGGCTTCACGTCACCCACCACTGCAACAGTCCATTGGCATATATTTAGGCCTAGCACACAGGCAGAGCAGAGAGGTCCCGTAACAGACGATCTGGCTTCATGTCAGCAGAGAATCAGTCTGCATGTCATAGCAGAGAATGAGGCTTCACGTCACCCACCACTGCAACAGTCCATTGGCATATATTTAGGCCTAGCACACAGGCAGAGCAGAGAGGTCCCGTAACAGACGATCTGGCTTCATGTCAGCAGAGAATCAGTCTGCATGTCATAGCAGAGAATGAGGCTTCACGTCACCCACCACTGCAACAGTCCATTGGCATATATTTAGGCCTAGCACACAGGCAGAGCAGAGAGGTCCCGTAACAGACAATCTGGCTTCATGTCAGCAGAGAATCAGTCTGCATGTCATAGCAGAGAATCAGGCTTCACGTCAGCCACCACTGCAACAGTCCATTGTCATAAATTTAGGCCCAGCACCCAGGCAGAGGAGAGAGGTCCCGTAACAGACAATCTGGCTTCATGTCAGCAGAGAATTAGTCTGCATGTCATAGCAGAGAATCAGGCTTCATGTCAGCCACCACTGCAACAGTCCATTGGCATATATTTAGGCCTAGCACACAGGCAGAGGAGAGGTTCATTCAACTTTGGGTAGCCTCGCAATATAATGGTAAAATGAAAATAAAAATAGGATTGAATGAGGAAGTACCCTGGAGTCCAATAATATATGGTTATGGGGAGGTAGTTAATGTCTAATCTGGACAAGGGACGGACAGGTCCTGTGGGATCCATGCCTGGTTCATTTTTATGAACGTCAGCTTGTCCACATTGGCTGTAGACAGGCGGCTGCGTTTGTCTGTAATGACGCCCCCTGCCGTGCTGAATACACGTTCAGACAAAACGCTGGCTGCCGGGCAGGCCAGCACCTCCAAGGCATAAAAGGCTAGCTCTGGCCACGTGGACAATTTAGAGACCCAGAAGTTGAATGGGGCCGAACCATCAGTCAGTACGTGGAGGGGTGTGCACACGTACTGTTCCACCATGTTAGTGAAATGTTGCCTCCTGCTAACACGTTGCGTATCAGGTGGTGGTGCAGTTAGCTGTGGCGTGTTGACAAAAGTTTTCCACATCTCTGCCATGCTAACCCTGCCCTCAGAGGAGCTGGCCGTGACACAGCTGCCTTGGCGACCTCTTGCTCCTCCTCTGCCTTGGCCTTGGGCTTCCACTTGTTCCCCTGTGACATTTGGGAATGCTCTCAGTAGCGCGTCTACCAACGTGCGCTTGTACTCGCGCATCTTCCTATCACGCTCCAGTGCAGGAAGTAAGGTGGGCACATTGTCTTTGTAGCGTGGATCCAGCAGGGTGGCAACCCAGTAGTCCGCACAGGTTAAAATGTGGGCAACTCTGCTGTCGTTGCGCAGGCACTGCAGCATGTAGTCGCTCATGTGTGCCAGGCTGCCCAGGGGTAAGGACAAGCTGTCCTCTGTGGGAGGCGTATCGTCATCGTCCTGCCTTTCCCCCCAGCCACGCACCAGTGATGGACCCGAGCTGCGTTGGGTGCCACCCCGCTGTGACCATGCTTCATCCTCATCCTCCTCCACCTCCTCCTCATCCTCGTCCTCCTCGTCCTCCAGTAGTGGGCCCTGGCTGGCCACATTTGTTCCTGGCCTCTGCTGTTGCCAAAAACCTCCCTCTGAGTCACTTCGAAGAGACTGGCCTGAAAGTGCTAAAAATGACCCCTCTTCCTCCTCCTCCTCCTCCTGGGCCACCTCCTCTTCCATCATCGCCCTAAGTGTTTTCTCAAGGAGACATAGAAGTGGTATTGTAACGCTGATAACGGTGTCATCGCCACTGGCCATGTTGGTGGAGTACTCGAAACAGCGCAACAGGGCACACAGGTCTCGCATGGAGGCCCAGTCATTGGTGGTGAAGTGGTGCTGTTCTGTAGTGCGACTGACCCGTGCGTGCTGCAGCTGAAACTCCACTATGGCCTGCTGCTGCTCGCACAGTCTGTCCAGCATGTGCAAGGTGGAGTTCCACCTGGTGGGCACGTCGCATATGAGGCGGTGAGCGGGAAGGCCGAAGTTACGCTGTAGCGCAGACAGGCGAGCAGCAGCAGGATGTGAACGCCGGAAGCGCGAACAGACGGCCCGCACTTTATGCAGCAGCTCTGACATGTCGGGGTAGTTGTGAATGAACTTCTGCACCACCAAATTCAGCACATGCGCCAAGCAAGGGATGTGCGTCAAATTGGCTAGTCCCAGAGCTGCAACGAGATTTCGCCCATTATCACACACCACCAGGCCGGGCTTGAGGCTCACCGGCAGCAACCACTCGTCGGTCTGTTGTTCAATACCCCGCCACAACTCCTGTGCGGTGTGGGGCCTGTCCCCCAAACATATGAGTTTCAGAATGGCCTGCTGACGTTTACCCCGGGCTGTGCTGAAGTTGGTGGTGAAGGTGTGTGGCTGACTGGATGAGCAGGTGGAAGAAGAGGAGGAGGAAGCCGAGAAGGAGGAGGTGGCAACAGGAGGCAAAGAATGTTGCCCTGCGATCCTTGGCGGCGGAAGGACGTGCGCCAAACAGCTCTCCGCCTGGGGCCCAGCTGCCACTACATTTACCCAGTGTGCAGTTAGGGAGATATAGCGTCCCTGGCCGTGCTTACTGGTCCACGTATCTGTGGTTAGGTGGACCTTGCTACAGATGGCGTTGCGCAGTGCACACTTGATTTTATCGGATACTTGGTTGTGCAGGGAAGGCACGGCTCTCTTGGAGAAGTAGTGCCGGCTGGGAACAACATACTGTGGGACAGCAAGCGACATGAGCTGTTTGAAGCTGTCTGTGTCCACCAGCCTAAATGACAGCATTTCATAGGCCAGTAGTTTAGAAATGCTGGCATTCAGGGCCAGGGATCGAGGGTGGCTAGGTGGGAATTTACGCTTTCTATCAAATGTTTGTGAGATGGAGAGCTGAACGCTGGCGTGTGACATGGTTGAGACGCTTGGTGACGGAGGTGGTGGTGGTGGTGTTGGTGGTACATCCCCTGTTTGCTGGGCGGCAGGTGCCAACGTTCCTCCAGAGGCGGAGGAAGAGGCCGAGGCGGCAGCAGCAGAATAGGCCGAGGCGGCAGCAGCAGAAGAGGTAGCAGGGGGAGCCTGAGTGACTTCCTTGGTTTTAAGGTGTTTACTCCACTGCAGTTCATGCTTTGCATGCAGGTGCCTGGTCATGCAGGTTGTGCTCAGGTTCAGAACGTTAATGCCTCGCTTCAGGCTCTGATGGCACAGCGTGCAAACCACTCGGGTCTTGTCGTCAGCACATTGTTTGAAGAAGTGCCATGCCAGGGAACTCCTTGAAGCTGCCTTTGGGGTGCTCGGTCCCAGATGGCGGCGGTCAGTAGCAGGCGGAGTCTCTTGGCGGCGGGTGTTCTGCTTTTGCCCACTGCTCCCTCTTTTGCTACGCTGTTGGCTCGGTCTCACCACTGCCTCTTCCTCCGAACTGTGAAAGTCAGTGGCACGACCTTCATTCCATGTGGGGTCTAGGACCTCATCGTCCCCTGCATCGTCTTCCACCCAGTCTTGATCCCTGACCTCCTGTTCAGTCTGCACACTGCAGAAAGACGCAGCAGTTGGCACCTGTGTTTCGTCATCATCAGAGACATGCTGAGGTGGTATTCCCATGTCCTCATCATCAGGAAACATAAGTGGTTGTGCGTCAGTGCATTCTATGTCTTTCACCGCTGGGGAAGGGCTAGGTGGATGCCCTTGGGAAACCCTGCCAGCGGAGTCTTCAAACAGCATAAGAGACTGCTGCATAACTTGAGGCTGAGACAGTTTCCCTGGTATGCATGGGGGTGATGTGACAGACTGATGGGGTTGGTTTTCAGGCGCCATCTGTGCGCTTTCTGCAGAAGACTGGGTGGGAGATAATGTGAACGTGCTGGATCCACTGTCGGCCACCCAATTGACTAATGCCTGTACCTGCTCAGGCCTTACCATCCTTAGAACGGCATTGGGCCCCACCATATATCGCTGTAAATTCTGGCGGCTACTGGGACCTGAGGTAGTTGGTACACTAGGACGTGTGGATGTGGCAGAACGGCCACGTCCTCTCCCAGCACCAGAGGGTCCACTAACACCACCACGACCATGTCCACGTCCGCGTCCCTTACTAGATGTTTTTCTCATTGTTATGGTTCACCACAACAACAAATATATTATTTGGCCCAATGTATTGTATTCAAATTCAGCGGGATATAAATTTGAGGCCTAGTATTTAGGCGCTGGGTGACCGGTATGGATTTAGTGACAGAATTAGACTTGGAAATGCACAGAAGCGTGTGTGTGTGAAGTTATTCTGAATGACCCAATGTGCACCTTGAATATTATATACCCTTTTAGGGATAGATTTCAAATAGCTCTGATATAGCAGAAACCACTAAATTATGAAATTGTTAAATTGGAAATTGTATTTAAACCCAGAACAAAAAATGTGCTTTGACGGACACTAAATAACTTTCCCAGCCACAACAGGACAGCGTTAACGAGAGATTTAGCAGGATATAAATTTGAGGCCTAGTATTTAGGCGCTGGGTGACAGGTATGGGTTTAGTGACAGAATTAGACTTGGAAATACACAGTAGCGGGTGTGTGTGAAGTTATTCTGAATGACCCAATGTGCACCTTGAATATTATATACCCTTTTAGGGATAGATTTCAAATAGCTCTGATATAGCAGAAACCACTAAATTATGAAATTGTTAAATTGGGAATTGTATTTAAACCCAGAACAAAAAATGTGCTTTGACGGACACTAAATAACTTTCCCAGCCACAACAGGACAGCGTTAACGAGAGATTTAGCAGGATATAAATTTGAGGCCTAGTATTTAGGCGCTGGGTGACAGGTATGGGTTTAGTGACAGAATTAGACTTAGAAATACACAGTAGCGGGTGTGTGTGAAGTTATTCTGAATGACCCAATGTGCACCTTGAATATTATATACCCTTTTAGGGATAGATTTCAAATAGCTCTGATATAGCAGAAACCACTAAATTATGAAATTGTTAAATTGGGAATTGTATTTAAACCCAGAACAAAAAATGTGCTTTGACGGACACTAAATAACTTTCCCAGCCACAACAGGACAGCGTTAACGAGAGATTTAGCAGGATATAAATTTGAGGCCTAGTATTTAGGCGCTGGGTGACAGGTATGGGTTTAGTGACAGAATTAGACTTAGAAATACACAGTAGCGGGTGTGTGTGAAGTTATTCTGAATGACCCAATGTGCACCTTGAATATTATATACCCTTTTAGGGATAGATTTCAAATAGCTCTGATATAGCAGAAACCACTAAATTATGAAATTGCTAAATTGGGAATTGTATTTCAACCCAGAACAAAAAATGTGCTTTGACGGACACTAAATAACTTTCCCAGCCACAACAGGACAGCGTTAACGAGAGATTTAGCAGGATATAAATTTGAGGCCTAGTATTTAGGCGCTGGGTGACAGGTATGGGTTTAGTGACAGAATTAGACTTGGAAATACACAGTAGCGGGTGTGTGTGAAGTTATTCTGAATGACCCAATGTGCACCTTGAATATTATATACCCTTTTAGGGATAGATTTCAAATAGCTCTGATATAGCAGAAACCACTAAATTATGAAATTGTTAAATTGGGAATTGTATTTAAACCCAGAACAAAAAATGTGCTTTGACGGACACTAAATAACTTTCCCAGCCACAACAGGACAGCGTTAACGAGAGATTTAGCAGGATATAAATTTGAGGCCTAGTATTTAGGTGCTGGGTGACAGGTATGGGTTTAGTGACAGAATTAGACTTAGAAATACACAGTAGCGGGTGTGTGTGAAGTTATTCTGAATGACCCAATGTGCACCTTGAATATTATATACCCTTTTAGGGATAGATTTCAAATAGCTCTGATATAGCAGAAACCACTAAATTATGAAATTGCTAAATTGGGAATTGTATTTCAACCCAGAACAAAAAATGTGCTTTGACGGACACTAAATAACTTTCCCAGCCACAACAGGACAGCGTTAACGAGAGATTTAGCAGGATATAAATTTGAGGCCTAGTATTTAGGCGCTGGGTGACAGGTATGGGTTTAGTGACAGAATTAGACTTGGAAATACACAGTAGCGGGTGTGTGTGAAGTTATTCTGAATGACCCAATGTGCACCTTGAATATTATATACCCTTTTAGGGATAGATTTCAAATAGCTCTGATATAGCAGAAACCACTAAATTATGAAATTGTTAAATTGGGAATTGTATTTAAACCCAGAACAAAAAATGTGCTTTGACGGACACTAAATAACTTTCCCAGCCACAACAGGACAGCGTTAACGAGAGATTTAGCAGGATATAAATTTGAGGCCTAGTATTTAGGCGCTGGGTGACAGGTATGGGTTTAGTGACAGAATTAGACTTAGAAATACACAGTAGCGGGTGTGTGTGAAGTTATTCTGAATGACCCAATGTGCACCTTGAATATTATATACCCTTTTAGGGATAGATTTCAAATAGCTCTGATATAGCAGAAACCACTAAATTATGAAATTGCTAAATTGGGAATTGTATTTCAACCCAGAACAAAAAATGTGCTTTGACGGACACTAAATAACTTTCCCAGCCACAACAGGACAGCGGTAACGAGAGATTTAGCAGGATATAAATTTGAGGCCTAGTATTTAGGCGCTGGGTGACAGGTATGGGTTTAGTGACAGAATTAGACTTGGAAATACACAGTAGCGGGTGTGTGTGAAGTTATTCTGAATGACCCAATGTGCACCTTGAATATTATATACCCTTTTAGGGATAGATTTCAAATAGCTCTGATATAGCAGGAACCACTAAATTATGAAATTGCTAAATTGGGAATTGTATTTCAACCCAGAACAAAAAATGTGCTTTGACGGACACTAAATAACTTTCCCAGCCACAACAGGACAGCGGTAACGAGAGATTTAGCAGGATATAAATTTGAGGCCTAGTATTTAGGCGCTGGGTGACAGGTATGGGTTTAGTGACAGAATTAGACTTGGAAATACACAGTAGCGGGTGTGTGTGAAGTTATTCTGAATGACCCAATGTGCACCTTGAATATTATATACCCTTTTAGGGATAGATTTCAAATAGCTCTGATATAGCAGGAACCACTAAATTATGAAATTGCTAAATTGGGAATTGTACTTCAACCCAGAACAAAAAATGTGCTTTGACGGACACTAAATAACTTTCCCAGCCACAACAGGACAGCGGTAACGAGAGATTTAGCGGGATATAAATTTGAGGCCTAGTATTTAGGCGCTGGGTGACCGGTATGGATTTAGTGACAGAATTAGACTGGGATATGGCCAAAAAATAACCACACTATTGCTGGTTAAATGCACTTGGTGACGGGCGCAGCTTGCCCCTGATTTAGTATATGGCCAAAAAATGAACAGACTATTGCTGGTTAAATGCACTTGGTGTGACAGCTTCACCCTGATGTAGGCTTTAGCCAAAAAACAACCACAACATTGAGGGTTAAATGCACTTGGTGACAGGCGCAGCTTGCCCCTGATTTAGTATATGGCCAAAAAAATGAACAGACTATTGCTGGTTAAATGCACTTGGTGTGACAGCTTCACCCTGATGTAGGCTTTAGCCAAAAAACAACCACACCATTGAGGGTTAAATGCACTTGGTCGCAGCTTGGATGCACTTGGTCGCAGCACCGCACAAGACACAAAATGGCCGCCGATCACCCCAGAAAAAAGTGACTGACAAACGGTCTGTGCAGCCTAAAAACAGTGAGTGAGCATTTGAATTTCAGCAGCTCAATGATGCACAGCTGCAGATCGATCGATTAATCAAGTGAAGTCCTTTGGAGGAGTTAATCTGCCTAATCTCGCCCTACTGTCGCATCCGCAACCTCTCCCTACGCTAATCAGAGCAGAGTGACGGGCGGCGCTATGTGACTCCAGCTTAAATAGAGGCTGGGTCACATGGTGCTCTGGCCAATCACAGCCATGCCAATAGTAGGCATGGCTGTGACGGCCTCTTGGGGCAAGTAGTATGACGCTTGTTGATTGGCTGCTTTGCAGCCTTTCAAAAAGCGGCAAGAAAGCGTCACAAAAGCGCCAAGAAAGCGACGAACACCGAACCCGAACCCGGACTTTTACGAAAATGTCCGGGTTCGGGTCCGTGTCACGGACACCCCAAAATTCGGTACGAACCCGAACTATACAGTTCGAGTTCGCTCATCCCTAGTTACTATCTAAACCTAAGGTCCAGCAATGTCCCATAGATCTACCATGTTCAGTTGCCGACAAGAACCTCCCTTTACCAGGGCTGATTATGCAGAATATCAGTTTTTTACAGTAACTAGTGTAATACATTGCAAATCAGAAGTGTTACAGTGTATTAAATGGGCGATGAGCAGATCCCATGAACATTAGCACTAAACAAAATAAGAAATGATAAGTAATGTAAAACAAGTTCTCATGCAGCTAGATTTCAAGAAAAGCACAAATGCAATGGGCCATTGAATGGAGAGATGCACAAAATGTAAAAAAAAAGTGTTTACTGTACAAAAGTAAAAAAAAAACTGTATGTTTGGAATAACAAACTCGAAAAGCAACAGCAGAATAACTGGATTTTTTATGTTGTCACTACAAAAAAGTCTTAAAAGTTGTTATCTCTTTTAAAATGTGCAAATGAAATAGAATAAAATTGTTGAGTCCTTATTAAACAAATGCAAATAAAGTTTTTAAAAATCTTGAAAACATTGCCAAACCGGAATGTGTAGATGAGGCCGCACCTTGTGTATCGTCTTCACATTCACAGAGACCTGTGATTGTCCACATAACAATAGTGACAGATCCTCACCTGGACATTAGCCTCACAGTGACTACTACTCCAGTCATTCAGATGGTGACCCCCCCCCCCCCCCCAGATAACAGTCCAGGTTTTTGTGGTAAATAAAGCAACATAAAAAGAGAGGTTTACAAGTTATCCCCGACTGTGCATTTATCCATCCCCCTGACATTTCATATCTCTTTCCTCTGCAACATGACTCCACCACTTTCTGAAGCATCAACAAATTTTCTTTTGAGTTCTTCTGTTTTCTATGATCAGATGTGACCTTGTCAAGAATAGCCGATTGCAGATAGCTTGTAGTAAATAGGTAATCTATGCGAGACAGTGATCCCTGGACTGCCGTAAAAAGGAATTGTCCCTTTTGACTGGATACATTAGATGTCATGTATCTACTGTATGTCAGGGGTTAGGACCGCACTTTCAATCTTGCCCAGGGTCGCACTTTGTGTAAAACCCACCCTGAGCGTTCCAAAGTTATTACCACTAATGTTGAGTGAATCGAAGTATCTAAAAATTCGATTTGCCACGAACTGGAGTTTTCTTGTGCTTTGTGGTAACGAATCAATTTTCCCTGAAATGGCAGCAAACATTTTAAAAAGTCATACTCTCCTCATCCATTTGTGGGTGAAGAGGCTGCCGCGGTCATCTTGCTTAAATATCCCACACACAATCTCATCGGGCTGGATCTTCAAGCAAGATGGCCGCTGCAGTCTCTTCATGCTCAAATGATTAAGGTAAGTACAATAAAAAAATATATAACCCATCAACTCCTGAAAGGACTGAATATTCATCTCAGATGCCGTGATTAGCAATAAATGGAGCATCTGAGGGGTTCAGTGACGGGATCGGTGCAATTACAAAGCAAATTGTTTTGTAAAATTCAGAGAAGCAGTTGACATTTTTAAGAGTTTCGCTCCTCTCTAATTAGTACTGCAAAATATTTATCAATTTCCACAATTTCTCTTCATATCACATACAGCAGGAGGACTCCGCTTTCTTATAAAAGTATTGCTTATTTATTGTAGAAGATTCATCTTATTGAAGTTTGTAGCAGAATTTATAGGAATAATCAATAGAGTTCAGAATTGTGCTCAAAGCTTAGAAGTCCACTACTCACTATGAAACTCCTTTACTAGCAGGCACTGCAGGCTGGCTGGCCGGTCACTCACTTTGTCATGCGTATGCTCCGCCTTCTTCATTAATAAAGTGGGAGGAGCATGCTCATGACAAAGTGAGTGACCGGCCAGCCTGCAGTACCTGCTAGTACGGGAGTTTCATAGTGAGTAGTGGATTGCACTACCTTGCCTACACTATACATATGGATTGGCCACAATTTACATATGAATACTGGTGTGAGCGGGGCCCCAGTGTAATAGAGTACAGTGACTGCATCGGGCCCCGTCGCAATTTTAATACCATTTGCCAGCCTCAACTTACTGTATTGGGGTCACTATTTCCACAGGGACACTGTTATGGGCAGTGGTGTATCTTGGTTTTGTGCTGCCCTAGGCGAGACTAAACTCAGGCACCCCCCTAATATAAATTTGATCCACCCCTTCCTGTCATGGCCAAACCCCTTCTTATGTAAACCCCACCCCTTCCTCTTTAGGCTCCACCCTTTCCTGTTTTGCATAATAATATTCAAAAATTTATCGCAATAATGATATATACATCGCAATAAATACCTGTTTAAAAGAAAAAAACACAAGGGGACGTTATACTGTTGTCACGGACGGTGTACAGGAAACAAGGCAAAGCAACATGCATAAATGACTTGCTGGATCCAAAAGCTAAGGAACCGAAGGGAGACCCCTGCAGAAGACCTGGCACTTTCCCTGGCTGCTCAGCCTATGCAAAGATCCGAATGGTGGAAGTTTGCATATCCACGTACCTTGACTATATAACCCCTGAGCACCCTACAATAGTGAGGGGACACGACCACCGGCTCCCTACACAAGATACGGAGGGAGTCAGGGTCACCTGGGATCCAGCAAACAGAAAATAACAGATAAATGTTCAACACTTAGCTTTGTAGCAGACAGGAAAACAAGATCAGCATGCACACACACTCCAGGAAGAAGTATAAGCCGCCCAGAAAAGCATTCTGGGGAGGAATTTAAAGGGAAGCAATTAGTCCAACACATGACAGCTGAGAGAGGCTAACGAGATGAGGAACTGAATACCACAACAAAGAAACTCAAGGGGGAGGTACTGAAAGGCCTCTGTCAGAGCTTCTCAGCTGTCTGGTTGTGACAACTGTATGGGGAAGCCTCAAGGAGACGTTATACTGTATGGAGCAGCCTCAAGGAGACGTTATACTGTATGGGGGCAGCCTCAAGGAGGTGTTATACTGTATTGGGGCAGCCTCAACGATACGTTATACTGTATGGGGGCAGCCTCAACGAGACGTTATACTGTCTATGGTGGCACTGGCCTCTCCTTGAGGCTGCCCCATACAGACTGTATGGGGCAGCCTCAAGAAGAGGCCAGTGCCACCATAGACAGTCTGACATACCACCTTTATTTATGACACAGTGCAGAGTGCACTATTTGGTTGTGGCAGCCCCCATACAGTTTAGTGTCTCCTTGTGACTGCCCACATAAATAAAGGTGGTATGTATGTCAGACTGACTATGGTGGCCCTGGCCTCTCCTTGAGGCTGCCCCAGTCTGTATGGGGCAGCCTCAAGGAGAGGCCAGGGCCACCATAGACAGTCTGACATCATACCACCTTTATTTATGTCTCACTCTCACTGTGCACGTGCACTATTTGCTTTTTAACTCTCTCGTCTCACTCACTCACTCCTGTTTGTTCCTCTGTATGGACCTGGTCCTGGACTGGACATTCCTCGCAGGGTAGGCCAGGAGTCAGGCAAAGTGGCCAACTCTGTTCTATGAGTCTGACGGACGGTGTGTGAGGAGGGAGCTGGTCTGGACAGACTTTTCCCGGCTGGCTATGGCTGCGCTTGTGTTGTGAATATTCTGACCCACTGCGCATGCGCAAAAAAGACGACTCGGCGCATGCGCAGTGGGCCGGAATATTCTGCTACGGGGGAATCCTCCACGCCTGCACCGACAAACCCCCAGCAGAGCCAGTCAGAGCAGAGGGGAGAGACGCACCTCCCACGTCACTACTGGAAGTGACGTGGGTAGCAAGGCCAGGTAGGTAAAAATTCAGGAAACACCTGGGGTTGGGAGGAGGAGGGAGGAGGAGGGAGGAAGTAAGTCACTCCTTCACTATGCGGCACCGGCGATGCTGCCGCTCGCAGCAGCATAGTGAAGGATCGGATCGATGTGTACGTTAACTAACTAGGCAAAGAAGGCATTTTGCTGCCCCATTGGCCAGTGCCGCCCCAGGCAAATTCCTTGTTTGCCTCGCGATAGATACGCCTCTGGTTATGGGGGAAATCTGTGGATGACACTATAGCATAAGATGCTATATGTGTCATCAACCGATTCCCCCCCATAACAACAGTGTCATCCACAGAGGCCCCCATAACAGTGCCATCCCCAGATCCCCTATAACAGTGCCATCCCCAGATCCCCCATAACAGTGCCATCCCCAGATACCCCATAACAGTGCCATCCCCAGACCACCATTAGTTCAAAACCCACCAAAACCACGCATTTTGATTAAAAATCTGTTTTTTCTTATTTTCCTCATCAAAAACCTAGGTGCGTCTTATGGACAGGTGCGTCTTATAGGGCAAAAATCTATGCGAGACAGTTATACATTCTATAAAGAAGATTTATCTTTATCCAATAAAACTATTGGGTAGCCTCCTTCTAAAGGCTCATTCAGACGGCAGTATGTTTTTTGTTGTCCGCAAAAATGTGGATCAGTTTTTTGGTGGACGGCTCATCATGTCTGCAAAAATGGATTGCATTCCACATTTTTGTGGACCTATGGACTTTAATGGGGCCACATCCTGATTTTGACTGACAAATATAGTACATGTTTTATTTGTTTTGCGGGGCCGTGGAATGAAAGAAAAGATGTGGACAGCACACAATGTTTTGGGGCCCCATAAAAGTAAATGAGTCTGATGCGCTAAATTGCAGATCAGATGCGAAAAGCAACATGTGTCCTTCTGAATAAGCCCTAACAGACATATTTTTAAAGAATTGGCCTGTTTCCCAAATTCATCGTTATTGCTATTATTTCTTCTCAACATTAAGAACTGACTATAAGGGATTGATCTTTTGACACCGTGAATATGAAAGCTATTAAAATGACGTAAAGAGTTTGTAGCAGTTGGTTTTCTATAGCCTTCTGTAATAATGTCACCATCTTCTATAGCCACCGGGACAAATCCATCTTCAGTGTCAAATTTACACGTGAACTTCATATTCATCTCATTGATGTTATTTAAATAAGTAACGACATCTAGAAACTGCTTTTTCTCCTCTGAATATATGATGAACACGTAATGGATGTATCTAAAAGAAGCTTTGATGCACTGTACATAATGAGTTTTTACTGTAAACTCATAAGAGTCTTCAAAAACGGGTAAAAATATATAATCCAAGGTACATAGGACAGGAGTGTCCATCATCATACCGATTTCTGATACCAGAAAAACAAAAGCATTGTGAGACAAGACAAAAAATAATGTCACACTCCGGATTTTTGTTTTACTCTTTTATGTCTTTGTCTTCTGTATTTGATTTTTTATGTGTGTCTCAGAAAATCCATAGATCGGCCAAGAGCAAATGCTTTTGTTCTCATATTAATCAATTGTTATGATGCATCATATATTTTTTTTTTAAAAGGCTGTAAAATTGACTAAATGGTGAAAGTGGCTTCTAATCGAGGAATAAGCACAGTCAGGAGAAATCCAAGCAGATGACCAAAAGAGGTCTACATTCTCAGAAGCAGTGATGAAGCCACAGTCCATGTGTTGTAGATGAAGGTCGGCACTGCACTAGAATACTTGCGGTGCACGTGTCAGCAGGCAGGCTGACTATCGCTAGTCTGAAGAAAGCACAATTTAGTGCTGAAACGCATCACTATTTATTAATAAGTGACTGAATAAATCGCAGTAAAAAAAAAATCAATCGCGAGTGCTGGTCTTCCTTCTCTATGAAGCCACAGTCCAGTGAGGACAACCTAAAAGTGTATCACAGTGATGGACACAAATAAATTACAGAGCGAATAGTGTGGACTTTGCAGTGGCTGTGTTAAATAAAAGAAAGCTGACATAATATAAGTTGATAGATAGAAATGTCTCTCAATTTAATAATTGGTATCAATTTAATGTTCATTTAACTAACAACAGAAAATCATGTTGATCGTTGTCTAATCGAGTCTGGTAAAATGTATCATTTACAACTTAAAAGTAGCAGCTTGACACCCTTAATAACAGCAAATACTGTGTAAATTTGTCACATAGGTATTTCCCTCTGTTTGTTAAAAACCTGAGGAGCGTGCTTTCTACACAGGGTTATGGTTCATCACAGGCCCTCTCCCAAAAGAGAAGGGTCCCCATAAACCTCTCCCAGTTCTTTTCGGGCCAGAAGGCTCCTGCATGGGACCGAAACAAAGTAGTCAACCCCCAGCCAAAGCCGGGAGTATGCCCAGAAAACCCTCAGCCGAGTGTACGCCAAATCTGTGCTCCTGCCATCACCTAGGCTGCCATCCAAGGTGTCGGCACGGAGCCTCGACTACTAGGCTGGGCTCTCCCCGGATAAGCTGTGGAAACAAGATGGCCACCCCCCCTAGACCTTTTAAGGGGGTACCCGTAAGGCTGCCACAACCCAAGAAATTCTTGTGACAAACAAACGTGGAAAGTGAACACACAGTAAACAAAAATATATAAATAGTGAATGTGTGCTAAAGCTCAGCCCGGACAGCTGGTCGGAATTATAAAAAATCTTCCTCCTGATGGCCAGGCAAAGAATAGAGGTGTGTGCGCTCAAAATGTGAGAAAGTGAAGTACGTGCAAATGTTCCATCACTCAGTGGGCTTCCACCCCCAGTGAGTTCAGGCACCCAGGGTCACCACGCCTGGGACAATTCTGGAGTTCTAACATCTCAACCCCTGACTTAGATACAGCAGAGCCCTTGGTCTTCCAGAATAGGGCACTAATGGCCCAAGTCGTACACCCTACGTATGCTGTGTGGTTCTCTGCTATACATCCTGGTAGGGCTCGGTCCACCTGGAATCTAAGAACAGATTCTACACTTGATCTCAGCCAAAAGGCCCCATGCACACGCCCATGTTAGTTTTTAAGTCACAAACCACCGATCTACAAAACATTTATGCCTTGTGCACAGTGTGGACAAATTAACTTCAATAAGTCAGTGATCTGCATAAGATGGTGAAGAATAGGACCTTCGCTCATCCTTAAATCTAGACTTTCAAATATGTGAATTATAGATGGGGAGTCATGTGGTTATATGTCTGGATGGAATGTATCTCATCAAGATGTAAAATACTAATTGTTTACACTGATTCTCACATGAAAAGGTCTTATATGAGTATCCCAGGAATCTCTTACAGATGCTAAATAGCAGTGTAAACAATAGGGCTCTACCCAGCAAATACATTGTGTAAATGAAGGACCATCTCAGGAGGACAGAAAATGCTAAACTCTTGAGGAGGAGGTGGCACCATTATTCTTCCATTGTATATGGTAATGAGGGAAGCCAGATCTCATAATGAAAGGTTTCATTGATTATGCAGGTGGGACTGGGCGTCTCCTGGAGCTAAGAGGAGGAGCAGATAGCTATAGCCACCAAAGTAGTATAAAAGACCCAAGCATGGCTCAGAAAGCTGGAATTCACCAAGGGAATTTACTTGGATCACTGACTTGCTGAGGAGAAGACACTGACTGGAGATCAAGTCCTGAGTGTGTGGAGGGTCCATGTCTGGTAAGTGTCACTAAACTGACTGTAAGTGGAAGGAATAATAAGATATTGTAATCTGTGCTGTGTATAAGGACAATGTGTCTCTGTCTGTAATTTCTCCTGTGTATGTTTCCATGTAGATCTCCATATAACTTCCATCATAACTGGACACTGATTTTCCACCATTTAAAATACACATTTTCTACACTTCTTCTTTTATTTTATTTCTTGCACTGAACCTTAGAATTAGAGAGGAGTGAATCGAATCCCACAAAGTGGATTTCCAACCGAATTTCTGGAATTATTCGATTCGCCCTAAAGCTGAATTTCCTCGTACTTCGTGTCAGCGAATCGATTAATCCTGAAATTCAAACTTACCACCTTCATTTGCACATGAAGGGCAACCAGCCTCCATCTTGATCGAAGATCTCGGCCGAAATTCAGCGTGCCGCGAGATTACATCATCATGTCGGTCGCTGTGATGATGTAATCTTGCGCTGCACATGATTTCGGCCGAGATCTTCAAACAAGATGGCGGCGGACGGCCCGTCGCAAGCAAATGGATGCAGTAAGTTTGAGGCAATGTTTTTTTTAAATGTTTATTTCACACTGTTTGTAAATTCAGATGCCGTGATCATGTATGAACACGGCATCTGAGGGTTACATTGATGGGGGGGGGCGGGCGCTATCGCTATTTTCAAGAAATTCTCTCATCTCCACTTAGAATCAGACCCAGTAAGAGGGAGGAAATTCTTGCAATGGGAATAACTCTTTCCTGGAGGTTCAGTGATGGCAGCAGTGACTGGTGATTGTCCGCACAGTAGTGTGTAAGTAATTGTACACGCAGTGTCCATACATGTGATAGTACATACCTGTAACTGTGGCGGGAACACGGACAATCACCACTCCCTGACTGCCATCACTGGACCGCTCCAAAGCATCATTAACAGAAGGCAAGAAGATTACTGACAGGGGGAATCTTTAATTTGTGTCTGATTTGCCAATACGTTATTTTCCCCGTAGACACTTTTATTTCCAGCACCTCTATAGTTATCTGTACAAGTCATCTATTACTCACAAGCTTTGAAGTGTCATAAAGCCGCCCAGAATGTCTTTTTGTGTCCTTATGACTTGAATAAATTCATCATTCAGAACATGAGCGACTTGAGGACAATCTGCTACTTTTGAACTATATTAAAAGGAAGAGAAGAAGAGCCTGATGAAAATTATTAATTTTAATAATTCATTTAGACATTCTCACATTCCTGGCACTAGGCCAATCTGATATAAAATGTGTATAAAATGCCGTACAAAAACAATGTCAATCAGAAAACAGATTCTAGTGATTTTCCCATAAGAAATATGTTTCAAAGCCTCACTTCTCCACCTGGGTCCATGTGCCAGTCTCTAGAGGCTGTTGGGATCCATGTACCAATCTGTAACTCCTCATCTTCCTTAATTAATTAAATAAAATGGTAGAGAATACTGAAATATTACTTTATTATAAATGCATTACCAGATTCCTCTCATTATTTATAATGGTAGTGTCATGGTGTGGCTCACTGTGACTCGGGTTGCCATGTTTCCTCACATCGGTTGCTCTGGTGTACGAGCTATGGTGGATACCGTGTAGGCCGGTTCCCATGGGTAGGTACGGCAGCCTGTGTGCATACTGTTCCTTCTCTCCTCTCTATTGTCAGGTTCTTGTGGGGTTAATGTCTTGGTCTGGGTGTGGTCACTAGGTGCTATATATTCCTGTTAGCTGTGGGCCTGGAGGCCAGTCTGTCTCCAGATTTCCTGGGTGCAGGAGGTATGCACCTTACCTGGGGCTCTTCTATCTGCCCTGTCTGTATAGTCACCTGAGCTGCTTTTGCAGTAAGTATGGCCACCAAGCCGCTATTTTTATTCAGTATTCACGTATATCTTTGTGCAATTGATTAGCAGTGTGCTGTTACCTGTAGTTCTACTAATCCCATTATGTTTCAGCCATGGTAGCGTGCACCTGCATTCTCAAATTACTTATTATGGAGGTGCTGGTTCATTTGTTTTTCTTCCCTATTGTCACTGCCATTGGGGGATGGCGCCCCCTGGTGGTGAATTTGAACCGTGCACCTCCTGCCCATTTACCATGTGCTTTTAATTAGATTGTACAGCTGTATCCTACCTTGCCCATATTGCATGCTGACAGCCTGGGAGAGGCATGTATAGGATATAGCTGGGTGCTACTTGGCCCGAATTGTAGGCTGTAAGCTCAGGAGAGGCATGTTAGAGTAAGCCCCATCTGATTAGAAGCCACCTTGTCGTCTGGTAGATGGGCTCGACATATTTTGGATCAATTAAAGAGCTTCTAGCTGCAGTAAGTATGGCCACCAAGCTGCTATTTTTATCCAGTATTCACGTGTATCTTTGTGCAATTGATTAGCAGTGTGCTGTTACCTGTAGTTCTACTAATCCCATTGTGTTTCAGCCATGGTAGCGTGCACCTGCATTCTCAAATTACTTATTATGGAGGTGCTGGTTCATTTGTTTTTCTTTCCTGTGTAGTCACCTACTGAGACCTCAAGGTTCCATGTCTTGTGTGCAGCTATGTGTGTTTGCCCATGGATTGACCACATGAAAAACAGGCATCTTCTAGTCTGGTTCTTTGTCTTGTGTGCATCCTTGCCTGTTCGCCAATGGACTAACACTAAATTGGGAACAGTCATTTGCTTGTCCAGTTCTTTGCCTTTGTCGAGAGGGCTCCTAGGTTCTGAAGAGGAGGATATCTAGTCTATGTATCCAACTCTGCCTATGAACGCCATGCATCCGTTCCACATGGAGTCCAGGCATTTGTTTGTCTGCTGGTCTGTGCAGCGCTGCCTGTGACCACCACGCATCTGTTCTGCATGGGGTCCAGACATCTGTCTTGTTTTCTGGTTCCCATTATGTCTTGTCTGAACTGTGTCCTGAGTTTGTTTGGGTTCCTGTTTGTGTGCCTGGGTTGCAGTCCATCCCATGTCTGTCTGGACTGCTGGCGCTTGTACCAACATCTGTCTCTGCTTGTAAGCGGCCAAGTTCCCCGGGACCATTCTAAAGGTACGACCAGTGAGCCCTCGGCTAAGTTAATTCCCATCATCAGGGGCTGTGTGAAGTACGGAGATCACTGAGTTTCCGCCCTCTCTGTTTGGCCCCAAGTCAATCCAGTGTGCTTGGTCCAGTAATATTACCTACCAATTTACCCTTACCTGCTGGTCCAGCTTACCGTCATGTCCTGATGTCTGTTAATAATGTATTCATTATGGACCTTGCCTTGTCTGTCTGCTTGCTTTAGTGTGTTATGCTTGAGAGATCTCCACTCCGCACTTTTGCCGTCTCTTAATAAGTTCCCTTTCTACAGAGACTCGGCTAAGATCTCACCAGTTGTATGGAGGATGGTGATCACTGACAATAGAGCAGAGAGGAGGATGAGGCAGGTCTGTAGATCCATGTTCTGAGATAACTGTGATTAGGACTGATTTTCTTTGTACTTATAGGACTGTGGCAATTTTATTCTAGACTGATGATTGCCCTATAGAGAAGACAAGCCATTATAAATAATTAAATGTTTGATGTATTTATAGTAAAGTAATATTTCTGTATAATAATGTTATGCTATTACTTCCCAGAGAACCCCTTTAGATATGACGCATATACTGCCCTCAAAAAGCGATGCAGGTCCTGAATCCACAGCAAAACTCTTTGGATTTGCTGCCACAACTATTAAAAACCTGCCATATAGGAATCTATGTCCTTACAGAAGGGGACCCAGAAGCGAGCTACAATTGGTTTATAAGAACTTCTGGCCTCTTCAGGCTATATACAGCAGTGTCCAATGAGTGTTATGTAGCGAAGAGTGAAGGAGGCAATGCTGTCTCATCTATTGGACTTGATCATGTGACCATAGCTGTCCTGTTCAACTGAGACTTTATATATTATATTTCATGATGGAAATATCTGAAGTCAGTTTTCCGAGTCTGTGTTGAAGTACTTTACACCAAACATCTCAAATGTCACAAATTGTGTTATTAATTTGTCTCATCTTTAAACCTAACCCTCTTGTCCAGAAATGTTGCTCCAGATTTCTACACCACCGCTCTACTGGGGGGGCTTTGGGACTTCGTTATGACTAGAGATGAGTGAATCAAAGCTGATGAAGTGGAATTCGATCCGAGTTTCAGGTTTTATTTGATTTGCATCAAATCCGAATTTGCTCTCGATTTGTGGTAACAAATCAAATTTTTTCCTAAAATGGCTGCTGCACGTGTGAGGACATGGAGCAAAGAATTCTAGGAAGGCAGGATCACCCACAATGCCATGCATGCAGCCAATCAGCAGCCAGCCAGCCCTGTGATGTCACAGTCCTATATATAGACTCGGCCATCTTAGATTCTGCCATTTCCAGTGTACTTGGTGCAGGGAGAGACGTCAGCAGGCGCTAGGGACAGTGCGAGGAAAGAATTCATTGTGCTAAAAAAAACTATTTACAAGTTCAGGGAAAAATTATTCAAGGTGTAGGGAAAGGATAGGAAGGAATCATTCCACAGCATTTATGTAGAAAAGAGTTCAGTAGGAAAGGTTACAGCCTGGGTAATAGGAACAATCCTATTACACCTTGCTGCACTGACTGGGGATCCAAATTGCTATTATACAGCTCTGTAATTCCAGAAAACCGTTCTTGTTATTGGGGTGCAAGTGCTGTGTTATAACAGGGTTTATTACAAGGAAATATTTCTACGTCTTATTTGCTCTTGTGCGGTACAGTTATATGTTGTAAAACCCTTTTTGCCATGTATTAGTCGCAAAAGAAAAATATATTTGCCATTCAGCGGTGCTGTGTCATGAGCATAAGGGTTTAGATACACAGCTCAGCAGACAGGATCAAACAAGATAGGATTAGATACACCATTCAGCAGGCTGTGTCATGCAAAATGGGATTAGATACACAGTTTAGCAGGCAGTATCATAGAATATGGGATTCGATACACCGTTTAGCAGGCAGTATCATAAAAGGTGGGATTAGATACATCGCTCAGCAGTCCGTATTGAACACAACAGAATGTGTATCAGGCACAGATACAGGATAGGATTAGATACAGATGATTTTGGATAAGCTTGCTGATTTCAGCAGTTTATCACACTCTGGAAATGGTGAAGGAAGAGCCTATGGACTGTCAGTGATGGGATTAGATACACAGCTCAGCAGGCTGTATGACACAGAATAGGATTAAATACACCGCTCTGCAGGATGTATCACACAGGATAGGATTAGATACACATGTGAGGGCAGAGCCTGTGGACAGTCAGTAATGGGATTTAGACACTGGGTGAGAAGTAGATTCCTGTCTGGATGTAGAAAGATGGACACAGGAGTTGTAGTGGGTGTGGCTGCTGCAGAGAGAGCAGTGTGAGGGGGGGGGGGGCGTGGCCAGCCTGTGACTCTGAACTGTGCAGTGCAGCCAGGCTTGTGTATCAATAAAGTTATATATTCAACAAAACAAGAAGGGGGGAAGGTAAACAGATCTGCCAGGATAGTCTGTCTTCCAGGGTGGAAGGAAAGCTCAGACATGAAAAACAGGTATTGGGGGCATATGTATGTATAGTGAGGGGGGGGGTTGCAGGGTTGCGGGCAGTGCGGCAGGCGGGATCGCGATCTCCCGCCCGCCTCCCCTTGAATAATCGTTGGTGGTTAGTGGGTATACCAGGGTGCCAGCACATTGCTGACACCCTAGTATAAACGACTGACATCTGTGATGCAATGTCAGCCGTTTAACCCTTTCCATACCATGGTCCGTACGGACCGCTGTATGGCAAAAGTTAAAGACTCAGGGAGCTCCCTCCCTCTCCAATCGGGGGGCTGCTGTGCCTTTGCAGCCCCCCGATGGAGAGGGAGAGAGCCCCCGACAGCCCCGTCCTTACCCTTCCCCGTCTGCGCAGTTCTGGCCACTACTGAACAGATCTGTCTAAAGGCATAGATCTGTTCAGACAAAGTGTAAGTAAAATACAGTACAATACACTATATAGTGTACTGTAATATACAGACATCAGACCCACTGGATCTTTAAGAACCAAATGGGTCTGGGTAAAAAAAAAATGTGAAAAAAAAGTTAAAGAAAATAAAGTAACAATCAAAAAACATTTATCACTGATTAAAAATGAAAAAAAAAAAAAATCCCTACACATGTTTGGTATCGCCACGTCCGTAACTACCTGATCTATAACACGGTTATGTTACTTTACCCGAATGGTGAATGGCATAAAAATAAATAAAAACTATGATGAAATTGAAATTTTGCCCACCTTACTTCCCAAAAAAGATAATCACCCAAAAACTGAAAAAACTATGGCTCTTAGACTATGGAAACACTAAAACATGATCTAACCTGTCAGATGAATGTTGTAAATAACAAAAAAAACTGCCAAAAAAGCTATTTCTTGTTACCTTGCCTCACAAAAAGTGTAATATAGAGCAACCAAAAATCATATGTACCCTAAACTAGTACCAACAAAACTGCCACCCTATCCCGTAGTTTCTAAAATGGGGTCACTTTTTTGGAGTTTATACTCTAGGGTTGCATCAGGGGGGCTTCAAATGGGACATGATGTCAAAAAACCAGTCCAGCAAAACCTGCCTTCCAAAAACCAAACGGCGCACCTTTCACTCTACTCCCCGCTGTGTGGCCGTACAGTAGTTTACGGCCACATATAGGGTTTTTCTGTAAACGGCAGAGTCAGGGCAATAAAGATAGTCTTGTTTGGCTGTTAACCCTCGCTTTGTTAGTGGAAAAAATGGGTTAAAATGGAAAATTAGGCAAATAATGAAATTCTCACATTTCATCCCCATTTGCCAATAACTCAATTTTTAGGGGTATTACAGAAGTAGAGAAACTGAAACTTTTAAATTTGCAAATTTTTCCCAATTTTTGATAAATTAGGTAAAAAAATATGTTTTACTTCATTTTACCAGTGTCATGAAGTACAATATGTGACAAAAAACAATCTCAGAATGGCCTGGATAAGTCAAAGCGTTTTAAAGTTATCACCACTTAAAGTGACACTGGTCAGATTTGCAAAAAATGGCCTGGTCCTAAGGTGAAATAAGTCTGTGTCCCTAAGGGGTTAAGGACTCAGCCCTATTTCACCTTAAGGACTTGGCCATTTTTGCAAATCTGACCAGTGTCACTTTAAGTGCTGATAACTTTAAAACGCTTTGACTTATCCAGGCCATTCTGAGATTGTTTTTTGTCACATATTGTACTTCATGGCACTGGTAAAATTAAGTCAAAAAAATTAATTTGTATTAAAAAAATACCAAATTTATATTTGAAAAAAAAAATTTGCAAATTTCCACGTTTCAATTTCTCTACTTTTATAATACATAGTAATACCTCCAAAAATAGTTATTACATGTCTACTTCATGTTTGGATCATTTTGGGAATGATATTTTATTTTTTGGGGATGTTACAAGGCTTAGAAGTTTAGAAGCAAATCTTGAAATTTTTCATAATTTCAAAAACCCAATTTTTAGGGACCAGTTCAGGTCTGAAGTCACTTTGCGAGGCTTACGTAATAGAAATCACCCAAAAATTACCCCATTCTATAAACTACACCCCTCAAGGTATTCAAAATTGATTTTACAAACTTTGTTAACCTTTTTAAATGTTCCACAATAATTAATTGAAAATGGAGATACAATTTCAAAATTAAACTTTTTTGGCAGATATTCCATTTTAATATTTTTTTTTCCAGTTGCAAAGGAAGGGTAAACAGCCAAACCAAACTCAATATTTATGGCCCTTTATTCTGTAGTTGATAGAAACGCCCCATATGTAGTCGTAAACCGATGTACGGGCACACGGCAGGGCGCAGAAGGAAAGGAATACCATACGGTTTTTGGAAGGCAGGTTTTGCTGGACTGTTTTTTTGACACCATGTCCCATTTGAAGCCCCCCTGATGCACCCCTAGAGTAGAAACTCAAAAAAAGTGGCCCCATTTTAGAAACTACAGGATATGGTGGCAGTATTGTTGGTTCTAGTTTAGGGTACATATGATTTTTGGTTGCTCTATATTACACTTTTTGTGAGGCAAGGTAACAAGAAATAGCTGTTTTGGCACAGTTTTTATTTTGTTATTTGCAACATTCATCTGACAGGTTAGATCATGTGATATTTTTATAGACCAGGTTGTCAGGGATGCGGTGATGCCTAATATTTAAAAAAAAAATTTATGTACGTTTTACACAATAATATCATTTTTGAAACAACAAATATCATGTTTTAGTGTTTCCATAGTCTGAGTCATTTTTTCAGTTTTTGGGCGATTACCTTAGGTAGGGTATGATTTTCACGGGATACTATGACGGTTTTATTGGCACTATTTTGGGGTGCGTGTGACTTTTTGATCGCTTGCTATTACACTTTTTGTGATGTAAGGTGACAATAAATGGTTTATTTAGCACAGTTTTGAATTTTTACGGTGTTCATCTGAGGGGTTAGGTCATGTGATATTTTTATAGAGCCGGTCGATATGAACGCGGCGATACCAAATATGTATACTTTTTTTTTATTTATGTAAGTTTTACACAATAACAGTTTTTTTAAAACAAAAAAAAATGCTTTAGTGTCTCCATATTCTGAGCCATAGTTTTTTTTTATTTTTTAGGTGATTGTCTCAGTTAGGGGCTGATTTTTTATTTTTTTTTTTTTTTGCGGGATGAGGTGACGGTTAGATTGGTACTATTTTGTTTGGCAAACGCCTTTTTGATCGCTTGCTGTTGTACTTGTGATGTAAGGTGACAAAAAAATGGTTTTATTTAGCACAGTACTTTTGTGTTTTTATTTTTTAAGGTGTTCATCTGAAGGCTAAGGACATGTGATACGTTTTATAGAGCCGGTCGATATGGAGGCGGCGATACCAAATATGTATACTTTTTCTCCCCCCCTAATTTTTGCCAATTTTTTTTTCACTTTATTTTTTGTCCCACTTTGGGACTTGAACTTTTGGGGCTCTAATCCTTCACAATGCATTCTAGTACTTCTGTATTGGAATGCATTGGCTGTATGAGTAAGGCCTATTGCACACGGCCGTTTTTTTTTCCCGTTTACTGGCCGTTTTTTGTGTTCCGTATACGGTCCGTATACGGAACCATTCATTTCAATGGTTCCGCAAAAAAAACGGAATGTACTCCGTATGCATTCCGTTTCCGTATTTCCGTTTTTCCGTTCCGTTTTAACATAGAACATGTCCTATTATTGCCCGCAAATCACAGTCCGTGGCTCCATTCAAGTCAATGGATCCGCAAAAAAAACGGAACACATACGGAAATGCATCCGTATGTCTTCCGTTTCCGTTCCGTTTTTTCCTGAACCATCTATTGAAAATGTTATGCCCAGCCCAATTTTATCTATGTAATTACTGTATACTGTATATGCCATACGGAAAAACGGAACGGAAAAACGGAACAGAAACGGAAACACAACGGAAACAAAAAACGGAACAACGGATCCATGAAAAACGGACCGCAAAACACTGAAAAAGCCATACGGTCGTGTGCAATAGGCCTAATACTGTGAGTATAACTCATACAGCTTTCGGGACTGTGAGATCCAGGGGGTTGGATCTCACAGGCTCTTCACCGGAAGGCAGCGCGATGCCTTCCTTAGACATCGCTCTGCCTTCCATGCCATCGGGTTCCCCCCACAGCCGCATGGGGACCCGATGCCGCTGGACAAGGGGGTCGAGGGACCCCCCCGGCGTTGTGACAGGGTGCCCGCTGAATGATTTCAGCGGGTATTCTGTCACAATTAACCCCCGCCGCAATGTAAATTTAAACTTGGGACCTACCGGTATGCTCTGAGTCCTTAAGGGGTTAAGTCCTTTATGAAGTTACTCACTTAAAAAAATAAATTGTACTTGCCTCATCCATTTGCTCGTGAAGAGACTGCCGTGGCCGTCTTGCTTGAAGATCCAGTGCAAAATCTCATGCGGCTTGTGATGATGAGATTTCAGACGGGATCTTCATGCGGTATGGCTTTGGCGGCCTCTTTGCGCTCAAACGGATAAGTTAAGTATGATTTATTTTTACCACCATTTCAGGGAAAATGGATTCATTACTACGAATCATGAGAAAATTTGGCTTTGCGGTGAATAACATTTTTCCTTAAATTCGGATCGAAGTCTACTTTGTTAGCTTTGATTTGCTCTACACTAGTTATGTAATCACTAATCAATCAGTAAAACTGCCATTAAGAAAAATAAAAATTGGTGCAGAGTAAATACGACTTTAGTGATCAATGCCAAATATGCTCCTGTGTGTGTCAAACAGAATTTGGTGACAGATTTATTTTTTCCATGCATTAAATGCCTTAAGTATGCAGTTAGTATTTTATAACATTGCTTAACAGGAATATAGAAGCGAGCACTCAATTCTATGGCACACACTCAGATTTTATTATTAAAAGATCACTAATTAAAATAACAAAATGACATAAAATTAATAAAACAGTTCAAATGTAGAACAATTACTGTGGTCGACCGTGTAAAAACTAATACAGCATAAATTAGGGATTCCAATAGTAGTAGGTGAAAAACACAGGTGAATGGATAAATGAATAATTACAATAAATTAATTATCTGGTGCTGGAATATAATGCATAAACTTAAATATAATAAATTCGTGAAAAAATAGTGAGTATAGTAAGTGAACACTACTTGGAGTCCGGCGCGTAATAGCGCAGTATGCTGAGTTAATTCCTGTAGGGAAAATGTCTATGGTGTTATACACCGCAACACAGAAAGCTTGGCATACAATGAATAAGAATGATTCATTGATTCATGCCAACTAAGTTTCTCTACCTGACCTATTCATCCTTTGTTATTTACATGTTTTCTGCTATGTGTGTGCCATAGAATTGAGTGCTCGCTTCTATATTCCTGTTAAGTACTCTTTCAATTGAGGTGTGGCGTCCTCAACTTTAGTTTGAAGCACCATACCGTCCATTGTCAGCAGTGAGCCACTTCATTTAATTAATCTATTTATAACATCGGTAAAAAAAAAAAAAATATATATTATGCATGTTACTGACATTTTATATTTTAACTGTTTGTGTGTAATTAGGAAAATAACCTTTTTTTTTTTTTTCTTATAAAATCTTTATTTCTCCAGGTGAAGACTGGATAAAAGACTCCCAAGGTCATCTAATACTATCTCCTTATGGAATAGGTTATCAATCCCAAATTAGCAATAATAGAACTGAACATAATCTGTGTGAGATGTCTGCAAATTCTGAATATGGGAAAGATTTGAAAAATAATGCTAAGCTTTGTGTGCACAAAGAAATTCAGAAAGATGAACGGTCATGTTCTGAAAGAGAGAAAACTTTTAATATGATATCAAGTGTTGCTGAAAATCTGAGAATTCACACAGGAGAGAAGCTATATTCATGTTCAGAATGTGAGAAATGTTTTACTGATAAATCAAGTCTTAATAGACATCAAAGAATTCACACAGGAGAGAAGCCATATTCATGTCCTGAATGTAGGAAGTCATTTAAACGTAAAGAAAATTTTGAGACTCATCTGAAAATTCACACAGGAGAGAAGCCATTTTCATGCACTGAATGTGGAAAGTGTTTTACTCAGAAATCTAATTTTGTGAGACACCTGAGAATTCACACAAGAGAGAAGCCGATTTAATATACAGAATGTGGGAAATGGGTTGGCTATAAATTAAAGAGGTTGTCTGGGATTTTAACCCCTTAAGTATTATGATGTAACTGTACGTCATAATGCCTGAGGGTATGTATCTGACCTGACAGGGAGTGAAAATTGTGTCGTGCCTGTCATTTAACCCCTCAGGTGCCCCAATCAACTCAGATCGCGGCACCTGTGAATGAAGGCAGAGGGATGCTGCTTCCTCTGGGTGCTGGCACACAGCGTAGTTCTGACATGCATTCAGGATGCAGTTTTTTTTATTGTAGCTAGTTGAAATTACTTAAATCATTCCTTCTATGCAGAACACCAGGGGTTAACGAGGCTGCCAAACAGGCTAAATTGAAAATTGCATCCTGAATGCATGTCAGAACTGAACTGCCTGCCGATCAGTTGACATAGCAGCCTGGACGCTGCTGAAGCGATCCATGCCTGCCATGGGGTTCTTCATACTGTGCTATGCACGAGGCACAGCTTAGAATGGAGAGAGTAAAAATCCTATTCACCCTAAGGGCTCTCGCACACAAATGTATTTTCTTTCCACGTCTGTTCCGTTTTTTTCAAACCGTATGTTGAACCTTTCAGATTAATGGGTCCGTAAAAAACAATGGAAGTTACTCCATGTGCATTCCGCTTCCGCATGTCCGTTCCGCAAAAAGATGGAACATGTCTTATTGTTGTCCGCATTACCAACAAGGATAGGACTGTTCTATTAGGGTGGTAGCAAGAATATGAGGAGAACACATGCAAAGGAGATAGTAATAATCATATACCAGTGCAGAGAGTCATATGTGGTAATACTGAATGGAGGCCAGAACGTGCCTGGTCCACTGCACACTACCAGTATGAGGAAAATGTGCAGGGATCAAGCATGCACACAGCCTGCAAGGCTTTGTCAGCCTGTTTGGCAAAACGCGTTGGGCAGGTGAGGTGACACTGGGAAGGGGATTACTATCTTGTTTGAATAACTTTGTAACTTGTTGACAGTGATTGTAATTACATTCTGTAAATCCTGTGCAGTACTGCTGTTACATTTGCAGGCTGTTCCCTGCACATTTTCCTCATACCGGTGGTGTGCAGTGGACCAGGCACTTTCTGGCCTCCATTCAGTATTACCACATATGACTCTCTGCACTGGCATATGATTATTACTATCCCCTTCCCATGTGTTCTCTTCATATTCTTGCTCCCACACTGGTTCATGTTTACTCCCCTTGCTATATGTATTTTTTAAGTGACATCTAATAAATAATATTTTGCTATGTTGTTGGACTCATGTGCTAGTTTGTTGGGTATGCACACCAATTGTTTTTTAGGTTTTATTTCATGATGGAGGTGTGATCCTATTAGGTCTCATTATAGGCTATTATTGTTCTATTAGGGGCCAGACGTTACGTTCTGCAAAATACGGAATGCACACGGACGTCATACGTTCTTTTGTATCAGTTTATTTTTTGCTCACCTCAAAATGCATATGGTTGTGGAAGATGCCCCTAATCAGGGTTGATCACGTTAGCTCTACTGCTCCAAATTAATAGTAACCCAAGGGTTTTACGTGCACGGAAGAAAATAACTATGACACCCACTGGGGTCAAAGCTAATTCTCATTTATTACAGGAAATACAGCAGTTTATAGAGTCTTCAGAGGGGCGTTCCACCTGAGGCACGTGGCATTGTTACATTAGCTAAAATATTAAAATATGAAAAGAGAGAACACTTGGTATCTGCCCATTGTGCATTGTTTTACTAACTGTGGTATGTGAACTATGTAAATATCTAGCTGTAAGCGCCATCTTGTAATGGAGTTTTTGCTAACAGGAAAAAAGCATAGATGTCGTAGCAAGGAGGCGTGCTCTCTTGGGTAGGATGGAACCTTTGTGCTCTGGAGAAGATAAGGTGCTGTCTGAGAGCTAGAGTATGTAGGAGCTTTCTTAGCTGAATCAAAGAATGTAGTCCATATCTCTCTATCAGAGTCGTGTGCATGGTCCCTAATAGAGATCTATTAGGGTGAATAGGAGATGGGATCAAAAGATCCCATGTACTAGGCCCCTAAGGGCCATATTGGTATGGAGCCACAGAATAAGGATGTTAGGTCATTTTCAGAGCACAATGAACGATGTGATGTCAAAACCTTGACAGAATTCTTATTTATTTATTTTTATTCGCAAAATAAATTTTTTCTAATACAAAACATGGTAAATTAAATGAGGACAAATAAAATGCACCATAACCTGCAATTTTTTTTTATGTGAACGGAAAAAAAAAAGTTATGGTTATTGGAACGTGGGGAGGAAAAATCCAAAATGCAATATTGATGACTTATCCTCAGAATAGGTCTGACATCAGACCAGTAGGGGTCTGACACCAGGAACCCCCACTGATCATCTGTACGAGGAGACGGCTCGCGCAGTGTACACACGTGCCTTCTCCCTCTCTCTTCCTGCTCTCCGCTGTATGTCTATGGGACAGTAGCGCTGAACAGGATAAAAGGGAGACAGCACGTGCACAGTCCTCAAACAGCTGATCAGTGTGTTGGACCCCTGCCAATCTGATATTGATGAATTATCCTGAGAATAGTGTAAGTCATCCCAGCAGACGTTTCTCTGTTCAGCACAATGTATTCTTTATTGTAGCATATAAATCAAAGGTTTTCAGGACGCATTTAGGCCTGTCCAGCCTTCCTCAGCTGATGGATATGCTACTGTTGGGGCAAAACCCCCTCTATAATTGTCGGGGTTCAAATTGAAGGTTTGGTTTTGAGAGCTCAGAGAAAGCTGACACAGAGGCATCACTGAATCAGATTCACTCTCTCCTTTATTAGACACCAGCATACATATTTATATCACAGAAAATCATAATCAAATCTGGCACACTGCCAAGCGATGGAAATTAAAACTAACAATTGAATTGGTTATTCATATAAGGCAATACTTCCAAAATATACTAACAAGATACTCATAGTAATAGAAAAAAGCAAAAAGGTTTCTGTAGCATCTTATCTCAGGCTGGGTTCAGACCTGAGCGTTTTACAGCGCGTACGATCACGCTGTAAAACGCCCGACGCCCCAAGAAGTACATGAGCTTCTTTGGGGCGTCTTGTCGCGCGTTCCCGGCCATAGACTTGCGGGAACGCGCGACAATGAGCGGTCGCTTGTCTCTGTATGCACGATTGCAAACGCCGGTACAATCGCGCATACAGAGTGCTCCATAGCGAACGCTCAGGTGTGAACCCAGGGTCAGAGCTGGCATTCCTCATCAGTAAATCCTGAATCTCAGAAGGAACATAACCTTCTGAAGAATGTCAACCTCTGATGAGAAGTCGAGGGAGCTATTACCTTGGCCTTGTAGTTATCTATACACAAGATGAAGGACATATTTATAAAAAATATAATCTCATCCCTCACAATTCCCCCATTTTGAGATCTTAGAACTGACATCTTAACCCAGAGGTACTTCAGATGGGATAGGTCCAACTGCCAACCAGAGGCCAGATCCCCTCACAGGAATTAAAGCAGTTCCCAAGACCTCTCAATAATCTTGGCAATTTTTCCTTTTGGAACAGAACCTGTTGGTACACATAAACAAAAGCTTAATCACAGCATTTACTACTATTATTATTTGTCTTGCCACCAGGGAACCTCCACCCACCCTGCTGTGGAGTTATAATTCTAATCATCAGGCACTGGTCTTCTTTGTGAGACAAACTGCCAACAAGACATATAGTATAAATAAGTTCTTTAAAAGACAAAGGGATTGCCAGATAAGGCATAGTTTTTGAACTCACAGGACTGTGAGTACAGATCCAACAGTCTTTAATGTTACTGTCAGTGTCATTGAGTCCTCTAAACAGCTTATGGTGGTGTTGGATAAGTGCATTGTCCCAGTTATCCTTCAGTTGTTGGTACAGTGCCGTTGTTCCCAGGATTAGGACGGCTATCAGCAGGAGGATCCTCATTTTTAGGCGTCAGAACTTTCTTGCAGTGAGAAGCGTGTATCCAGTTAGGCTTTCCTTGAACCTTTACTGCTGTATGAGTAGTCAACAGGACTTGGAAAGGACCATCAAATCTGGGATCCAGGCCTTTTCTCACATGTCTTTTTATCCCCACCCAGTCTCCTGGTTTCAGACTGTGTTCCTTCTACTGAATCTGGAAGGGAAGCAAACACTTGTTTATGGGTGTGCTCAAGCCTCTTTGTAAGGGCCGCATGTAGCTTGTTAGGCTATCATTGTTCATTTTGCAACTGTTGTGGAAAAATACAATCCTAATCAGAATCTCAATCCTGTCTGATGCAATAACTTCAAGGACACCATACCTGCACACCAATTTACTGACCAGCTTAGTTGGTGTGTTCTTTGCATTTGCTACTGGGAAAGTTTCTGGCCACCCTGAGAAGAGATCAACACACACAAGGACAAATTCATATACTCCTATCATAGGCAGTTGTATATAGTATATCTGCAGTCTCTGGTATGGGAAAAGTGGCCTGGGGGTGTGTTTGCTTGGAGTCTTCACCACTTGACCGGGAGATTGTTCAATGAACAGACCATACATCCTTATACAAACCAAACAGCTACTGTAGAAAATCCTGGAGCAATCCACCTTGCATTAACCACACTTACCATGGCACCTTTTGATGGGTAAGTGGGCCGTGGGCCTCCTGAGCCATAGCTGGCTATAGAGGGGGTGGTAGACAAATTTTGTCCTCCTCTGGTAATAACAGAGTTCATAAGTTCAAGTACAGAGTCTTTATTTTTAATTGGCTGGCCTGTTGAAGGTACCGGCTGTCTCATTCCCCGATCCCTAAGTTAGGGTTTGCGACTGTGTCCACAGGGCTTAGGTTCCAGTGTATGAGTTTGTTCACCATTAGGGATGAGCGAACTCGAACGGTATAGTTCGGGTTCGTACCGAATTTTGGTGTGTCCGTGGCACGGACCCGAACCCGGACATTTTCGTAAAAGTCCGGGTTCGGCGTTCGTCGCTTTTTTGGCGCTTTTTGAAAGGCTGCAAAGCAGCCAATCAACAAGCGTCATACTACTTGCCCCAAGAGGCCGTCACAGCCATGCCTACTATTGGCATGGCTGTGATTGGCCAGAGCACCATGTGACCCAGCCTCTATTTAAGCTGGAGTCACATAGCGTCGCCCGTCACTCTGCTCTGATTAGCGTAGGGAGAGGTTGCAGCTGCGTCAGTAGGGCGAGATTAGGCTGATTAACTCCTCCAAAAGACTCCATCCAGTGATCGATCTGCAGCTGTGCATCATTGAGCTGCTGATACTCAATTGCTCACTGTTTTTAGGCTGCCCAGACCGTTTGTCAGTCACTTTTTTCTGGGGTGATCGGCGGCCATTTTGTGTCTTGTGGTGCGCCAGCACAAGCTGCGACCAAGTGCATTTAACCCTCAATGGTGTGGTTGTTTTTTGGCTAAAGCCTACATCAGGGTGAAGCTGTCACACCAAGTGCATTTAACCAGCAATAGTCTGTTTATTTTTTGGCCATATACTACATCAGGGGCAAGCTGCGCCTGTCACCAAGTGCATTTAACCCTCACTAGGTTAAAACATTCGGGGCCTGGGCCCTGGATGTTTTGTCCCAGGCCCCGAATGTCCTGCCTACCTGCTAGATGCAACTGTATTGCCGTACACAGAACGGCAAATACAATTGAATCTTATACTGGGAAGAGGCGAAGGACCTTTGGTGACATCACAGGTCATGTGATCACCAAAACAGGCTGTGATAGGATGACCTGGATGATGTCATCATCCAGGTCATCCTATCACAGCCTGTTTTGCTGATCACATGACCTGTGATGTCACCAAAGGTCCTTCGCCTCTTCCCAGTTCAGGATTGGACCGGAGTCAAGAGGAGAAGGAGCTTAATGGTGATGTCTGTACAGGAGAGGTAAGTGAAGGGAGAGGCAGAGCAATGCTGGGAGTTGTAGTTATTTAACTGGGATGTATTTTAGGGCTGAAGGGAGGGATGTTATTGACATGGAACTGTGTGCTTGAGGTGGCTGGGGGAGGGAGGGATGTTATTTACATGGGACTGTATGTTGAAAGTGGATGGTGGGGGGGAATGATGTTTATGTACATGGGACTTAATGTTTAGGAATTAGGCTACGTTCACACTTGCGTTTGGGGATCCGCTTGTGAGATCCGTTTCAGGTCTCTCACAAGCAGCCCCAAATGCATCAGTTTAACCCCAATGCATTCTGAATGGATGCGGATCCATTCAGAATGCATTCGTTCGGCTCCGTGCGGTCACCCGTTCCATTTTGGAGGCGGACCTCAAAATGCTGCTAGCAGCGTTTTTGTGTCCGCATGGCCTTGCGGAGCCAAACGCATCCGTCCTGACAATGTAAGTCAATAGGGACGGATCCCTTTGCATTGACACAAAATGGTGCAATTGTAAACGGATCTGTCCCCCATTGACTTTTAATGTAAGTCAGGACGGATCCGTATTGGGACTTAGAAATTAAAATCTAATACAAACGAATTGGTCCTGAACGGATGCATTTGTTTGTATTATATCGGTGCGGATCCGTCCTGTACAAGTACATGACAGATCCGCACGAACGCAAGTGTGAAAGTAGCCTTAAGGGGTGATGTTTACATGGGATTGTGCGTTGGAGGCGGCTGGGGACGAGGTGATGTTATTTACATGGGACTGTATGGTGGAGGGAGGATTATAACTACAGGGGGCACTGCAAATCCAGGGGACATTATAGGCGTTCTTATTACTACTGGGGGCTCTATAGGAGGGTCTTGTAGATCTGCCTTATTTCTACTAAGCGCACTATGGGGGCCTTATTACTACTGTGGGGTCTGTAGGGAGCTTTATTGCCACTGGGGGAACAATAGGGGGCCTTATTTCTACTGGGGACTCTGTGAGGGTATTATTAATATGGGAGGGCATTGTTGAGGAGCATTATCACGGTTGGGGCAGTGTTACTAATAAGGGCATTCTAGAAGGGAATTACTATTGGTGGGACTATGAGGAGCAGTAATGTTTCTTTAGGATAGTATTTAGGGGTATGAGGGGGGGGGGGGTTGAGGTTTTGGCATAGCAAGCAGCAGGATAACACTGTGGGGACTCCAGTTGGGGGATAATGATAGAAAGTGAGGAAGCTAAGATGTCTGTGTGTCACACTCTGCAGAGACGAGGCGGCTGAGAGAAGTTGTCCAGACCGAGAAGATGATGACAGAGAGGAGACGTCACCTGGAGGCCCTGGATGTGACAGGTAAGTGCCGCTGTATAGCAAGTACAGCATAGTGCGGGATGGGGGGGCATATTTATTGGGGCTTGTGCCCCGGATCTTTTGAGACCCTAGCAACGCCCCTGCTCAGTAGTGTGGTTGGTCAAGCTGTCACACCAAGTGCATTTAACCAGCAATAGTCTGTTTATTTTTTGGCCATATACTACATCAGGGGCAAGCTGCGCCTGTCACCAAGTGCATTTAACCCTCAGTAGTGTGGTTGGTCAAGCTGTCACACCAAGTGCATTTAACCAGCAATAGTCTGTTTATTTTTTGGCCATATACTACATCAGGGGCAAGCTGCGCCTGTCACCAACTGCATTTAACCCTCAGTAGTGTGGTTGGTCAAGCTGTCACACCAAGTGCATTTAACCATCAATAGTGTGGTTATTTTTTGGCCATATCCCAGTCTAATTCTGTCAGTAAACGTATACCTGTCACCCAGCCCCTACATACTAGGCCTCAAATTTATATCCAGCTAAATCTGTCGTTACTGCTGTACTGTTGTGGCTGGGCAAGTTATTTAGTGTCCGTCAAAGCACAGTTTTTGTTCTGGGTTGAAATACAATTCCCAATTTAGCAATTTCCTAATTTAGTGGTTTCTGCTGTATCAGAGCTATTTGAAATCTATCCCTAAAAGGGTATATAATATTCAAGGTGCACATAGGGTCATTCAGAATAACTTCACACACACGCTACTGTGAATTTCCAAGTCTAATTCTGTCAGTAAATCTATACCTGTCACCCAGCGCCTAAATACTAGGCCTCAAATTTATATTCAGCTGAATTTGAATACAATACATTGGGCCAAATAATATTTTTGTTGTTGTGGTGAACGATAACAATGAGGAAAACATCTAGTAAGGTACGCGGACGTGGACATGGTCGTGGTGGTGTTAGTGGACCCTCTGGTGCTGGGAGAGAACGTGGCCGTTCTGCCACATCCACACGTCCTAGTGTACCAACTACCTCAGGTCCCAGTAGCCGCCAGAATTTACAGCGATATATGGTGGGGCCCAATGCCGTTATAAGGATGGTAAGGCCTGAGCAGGTACAGGCATTAGTCAATTGGGTGGCCGACAGTGGATCCAGCACGTTCACATTATCTCCCACCAAGTCTTCTGCAGAAAGCGCACAGATGGCACCGGAAAACCAACCCCATCAGTCTGTCACATCACCCCCATGCATACCAGGGAAACTGTCTCAGCCTTAAGTTATGCAGCAGTCTCTTATGGTGTTTGAAGACTCCGCTGGCAGGGTTTCCCAAGGGCATCCACCTAGCCCTTCCCCAGCGGTGAAAGACATAGAATGCACTGACGCACAACCACTTATGTTTCCTGATGATGAGGACATGGGAATACCACCTCAGCATGTCTCTGATGATGACGAAACACAGGTGCCAACTGCTGCGTCTTTCTGCAGTGTGCAGACTGAACAGGAGGTCAAGTATCAAGACTGGGTGGAAGACGATGCAGAGGACGATGAGGTCCTAGACCCCACATGGAATGAAGGTCGTGCCACTGACTTTCACAGTTCGGAGGAAGAGGCAGTGGTGAGACCGAGCCAACAGCGTAGCAAAAGAGGGAGCAGTGGGCAAAAGCAGAACACCCGCCGCCAAGAGACTCCGCCTGCTACTGACCGCCGCCATCTTGGACCGAGCACCCCAAAGGCAGCTTCAAGGAGTTCCCTGGCATGGCACTTCTTTAAACAATGTGCTGACGACAAGACCCGAGTGGTTTGCACGCTGTGCCATCAGAGCCTGAAGCGAGGCATTAACGTTCTGAACCCTAGCACAACCTGCATGACCAGGCACCTGCATGCAAAGCATGAACTGCAGTGGAGTAAACACCTTAATAACAAGGAAGTCGCTCAGGCTCCCCCTGCTACCTCTTCTGCTGCTGCCGCCTCGCCTCTTCTGCTGATGCCGCCTCGGCCTCTTCCTCCGCCTCTGGAGGAACGTTGGCACCTGCCGCCCAGCAAACAGGGGATGTACCACCAACACCACCACCACCTCCGTCACCAAGCGTCTCAACCATGTCACACGGCAGTGTTCAGCTCTCCATCTCACAAACATTTGAGAGAAAGCGTAAATTCCCACCTAGCCACCCTCGATCCCTGGCCCTGAATGCCAGCATTTCTAAACTACTGGCCTATGAAATGCTGTCATTTAGGCTGGTGGACACAGACAGCTTCAAACAGCTCATGTCGCTTGCTGTCCCACAGTATGTTGTTCCCAGCCGCCACTACTTCTCCAAGAGAGCCATGCCTTCCCTGCACAACCAAGTATCCGATAAAATCAAGTGTGCACTGCGCAACGCCATCTGTAGCAAGGTCCACCTAACCACAGATACGTGGACGGCACGGCCAGGGATGCTATATCTCCCTAACTGCACACTGGGTAAATGTAGTGGCAGCTGGGCCCCAGGCGGAGAGCTGTTTGGCGCACGTCCTTCCGCCGCCAAGGATCGCAGGGCAACATTCTTTGCCTCCTGTTGCCACCTCCTCCTTCTCGGCTTCCTCCTCCTCTTCTTCCACCTGCTCATCCAGTCAGCCACACACCTTCACCACCAACTTCAGCACAGCCCGGGGTAAACGTCAGCAGGACATTCTGAAACTCATATGTTTGGGGGACAGACCCCACACCGCACAGGAGTTGTGGCGGGGTATAGAACAACAGACCGACGAATGGTTGCTGCCGGTGAGCCTCAAGCCCGGCCTGGTGGTGTGCAATAATGGGCGAAATCTCGTTGTAGCTCTGGGACTAGCCGGTTTGACGCACATCCCTTGCTTGGCGCATGTGCTGAATTTGGTGGTGCAGAAGTTCATTCACAACTACCCCGACATGTCAGAGCTGCTGCATAAAGTGCGGGCCGTCTGTTCGTGCTTCCGGCGTTCACATCCTGCCGCTGCTCGCCTGTCTGCGCTACACCGTAAATTCGACCTTCCCGCTCACCGCCTCATATGCGACGTGCCCACCAGGTGGAACTCCACCTTGCACATGCTGGACAGACTGTGCGAGCAGCAGCAGGCCATAGTGGAGTTTCAGCGGCAGCACGCACGGGTCAGTCGCACGGGTCAGTCGCACTGCGAAACAGCACCACTTCACCACCAATGACTGGGCCTCCATGCGAGACCTGTGTGCCCTGTTGCGCTGTTTTGAGTACTCCACCAACATGGCCAGTGGCGATGACGCCGTTATCAGCGTTACAATACCACTTCTATGTCTCCTTGAGAAAACACTTAGGGCGATGATGGAAGAGGAGGTGGCCCAGGAGAAGGAGGAGGAAGAGGGGTCATTTTTAGCACTTTCAGGCCAGTCTCTTCGAAGTGACTCAGAGGGAGTTTTTTTGCAACAGCAGAGGCCAGGTACAAATGTGGCCAGTCAGGGCCCACTTCTGGAGGACGAGGAGGAGGTGGAGGAGGATGATGATGAAGCATGGTCACAGCGGGGTGGCACCCAACGCAGCTCGGGCCCATCACTGGTGCGTGGCTGGGGGGAAACGCAGGACGATGACGATACGCCTCCCACAGAGGACAGCTTGTCCTTACCCCTGGGCAGCCTGGCACACATGAGCGACTACATGCTGCAGTGCCTGCGCAACGACAGCAGAGTTGCCCACATTTTAACGTGTGCGGACTACTGGGTTGCCACCCTGCTGGATCCACGGTACAAAGACAATGTGCCCACCTACTTCCTGCACTGGAGCGTGATAGGAAGATGCGCGAGTACAAGCGCACGTTGGTAGACGCTCTACTGAGAGCATTCCCAAATGTCACAGGGGAACAAGTGGAAGCCCAAGGCCAAGGCAGAGGAGGAGCAAGAGGTCGCCAAGGCAGCTGTGTCACGGCCAGCTCCTCTGAGGGCAGGGTTAGCATGGCAGAGATGTGGAAAAGTTTTGTCGACACGCCACAGCTAACTGCACCACCACCTGATACGCAACGTGTTTGCACAAGGAAACATTTCACTAACATGGTGGAACAGTACGTGTGCACACCCCTCCACGTACTGACTGATGGTTCGGCCCCATTCAACTTCTGGGTCTCTAAATTGTCCACGTGGCCAGAGCTAGCCTTTTATGCCTTGGAGGTGCTGGCCTGCCCGGCGACCAGCGTTTTGTCTGAACGTGTATTCAGCACGGCAGGGGGCGTCATACAGACAAACGCAGCCGCCTGTCTACAGCCAATGTGGACAAGCTGACGTTCATAAAAATGAAGCAGGCATGGATCCCACAGGACCTGTCCATCCCTTTTGCAGATTAGACATTAACTTCCTCCCCTTAACCATATATTATTGTACTCCAGGGCACTTCCTCATTCAATCCTATTTTTATTTTCATTTTACCATTATATTGCGAGGCTACCCAAAGTTGAATGAACCTCTCCTCTGTCTGGGTTCCGGGGCCTAAATATATGCCAATGGACTGTTCCAGTGTTGGGTGACGTGAAGCCTGATTCTCTGCTATGACATGCAGACTAATTCTCTGCTGACATGAAGCCAGATTGTCTGTTACGGGACCTCTCTCCTCTGCCTGGGTGCTGGGCCTAAATATATGCCAATGGACTGTTGCAGTGGTGGCTGACGTGAAGCCTCATTCTCTGCTATGACATGCAGACTAATTCTCTGCTGACATGAAGCCAGATTGTCTGTTACGGGACCTCTCTCCTCTGCCTGTGTGCTGGGCCTAAATATATGCCAATGGATTTTTCCAATGTTGGCTGACGTGAAGCCTGATTCTCTGCTATGACATGCAAACTGATTCTCTGCTGATTGAAGCCAGATTCTCTGTTACGGGACCTCTCTCCTCTGCCTGGGTGCCTGGGCCTAATTATATGCCAATGGACTGTTCCAATGTTGGGTGACGTGAAGCCTGATTCTCTGCTATGACATGCAGACTGATTCTCTGCTGACATGAAGCCAGATCCTCTGTTACGGGACCTCTCTCCTCTGTCTGGGTGCTGGGCCTAAATATTTGACAATGGACTGTTACAGTGGTGGCTGACGTGAATCCTGATTCTCTGCTATGACATGCAAACTGATTCTCTGCTGACATGAAGCCAGATTCTCTGTTACGGGACCTCTCTCCTCTGCCTGGGCCTAAATATCTGACAATGGACTGTTCCAATGTTGGGTGACGTGAAGCCTGATTCTCTGCTATGACATGCAGACTGATTCTCTGCTGACATGACGTGAAGCCAGGTTCTCTGCTATGGGACCTCTCTCCAATTGATATTGGTTAATTTTTATTTATTTTATTTTTATTTTTATTAATTTCCCTATCCACATTTGTTTGGAGGGGATTTACCTACATGTTGCTGCCTTTTGCAGCCCTGGGCTGTTTTACAGCCTTTTTAGTGCCGAAAAGTTCGGGTCCCCATTGACTTCAATAAGGTTCGGGTTCGGGACGAAGTTCGGGTCGGGTTCGGATCCCAAACTCGAACATTTCCGAGAAGTTCAGCCGAACCTCTCGAACCCGAACATCCAGGTGTTCGCTCAACTCTAAATAACACGTGTCGCCACTGGTGTTGAATTCCTCCGAGGCCGCAACAATTATTCATTCAGCGAACATAAAAGAACAAGTAAGTATGTGGCTGGAGGTAGATTACACGGTCATTGGATATTAATTTTCCAGCAGGCCAGTGTACTACAGGCCCCAAGCATACAGTTCCATGGCAAATTGTGCCAGCTCTGGCCACAGGTCAAGCCTGCACACTCAGTAGTCCAGGGGTTCCTCGCTTCTCAGAGCGTCCAGTTTGGTGATCACATCAAATGGGCGCAAAAGTCTGCATGCGTCGTGCATGAGAAGCCACTGGCGCGATGAAAAAAAACAAGCTCCCCAGAACCTGTCCTGCCGCAGAGTTCGTACAGGTAGTCGTTAACTGCACACTTCTGCTAGAGAAACCTATCAAGCATATACAAGATGGAATTCCATCACGTCGTGCAGTCACAAATCAAACGTTTGACAGTCAGATGGTGTCGCCGCTGAACGTTAGCAAGGTGAGCCATATTCGTGTAAGATCTAAAATGGCCAGAGATTTTCCTGGCCTGCCGCAAGACATCCTGTACCCAGGGATATTTGGCAACGAATCACTACACGACTAATTTCAGGATGTGTGCCTCACATGGCATGTGTGTCATTTTGCCCTGTTTCAGTGCGCTCAGCAGATTAGCACCATTGTCGCACACCACTTTACCAACTGTCAAATTGAGCGGGGTTAGCCACTCAGCGGTCTGTGACCGCAATGCTGAAAGAAGTGCAGGACCGGTGCGGCTCTTGGCTTCCAGGCGCAACAGCGGCAGCACACCTGGCACGTCGAGTAGGTTCTGGGGAGCTTGGGGGCGGAGCGGAAGAGGCGGTAGCAGCAGAAAAGGTGGAGTCAGCCAAAGAGGAGAGGGAGGATGGAGTAGGAGAAGGAGAAGAAGAGGCAGGCCTGCATGCAATCTGTGGCGGTAACACCAAATCCACACGGGTGCCACGGGTTGCATGCTTGACGGCCGTCAGAAGGTTCACCCAGTTGGCAGTAAAAGTTATGTACCATCCCTGCCCCTGGTTGCTATGCCACATGTCTGTGGACTGGTCAGATGTATCTTGGCACTCACACTGTGTGTCAGAGATACATTCACTTGCCGCTGAACGTGGCCATATAGCTCTGGGAAGCCCTTCTGGGAGAAATATTTCCTTCAGTTGCAGTGTGCCAATGGCCACAAATTTTCTAAAGGCCTCCGAGTCCAACCAGTTTATATGGCAGTAGTTGGCGGGCTAGCAGTTCTGACAAGCCAGCGGTCAAACATTTGGGCCACAGAAACATGCCTTTTGCCAAATGAACGAGACAACGGCACGGTGGAAGGTCGAGTGGAGGACAAATGGGAGGATAGTGGAGAAGGAGAAGAGGCAAGATGTGGAGCACAAGGAGTGTGTCTTTGTGGGTTCTGACAGTGTTTCTCCCACTGGGCTCGGGGATGGGAGACCAGGTGCCTTCTTAAGGCGGTCGTCCCTAGATGAGTGTTGGGCTTACAGCGACTTACGCGTTGACAGCACAGCTGCCGATGGCAACACTATTGTCAGCAGCAGACACATTAAAAAAAGCCCACACTACAGAGCCATGCGCCGCCGCCTTGGGAGCGCCAGATGTGACCGTGCATGGTGGATGGCTCATTCCAGATACATTAGCAGTCTGCTTTTTGCCTCCTGTGCACTGCAACTTCTGCCTGTTTCTCCTCCTTCTCCTCCCTATCTGCTGCTCCGTCTCTCCCTCTGAACTCCCCTCCTCTACCTCTCTTGTGGGCACCCACATCACGTCCATAGACACGTCATCATCGTCCCCTTCACCACCACTGACATTAGAGATCTCGGGCATAGATAGCTCTCGTTTGTTAAAAATAGGTGACAGCACTATTCACGGTATTACGCCAAGTTTCTTTCCAATGGTGGCGGTGCCCGCAGTGTTGAGCCCAGGCCAGACGGGCCCCCGTTGATTCGTAAAAAAAATAATGTGGAAATTTATTTCACCAACTGTGCGACGTTTTTCAAGTTGGTGAAATAAATCTCCACATTATTGAAGACAGTGAGAGCTGCGGTCATAAATTTTTTCCATGCACAGCACTGGAGATGAGCAAACCTATTGAGGTTCAGTTTGTTCTGATTTGCAAAATAAAATGCAAATTTTCTTTGAAACAACTGGCTCCAAATGCCCTTGAAATGAGTTACTGTTCTTCTAGTCTCCTTTTAGTCAATGTTTTATGACTTTTTGCTCTTCCTCTCCCGGCTCTGTAACCTATTGAATGCAATGACATGAATTTTAAATCATGCCTGAGTAACAGTGACACACATAGCTATAAGTAAGTGCATGACTGTGTTAACGTACAGCGTGTTTAAACACATCATGCGTTGGGTTGAGGATTTAGCATGGGGGGAGGCAGCAGAAAGGCTGGATGTACCCTTGTCACAAAGCTACGCCCCTGGTGGGAGGGAAGCACATTTAGAGGTCTCATGGCAGCATGTCCTTCTAGCACAAGAACTTGTGTTCATAGCACAAGTGTCCCAACTTACACAGACCACCTGTGCCAATTTATTTCTACAGCACCTCCCCCATAATCAGTGCACGCTCTCCTGGCCAAGAGAAGCAGAACATACATGTTGAACCTACACATACGTGCACTGATTGGACAGTGCAGGAGCTGTGTAAGTTCAATCAGCCAAGCCCTTGTTGTATCCACTGATCAGGGGTGGATTGGCCATCGACTCTACAGGGAAATTTTCCTGTGGGCTAATAACTCGGAGGGCCACCCAAGCCCTCCTCAGGGCCGCCAGCCGGGTATAGAATGATCTGATTCTCTCTTATGCAGCTGGCCAGCAGCCGCAGGCAGGGGCGTAGCGTGGGGGGGGGGGGCGGGGGGCCGTTGCCCCGGGCGCCACACTGCAGGGGGCGCTGTCTGCCGCAACAACAAAATCTTAAATCGCTGACGTTGTTTTTTTTTTTTTTTTTTTCACACAGCGCCGCAGAGCAGGGTGAGAAGGCGCGCGCGCGCGGCAGTGCAGTACGATAACACTGATAGGCTCCACCCCCTTCCAAGCAGGAAAGACGCACTGTCTTTCCTGCTTGGAAGGGGGTGGAGCCTATCAGTGTGATCGTACTGCACTGCCGCGCGCGCGCGCCTTCTCACTCTGCTCTGCGGCGCTGTGTGAAAAAATGTGGAGCCAGAGCAAGAAGATAGAAGCAGAAGATGGCTGCCGCACTGTCCCTGCTTCAGTACTTGTAGCAGTCAGAGAGTTTATCCAGAGTCCAGACAGGCAGCCTGAAAGCGACCCTGACAGTAAGTGACACTGCAGTCAGTGTCATTCCCAGTCCCACCCTGAGTGAATTAGGTCAGTCACAGTGTGTATGTTGGCATGGACTGAGGGTAGGCGTTAGGGGTAATATATGAGTGAAGTGCCACTGTGCCAGTGCCATGAGAGCCAGGCCAAGGCTGCCAAGTAGATGGCATCATGGCAGTCAGGGTGCTGGTGAAGGATGACCAGCCCAGGGACACTGACTGAGAGAGACAGTATGCCTCGCTGGGATGCCATCTGCAGTTTCTGCCCATCTCTGCTGTCCATATACCAGGCCTACCCTGGTATATGGAGTGGACAGCAGAGATGGGCAGATGGCATCCCAGAGGCAGTACTGTCTCTGGTCATCCTTCACCGGCACCGCCTGACTGCCACGGTCCTGCTTGGACTGGCTCTCATGGCACTTCAAAGCCTGCTGCTTGGCTATCGGCTTCCTCTTGGTCCTTTATATTCTGCTTTGGAATCAGGTTTTGATTTTGCGGACCGCACATTGCCGGCACTAATAGAATATGCCTGTTTTTGGCCGCAATTGCGGACAAGACTGTTGGTTCAGGGAAATAAGGGGTTAGGATAACACCTACCTTCAGGCCCACCCCCTCATTAACTTATCCTATAACAAAGGACACGGACATCTTTCAACTTTAAAACTCTCTTTTACTGGGTGATTGTCGGCCACAGCTCACATTATACAGGCAATTATAAACTCCTCCTCCAACCACTCCTTCTGTGCGTGTGCCAACCCCTGAACACCAGAGGGCACGTGCTCCAGATCGTCTCCCATCATGCTTCTGTTCTCCACATTGCCGCCACGGAGGAGGCCGAATTTATACAGGACTCCGACCACCACCCAGTAAAAATAAACCTTGCTCTATCCCGTCTTGGATGCCAGACAAAAATATGTCCAAACCGATTTCCGTCGAGTGCACACCATCCGGCCTCATCAACGCCCTGTTGTCTCCCTCCATTTGACGGTGACGGACCGTTATACCACCATGAGAACGCACAAAGCGCGAAATGCGAGCATTTAGTGTTTTCCTGCACCTCTCAAGTGCCACACCATGCCGAGCCCCGTGCCAGACCACCCGTGGAATCACCTCCGCCCACACGATGACCAATTCCCTAAAGAAGGCCGGGAACCGCTCCAGATCAGAGCGCATGAGCGCCATTAATTCCATAAGCCGAAGGGCACATAAATCGTTTCCGCCCACATGAATCACCAGTATTACCGGACCAGCTGACCGGAGACCCAAATCGACCACCTCCGGCAACAGTTGTGACCACCGAAGGCCCCTTATACCTTTCCAAAAAACCTCCAGTTCCCTGAATCCCAAGTTCAGAAAATATAAGAGTGGCCCAATAACCACACCACCGGACAAACAGCACCTAGAAAGACAAAAAGAAAAACATAACCACCATACAACTGCAACCACCGAACCCCTCTATTCCACTTTTTTTTTTTATATATATATATCAAACCAGCAGATCCGGACGAATATACCGCGCAAAACAAGCAGATCGCCACCTACCAATACGCATCACTTCGAATTCAGCTAGACCCGCCCTAGCCGCTTCAGTTGCCGCCCCTATCCGAAAAGAATGAGTACCAAACTCACAAGGAACAACCCCCGCCTGCCTCAAGCATTTGCGCAAAACTGAAGAAAACTGAAATTTCGTAAATGGGGACCCGTCCGCATGAGCGAGAAAATTCACTCCCCCTGCTCTGACAGCCATATACTTGCCAACCAACCTAACTGGACAAGCTAATCCCGCCACCGGTAATATCGGCAACCACGCCCCCGCCCCCAACTGATCCGTTTTCGACCTCTTAATATGTACTCTGAGAGCATTATTCGCCAACACAACATCCGATTGCAACAAACCCCCAGCTTTAGAACTTGATGGAGCTACCAGTTCACCCACCCTTAGGGCCGCAAAAAAGGCTAAGCAAAAACTAGCCGCCACCATAGCACCCTCAAAATCTGATGAACAAACAGTCCCACAACATTCAATCATCTTGCAAAGCAGAGCGAAAGAAACAGGCCGTCTATTATCCCTCACCACATATTCCTTCTGCCACCCCTTCATAGCCTGTCTTACCACAAAAAAATTCGTCACATCCGCCCAACCGCACAATTTGAAGTAGAACGCCACCCCAGACAGCCGTCGCCGCGCAACAGGGGCAGAAACCCCCATAGACCTCATTCTCAGCAGCCACTCCACAGTCACCTCCAAGCGAATATCATCCCTCCCAGCAACATTCCTCGCCCCACACACCGCCAACCATTCAGCCCAGGCCTTACCATGCGCCTGCCACGTCGCTGGTGACACCGACGCACTCACGAATGACATCAGCTGTTGTCCACTACTTGCCACAGGAACTGAGGGCATTCCAGCCCATCCGATACCGCCTCCGGATGCAACTCCCGAAACACCTGCCAATTAAAGCGAAAAAGAGCATCAGCGATCCGATTGTCAACTCCGGGAACATGCCTGGCCCTGAAATAGATGTTCCGCTCCAAGCAACGAAGCACCAAATGACGCAGCAACGCCAGCACCGGGAGGGAGGAAGAAGACAAACAATTAATACACTGAACAGTACTTAAATTATCCGACCAAAAACAAACATGCCGGTTCTCTAAACAACCTCCCCAAATCTCCACCACCACCACTATAGGGAACAGCTCCAACAGTGTAAGATTCCTGACAAGGCACAAAACTCGCCACTCATCCGGCCAGGAAGCCGCGCACCACTCCTTACCCAGTATCGTTCCAAAACCACAAGAGCCAGCCGCATCAGACCACAATTCCAACTCAGAGTTCGATACCATCTCAGTAATAAAGCAAGTATGCCAGTTATAAGAACCCAGAAAGGAACTCCACACCCTCAGGTCAGCCTTTAGAGACTTCGTGAGCCGAATGCGATGCCGAGGGGATCGGCTCCCCCGCGTAGCCAAAGAAAGGCGCCGCGAAAAAACCCGACCCATAGGCATGACCCGACACGCAAAGCAAAGCAAACCCAGGAGGGACTGGAGCTGCCGCAAGGTCACCTTTTCAACTACCAAAAAACCCTCGATCAACCCCACCAAAGTACTCAATTTGTCCGAAGGAAGCCGAAACACCATGGCCACCGAATCAATTTAAATCCCTAAAAAGGAAAGACAAGTTGCCGGACCCTCCGTCTTTTGCGCAGAAATAGGAACTCCAAAACGTGCCATTACCTCCAAAAATGTGGCCAGCAGGAGCCGACAGCCGTCACCCTCCTGTGAACCCACAAAAAGGAAATCGTCAAGATAGTGAATCACTGACGACAACCCGGACTCCTCTCGAACAACCCATTCTAAGAAAGAGCTGAACATCTCGAAATAATGGCACGAAATGGAGCACCCCATAGGCAGACACATGTCATAGTAGAAAAGGCCCTTAAAGCAACCGCCAAGCAAATGGAAACAGTCAGGATGAATGGGCAAAAGCCTAAACGCGAATTCAATATCCGATTTCGCCATAAGGGCACCCCGCCCCGCATTCCTCACCAATCCCACCGCCCTAGCAAACGATACATATGTCACGACGCCTCCTCAGGCAGAATGGCGTCATTCACGGACATACCCCGGGGATGAGACAAATGATGTATGAGACAAAATTTCCCCTGTTCTTTTTTGGGAACCACACCCCACGGTGAAACCCGCAAATTAGCAAATGGAGGGGCAAGAAAAGGCCCCGCCATCCTACCTGCGGCCACTTCCTTCTGCAATTTTTCCACCAAAACTTCCGGATTTTCTCTGACAGACTTAAGGTTATCAGAGTAAACCGGGGACCTATTAAGAACCAACGGTATAAAGAAACCCTCCGAAAAACCATTACGAAGCGTCCCCGCAGCCTCCCTCTTGGGGTACCTGTCTGGCCATGGCGCCATCTCTACCACGCTGACCGGCGTCCTTTTGTTCAAAGACAGGAGGGACTCTCCCGGGCCTAACCTGGGATTTAGTACATCTACCCGCTCCGTGAGGGCCCCCGCAAGCTGAGCATTCATGTTTATATTTGCACAGACCGGCGTATTTGCAAAAACCCTCATTGAACAACCAGCACACGCCTGGTCGTCTAACGGCCACTGATCCCTGAGCTGTGGAAGCCCCGACACCAGCGGCCGACCCTGGAAAGGGAGGGGGTCGCTGCGACACCATAAGTCGAAGCCATACATCTGTGGCCTTAACCCTCCATCCCAGCTCCGGCTGCAGCGCTAAACGTCTCCTAAACTCCTCATCATGCCTCCACCACGCACTGCCCCCATGCGCCTTATAGGCACTATATATAGTGTCCAGGTATATGAACAACTCCGCACAGCGCTCTGGATGACGCTGGCCCATAACACAACCCAAAACTGCGAACGCCTGTAACCAGTTGTTCATAGTCCTGGACACTTTCATCCCTCTATCATACGGCTTATCTAAAAAAGCGTTTTTCTTTATCCACCGAGTGTTGGTCCACCGATATCAGGGACCAAATGTCCACATATTGGTTAGACCAAATCTTTTCCCTTACTGCCTCCTCAAAATGCGAGCCCAGCGGACTAACCCCACAGAAAAAGGAATCCTTGTGCACTCCCGCCAACACCGGAGGGGAGGGCCTTACCGCGGGGGGCAATGCGTCCCCAGACACCGGCCCGGCTACCGGTGCCACAGCCACTGAAGCTGCAGGTGACGATGAGGCTGGCAATCTGTCTAACAAGGATTTTAATAATACTTCCAGCCCGGCAGTAGCCCCACTATTACCCCACGCCCCGGCAAAGTGGTACTCACCAGCAAGAGAAGGTACTGGCGCAGCCATCGCAGGTACAGGAACGACATCCCTGTGAACCGCCAAATTCACCAGGCTAGCGGCCCTGGACACTTCAACCGGATCGGCCGATCCCGTCGGGAACGCGGTGAACGTACAGACTCCCCTGAGGCGACCGATGACCTATCTGAAGACGACGGGGAGCGCCACCTAGAGGATCTGGACCGCCTACTACGCCTAGACGACCGGGATCTGCGCCGCTGACGGCGACTACGGCGATCCCGCCGACCCCTGCTCCTGCCATCCATCGATGAGGAGGGGGACAATGACACCTCCCTGCGCCTGCGTTACCGGACCTGGGAGGAGGGGGCAGCAAGTGGCTGACTCGGTGGGAGGGAAGGGGGCAATTGCGGAGCACCCATAACAGTATCACTACCAACTATAGGAGTACGCAGCATAGCCACATGCTGACCAGACCCCGGACCCCCAAGCAAAGCATGTACCGCATCCCCTTGTAACGACACCCCTAAAGGGGAAAAAGGGGGAGCTAACAGAGGGGCAAGCTGAGAATCAGGAGGAGTAATAGGCCTGTCCCCCTCATCTGGGGCACTGCTATTGGACCCCATGACATACACGCCGGTCGCCTGAACTGCCGCTGGACTCTGCAACTGGGGCGGCAAAGCAGGCGGAAGCGGAAGGGGCGGAGCTACCTGCCGGCGGCGCGAGTCTATACCCGGCCGCCGAACGGAGGCAGCGCGCCTGCGCATTGCCACAGCAGCTGACGCAGTAGCCAGGGAGGAGGGAAGGGAATGACCCAAGCGAACCGGGGGCCGGTGAGTACGACCCAACGCCGCTTCGCCGGCGCATCGCATGAGGCACTGGGGGGTGAAACAGCCACTAGCGGCGCCACCACCGCATCCATCATCACAGGCGCATGAGGGACGGAGGAAGCAGGAGTGCTAAAACCGCTCAAAAAAGAGCGCAGCCAGCCCTCCCCTTCCTCGCTAAACCTAGCCAGGAGTGCTTCACGCAAGTGAACATCTCCTGCGGCCATATCTCTTGGGGGACAGGGAGCTAGCAGACCTACAAGCTTCCTTCACAGAACAGAGGAAGAGGCAGGTGAGGGCTTATTTATCCCCCACTACAGCCACCTCCCCTTCCTCCTCCATAGCCACACCACCATTCCACTTAACGTATTCCTTCCCAACTCCCCTTCTGCCGCATAACCCACCAGAAACCATCCCATATATGGGCCCTCTGACCACCTTGGGAAAGGATAGGGGGAACCATGAGTCCCTCATCACCCTCCTTATAACTGTCGGGTGCTCTCCAGAATAGGACATGTTCTATTTTTTTCGGGAACGGAATTGTGGACCCGGAAGTGTGGGTCCGCAATTCCGTATCTGGGCAGCACATTGAGCTGCCCCATAGAAATAAATGGGTTCGCAATTCCGTTCCCGCAAAATGCGGAAAGAAATTGCGGACGTGTGAATGGACCCTAAGGCTACTTTCACACTAGCGGCAGAACGGATCCGACAGGCTATTCACCCTGTCGGATCTGTCCTGCCGCTATTTCGCCGGACCGCCGCTGCGTCCCCATTGACTATAATGGGGAATGGGCGGAGCTACGGCACAGCGCGGTGAAAGGCTGCTGGACTGAAAGTACTGCATGTCCGACTTTTTAGTGCTGCGCCGGAGCTCCGCTCCCGTCCCCATTATAGTCAATGGGGACGGAGCGCCGTCACGGCGAAATAGCGGCTGGATGGATCTGACAGGGTGAACAGCCTGTCGGATCCGTTCTGCCGCTAGTGTGAATGTAGCCTAAGCTACTGAGCTGTGGCACAATTTTATAAACTAAACAGAGCCTGGCCTGCTGCACCACTCAGACCAGTCAGGGAGGGGCCATTATAATATACAGAGGGAATAATATTATGGGGAATGGGGGACTATCTGGCTCTAGCACAGTATTGGGAGCAGCAGGATGAGTTGTTGAGACACCAGGAAGGAGTGGATAATAGTAAAGTGAGGAACCTAAAAAAAATTCTGTGAAACTCTGCAGAGACGAGAAGCGGCTGAAAGAAGGTGTCATGGCGGTCTTATCTCTGAATGAAGACGTTGAGGAAAGTCTACATCACAGGAGACATCACTGGATGTAACAGGTATGGTGCGGTATTCTACTGTAATAATAATGTCCATCCACATATCTGTTTTACGGTAGGGTTGGGGGAGCAGATTGAGAATATGGCCCACTCTGCCGCATCCTGGCCCCAGACTTCAGGTCACACTGTGCGTGTTGGGCTCACACCCATCTACTACATTATCTGTACTCAGAGAGCTATCACTGTGTTATATTTGGTGTTACATAGGACTGCAGGTTACATCTACTACATTATCTGTACTCAGAGAGCGATCACTGTGTTATCTTTGGTGTTACATAGGACTGCAGGTTACATCTACTACATTATCTGTACTCAGAGAGCGATCACTGTGTTATCTTTGGTGTTACATAGGACTGCAGGTTACATCTACTACATTATATGTACTCAGAGAGCGATCACTGTGTTATCTGTGGTGTTACATAGGACTGCTAGTGCAGTCTACTACAGTATCTGTACTCAGAGTTATCACTGTGTTATCTGAGGTGTTACATAGGACTGCAGGTTACATCTACTACATTTTCTGTACTCAGAGAGTTATCACTGTGTTATCTGAGGTGTTACATAGGACTGCAGGTTACATCTACTACATTATCTGTACTCAGAGAGTTATCACTGTGTTATCTGAGGTGTTACATAGGACTGCAGTTGAATCTACTACATTATCTGTACACGGAGAGTTATCACTGTGTTATCTGAGGTGTTACATGTTAAAAGGGGTGTGCCCACAGGCTGGGGGAGGGCTCAATTTTTGGCTTGCCCCAGGTGCTGGCAACCCACGCTATGCCACTGGCCGCAGAAGCCCTCCTGAATTCAACTGTATTTATGTCCACAGGACAGCAATACAGTTGAACACTGTGCAGCAGATGGCAGTATTTTGTGCTGCTCTGTGGTAGTTGGTTCGCTGGGGCGGTATAGTATGCACTATGGTGTTGCTGTCCCTGCCTAATTATGTCACCCTGCCTTCTGTCAGTTCGGACCTGCCTACAACATGGGGCCACTTTAATTTTTTTTTTTTCCAGGGCCACATTTAGTTCCCAATCCTCCCCTGCCACTGACATCACTGACTAAACCCTCAGATGCCGCTGGTAATGCTGACCGTACCATGTACAGAGTTTGCAGATTGAGGCAACTCCTTATCTGACCCCATTGGCCCCCCACGCTGCCATGATGGGTAACTGATGGCTGCTATTGCGACCACGGGCCTTGTAAAGGCATTGGAGCCTGCTAGTTATGGAGGCATATGAGGCCCGGACCACATACTAGGTCACCTAGATAAATGTAATTGTAATGCTCAGTGACATACTATAGAGACTGTAATGGTGTGGGTACACGAGCTATGCCCTCAACATTACACCATTATACACTATATTATGCAGCTGGTGTCCTGGTCTCATTGACAGGATCATAGATAACTCCAATCCAGACAGTTTAACCCATTACATGCCAGAAACAATACTGTCTCAACATTTAATAATTGATATTAAGGATGGAGAGTGCTTCCTTTCTCACCCTATTACCCTCCATGATTTATTGTTAGGTTTTGTAGGGTTACTATCTGAACCTCAGGTCCAGCAATGTCCCATAGGTCTACCATGTTCAGTTGCCGATGAGAACCTCTCTTTACCAGGGCTGATTATGCAGAATATCAGTTTTTTACAGTAACTAGTGTAATACATTGCAAATCAGAAGTGTTACAGTGTATTAAATGGGCGATGAGCAGATCCCATGAACATTAGCACTAGACAAAATAAGAAATGATAAGTCATGTGAAACAAGCTCTCATGCAGCTAGACTTCAAGAAAAGCACAAATGCAATGGGCCATTGAATGGAGAGATGCACAAAATGTAAAAAAAAAAAGTGTTTACTGTACAAAAGTAAAAAAAAAACCTATGGAATAACAAACTCGAAAAGCAACAGCAGAATAACTGGATTTTTCATGTTGTCACCACAAAAAAGTTTTAAAAGTTGTTATCTCTTTTAAAATGAGAAAATGAAATAGAATAAAATTGTTGAGTCCTTATTAAACAAATGCAAATAAAGTTTTTAAAAATCATGAAAACACTGTCAAACCGGAATGTGTAGATGAGGCCGCACCTTGTGTATCGTCTACCACATTCATAGAGACGTGTGATTGTCCACATAACAATAGTGAGAGATCCTCACCTGGATATTAGCCTCACAGTGACTACTACTCCAGTCATTCAGATGGTGAACCCCTCCTCCCCCTCCCAGATAACAGTCCAGGTTTTTGTGGTAAATAAAGCAACATAAAAAGAGAAGCTTACGAGTTATCCCCCGACTGTGCATTTATCCAACCTCCCCCGACATTTCATGTCTCTTTTCTCTGCAACATGACTCCACCACTGTCTGAACCATCAACAAATTGTCTTCTGAGTTCTTCTGTTTTCGATGATCAGATGTGACCTTGTCAAGAATAGCCGATTGCAGATAGTTCGTAGTAAATAGGTAATCTATGCGAGACAGTGATCCCCGGACTGTTGTAAAAAGGAATGGTCCCTTTTGACTGGATATATTAGATGTCATGTATCTACTGCATGTCAGGGGTTAGGACCGCACTTTCAATCTTGCCCAGGGTCGCACTTTGTCTAAAACCCACCCTGAGCGTTCCAAAGTTATTACCACTACTGTTGAGTGAATCGAAGTATCTGAAAATTTGATTTGCCACAAACTGGAATTTTCTTGTGCTTTGTGGTAACGAATCAATTTTCCCTGAAATGGCAGCAAACATTTTAAAAAGTCCTACTCTCCTCATCCATTTGTGGTTGAAGAGGCTGCCGCGGTCATCTTGATTAAAGATCCCACACGCAATCTCATCGGGCTGGATCTTCAAGCAAGATGGCCGCTGCAGTCTTTTTCATGCTCAAATGATTAAGGTAAGTACAATAAAAAAATATGTAACCCATCAACTCCTGAAAGGACTGAATATTCATCTCAGATGCCGTGATTAGCAATAAATGGAGCATCTGAGGGGTTCAGTAACAGGATCGGTGCAATTACAAAGCAAATTGTTTTGTAAAATTTAGAGAAGCAGTTGATTCAAATTTTTAAATAATGTTACTGTTATGGGGGCCTCTGTGGATGACACTGTTATGGGGGAAATCAGTGGATGACACTATAGCATAGGATGCTATATGTGTCATCCACCGATTTCCCCCCCCCCCCCATAACAGTGTCACCCACAGAGGCCCCCATAACAGTAACATTCACAGATCCCCCATAACAGTGCCATTCACATATCCCCATAACAGTGCCATCCACAGATCCTCATAACAGTGCCATTCCCAGTTCCCCATAACAGTGCCATCCCCAGATCCCCCATAACAGTGCCATCCCCAGATCCCCCATAACAGTGCCATCCCCAGATCCCCCATAACAGTGCCATCCCCAGATCCTCCATAACAGTGCCATCCCCAGATCCCCCATAACAGTGCCATCCCCAGATCCCCCATAACAGTGCCATCCCCAGATCCCCCATAACAGTGCCATCCCCAGATCCCCCATAACAGTGCCATCCCCAGATCCCCCATAACAGTGCCATCCCCAGATCCCCCATAACAGTGCCATCCCCAGATCCTCCATAACAGTATTTCATCCACAGATCCTCCATAACAGTGCCATCCCCAGATCCTCCATAACAGTGCCATCCCCAGATCCCCCATAACAGTATTTCATCCACAGATCCTCCATAACAGTGCCATCCCCAGATCCCCCATAACAGTACGTCATCCACAGATCCCCCATAACAGTACGTCATCCACAGATCCGTCATAACAGTACGTCATCCACAGATCCCCCATAACAGTACGTCATCCACAGATCCCCCATAACAGTACGTCATCCACAGATCCCCCATAACAGTACGTGATCCACAGATTCCCCCATAACAGTACGTCATCCACAGACCACCATTAGTTCAAAACCCACCAAAACCATGCATTTTGATTAAAAATCTGTTTTTTTCCTCGTCAAAAGCCTAGGTGCGTTTTATGGACAGGTGCATCTTATAGGGCAAAAATCTATGCGAGACAGTTATACATTCTATAAAGTTGATTTATCTTCATCCAATAAAACTATTGGGTAGCCTCATTCTAAGGGCTCATTCAGACGGCAGTATGTTGTTTGTTGTCCGCAAAAATGTGGATCAGTTTTTTTGTGGACAGCTCATCATGTCTGCAAAAATGGATTGCATTCCACATTTTTGTGGACCTATGGACTTTAATGGGGCCACATCCTGATTTTCACTGACAAGTATAGGACATGTTTTATTTGTTTTGCGGGGCCGTGGAATGAAAGAAAAGATGTGGACAGCACACAATGTTTTGGGGCCCCATAAAAGTAAATGAGTCTGATGCACCAAATTGAGGATCAGATGCGAAAAGCAACATGTGTCCTTCTGAATAAGCCCTAACAGACATATTTTTTAAGAGTTGGCCTGTTTCCCAAATTCATCGTTATTGCTATTATTTCTTCTCAACCTTAACAACTGACTATAAGGGATAGATCTTTTGACACCGTGAATATGAAAGCTATTAAAATGACGTAAAGAGTTTGTAGCAGTTGGTTTTCTATAGCCTTCTGTAATAATGTCACCATCTTCTATAGCCACCGGGACAAATCCATCTTCAGTGTCAAATTTACACGTGAACTTCATGTTCATCTCATTGATGTTATTTAAATAAGTAACGACATCTAGAAACTGCTTTTTCTCCTCTGAATATATGATGAACACGTAATGGATGTATCTAAAAGAAGCTTTGATGCACTGTACATAATGAGTTTTTACTGTAAACTCATAAGAGTCTTCAAAAACGGGTAAAAATATATAATCCAAGGTACATAGGACAGGAGTGTCCATCATCATACCGATTTCTGATACCAGAAAAACAAAAGCATTGTGAGACAAGACAAAAAATAATGTCACACTCCGGATTTTTGTTTTACTCTTTTATGTCTTTGTCTTCTGTATTTGATTTTTTATGTGTGTCTCAGAAAATCCATAGATCAGCCAAGAGCAAATGCTTTTGTTCTCATATTAATCAATTGTTATGATGCATCATATATTTTTTTTTTAAAAGGCTGTAAAATTGACTAAATGGTGAAAGTGGCTTCTAATCGAGGAATAAGCACAGTCAGGAGAAATCCAAGCAGATGACCAAAAGAGGTCTACATTCTCAGAAGCAGTGATGAAGCCACAGTCCATGTGTTGTAGATGAAGGTCGGCACTGCACTAGAATACTTGCGGTGCACGTGTCAGCAGGCAGGCTGACTATCGCTAGTCTGAAGAAAGCACAATTTAGTGCTGAAACGCATCACTATTTATTAATAAGTGACTGAATAAATCGCAGTAAAAAAAAAATCAATCGCGAGTGCTGGTCTTCCTTCTCTATGAAGCCACAGTCCAGTGAGGACAACCTAAAAGTGTATCACAGTGATGGACACAAATAAATTACAGAGCGAATAGTGTGGACTTTGCAGTGGCTGTGTTAAATAAAAGAAAGCTGACATAATATAAGTTGATAGATAGAAATGTCTCTCAATTTAATAATTGGTATCAATTTAATGTTCATTTAACTAACAACAGAAAATCATGTTGATCGTTGTCTAATCGAGTCTGGTAAAATGTATCATTTACAACTTAAAAGTAGCAGCTTGACACCCTTAATAACAGCAAATACTGTGTAAATTTGTCACATAGGTATTTCCCTCTGTTTGTTAAAAACCTGAGGAGCGTGCTTTCTACACAGGGTTATGGTTCATCACAGGCCCTCTCCCAAAAGAGAAGGGTCCCCATAAACCTCTCCCAGTTCTTTTCGGGCCAGAAGGCTCCTGCATGGGACCGAAACAAAGTAGTCAACCCCCAGCCAAAGCCGGGAGTATGCCCAGAAACCCTCAGCCGAGTGTACGCCAAATCTGTGCTCCTGCCATCACCTAGGCTGCCATCCAAGGTGTCGGCACGGAGCCTCGACTACTAGGCTGGGCTCTCCCCGGATAAGCTGTGGAAACAAGATGGCCACCCCCCCTAGACCTTTTAAGGGGGTACCCGTAAGGCTGCCACAACCCAAGAAATTCTTGTGACAAACAAACGTGGAAAGTGAACACACAGTAAACAAAAATATATAAATAGTGAATGTGTGCTAAAGCTCAGCCCGGACAGCTGGTCGGAATTATAAAAAATCTTCCTCCTGATGGCCAGGCAAAGAATAGAGGTGTGTGCGCTCAAAATGTGAGAAAGTGAAGTACGTGCAAATGTTCCATCACTCAGTGGGCTTCCACCCCCAGTGAGTTCAGGCACCCAGGGTCACCACGCCTGGGACAATTCTGGAGTTCTAACATCTCAACCCCTGACTTAGATACAGCAGAGCCCTTGGTCTTCCAGAATAGGGCACTAATGGCCCAAGTCGTACACCCTACGTATGCTGTGTGGTTCTCTGCTATACATCCTGGTAGGGCTCGGTCCACCTGGAATCTAAGAACAGATTCTACACTTGATCTCAGCCAAAAGGCCCCATGCACACGCCCATGTTAGTTTTTAAGTCACAAACCACCGATCTACAAAACATTTATGCCTTGTGCACAGTGTGGACAAATTAACTTCAATAAGTCAGTGATCTGCATAAGATGGTGAAGAATAGGACCTTCGCTCATCCTTAAATCTAGACTTTCAAATATGTGAATTATAGATGGGGAGTCATGTGGTTATATGTCTGGATGGAATGTATCTCATCAAGATGTAAAATACTAATTGTTTACACTGATTCTCACATGAAAAGGTCTTATATGAGTATCCCAGGAATCTCTTACAGATGCTAAATGGCAGTGTAAACAATAGGGCTCTACCCAGCAAATACATTGTGTAAATGAAGGACCATCTCAGGAGGACAGAAAATGCTAAACTCTTGAGGAGGAGGTGGCACCATTATTCTTCCATTGTATATGGTAATGAGGGAAGCCAGATCTCATAATGAAAGGTTTCATTGATTATGCAGGTGGGACTGGGCGTCTCCTGGAGCTAAGAGGAGGAGCAGATAGCTATAGCCACCAAAGTAGTATAAAAGACCCAAGCATGGCTCAGAAAGCTGGAATTCACCAAGGGAATTTACTTGGATCACTGACTTGCTGAGGAGAAGACACTGACTGGAGATCAAGTCCTGAGTGTGTGAAGGGTCCATGTCTGGTAAGTGTCACTAAACTGACTGTAAGTGGAAGGAATAATAAGATATTGTAATCTGTGCTGTGTATAAGGACAATGTGTCTCTGTCTGTAATTTCTCCTGTGTATGTTTCCATGTAGATCTCCATATAACTTCCATCATAACTGGACACTGATTTTCCACCATTTAAAATACACATTTTCTACACTTCTTCTTTTATTTTATTTCTTGCACTGAACCTTAGAATTAGAGAGGAGTGAATCGAATCCCACAAAGTGGATTTCCAACCGAATTTCTGGAATTATTCGATTCGCCCTAAAGCTGAATTTCCTCGTACTTCGTGTCAGCGAATCGATTAATCCTGAAATTCAAACTTACCACCTTCATTTGCGCATGAAGGGCAACCAGCCTCCATCTTGATCGAAGATCTCGGCCGAAATTCAGCGTGCCGCGAGATTACATCATCATGTCGGTCGCTGTGATGATGTAATCTTGCGCTGCACATGATTTCGGCCGAGATCTTCAAACAAGATGGCGGCGGACGGCCCGTCGCAAGCAAATGGATGCAGTAAGTTTGAGGCAATGTTTTTTTTAAATGTTTATTTCACACTGTTTGTAAATTCAGATGCCGTGATCATGTATGAACACGGCATCTGAGGGTTACATTGATGGGGGGGGGGCGGCGCTATCGCTATTTTCAAGAAATTCTCTCATCTCCACTTAGAATCAGACCCAGTAAGAGGGAGGAAATTCTTGCAATGGGAATAACTCTTTCCTGGAGGTTCAGTGATGGCAGCAGTGACTGGTGATTGTCCGCACAGTAGTGTGTGAGTGATTGTACACGCAGTGTCCATACATGTGATAGTACATACCTGTAACTGTGGCGGGAACACGGACAATCACCACTCCCTGACTGCCATCACTGGACCGCTCCAAAGCATCATTAACAGAAGGCAAGAAGATTACTGACAGGGGGAATCTTTAATTTGTGTCTGATTTGTCAATACGTTATTTTCCCCGTAGACACTTTTATTTCCAGCACCTCTATAGATATCTGTACAAGTCATCTATTACACACAAGCTTAGAAGTGTCATAAAGCCGCCCAGAATGTCTTTTTGTGTCCTTATGACTTGAATAAATTCATCATTCAGAACATGAGCGACTTGAGGACAATCTGCTACTTTTGAACTATATTAAAAGGAAGAGAAGAAGAGCCTGATGAAAATTATTAATTTTAATAATTCATTTAGACATTCTCACATTCCTGGCACTAGGCCAATCTGATATAAAATGTGTATTAAATGCCGTACAAAAACAATGTCAATCAGAAAACAGATTCTAGTGATTTTCCCATAAGAAATATGTTTCAAAGCCTCACTTCTCCACCTGGGTCCATGTGCCAGTCTCTAGAGGCTGTTGGGATCCATGTACCAATCTGTAACTCCTCATCTTCCTTAATTAATTAAATAAAATGATAGAGAATACTGAAATATTACTTTATTATAAATGCATTACCAGATTCCTCTCATTATTTATAATGGTAGTGTCATGGTGTGGCTCACTGTGACTCGGGTTGCCATGTTTCCTCACATCGGTTGCTCTGGTGTACGAGCTATGGTGGATACCGTGTAGGCCGGTTCCCATGGGTAGGTACGGCAGCCTGTGTGCATACTGTTCCTTCTCTCCTCTCTATTGTCAGGTTCTTGTGGGGTTAATGTCTTGGTCTGGGTGTGGTCACTAGGTGCTATATATTCCTGTTAGCTGTGGGCCTGGAGGTCAGTCTGTCTCCAGATTTCCTGGGTGCAGGAGGTATGCACCTTACCTGGGGCTCTTCTATCTGCCCTGTCTGTATAGTCACCTGAGCTGCTTTTGCAGTAAGTATGGCCACCAAGCCGCTATTTTTATTCAGTATTCACGTATATCTTTGTGCAATTGATTAGCAGTGTGCTGTTACCTGTAGTTCTACTAATCCCATTATGTTTCAGCCATGGTAGCGTGCACCTGCATTCTCAAATTACTTATTATGGAGGTGCTGATTCATTTGTTTTTCTTCCCTATTGTCACTGCCATTGGGGGATGGCGCCCCCTGGTGGTGAATTTGAACCGTGCACCTCCTGCCCATTTACCATGTGCTTTTAATTAGATTGTACAGCTGTATCCTACCTTGCCCATATTGCATGCTGACAGCCTGGGAGAGGCATGTATAGGATATAGCTGGGTGCTACTTGGCCCGAATTGTAGGCTGTAAGCTCAGGAGAGGCATGTTAGAGTAAGCCCCATCTGATTAGAAGCCACCTTGTCGTCTGGTAGATGGGCTCGACATATTTTGGATCAATTAAAGAGCTTCTAGCTGCAGTAAGTATGGCCACCAAGCTGCTATTTTTATCCAGTATTCACGTGTATCTTTGTGCAATTGATTAGCAGTGTGCTGTTACCTGTAGTTCTACTAATCCCATTGTGTTTCAGCCATGGTAGCGTGCACCTGCATTCTCAAATTACTTATTATGGAGGTGCTGGTTCATTTGTTTTTCTTTCCTGTGTAGTCACCTACTGAGACCTCAAGGTTCCATGTCTTGTGTGCAGCTATGTGTGTTTGCCCATGGATTGACCACATGAAGAACAGGCATCTTCTAGTCTGGTTCTTTGTCTTGTGTGCATCCTTGCCTGTTCGCCAATGGACTAACACTACATTGGGAACAGTCATTTGCTTGTCCAGTTCTTTGCCTTTGTCGAGAGGGCTCCTAGGTTCTGAAGAGGAGGATATCTAGTCTATGTATCCAACTCTGCCTATGAACGCCATGCATCCGTTCCACATGGAGTCCAGGCATTTGTTTGTCTGCTGGTCTGTGCAGCGCTGCCTGTGACCACCACGCATCTGTTCTGCATGGGGTCCAGACATCTGTCTTGTTTTCTGGTTCCCATTATGTCTTGTCTGAACTGTGTCCTGAGTTTGTTTGGGTTCCTGTTTGTGTGCCTGGGTTGCAGTCCATCCCATGTCTGTCTGGACTGCTGGCGCTTGTACCAACATCTGTCTCTGCTTGTAAGCGGCCAAGTTCCCCGGGACCATTCTAAAGGTACGACCAGTGAGCCCTCGGCTAAGTTAATTCCCATCATCAGGGGCTGTGTGAAGTACGGAGATCACTGAGTTTCCGCCCTCTCTGTTTGGCCCCAAGTCAATCCAGTGTGCTTGGTCCAGTAATATTACCTACCAATTTACCCTTACCTGCTGGTCCAGCTTACCGTCATGTCCTGATGTCTGTTAATAATGTATTCATTATGGACCTTGCCTTGTCTGTCTGCTTGCTTTAGTGTGTTATGCTTGAGAGATCTCCACTCCGCACTTTTGCCGTCTCTTAATAAGTTCCCTTTCTACAGAGACTCGGCTAAGATCTCACCAGTTGTATGGAGGATGGTGATCACTGACAATAGAGCAGAGAGGAGGATGAGGCAGGTCTGTAGATCCATGTTCTGAGATAACTGTGATTAGGACTGATTTTCTTTGTACTTATAGGACTGTGGCAATTTTATTCTAGACTGATGATTGCCCTATAGAGAAGACAAGCCATTATAAATAATTAAATGTTTGATGTATTTATAGTAAAGTAATATTTCTGTATAATAATGTTATGCTATTACTTCCCAGAGAACCCCTTTAGATATGACGCATATACTGCCCTCAAAAAGCGATGCAGGTCCTGAATCCACAGCAAAACTCTTTGGATTTGCTGCCACAACTATTAAAAACCTGCCATATAGGAATCTATGTCCTTACAGAAGGGGACCCAGAAGAGAGCTACAATTGGTTTATAAGAACTTCTGGCCTCTTCAGGCTATATACAGCAGTGTCCAATGAGTGTTATGTAGCGAAGAGTGAAGGAGGCAATGCTGTCTCATCTATTGGACTTGATCATGTGACCATAGCTGTCCTGTTCAACTGAGACTTTATATATTATATTTCATGATGGAAATATCTGAAGTCAGTTTTCCGAGTCTGTGTTGAAGTACTTTACACCAAACATCTCAAATGTCACAAATTGTGTTATTAATTTGTCTCATCTTTAAACCTAACCCTCTTGTCCAGAAATGTTGCTCCAGATTTCTACACCACCGCTCTACTGGGGGGGCTTTGGGACTTCGTTATGACTAGAGATGAGTGAATCAAAGCTGATGAAGTGGAATTCAATCCGAGTTTCAGGTTTTATTTGATTTGCATCAAATCCGAATTTGCTCTCGATTTGTGGTAACAAATCAAATTTTTTCCTAAAATGGCTGCTGCACGTGTGAGGACATGGAGCAAAGAATTCTAGGAAGGCAGGATCACCCACAATGCCATGCATGCAGCCAATCAGCAGCCAGCCAGCCCTGTGATGTCACAGTCCTATATATAGACTCGGCCATCTTAGATTCTGCCATTTCCAGTGTACTTGGTGCAGGGAGAGACGTCAGCAGGCGCTAGGGACAGTGCGAGGAAAGAATTCATTGTGCTAAAAAAAACTATTTACAAGTTCAGGGAAAAATTATTCAAGGTGTAGGGAAAGGATAGGAAGGAATCATTCCACAGCATTTATGTAGAAAAGAGTTCAGTAGGAAAGGTTACAGCCTGGGTAATAGGAACAATCCTATTACACCTTGCTGCACTGACTGGGGATCCAAATTGCTATTATACAGCTCTGTAATTCCAGAAAACCGTTCTTGTTATTGGGGTGCAAGTGCTGTGTTATAACAGGGTTTATTACAAGGAAATATTTCTACGTCTTATTTGCTCTTGTGCGGTACAGTTATATGTTGTAAAACCCTTTTTGCCATGTATTAGTCGCAAAAGAAAAATATATTTGCCATTCAGCGGTGCTGTGTCATGAGCATAAGGGTTTAGATACACAGCTCAGCAGACAGGATCAAACAAGATAGGATTAGATACACCATTCAGCAGGCTGTGTCATGCAAAATGGGATTAGATACACAGTTTGCACTGATGAAGGGAAAGAGTGTTCCCGAAACGCGTATGGGCCGGATCGCACACCTGTAAGAAAAGCACCTTAAGCATGGCCATGCTATACAACTAGATCACAGGACTTTGATATTCATTGCGACGATACCAAAGACATACTGTATTCCCTCGAGGACGGTAATTTCGCTTGGAAATCTCGTGAGACTTCGGGTAAGCCAGCTGCAGCTGAATGAAGTAAGACGCCGGAAGCATCCCGCGCTGCCCGACTCACGCTTGAAAGCGACCACAAGCGACCGCATACAACGAGGGAGGTAAGGAGTTATTTAACTCACAAGCCAAATCAGTACAGTAGCTACGGGACTGTTTATCACCATATAATAATAGGTGCATAAGATCTGCACCCAACGATTCTACATGTGTTTTTTGAACCAATCTGAGTTATCCAGTTGACCAGAGACTGAACTGCTCTGTACATCTTTACATATTCATCTATATTGATGCTGGAATAACGTTATCCAAACTATTAGAACATCTGTGGATTTGAAAAGACATTAATGCTGTCTAGCACTCTGGTCATACCAGACCTATTGGGTTCATATGAATCAATTGCCCCTTTCATTATCCTCATTCGTGTATGATTGAATTGTTATTAATATTGTATTTTATTGTATTTTATTTAATTGGACCGATACGTTTGAACATTGTGATTTAATTAAATTTTATTCTATGATCCAAATGAAGTGTGCTCGCCCATCACTTTAACTATTTAAATCCATTTTGCTTCAGAGGGTGGGTGTCCCTCATTTTGGGCTAGCAGCACCTGTTCCTGAGTTTCGTCCACAGTGAGCCACCGCCTTACTTTATACACATCTAGAAACTGCACTTCCTCCTCTTAATATATGATGAACACGTAATGGATGTATCTAAAAGAAGCTTTGATGCACTGTACATAATGAGTTTTTACTGTAAACTCATAAGAGTCTTCAAAAACGGGTACAAATATATAAGCCAAGGTACATAGGACAGGAGTGTCCATCATCATACCGATTTCTGATACCAGAAAAACAAAAGCATTGTGAGACAAGACAAAAAATAATGTCACACTCCGGATTTTTGTTTTACTCTTTTATGTCTTTGTCTTCTGTATTTGATTTTTAATGTGTGTCTCAGAAAATCCATAGATCGGCCAAGAGCAAATGCTTTTGGTTCTCATATTAATCAATTGTTATGATGCATCATATTTTTTTTTTTAAAAGGCTGAAAATAGACTCAATGGTGAAAGTGGCTTCTAATCAAGGAATAAGCACAGTCAGGAGAAATCCAAGCAGATGACCAGAAGAGGTCTACATTCTCAGAAGCAGTGATGAAGCCACAATCCAGTGAGGACAACCTAAAAGTGTATCATGGTGATGGACACAAATGAATTACAGAGCGGATAGTGTGGACTTTGCAGTGGCTGTGTTAAATAAAAGAAAGCTGGCATAATATAATTTGATAGATAGAAATGTCTTTCAATTTAATAATTGGTATCAATTTAACGTTCATTTAACTAACAACAGAAAATCATGTTGATGGTTGTCTAATCGAGTCTGGTAAAATGTATCATTTACAACTTAAAAGTAGCAGCTTGACACCCTTAATAACAGCAAATACTGTGTAAATTTGTCACATAGGTATTTCCCTCTGTTTGTTAAAAACCTGAGGAGCGTGCTTTCTACACCTATGCAACAAAATTGTGCAGCGTGCCACAAAAAAACATGCACAAGGTTATGGTTCATCACAGGCACTCTCCCAAAAGAGAAGGGTCCCCATAAACCTCTCCCAGTTCCTTTCGGGCCAGAAGGCTTCTGCAAGGAACCGAGACAAAGTAGTCAACCCCCAGCCAAAGCCGGGAGTATGCCCAGGCAACCCTCACCCGAGTGTACGCCAAATCTGTGCTCCTGCCATCACCTAGGCTGCCATCCAAGGTGTCGGCGCGGAGTTTCGACTACTAGGCTGGGCTCTCCCCGGAGAAGCTGTGGAAGCAAGATGGCCACCCCCCCTAGACATTTTAAGGGGGTACCCGTAAGGCTGCACAACCCAAGAAATTTTTGTGACAAACAAATGTGGAAAGTGAACACACAGTAAACAAAAATATATAAATCGTGAATGTGTGCTGAAGCTCACCCCGGACAGCTGGTCGGAATTATAAAAATTCCTCCTCCTGATGGCCGGGCAAAGAATAGAGGTGTGTGAGCTCAAAATGTGAGAAAGTGAAGTACGTGCAAATGTTCCGTCACTCAGTGGGCTTCCACCCCCAGTGAGTTCAGGCACCCAGGGTCACCATGCTTGGGGCAATTCTGGAGTTCTAACATCTCAGCCCCTGACTTAGATACAGCAGAGCCCTTGGTCTTCCAGAATAGGGCACTAATGGCCCAAGTCGTACACCCTAGGTATGCTGTGTGGTTCTCTGCTATACATCCTGGCAGGGCTCGGTCCACCTGGAATCTAAGAACAGATACTACACTTGATTTCAGCCAAAAGGCCCCATGCACACAACCATGTTAGTTATTAAGTCACAAACCACTGATCTACAAAACATTTATGCCTTGTGCACAGTGTAGACAAATTAACTTCAATAAGTCAGTGATCTGCATAAGATGGTGAAGAATAGGACCTTCGCTCATCCTTAAATCTAGACTTTCATATATGTTAATTATAGATGAAGAGTCATGTGGTTATATGTCTGGATGGAAAGTATCTCATCAAGATGTAAAATACTAATTGTTTACACTGATTCTCACATGAAAAGGTCTCGCAGTATCCCAGGAATCTCTTACAGATGCTAAATAGGAGTGTGAACAATAGGGCTCTACCCAGCAAATACATTATGTAAATGAAGGACCATCTCAGGAGGCCAGAAAATGCTAAACTCTTGAGGAGGAGGTGGCACCATTATTCTTCCATTGTATATGGTAATGAGGGAAGCCAGATCTCATAATGAAAGGTTTCATTGATTATGAAGGTGGGACTGGGCGTCTCCTGGAGCTAAGAGGAGGAGCAGATAGCTATAGCCACCAAAAGGGTATAAAAGACCCAAGCATGGCTCAGAAAGCTGGAACTCACCAGGAACTTTACTTGGATCACTAGCTTGCTGAGGAGAAGACACTGACTGGAGATCAAGTCCTGAGTGTGTGGAGGGTCCATGTCTGGTAAGTGTCACTGAACTGACTGTAAGTGGAAAGAATTATAAGATATTGTAACCTGTGCTGTGTATAAGGACAATGTGTCTCTGTCTGTAATGTCTCTTCTGTATGTTTCCATGTAGATCTCCATATAACTCCCATCATAACTGGACACTGATTTTCCACCATTTATAATACACATTTTCTACACTTGTTCTTGTATTTTATTTCTTGCACTGAACCTTAGAATTAGAGAGGAGTGAATCGAATCCCACAAAGTGGTTTTCCAACCGAATTTGTGGAATTATTTGATTCGCCTTAAAGCTGAATTTCCTCGTACTTCGTGTCAGCGAATCGATTAATCCTGACATTCAAACTTACCACCTCCAGTGCGATTACTGATTACTGATGCGGTAATTTTGATGCAATGTTTTTTTAAAAGGTTTATTTCACACTGTTTGTAAATTCAGATGACGTGATCATGTATGAACACGGCATCTGAGGGTTACATTGATGGGGGGGCGCTTTCGCTATTTTCAAGAAATTCCCTCATCTCCACTTAGAATCAGACCCAAGTAAGAGGGAGGAAAATCTTGCAATGGGAATAACTCTTTCCTGGAGGTTCAGTGATGGCAGCAGTGACGGGTGATTGTCCGCTCAGTAGTGTGCAAGTAATTGTACACGCAGTGTCCATACATGTGATAGTACATACCTGTAACTGTGCCGGGAACACGGACAATCACCGATCCTGACTGCCATCACTGGACCATACCAAAGCATCATTAACAGGAGGAAAGAAGATTACTGACAGGGGGAATCTTTAATTGGTATCTAATTTGTCAATACGTTATTTTCCCCGTTGACACTTTTATTTCCAGCACCTCTATAGATATCTGTACATAGTAATATAATAAAGGTCTCTATACAGAAAGCAGTCAGTACAGTATATAGTAAATATCGCCCCAAAGTCATCTATTACACACATTAGAAGTGTCATAAAGCCGCCCAGAATGTTTTTTTGTGTCCTTATGATTTGAATAAAATCTTCATTCAGAACATGAGCGACTGGAGGACAATCTTCTACTTTTGAACTATATTAAAAGAAAGAGAGAAATAAATGGTTAGAAGAGCCTGATGATAATTATTATTAATTATAATAATTCATTTAGACATTCTCACATTTCTGGCACTAGGCCAATCTGATATAAAATGTGTATAAAAGGCCGTACAAAAACAATGTCAATCAGAAAAATGATTCTAGTTATTTTCCCATAAGATATATGTTTCAAAGCCTCACTTCTCCACCTGGGTCCATGTGCCAGTCTCTAGAGGCTGTTGGGATCCATGTTCCAATCTGTAACTCCTCATCTCCCACAATTAATTAAATAAAATGATAGAGAATACTGAAATATTGCTTTATTATAAATGCATTACCAGATTCCTCTCATTATTTATAATGGTAGTGTCATGGTGTGGCTCACTGTGACACGGGTTGCCATGTTTCCTCACATTGGTTGCTCTGGCGTATGAGCTATGGTGGATACCGTGTAGGCTGGTTCCCATGGGTAGGTACGGCAGCCTATGTGCATACTGTTCCTTCTCCCCTCTCTATTGTCAGCTTCTTGTGGGGTTAATGTCTTGGTCTGGGTGTGGTCACTAGGTGCTATACATTCCCGTTAGCTGTGGACCTGGAGGTCAGTCTGTCTCCAGATTTGCTGGGTGCAGGAGCTATGCACCTTACCTGGGGGTTCTTCTACCTGAGCTGCCTTTGCAGTAAGTATGGCCACCAAGCTGCTATTTTTATTCAGTATTCACGTATATCTTTGTGCAATTGATTAGCAGTGTGCTGTTACCTGTAGTTCTACTAATCCCATTGTGTTTCAGCCATGGTAGCGTGCACCTGCATTCTCAAATTACTTATTATGGAGGTGCTGGTTTGTTATTTTTTCTTCCCTGTGTAGTCACCTACTGAGACCTCAAGGTTCCATGTGCAGCTCTGTGTGTTTGCCCATGGACTGACCACATGAAGAACAGGCATCTGTTAGTCTGGTTCTTTGTCTTGTGTGCAGCTTTGCCTGTTTGTCAATAGACTAACACTACATTGGGAACAGGCATTTGCTTGTCCAGTTCTTTGCCTTTGTGGAGAGGGCTCCTAGGTTCTGAAGAGGAGGATATCTAGTCTATGTATCCATCTCTGCCTATGAACACCATACATCCGTTCCACATGGAGTCCAGGCATTTGTTTGTCTGCTGGTCTGTGCAGCTCTGCCTGTGACCACCACGCAACTGTTCTGCATGGGGTCCAGACATCTGTCTTGTTTTCTGGTTCCCATTATGTCTTGTCTGAACTGTGTCCTGAGTTTGTTTGGGTTCCTGTTTGTGTGCTTGGGTTGCAGTCCATCCCATGTCTCTCTGGACTGCTGGTGCTTGCACCAACATCTGTCTCTGCTTGTAAGTGGCCAAGTGGATCGGGACAATTCTAAAGGTAAGACTAGTGAGCCCTCGGCTAAGTTAATTCCCATCATCAGGGGCTGTGTGAAGAACGGGAATCACTGAGATTCCGCCCTCTGTGTTTGGCCCCAAGTCAATCCAGTGTGCTTGGTCCAGTGGTATTACCTACCAATTTACTCTTACCTGCTGGTCCAGCTTACTGTCATGTCCTGATGTCTGTTAATAATGTATTCATTATGGACCTTGCCTTGTCTTTCTGCTTGCTTTGGTGTGTTATGCCTGAGAGATCTCCTCTCCGCACTTCTGCCGTCTCTTAATAAGTTCCGTTCCTACTGAGACTCAGCTAAGATCTCACCAGTTGTATGGAGGATGGTGATCACTGACAATAGAGCAGAGAGGAGGATGAGGCAGGTGTGTAGATCCATGTTCTGAGATAACCCATCCTGCTCTGCAATTAGGACTGATTTTCTTCTTACTTATAGGACTGTGGCAATTTTATTCTAGACTGATGATTGCCCTATAGTGAAGACAGGCCATTATAAATAATTACATGTTTGATGTATTTATAGTAAAGTAATATTTCTGTATAATAATGTTATGTTATTACTTCCCAGAGAACCCCTTTAGATATGGCGCATATACTGCCCTCAAAAAGCGATGCAGGTCCTGAATCCACAGCAAAACCCTTTGGATTTGCTGCCACAACTATTATAAACCTGCCATATAGAAATCTATGTCCTTACAGAAGGGGACCCAGAAGAGAGATACAATTGGTTTAGAAGAACGTCTGGCCTCTTTTTCAGGCTATATACAGCAGTGTCCAATGAGTGTTATGTAGCGAAGAGTGAAGGAGGCAATGATGCCTCATCTATTGGACTTGATCATGTGACCATAGCTGTCCTGTTCAACTGAGACTTTATATATTATATTTCATGAGGGTAATATCTTAAGTCAGTTTTCCGAGTCTGTGTTGAAGTACTTTACACCAAACATCTCAAATGTCACAAATTGTTTTTTGTTTTTTTTTTGGGGGGGGGGGGGGGGGGGCTTTGGGACTTTGTTATGACTAGAGATGAGTGACTCAAAGCTGAAGAAGTGGAATTCGATCCGAGTTTCAGTTTTTTTTTGCACGTGTGAGGACATGGAGCAAAGAACTCTAGGAAGGCAGGATCACCCACAATGCCAAGCATGCAGCCAATCAGCAGCCAGCCAGCCCTGTAATGTCACAGCCCTATATATAGCCTCAGCCATCTTAGATTCTGCCATTTCCAGTGTACTTGGTGCAGGGAGAGACATCAGCAGGTGCTGGGACAGTGCGGGGAAAGAATTCATTGTGCTAAAAAACTATTTACAAGTTCAGGGAAAAATTATTCAAGGTGTAGGGAAAAGATAGGGAGGAATCATTCCACAGCATTTATGTAGAAAAGAGTTCAGTAAGTAGGAAAGGTTACAGTCTGGGTAATAGGAACAATCCTATTACACCTTGTGTCGGGTTGTAATAATTCAATTAAAAATTATTAATTATGGTAATAAAAATTATTAACCATAAAAAAAAAAAATTTTAATAAAATTTGTCATAAATTCTTAAAATCATGACCTGGTGAATTGTAGACAACCTAATTGATACAATTCACATCTGAGTCCGACTATTTCCTCCGATAAATAAGTTCTTTTTGACGTGAGATGACGTTAATGATAAAACATGTAGTTCTGCATTATACAATAATACACAGGTATTATAAAAATATGCAGATTTATTGGTTACAAGATTATAAACATATATAAGTAGATAAACACAATGATACATGCAAATGAATATATATAGCATTACAAGCTTAACAATACATGTGAGTGGAAATAACTTGTCACATTATAACAAAGCTATTATTAGGTTAGGATATCAAATAGGAACATAATTTATATACATTACTTCTGTTCAGAGAAAGCCTCATGATATCAGGACGGGCATGTCTAATCCTAGACATCAATATAGAATGCTAAATACATTCTGCCCCCCTCTAACCAACTACACATCACATGACTTCAGGCATGGGCAAATCCAATCAAGGATATAACTTAGAAGAGATAACTGTATCCTTCCGCCCCATCCTGGACTATTTTCACACATATGACTTTGGTAAGACTATTAAGACAAATAGCAGGGATCTAGGATCTTGCTAGATCATATCTTAAATGGGAAGGACTTGAAACAAGTCTTTCCTGTGGGAATCCATCACTTAGCTTGGCAAAGAATGTTCTATCAATATATATATCTAAGCAATTATTTAATGCTTTGCTAGATTATGAGTCTTAATTCTTCTGCAGGTAGAATGAAGCCTCACAATATCCTAAAACTACATCTCAATATGGAGATGATCAATTAATGAATGTATTTATTCGCCAATCTAGATGGTATAATTTCACCCACACTATCAAATTAGTCTTAATAAAATGAAATATAATTTTCTGTGTCTCTTACCAAGTCCTAGTAGAAATCTCACTTCTGCTCCTAGGAAAGCTGGGTGGTCCATCATAGCACATCTCACCATGGCTTTCATCTTGATAGACCCCTCTAGAGAGCTCCACTTCTCTCTCCTCTCCTCTTTCTTGTCTGTGTCTTTTTCTCCCCCCTTTCTCCCCCCTGTGTATGGTTTATGAACACAAACTTATCAGTTAGACACACCTTCCTAGTTTGGAAGTTTCCAATCATAATCGGATGGGCGTGACTATTGATAAGAAATGACATCATAACCTTACCCAAAATGCACTTTTGCTACTGTTGTAATGTCACCTACTCATACCTAGGTGGCACTGCTGTGTAAGCTATTTGCATCCTAGTATAAAGGGTTAACTTCTGTAAGTCTGAATAAAGGTATAATATACATTTTGACCTTAAAAGCTTTAATTCAAGGCTATAGGGATTAGATTTGACACTTGTAGAAATTAGAGACAGACCTCTAGGCGTCTCTCTGGATGTTTCTCACACTGTATATTTGTTTATCGTAAATAACTTCAATGGCTTTGTTTACTCAGGGATATCAGTACCTCCTCTCATACCAAAGAGGTAAATAATTGTTACAAAACACACATCTTCACAGACACTCTTTTAGAGACAAAGATTCTCCTAATGAGAAATATATATAATATACTGGATACATGTCTTCATAACATATAACAATATAATATATATTATATGTTCTACTGATTGTCTTATGCTAAGGACTAAGGCTCATTAAATGAATACATACATATTATATATTTTTCTTCATCAATAAATGCCTAATTGTATAGGTAATTATCACCAGCTGCATAGAGCTTATCTTTACCTCCCTGTCATAAATTTTAAAGTAGATAAGAAGGCCTCTTCTCAGACTGGTACATTCATGAGAAGAATAACACTAAAAAGTAGAAACCTTCGTGTGACCTTACTTTGGCCTTCTCAAGACATACAAAATTGTAACTATAGTCGAGCATGGCTATTAAAGGTAATGAACATTCATCTTGACTAGAATGAATTGGATATCAATGCATTTACCTATGAAAAGGCACGACACTTGCTGCACTGACTGGGGATCCAAATTGCCATTATACAGCTCTGTAATTCCAGAAAACCATTCTTGTTATTGGGGTGCGAGTGCTGTGTGATAACAGGGTTTATTACAAGGAAATATTTTTACATCTTATTTGCCCTTGTGCGGTGCAGTTATATGTTGTAAAACCCTTTTTGCCTTGATACACAGTTTTGCAGACAGTATCATAGAATATGGGATTAGATACACGGTTCAACAGGCAGTATCATAGAATATGGGATTAGATACATCGCTCAGCAGGCAGTATCGCACACAACAGGATGTGTATCAGGCACACATACAGGATAGGATTAGATACAGATCTGATTGGATACACTTGCTGATTCAAGCTGTTTTTCACACTCTGGAGATGGTGATGGAAGAGCCTGTGGACTGTCAGTGATAGGATTAGATACAGAGCTCAGCAGGCTGTATGACACAGAATAGGATTAGATACACATGTGAGGGCAGAGTCTGTGGACGGTCAGTAATGGGATTTAGACACTGGGTAGAAAGTTGGGTGTAGAAAAATGGACACAGGAGTTATAGTGGATGTGGCTGCTGCAGACAGAGCAGTGTGGGGGCGTGGCCAGCCTGTGACTCATCACTGTGCAGTGCAGCCAGGCTTGTGTATCAATAAACTTTTATATATTCAACAAAACAAGAAGGGGAGAAAGTAACCAGATTTGCCAGGATAGTCTGTCTTCCAGGGGTGAAGGAAAGCTAAGACATGAAAAACAGGTATTGGGGGCTTATGTATGTATAGTGAGGGGTGTTAGAAGCACATAAAAAGAACTTTGATTTTTGGGACCGGACAACCTCTTTAACTCCTTAACCCCTTAGGGACCCATGACGTATCGGTACGGCATGTTTCCCGAATCCTTAAGGACCCATGACGTACCGGTACGTCATGGCTTCAATTCGCGATTCCGGCGCCGCGGGGGTTAATCGGAACGGGATGCCGGCTGAAATCATTCAGCCGGCATCCCGTAACAACGCAGGGGGGGGTCATTTGACCCCCCCGTATAGACGATCGCAGAAAACCGCAGGTCCATTCAGACCTGCGGTTTTCTGCGTTTCCGGTCCATTCGGGTGTGCTGTGACCCGATGAACCGGAAAAAGACTGCGATCGGTGGCGTAATTTTACACCACCAATCGCAGTCCGAGGATTTGAGGAGGCGGTGCTGGCCCTGGTGCTGAACACTGCTGTCCAGGGTGCTGATTGGTGCAGGGGAGAGAGGCGCGAGATTCAAACTTCCTGCGCTCCTCTCTCCCCTCCTCTTCCTGTCCAGCACCCTGACCGTGCAGCATCGTCCAGCACCAGCTCCTGTGTCCCCCTAATCGGCATCCATCACCCTCCTGCACCCATCGCCACTCAGGTAGGTTAGGGTCAGTGAGGGAGAGGCACCATTAGGAAGGGAAAGAAGGGAAAAGTTAGTTAGGAAAAAAAAAAAAAAAAAAGAACTTTTACACAAAACTTTTTTGATCCATCTATCAGACCCCAGAGCCCCCCTGCCACTTGCCCCCCCCTACCAGCCCCCCCTGCCACTTGCCCCCCCCTACCAGTGGGGCCATCCGGAAATGTCTGCATTATTCCGATAATGCAGCATGTCCACCCCGAGGTGATCCTGCCTATGACCGGCTGTATAAGATACGGCCGGTCATCGATCACTTTGGGGCCACATTTCAGCAGGCCTACGTACCTGGAAGGGAGGTCGCGGTTGATGAGTCTCTCGTTGCGTTCAAGGGGAGACTCAGTTTCCGCCAATACATTCCCACAAAGCGGGCGAGGTATGGCGTGAAGCTATACAAAATTTGTGAGAGTACCTCAGGGTACACTTACAGGGTACACTTACAAATTTCGTGTGTACGAGGGGCGAGATTCCCGTATTCAACCCCCAGAATGTCCCCCCACTCTGGGTGTTAGCGGGAAACTCGTGTGGGACCTTATGCACCCACTGCTGGATAAGGGTTACCACTTGTACGTGGATAACTTTTATACCAGCATTCCCTTGTTCAGGTCCCTTGCCGCCAGATCCACGTTCGCTTGTGGGACCGTGCGGAAAAATCAGCGCGGCCTCCCTGCCCACCCCCTCCAGGTACCTATCCCCAGGGGTGAGACCCGTGCCCTTACCAGTGGAAACCTGTTGCTGGTCAGGTATAAGGACAAGAGGGATGTCCTTATGCTGTCCACAATCCACGGTAACAGCACCACCCCAGTCCCTGTGCGAGGTACCGCGGCAACGGTCCTCAAGCCCGATTGTATCGTCGACTACAATCGGTATATGGGAGGAGTTGATCTCTCTGATCAAGTCCTCACGCCATATAATGCCATGCGCAAAACCCGGGCATGGTACAAAAAAGTTACGGTCTACATGGTGCAGGTTGCCATGTACAACTCTTTTGTACTATCCCGAAGCGCTGGCAGCACAGGGACATTCCTCCAATTCTATGAGGCAGTCCTCAAAGACCTGATCTTTTCGGACCGGGAAAGAGCAGGCCGGAGTACCTCGGGAACTGGAGGCGCCCGGATCGTCCCTGGCCAACACTTTCCAGGTGTGGTCCCCCATACTGGAAAGAAGGGACGAACCCAAAAAAGATGCAGAGTGTGTCACAAGAGGGGGATACGGAAGGACACCACCACTCAATGTGACACGTGCCCCGATCATCCGGGCCTCTGCGTTATCGATTGCTTCAGGGAGTATCACACTTCCATGGAGTACTAAATTTTTATAATCCCCAACAGTCCACTAGAGAACATAAAACACTATGGCTCTTAGACTTTGGAGACACAGAAACAATTTTTTTTCCCCAAAAAAATATTAGTTTTAGAGCAGGCATCCTCAAACTGCGGCCCTCCAGATGTTGTAAAACTATAACTCCCAGCATGCCCAGACAACCTACAGCCATCAGCAGGGCATGGTGGGAATTGTAGTTTTACAACATCTGGAGGGCCGCAGTTTTTAGGATGCCTGCTTAGTGTCTCCAAAGTCTGAGAGCCATACATATTGGGCATCGTCGCGTGCGTAAAAGTCGTCGCTATAAAAATAACATTTGACCAAACGCCTCGAATGAACGGTGTTAAAAATATAAAACAAAAACGGTGCCAAAACACCCATTTTTGGGCAAAATTTCAATTTGAATCCCTTTTGCCGGTAATAAAGCAAGGGTTAACAGCCAAACAAAACTCAATATTTATGGCCCTGATTCTGTAGTTTGCAGAAACACCCCATATGTGGTCGTAAATGGCTATATAGCCGCACGGCAGGGCATAGAACGAAGGGAACTCCATACGGTTTCTGGAAGGCAGATTTTGATGGACAGTTTTTTTTTTGACACCATGTCCCATTAGAAGCCCCCCCTGATGTAGCCTAGACTAGAAACTCCAAAAAAGTGACCCCATCTAAGAAACTACACCCCTCAAGGTATTCAAAAGTTACTTTACAAACTATGTTAACCCTTTAGGTGTTCCACAAAACGAAATAGCGAATGTAGAAAATTTTTTAGAATTTAATTTTTTTGTTACATTGCCTCAAAAAAGAGTAATATAGAGCAACCAAAAATCATATTTACCCCTAAAATAGTCCCAAAACAACAACCACCTTATCCTGTAGTTTCCTAGATGGGGTCACTTTTATGGAGTTTCTACTCTAGGGGTGCATCAGGGGGCTTGAAAGGGTACATGGTGTAAATAAACCAGTCCAGCAAAATCTGCCTTCCAAAAACCGTATGGCGTTCCCCTTCTTCTATGTCCTGCCGTTTGGACAAACAGTAGTTTACGACCACATATGGGGTGTTTCTGCAAACTACAGAATCAGGGCAACCCATTTTGAGTTTTGTTTGGCAGTTAACCCTTGTTTTACTCCTGGAAAAAATTGATTATATTGGAAAATTTTCCAAAAAATAGAAATTTCTAAATTGTTTCTCCATCTGCCATTAACTCTTGTGGAACACCTAAAGGGTTAACAAAGTTTGTAAACCCAGTTTTGAATACCTTGAGGGGTGTACTTTCTTAGATGGAGTCACTTTTTTGAAATTTCTATTCTAGGGGTGCAACAGGGGGCTTCAAATGGGACATGGTATAAACAAAACCAGTCCTGCAAAATCTGCCTTCCAAAACCCATATGGTGTTCCCCTCCTTCTATGTCCTCCCGTTTGGCCAAACAGTAGTTTACGACCACATATGGGGTGTTTCTGCAAACTACAGAATCAGGGCAACCCATTTTGAGTTTTGTTTGGCAGTTAACCCTTGTTTTACTCCTGGAAAAAATTGATTATATTGGAAAATTTTCCAAAAAATAGAAATTTCTAAATTGTTTCTCCATCTGCCATTAACTCTTGTGGAACACCTAAAGGGTTAACAAAGTTTGTAAACCCAGTTTTGAATACCTTGAGGGGTGTACTTTCTTAGATGGAGTCACTTTTTTGAAATTTCTATTCTAGGGGTGCAACAGGGGGCTTCAAATGGGACATGGTATAAACAAAACCAGTCCTGCAAAATCTGCCTTCCAAAACCCATATGGTGTTCCCCTCCTTCTATGTCCTGCCGTTTGGCCAAACAGTAGTTTACGACCACATATGGGGTGTTTCTGCAAACTACAGAATCAGGGCAACCCATTTTGAGTTTTGTTTGGCAGTTAACCCTTGTTTTACTCCTGGAAAAAATTGATTATATTGGAAAATTTTCCCAAAAATAGAAATTTCTAAATTGTTTCTCCATCTGCCATTAACTCTTGTGGAAGACCTAAAGGGTTAATAAAGTTTGAAAAAACAGTTTTGAATACCTTGAGGGGTGTAGTTTCTAGAATCGGGTCATTTTTGGGAGGTTTCTATTATCTAAGCCTCACAATATGACTGCAAACCTGAACTGGTCCATAAAAAGTGGGATTTTGAAGATTTCTGAAAAATTTCAAAATTTGCTTCTAAACTTCTAAGCCTTGTAACATCCCCAAAAAATAAAATATCATTCCCAAAATGCTACACACATGAAGTAGACATATGGGGAATGTAAAGCCATCACAATTTTTGGGGGTATTACTATGTATTACAGAAGTAGAGAAACTGAAACTTTGAAATTTGCTAATTTTTCAAAAAAAATTGTAAAAATTTTATTTTTTGGTGCAAAAAAATTAACTTTTTTGACCCAATTTTAGCAGTGTCATGAAGTACAATATGTGACGAAAAAACAATCTCAGAACGGCCTGGGTAAGTCAAAGCGTTTTAAAGTTATGAGCACTTAAAGGGACACTGGTCAGATTTGCAAAAAATGGCCAAGTCCTTAAGGTGAAATAGGGCTGAGTCCTTAAGGGGTTAAGGACTCAGCCCTATTTCACCTTAAGGACTTGGCCCTTTTTTTGCAAATCTGACCAGTGTCACTTTAAGTGCTGATAACTTTAAAACGCTTTGACTTATCCAGGCCATTCTGAGATTGTTTTATCGTAGCATATTTTACTTCATGACACTGGTAAAATTAAGTCAAAAAAATTAATTTTTATTTATAAAAAAATACCAAATTTACCAAAAATGTGTAAAAAATTGCAAGTTTCCAAGTTTCACTTATGTAAGTTTTACAGTATAACAGCTTTTTAACAAAAAATAAAATCATGCTTTTGTGTCTCCAAATTCTGAGTCATTTTTTTGGGCAATTGTCTCAGGTAGGGGCTAATTTTTTGCGGGATGAGGTGACGGTTAGATTGGTACAATTTTGGTGTGCAAACGCCTTTTTGATCACCTGCTGTTGTACTTTTTGTGATGTAAGGTGACAAAAAAATTGTTTATTTAGCACAGTTTTATTTTTTTTATTTTTACGGTGTTCATCTGAGGGGTAAGGTCATGTGATTTGTTTATATAGCCGGTCGATACGGACGCGGCGATACCGAATATGTATACTTTCCCCCCCCCCCTAATTTTTACCAATTTTTTTTTTTTTTACTTTATTCGGGGAAAACTTTATTTTTTCAACTTTTTTTCACTTTATTTTTTGTCCCACTTTGGGACTTGAACTATTGGGGGTCTAATCCTTTACAATGCATTCTAATACTTCTGCATTGGATTGCATTGGCTGTATGAGTAATACTGTGAGTATTACTCATACAGCTTCGGGCCAGTTAGATCCAGGGGGCTGTATCTCACAGGCTCTTCACCGGAAGGCAGCGCGATGCCTTCCTTAGACATCGCTCTGCCTTCTATGCCATCGGGTCCCCCCCACAGCCACATGGGGACCCGATGGCGGCGGCTCTGCCGGACAAGGAAAAATCCGCAAACCGCAGGTCTGAAGTGACCTGCGGCGATCGCCGATACGGGGGGTCACAGGACTCCCCCGGCGTTGTGAAAGGCTTCCCGCTGAATGATTTCAGCGGGCATCCTGTCACAATGAAGCCCCGCTGCGAAACAATGTAAATTAAAACTTAGGGCGTACCGGTACGCCCTAAGTCATTAAGGGGTTAAGTCCTTTATAAAGTTACTCACTTGAAAAAATAAATTGTACTTACCTCATCCATTTGCTCGTGAAGAGACTGCCGTGGCCGTCTTACTTGAAGATCCAGTGCAAAATCTGATGCGGCTTGTGATGATGAGATTTCAGACGGGATCTTCATGCAGTATGGCTTTGGCGGCCTCTTCGCGCTCAAACGGAGAAGGTAAGTATTATTTATTTTATTTTTACCACCATTTCAGGGAAAATGGATTCATTACCACGAATCATGAGAAAATTTGGCTTTGCTGTGAATAAAATTTTTCCTAAAATTCGGATCGAATTGTATTTCGTCAGCTTTGATTTGCTCTACACTAGTTATATAATCACTAATCAATCAGTAAAACTGCCATTAAGAAAAGGGGAAATCGGTGCAGAGTAAATATGACTTTAGTGATCAATGCCAACGATGCTCCTGTGTGTGTCAAACAGAATTTGGTGACAGATTAATTTTTTTAAATGCATTAAATGTCTTAAGTATGCAGTTAGTATTTATAACATTGGCACTTTTTTTTTTATTATGCAGGTGAAGGCTGGATAAAAGGCTCCCAAGGTCATCTAGTACTATCTCCTTATGGAATAGGTTATTAATCCCAAATTAGCAATAATAGAACACAATCTGTGTGAGATGTCTGCAAATTCTGAATATGGGAAAGATTTTAAAAATAATGCTAAGCTTTCTGTGCAAAAAGAACTTCAGAAAGATGAACGGTCATGTTCTGAAAGAGAGAAAACTTTTAATATGATATCAAGTGTTGCTGAAAATCTGAAAATTCACACAGTAAATAAGCTATATTCATGTTCAGAATGTGAGAAATGTTTTACTGATAAATCAAATCTTAATAAACATCAAAGAATTCACACAGGAGAGAAGCCATATTCATGTCCTGAATGTGAGACATGTTTTACTGATAAATCAAGTCTTAATAAACATCAAAGAATTCACACAGGAGAGAAGCCATATTCATGTCCTGAATGTGAGACATGTTTTACTGATAAATTAAGTCTTAATAAACATCAGAGAATTCACACAGGAGAGAAGCCATATTCATGTCCTGAATGTGAGAAATGTTTTACTGATAAATCAAGTCTTAATAGACATCAAAGAATTCACACAGGAGAGAAGCCATATTCATGTCCTGAATGTGAGACATGTTTTACTGATAAATCAAGTCTTAACCCCTTAAGGACATAGGACGTACCGGTACGCCCTATTTCCCGAGTCCTTAAGGACCAAGGACGTACCGGTACGTCCTGACTTTAAAATCGGCATTCCGGCGCCGCAGGGGTTAATTTGAACAGGATGCCGGCTGAAATCATTCAGCCGGCATCCTGTTAAAACGCCAGGGGGGGTCATGTGACCCCCCCGTGTCGGCGATCGCAGCAAACCGCAGGTCAATTCAGACCTGCGGTTTGCTGCGCTTTTTGCAGTTTCTGATCCCCGCGGTCCCTGACCGCGGGGATCAGAAACTTTAGAGTGTCTAAAATCAATATAGTACACCCCCCCCGCACCCCTGCATGATTTGATGGCAGCGGGTGGTGCAGGGGGGTGTCGCAGGCGGTGGGGGCGTTGCGGGAGGCGGGCGGTGCGGCAGGCGGGATCGCGATCCCCCGCCCGCCTCCCATTGAATAATCGTTGGTGTACAGTGGGTATACCAGGGTGCCAGCACATTGCTGGCACCCTGGTATAAACGGCTGACATCGTTGATGCGATGTCAGCCGTTTAACCCTTTCCATACAGCGGTCCGTACGGACCGCTGTATGGAAAAGGTTAACAGTAAAAGGGAGCTCCCTCCCTCTCCGATCGGGGGGCTGCTGTGCCTTTGCAGCCCCTCGATGGGAGAGGGAGAGAGCCCCCAGACAGCCCCCCCAGAGCCCCGTCCTTACCCTTCCCCGTCTGCGCAGTTCTGACCATAACTGAGCAGACGGGGAAGGTTCCCATGACAACAGGACGCCTGCTCAGGCGTCCTGCTGTCCATGGTGCTGAACAGATCTATGCTGAAAGCATAGATCTGTTCAGTGTAAGTAAAATACAGTTACAGATACCTATATAGGTTCTGTACTGTATTTTACAGACATCAGACCCACTGGATCTTCAAGAACCAAGTGGGTCTGGGTCAAAAAAAAAAAAAAATAAGTGAAAAAAGTTAAGATAAAAAAAAAAAACATTTATCACTGAATAAAAAATTAAAAAAATAAAATAAACTACACATATTAGGTATCGCCGCGTCCGTAACGACCTGATCTATAAAACGGTCATGTTACTTTCCCCGCACAGTGAACGCCATAAAAATAAAAAAATAAAAACTATGAGAAAATTGAAATTTTGCCCACCTTACTTCCCAAAAAAGGTAATAAAAGTGATCAAAAAAGTCGCATGTACGCCAAAATAGTACCAATCAAACCGTCATCTCATCCCGCAAAAAATTTGACCCTACTCAAGATAATCGCCCAAAAACTGAAAAAACTATGGCTCTTAGACTATGGAAACACTAAAACATCATTTTTTTTGTTTCAAAAATAAAATCATTGTGTAAAACCTACATAAATAAAAATAAAGTATACATATTAGGTATTGCCGCGTCCGTATCGACCGGCTCTATATAAATATCATATGACCTAACCCCTCAGGTGACCACCATAAAAAATAAAAATAATAAATTGTGCAAAAAAAGCAATTTTTTGCCATCTTACGTCACAAAAAGTGTAATAGCAAGCGATCAAAAAGTCATATGCACCCCAAAATAGTGCCAATCAAACTGTCATCTCATCCCGCAAAAAATTAGACCCTACTCAAGATAATCGCCCAAAAACTGAAAAAACTATGGCTCTCAGACTATGGAGACACTAAACAATTTTTTGGTTTTAAAAATGAAGTTATTGTATAAAACTTACATAAATAAAAAAAATTGTATACATATTAGGTATCGCTGCGTCCGTGACAACCTGCTCTATAAAATTACCACGTGATCTAACCTGTCAGATGAATGTTGTAAATAACAAAAAAAAAAACGTGCCAAAAAAGCTATTTCTTGTTACCTTGCCGCACAAAAAGTGTAATATAGAGCAACCAAAAATCATATCTACCCTGAACTAGTACCAACAATACTGCCACCCTATTCCGTACTTTCTAAAATGGGGTCACTTTTTTGGAGTTTCTACTCTAGGGGTGCATCAGGGGGGCTTCAAATAGGACATGGTGTCAAAAAAACCAGTCCAGCAAAATCTGCCTTCCAAAAACCGTATGGCATTCCTTTCCTTCTGCTCCCTGCCGTGTGCCCGTACAGCGGTCTACAACCACATATGAGGCGTTTCTGTAAACTACAGAATCAGGGCCATAAATAATGAGTTTTGTTTGGCTGTTAACCCTTGCTTTGTAACTGGAAAAAAAATATTAAAATGGAAAATCTGCCAAAAAAGTGAAATTTTGAAATTGTATCTCTATTTTCCATTAAATCTTGTGCAACACCTAAAGGGTTAACAAAGTTTGTAAAATCAGTTTGAATACCTTGAGGGGTGTAGTTTCTTAGATGGGGTAACTTTTATGGAGTTTCTACTCTAGGGGTGCATCAGGGGGCTTCAAATGGGACATGGTGTCAAAAAACCAGTCCAGCAAAATCTGCCTTCCAAAAACCGTATGGCATTCCTTTCCTTCTGCGCCCTGCCGTGTGCCCGTACAGCGGTCTACAGCCACATATGAGGTGTTTCTGTAAACTACAGAATCAGGGCCATAAATAATGAGTTTTGTTTGGCTGTTAACCCTTGCTTTGTAACTGGAAAAAAAATATTAAAATGGAAAATCTGCCAAAAAAGTGAAATTTTGAAATTGTATCTCTATTTTCCATTAAATCTTGTGCAACACCTAAAGGGTTAACAAAGTTTGTAAAATCAGTTTTGAATACCTTGAGGGGTGTAGTTTCTTAGATGGGGTCACTTTTATGGAGTTTCTACTCTAGGGGTGCATCAGGGGGCTTCAAATGGGACATGGTGTCAAAAAAACTGTCCAGCAAAATCTGGCTTCCAAAAACCATACAGCGTACCTTTCACTCTATGCCCCGCTGTGTGGCCGTACAGTAGTTTACGGCCACATATGGGGTGTTTCTGTAAACGGCAGAGTCAGGGCAATAAAGATACAGTCTTGTTTGGCTGTTAACCCTTGCTTTGTTAGTGGAAAAAATGGGTTAAAATTGAAAATTAGGCAAAAAAATGAAATTCTCAAATTTCATCCCCATTTGCCAATAACTCTTGTGCAACACCTAAAGGGTTAACGAAGTTTGTAAAATCAGTTTTGAATACCTTGAGGGGTGTAGTTTCTTAGATGGGGTCACTTTTATGGAATTTCTACTCTAGGGGTGCATCAGGGGGCTTCAAATGGGACATGGTGTCAAAAAAACTGTCCAGCAAAATCTGGCTTCCAAAAACCATCCGGCGCAGCTTTCACTCTACGCCCCGCTGTGTGGCCGTACAGTAGTTTACGGCCACATATGGGGTGTTTCTGTAAACGGCAGAGTCAGGGCAATAAAGATACAGTCTTTTTTGGCTGTTAACCCTTGCTTTGTTAGTGGAAAAAATGGGTTAAAATTGAAAATTAGGCAAAAAAATGAAATTCTCAAATTTCATCCCCATTTGCCAATAACTCTTGTGCAACACCTAAAGGGTTAACAGAGTTTGTAAAATCAGTTTTGAATACCTTGAGGGGTGTAGTTTATAGAATGGGGTCATTTTTGGGCGGTTTCTATTATGTAAGCCTTGCAAAGTGACTTCAGAGCTGTAGTGGTCCCTAAAAATTGGGTTTTTGTAAATTTCTGAAAAATTTCAAGATTTGCTTCTAAACTTCTAAGCCTTGTAACATCCCCAAAAAATAAAATATCATTCCCAAAATAATTCAAACATGAAGTAGACATATGGGGAATGTAAAGTCATCACAATTTTTGGGGGTATTACTATGTATTACAGAAGTAGAGAAACTGAAACTTTGAAATTTGCTAATTTTTCCAAATTTTTGGTAAATTAGGTATTTTATTATGCAAAAAAATTAATTTTTTTGACTTTATTTTACCAGTGTCATGAAGTACAATATGTGACGAAAAAACAATCTCAGAATGGCCTGTATAAGTAAAAGCGTTTTAAAGTTATCAGCACTTAAAGTGACACTGGTCAGATTTGCAAAAAATGGCCTGGTCCTTAAGGTGAAAATGAGCCTGGTCCTTAAGGGGTTAATAAACATCAAAGAATTCACACAGGAGAGAAGCCATATTCATGTCCTGAATGTGAGACATGTTTTACTGAAAAATCAAGTCTTAATAAACATCAAAGAATTCACACAGGAGAGAAGCCATATTCATGTCCTGAATGTGAGACATGTTTTACTGATAAATCAAGTCTTAATAGACATCAAAGAATTCATACAGGAGAGAAGCAATATTCATGTCCTGAATGTGAGAAACATTTTAATCGGAAATCAAATCTTTATACACATCTAAGAACTCACACAGGAAAAAAGCTATATTCATGTCCTGAATGTGAGACATGTTTTACTGATAAATTAAGTCTTAATAGACATCAAAAAATTCACACAGGAGAGAAGCCATATTCATGTCCTGAATGCAGGATGTCATTTGACAGTAAACATCATCTTGAGAGTCATCAGAGAATCCACAAAGGAGAGAAGCCATATTTATGTCCCGAATGTGAGACATGTTTTACTGATAAATCAAGTCTTTATAGACATCAAAGAATTCACACAGAAGAGAAGCCATATTCATGTCCTGAATGCAGGACGTCATTTACCAGGAAACATCATCTTGAGAGTCATCAGAGAATTCACACAGGCGAGAAGCCATATTCATGTCCTGAATGTGAGAAGTGCTTTAATCGGAAATCAAATCTTGATACACATCAAAGAATTCACACAGGAGAGAAGCCATTTTTATGTCCTGAATGCAGGAAGTCATTTAAACGTAAAGATACACTTGAGACTCATCTGAAAATTCACACAGGAGAGAATCCATTTTCATGCACTGAATGTGGAAAGTGTTTTACTGAGAAATCACATTTTGTGAGACACTTGAAAATTCACACAAGAGAGTAGCTGATTTAATATGCAGAATGTGGGAAATGCGTTGGCTGTAAATTAAAGGGATTGTCCGGGATTTTAACACCTTATGTATTATGATGTAACTGTACGTCATAATGCCTGAGGGTATGTATCTGACCTGACAGGGAGTGAAGATTGTGTTGTGCCCGTCATTTAACCCCTCAGGTGCCGTGATCAACGCAGATCGCGACACCTGTGAATGAAGGCAGAGGGATGCTGCTTCCTCTGGGTGGTGGCACACAGCACAGTTCTGACATGCATTCAGGATGCAGTTTTTTTTTATTGTAGCTAGTTGAAATTACTTAAATCATTGCTTCTATGCAGAACACTGTGTGCCAGTACCCTCTGCCTTCCGATCGGTTGCCATAGCAGCCTGGATGCTGCTGAAGCGATCCAGGCCTGCCATGGGGTTCTCCATACTGAGCTATGCACAAGGCACAGCTTAGAATGGAGAGAGTAAAAATCCTATTCACCCTAAGGGCTCTTGCACACAAACGCATTTTATTTCCACGTCTGTTCCGGTTTTTTTTCAAACCGTATGCAGAACCATTCAGATTAATAGAAAAAATAGAAGTTACTCCATGTGCATTCCGTTTCCGTAAAAAGATAGAACATGTCCTATTATTGTCCGCATTACCAACAAGGATAGGACTGTTCTATTAGGGTGGAAGCAAGAATATGAGGAGAACACATGGGAAGGCGATAGTAATAATCATATACCAGTGCAGAGAGTCATATGTGGTAATACTGAATGGAGGTCGGAACGTGCCTGGTCCACTGCACACCACCGGTATGAGGAAACTGTACAGGGATCAAGCAAGCACACAGCCTGCAAGGCTTTGTCAGCCTGTTTGGCGAAACGCGTTGGGCAGGTGAGGTGACTCTGGGAAGGGGAACACTATCTTGTTTGATTAAATTTGTAACTTGTTGACAGTGATTGTAATTCCATTCTGTAAATCCTGCGCACTACTGCTGTTTCATTTGCAGGCTGTGTGCTTGCTTGATCCCTGCACATTTTCCTCATACCGGTCGTGTGCAGTGGACCAGGCACGTTCTGGCCTCCATTCAGTATTACCACATGACTCTCTGCACTGGCATATGATTATTACTATCTCCTTCCCATGTGTTCTCCTCATATTCTTGCTCCCACACTGGTTCATGTTTACTCCCCTTGCTATATGTATTTTTTAAGTGATATCTAATAAATTATATTTTGCTATGTTGTTGGACTCATGTGCGAATTTGTTTTTTTTTAGGTTTTATTTCATGATGAACGTGTGATCCTTTTAGGTCTCATAATAGGATATTATTGTTCTATTAGGGGCCAGATGTTACGTTCTGCAAAATACGGAATGCACACGGATGTTCTTCTTTTGGATCAGTTTATTTTTTGCACACCTCAAAATGCATATGGTTGTGGAAGATGCCCCTAATCAGGGTGATCACGTTAGCTCTACTGCTCCAAATTATTAGTAACCCAAGGGTTTTACGTGCACGGAAGAAAATAACTATGACACACACACTGGGGTCAAAGCTAATTCTCATTTATTACAGGAAATACAGCAGTTTATAGAGTCATTAGAGGGGCGTTCCACCTGAGGCACGTGGCATTGTTACATTAGCTAAAATATTAAAATATGAAAAGAGATAACACTTGGTATCTGCCCATTGTGCATTGTTTTACTAACTGCGGTATGTGAACTATTTAAATATCTAGCTGTAAGCGCCATCTTGTAATGGAGTTTTCACTAACAGCAAAAAAGCATAGATGTCGTAACAAGGAGGCGTGCTCTCTTGGGTAGGATGGAACCTTTGTGCTCTGGAGAAGATAAGGTGCTGTCTGAGAGCTAGAGTATGTGGGAGCTTTCTTAGCTGAATCAAAGAATGTAGTCCACATTAGTGATGAGCGGGAGGTGCCATATTCTATTTCGCGAATATTCGATTGAATATTCGTGTTATATTCGTCAAAATTGAATATTCGTAATTATTCAAATTATCACAAATAATATGCGATTTAATTAATCGCGTATTGCAATTTTTATTTTGATAGTATAAGGCAACGGTATTTTACGAAATTTCGTAATATTGCTCTAACTTCGTCTTTTAGAATATGACGAATATTCAAAAAGATGAAGTTAGAGCAATATTACGAAATTTCTTTAAAAAAAATACACATATAAATTGTAATTTAGCAAATATAGTGCTATAATCATTTTTTTTCTTCTCTAATTTTTTTTGCCTCTTCTGAACTTAAGTTTTGTAAAATATGTACACTATTAAAAAAAATTACTATAGCAGTATATTAGCTGAATTACAATCTATATGTGTATTTCACGAAATATTCTAAAAGAGGAAGTTAGAGCAATATTACGAATATTCTAAAAGACGAAGTTAGAGCAATATTACGAATATTATAAAAGTTATAATAATAAAATATATAAAAAATATACGTAAAAAGTTGAAATCACAATTCGATTATTATAACTTGAATTAATCGAATTGCGATTTCAACTTAGCACTGCTATATTCCATAGGCTAGAATTAACGAATATAGAATATAGCAGTACTAAGTTGAAATCGCCATGCGATTACTTTGAGTTATATTAATCGCATTGCGATTTCAACTTGATTCTGCTGCTGGGTCTCAAATAAACCAGGTCCAAGTTGAAATCGCAATTCGATTAATTCAAGTTATAATAATCGAATTGTGATTTCAACTTGGACCTGGTTTACTATGGTTGGCTTCAATGGCTTGGTAGAATTAGCGAATATGACGAATGTATTCGTCATATTCCACAAAACGAAGATAACAAAGTATTCTCCATCTTCGCTTTAGCTACCTATTCATCAACTTTGCGAATTCTAGCAATCATATAGGAAAGTTTACTATAGAGACAGCTAAGTTTATTTCGCTATGCGATTAAATTACTTTGCTTTTTTTTAAATAAATAGAATAATTATCAGGTATTATAATTATTCTATTTATTTAAAAAAAAGTAATATAATCGCATAGCAAATTAAACTTAGCTGTCTCTATATAAAACTTTCCTATATGATTGCTAGAATTAGCGAAGTTGATGAATAGGTAGCTAAAACGAAGATGGAGAATACTTTGTTATCTTCGTTTTGTGGAATATGACGAATACATTCGTCATATTCGCTAATTCTACCAAGCCATTGAAGCCAACCATAGTAAACCAGGTCCAAGTTGAAATCGCAATGCGATTAATATAACTTGAAGAAATCACATGGCGATTTCAACTTAGCACTGCTATATTCCATATTAGGCTAGACGAATATGGAATATAGCAGTGTGAAGTTGAAATCGCAATTCGATTATTATAACTTGAATTGCGATTTCAACGTAATTCTCAAATCTGACAGTACATTCTAGTATATGGAGACGTTCCCATGGTGATGGGGACACTCCATGAGCACGGAAGTCAGCAGAAGCGGCAACGGGCACTGACTGGAGCAGCCAGGAATCCAAAGGACAGGTAAGAACAACTTTAGGGAAGTGGGAAAGAAAAAATATAATAATAAAAAAAAAACGAATATTCTATTTCGCAAATATATAGCACTATATTCTAAATATTCACAAAATCTCGAAGTCACGATATTCTAGAAGAAAGTTCGCAATTCGAATATTCACGCTCAACACTAGTCCACATCTCTATCGCAGTCGTGTGCTGGTCCCTAATAGAGATCTATTAGGGTGAATAGGAGATGGGATCAAAAGATCCCATGTACTTGGCCCCTAAGGGCCATATTGGTATGGAGCCACAGAATAAGGATGTTAGGTCATTTTCAGAGCACAATGAACGATGTGATGTCAAAACCCCCAAAACCCCCTTGACAGAATTCTTATATTATATTTTATTTTCACAAAAGGAATTTTTTCCCATTTTCCAATACAAAACATGGTACATTAAATGGGAACATAAAAAAATGCACCATATCCTGCAAAAAATATTGAATGTGAACGGAAAACAAAAAGTTATGGTTATTGGAACGTGGGGAGGAAAAATCCAAAATGCAATATTGATGACTTATCCTCAGTAGGGGTCTGACATCAGGAACCCCCACTGATCACCTGTACGAGGAGACATCTTGCGCAGTGTACACACGTGCCTTCTCCCTTCTCTCTTCCTGCTCTCCGCTGTATGTCTATGGGACAGTAGCAGTGAACAGGAAAAAAGAAGGGAGACTGCACGTGCACAGTCCTCAAACAGCTGATCAGTGTGTTGGACCCCTGCCAATCTGATATTGATGAATTATCCTGAGGATAGTGTATGAGTCATCCCAGCAGGCGTTTCTCTGTTCAGCACAATGTATTCTTTATTGTAGCATATAAATCAAAGTTTTTCAGGACGCATTTAGGCCTGTCCAGCCGTCCTCAGCTGATGGATATGCTACTGTTGGGGCAAAACCCCCTCCTCTATAATTGTCGGGGTTCAAATTGAAGTTTTGTTTTTGAGCGCTCAGAGAAAGCTGACACAGAGGCATCACTGAATCAGATTCACTCTCTCTCCTTTATTAGACACCAGCATACATATTTAAATCACAGAAAATGATAATCAAATCTGGCACACTGCAAAGGGATGGAAATTAAAACTAACAATTTAATTGGTTATTCATATAAGGCAATATTTCCAAAATATACTAACAAGATTCTCATAGTAATAGAAAAAAGCAAAAAGGTTTCTGTAGCATCTTATCTCAGAGCTGGCATTCCTCATCAGTAAATCCTATATCTCAGAAGGAACATAACCTTCTGAAGAATGTCAACCAGGGAGCTATTACCTTGGCCTTGTAGTTATTTATACACAGAAACTGCCATGTCTTCTCAGCTGGCTCAGTAATTTTCCACATATACACAAGATGGAGGACATATTTATAAAAAATAGAATCTCATCACTCACAATTCCCCCATTTTGAGATATCTTGGAACTGACATCTTGACCCAGAGGTACTTCAGATGGGATAGGTCCAACTGCCAACCAGAGGCCAGATCCCCTCACAGGAATTAATGCTGTTCCCAAGACCTCTCAATAATCTTGGCAATTTTTCCTTTTGGTACAGAACCTGTTGGTACACATAAACAAAAGCTTAATCATAGCATATACTACTATTATTGTTTGTCTTGCCACCAGGGAGCCGCCACCCACCCTGCTATGGGGAGAGGGACTGCAGTAGAGTTATACTTTTGATCATCAGGCACTGATCTTCTTTGTGAGACAAACTGCCAACAAGACATATAGTATGAATAAGTTCTTTAAAAGTCAAAGGGATTGCCAGATAAGGCATAGTTTTTGAACTCACAGGACTGTGATTACAGATCCAACAGTCTTTAATGTTACTGTCAGTGTCATTGAGTCCTCTAAACAGCCTTTGGTGGTGTTGGATAAGTGCATTGTCCCAGTTATCCTTCAGTTGTTGGTACAGTGCCGTTGTTTCCAGGATTAGGACGGCTATCAGCAGGAGGATCCTCATTTTTAGGCGTCAGAACTTTCTTGCAGTAAGAAGCGTGTATCCATTTAGGCTTTTCTTGAATCTTTACTGCTGTATGAGTAGTCAACAGGACTTGGAAAGGACCATCAAATCTGGGATCCAGGCCTTTTCTCACATGTCTTTTTATCACCACCCAGTCTCCTGGTTTCAGACTGTGTGTTCCTTCTATTGAATCTGGAAGGGAAGCAAACACTTGTTTATGGGTGTGCTCAAGCCTCTTTGTAAGGGCCGCATGTAGCTTGTTAGGCTATCATTGTTCATTTTGTAACTGTTGTGGAAAAAAAAAATCCTAATCTGGGGGCGCTTCCAAACAGAATCTTAAATGGGAATAATCCTGTCTGATTCAATAACTTCAAGGACACCATACCTGCACACCAATTTACTGACCAGCTTAGTTGCTGTGTTCTTTGCATTTGCTACTGGGAAAGTTTCCGGCCACCCTGAAAAGAGATCAACACACACAAGGAAAAATTCATATACTCCTACCTTAGGCAGTTGTATATAGTCTACCTGCAGTTTTTGGAATGGGTAAAGTGGCCTGGGTATGTGTTTGCTTGGAGTCTTCACCACTTGACCGGGATTTTTCAATGCACAGACCATACATCCTTATACAAACCGAGCGGCTACTGTAGAAAATCCTGGAGCAATCCACCTTGCATTAACCACACTTACCATGGCACCTTTTGATAGGTAAGTGGGAGCGTGGGCCTCCTGAACCATAGCTGGGTATAGAGGGGGTGGTAGACACATTTTGTCCTTGTTTCTCCAAATTCCATGTTCATCAGGTTTGGGCCTTGTTTTGCCCAAAGTTCCTTTTCCTCTGAAGGGGCTTGTTCGAGCATTCTTTGAAATATACTTACTGAAATGTCCTCAGGTCTCAAGGCTCTCAGCGGGGCGGCAACAGCATTTAGTGGCTGGGGTGCAGCTTGCTTGGCTGCCTTGTCTGCTCGATCATTTCCTTTTGCTTCCACCGTGGTACATCTTGTATGAGCCTTTGCCTGAATAACAGCAACCTCCTCTGGTAATAACAGAGTTCATAAGTTCAAGTACAGAGTCTTTATTTTTAATTGGCTTGCCTGTTGAAGGTACTGGCTGTCTCATTCCCCGATCCCTAAGTTAGGGTTAGCGTTTGTGTCCACAGGGCTTAGGTTCCAGCGTATGAGTTCGTTCACCATCAGTACTTGCTTATACTGTCAGCAGTCAGGGAGAGGCTTAGAGATTGTTAGGAGGTTACCATTCCCTTCTCCCTAGCTTTGGGGAGGTTACCATTCCCTTCTCCCTAGCTTGTTTACCTGTTGCTGTTTGTTTCCTTGGTGTTCCTCTTATCCCCACTTGCCGTGACACCTAAAGACAGATGTGGGGCTGTTTCTCTAAGAAAGCAGCCACAAGTTCTAATCCTGTACAACCTCTACAAATATCTGGATTTAATACAGAAAACTATTATTTCTACACCTATAAATCAGCAAATTAATTGTTAAGTAATATGGCCGCTGAGTTATTTAATAAAATTTACCTGTATAGAGCCACCTGCTGTTTGTTGTTTTCCTTATTTCTCTAAGTAAGATTACTGAGGAGGACGCACATGCTCACTTATATCCTTTATCGGTCACCAGCCCTTTCCATGGTTAGAAGCCATCACAGGTGCCGGCAGGAATAACATGGACAGGACGAGAGCTGCGGCAGAAAGGACATGCTCTGTGAGAAAGGACATGCACCTGAGCTGCAGCTTGAAATCAATCTAGAAGAGTAATTGAAGAAATTAATGGAAACATCATTGGATCCACATGATCTACAGGCTGGTTTTATCTTTGTTAGAAAGAATATTGTGTATTGTGTGAAGTCCATTTTCTTTTTTTTATTAATTATGGGTTAATTCATTTAATTGTATAAGAATAGTTAAATGTGAGTTGATGGGAGCAGTGTCAGAAGCGGAGAAAAAGTATATAAAGAATCCTCAGAAAGTAAAATATTAAAATGGAAGAACATGACAGAATAAATGACTGAGTAGGTTACCCCGGAAAACTTCTGGCTGAGTTAGTTTGTAAAAGTAAATCTTTTATAAATGATCTGATAGGAACTATGAAGGAATTTGCAAAATTGCTTGGGACAGACAAGGCAGAAGATGTGTGTGCGCTGTTTAGGAGGATGGTGGTAGTAGTAGTAGTGGCAGCTAAGTAGCAGGTAACGGAAGTGGCAGTAGGGGAAATATCAGCAGAAACATGATAGGAGGAAGGCAGATGCTGGCAGCAGCTGTATGTCACAGAACATGATGGGTGGAAGGCAGGCAGTGGCATGATGGCATGATGGTGGCAGTAGCTGTACAGCACACAACATGGTGGCAGGCAGGCAGACAGGAGCAGTGGCATGATAGGGCACCCTCTGAGGAGATCTAGTCATCGGCCTCAGCCGGAGGATTGTGAGAATACGCATGGAACTGCGACTCATTATTTTGAGGAAAGTGATATTTTATACACTGGTGAAGGACAACTTGGTTTTAATGAATAGTATTTTTCTAAAATGGCAGCTGCACATGTTAGAAAGAGGAAGTAAGAAGCCCGGAACCGAGAGAGCACCCATAATACCATGCAGATAGCCAATCAGCAGCTAGCCAGCCCCTGTGATTTCACAGCCCTATAAAAAGTCTCCCCCTGCTCGGTCTCCGCCATTTTGCAGTAAACCTAGTGCAGGGAGAGATGTGACAGGCACTAGGGACAGTGAACAGGAAAGACTTTATTTACAAAAATTACTATTCAGCAGTTCAGGGACAGATTATTGTTAACCCCTTCATGACTGCCATACGGCTATATATGTACTATCTGCACATACCCCATAAAAGGAGATTCCTCATTTGCCGTGATCTACAAGAGTACCGGTCACAAATGTCCTTCTACCATCTTAACATTAGGACTGTCACGCCACCTGGTGTAGATCCCTCTACTGAATGTGGTAAGATCCACCCTTTTTCTTTTCCATTTATCCTGTGGAATGAGTAGGTGGCGTTTTCACTAAATTCGTGTATTGTCTCACAACAATGTGGTTTATTTAAACCTTATTTTAGAATTAAATAGTAAAAGTTACGTTTTATTTATACCCAGTTCTCATGATTTTCTGATATAATAGAACTCGAGCACCTTAAAATCTGCACTTTTAAAATCAGAATTTTAGAAGCAATTCTTAAAATGTTTAAGAAAATTTCCAAAACCCAATTTTTAAGTACCAGTTCAGGTCTGAAGTCACTTTGTGGGGCTTTTATAGTGGAAACCCCCCATAAATTACCCCATTGCAGAAACTACACCCCTCAAGTTACTCAAAACTGATTTTACAAACTTCTTTAACCCTTTAGGTGTTCCACAAGAATTAAAGGAAAATGCAGATTTTCCATTTTAATCAGTTTTTTTCTTTAACACGTAGAGGGTTAACAGCCAAAAAAAAAAACTCAATATTTTTTTACTCTGATTCTGTGCTTTACAGAAACACCCCACATGTGGTCGTAAATTGATAAAAGGGCACATGGCAAGGCGCAGAAGAAAAGGAGCGTCATATGGTTTTTGGAAAGCAGATTTTGATGGACTGATTTTTAGATGCCATGTCCCATTTAAAGCCCCCCTGATGCACCATTACAATAGAAACTCCCAAAAAGTTACCCCATTTTGGAAACTAGGGGATAAGGTGATGATTTTATTGGTAGTATTTTGGGGTAATATGATTTTTAATTGCTCTATATTATGTTTTTTGTGAGGCAAGGTAACCAAAAATTGGCTGTTTTGGCAACCTTTTTTATGTTTTTGCAAGATTCATCTGACAAGTAGATCATGTGCTATTTTTATAAAGCAGGTTGTTGCGGATGCAATGATATCAAATATGTCTACTTTCTATATTTGTTTCAGTTTTACATAATAAAGCATTTTTGGAAAAAAATATGTTTTTGTTTCTCCATTTTCTGAATGTCTTATTTTTTTTTTTCTGCCAATCATCTTGTCCAGGGGCTTGTTTTTGCAGAAAGAGTTGATGTTTCTATTGGTACCATTTTTGGGTACATATGATATCATTCATTATTACACTTTATGGGGCAAAGGTGACCAAAAAATGTGTTGTTTTTGAACAGTTTTTATTTATTTATTTTTACATTATTCACCTGAGGGGTTAGGTCATGTGACATTGTTATAGAGCGGGTCGTTACGGATGTGGCAATACCTAATATGTATACTTTTTCTTATTTATTTAAGTTTTACACAATAATAGCATTTTTGAAACAAAACAAATTATGTTTTAGTGTTGCCATAGTCTGAGAGCCATAGCTTTTAAACTTTTTGACCAATCGTCTTAAGTAGGGTCTCATTTTTTGTGGGATGAGGTAATAGTTTGATTTTACTATTTTGGAGGGCATACTCCTTTTTGATCGCTTGGTGTTGCAATTTTTGTGATGTAAGGTGACAAAAAAATTGCTTTTTTGGCACTGTTTTATATATATATATTTTTTTTGGGTGTTCAGCTGAGGTGTTAGGTCATGTGATATTTTTATAGAGCTGGTTGTTGCAGACACGGTGATACCTAATATGTATACTTTTTAAAATGTATTTTACTTTAAAACAAATAATAGCATATTTGAAACAAAAAGAAAATATGTTTTAGTGTCTCCACGTTCTAAGAGCTATAGTTATTTAATTTTTTAAGCGATTTTCTTATGTATGAGCTTATTTTTTTGTGCGATGAGGTGACCGTTTTATTGGTACTATTTTGTAGGACGTCTGCCTTTTTGATCGCTTAGTGTTGCACTTTTTGTGATGTGGTGACTAGCTATTTTTGACAGTTTTTTTAATGGTGTTTATCGGACAGGGTGAATCATGTGATTATTTATATATATATATATATATATATATATATATATATATCCAGAAAAAGGACAGCACTCCGGCAAGGTGAAGTTAATCTTTAATCAACCATACGGTATGGTTGATTAAAGATTAACTTCACCTTCATCTTGCCGGAGTGCAGTCCTTTTTCTGGATATACTGGTTGGGGTAAGGAGTCCATTCCCCTGGAACGTGCACCCATTTTCTTCTATTTGTAGTCAGTGCCGCCATTTTTCTCATATATATATATACACACTCACCTAAAGTATTATTAGGAACACCATACTAATACGGTATTGGACCCCCTTTTACCTTCAGAACTGCCTTAATTCTATGTGGCATTGATTCAACAAGGTGCTGATAGCATTCTTTAGAAATGTTGGCCCATATTGATAGGATAGCATCTTGCAGTTGATGGAGATTTGAGGGATGCACATCCAGGGCACAAAGCTCCCGTTCCACCACATCCCAAAGATGCTCTATTGGGTTGAGATCTGGTGACTGTGGGGGCCATTTTAGTACAGTGAACTCATTGTCATGTTCAAGAAACCATTTTACCAGTCTTCAACTGTCCAATTTTGGTGAGCTCGCCAGTAACTGAGCAGATTGTGAAATACTCAGACCGGCCGTCTGGCACCAACAATCATGCCACGCTCAAAATTGCTTAAATCACCTTTCTTTCCCATTCTGACATTCAGTTTGGAGTTCAGGAGATTGTCTTGACCAGGACCACAACCCTCCATGCATTGAAGCAACTGCCACATCATTGGTTGACTAGATAATCGCATTAATGAGAAATAGAACAGGTGTTCCTAATAATTCTTTAGGTGAGTGTATATAGATAGATTCAGTCGTCACGGATGCGGTGATATCTAATATGTGTAGTTTATTATTATTTTTTTCATTTTTTAATCTCTTATAAATGAGCGTATATAGGAAAAGGTAATTTATTTTATTTTTAAAGGACTTCTGTCAGCCCACAAAACCCTTTTTTTTCCCCCCGTTAATATTAATCCCTACACTGCAAGCTCCCTGTACATATGCTAAATATTCATTTTCGTTCAGTAGATATTGTTAAAAATCAAGTTTTATAATATGTAAATTACCTTGCTACCAGCAAGTAGGGCGGCTACTTGCTGGTAGCAGCCGCATCCTCCTCTCATCATGACGCCCCCTCCGCCGTTTGATTGACAGGGCCAGGGAACGGGTTCGTTCTCTGCTGGCCCTGTTCGAATTCAAAATATCGCGCCTGCGCCGTACCTTTCTTTAATCGGTGCAGGCGCACTGAGAGGCGGCCTCTCTCCAAGCCACTCCATCCTCAATGCGCCTGCGCCGGGTGTAGATGTGACGTCATCGGCGCAGGCGCATTGAGGATGGAGCGGCCGACAGAGCGGCCGCCTCTCAGTGCGCCTGCGCCGATGACGTCACATCCACACCCGGCGCAGGCGCATTGAGGATGGAGCGGCCTGGAGAGAGGCCCTGTCAATCAAACGGCGGAGGGGGCGTCATGATGAGAGGAGGATGCGGCTGCTACCAGCAAGTAGCCGCCCTACTTGCTGGTAGCAAGGTAATTTACATATTATAAAACTTGATTTTTAACAATATCTACTGAACGAAAATGAATATTTAGCATATGTACAGGGAGCTTGCAGTGTAGGGATTAATATTAACGGGGGAAAAAAAGAAGGGTTTAGTGGGCTGACAGAAGCCCTTTAATTTCCATTTTTATTTTTTACATTTAACTTTAACTTTTTATTTCATACTTTACTTGGATCGTGTGTGGCTGATGGCTTTATTATACTTTGCAATGCTCTTGTTCAAAATGGTTCGAAATGCGGGCAGGACCGGCACATATGGGGGCAGGGCCGGCATGGACTAAACACGGCCAGAGTTTATGGAGCATGGCCGGTACAGATGAGGCACTCAGACACCAGGGAGCAGAAGGCAGAACATCAAGGGGAGGCACAATGCGTGGCATGGACCAGCAAGTGCCTTATTTTAGGTTCCGATCTGCAGAACCGATTGGTTAGTCTGCATTTTAGTCAGACTAACCAATCGGAGCAATCGCCGGCAAGGGACCACTCTGGTTGGTCCCTTGCCGGCATTACTGGACTGGTTAGTCTGCACTTAGTCAGACTAACCAATCGGAGCGATCGCCGGCAAGGGACCATTCTGATTGGTCCCTTGCAGGCATTACTGTACTGTCCGTGAAAGTGGCAGTCCAGGGGCAGAAAGTGTTTTGCAGCGCTTGGATTAAAGAGCTCCCATGACATTTATACATGTATATGGGGCGCTCTCCCAAACTACTACAAATTGTGGTGAGACGAAGTTGGATAGGGGACACTTTCCCACACCGGAGTACGGACGTCTGCCACTGAAAGTCCATACAGTGAACACGACTGGGTACCTTCCTATAGTCGATACTATATTCCCTTCAAGTTCATTGAAGTCCCCTGATGAGTTCCGGCAATTCGGGATGAAACATGGCATGTAGGGCTGTGTAAATAGGGTTTATTTAGAGATTAGGCCCCAATACAGGGACAGGTTCCCTATGGGGTCGCCCCTATCGGGGTGGGTGCTCTGTGTCTGTTAGGCAGGTGTCCTGTTTAGCCCCAAACCCTCCTTCCAGGTATGGCTTTGCTTTCAAGGCACAACAGGAGATTCCTCATTTGCCTTAAACTACAAAAGTGCCGGTCACAAGTGTCCTTCTGCCATCTTAACATTAGGACTGTCACGCCACCTGGTGTAGATCCCTCTACTGAGTGTGGTAAGATCCACCCTTTTTCGCTTCTCGGCCTTTTGGCTAAGATCAAGTGTAGTATCTGTTCTTATCAGTCTGCCTTTTCTTGACTGCCCAGGTCCTTGTGGGTACCCCCTGCACTCTGCTTTTGAGCATCGTTGATTTAATTCAGCTTCAGCTCACTGCTGCTATTGGGTGCAGGGCTATTCCCCAGGGAACAAGAGTGCTCTGGTCTCCGACCTCCTCTTGGCCTGTGGCTTAATAGTCTTGGTGTACGACGTTAGACAGTGCTTACTTGGATCTCAACAGCCCGAACACGATTACTGGAAGATCTTCTCCGACTGCGATCCAGGAGAAGACTTTGCGAAGACTCGACGAGGAACCCCGACGACGAGGACTGATGACTCCGGCCTGAAGACTCCGGCCTCGGAGGACCCCGACGAGGAAAAGAGGCTCGGTGAAGCCCTTTCCCGGAAGAAGCTCCGCCCTTCCCCGGAAGAAGCTCCGCCCAGCAAGAAGGAATCTGCATAGCCCCGCCCCATGTTGCCAAAAGGGACCCTTTGCGAAGATTTCTCAGGGAGACGAAGGCAGGAAGAAGGAAGAAGCCATGGCCTCTACCTCAACCTCCAAGCGCTCATCTACTACTCCAACATGCTGCAGACCTGCAGGAAATGTGGCAAGAAGGGGCATAGGCTGAGTGACTGCAAGGAAGTGGCCTGCTGGATCTGTTGAGTGACAGGGCACAAAACCCGGGACTGCCCTAAGAGGACGGCATGCAACCTGTGCGGACTGGCTTCACACATCTACAAGGACTGCCCACAAAGAGAACGCACCTGGGCAGCGGTCGCAGCCAGAGCACCGGCCAGCGGGAACCCCACCGCAGCCGCACTTCCGGCAGCAACAAGACCCAAAGCGAAGGAGTCCAAAAAGGAGGGTAAGCAGACACCTGCCCTAGGCCATGCTTCCGTCCCCCCCCTCTCCCGGCCTCCCTCCCGCCCCGTTGTCACCACTACTGAGGATTCCCTTATCCAACTGCCCATTACCTCAGTGGCACCCTCAACCGCCCCAAGCCCAACCCACCCCATTGTCACCACTGCAGCAACACTAACCCCTCCTCCAGCTGCTGCAGCCCTCTCCTTGGAGGATTTTCCCCCTCTTGACTCCCCAGAGGTCAGGAAAGGGAAGAGAAAGGGGAGGGACAGCCCCATCGCTGATCACTCCAAAAAGAAGATGGTCGAGGTAGAGGACAGGGCCTCACCCAACAAAGAGGAAACAGCAGCAAACGTAAGAACTGGTGACCACCAACGAGGACACCCAACAGCAAACCCTCCACCCCCACTTTAGCCTCGATGAGACCGAGGTCATAAATTTTTTCCATGGACAGCACTGGAGATGAGCAAACTTATTGAGATTCAGATTCAGATTGTTCTGATTTGCAAAATAAAATACAAATTTTCTTTGAAACAACTGGCTCCAAATGCCCTTGAAATTAGTTATTGTTCTCCTAGGATTTAGAATTTTAGCTCTTTTAGTCAATGTTTTATGATTTTTTGCTCTTCCTCTCCCAGTTCTACTGTAAGCTCTTGAATGCAATGACATGAATTTTAAGTCATGCCTGAGTAACAGTGACACACATAGCTATAAGTAAGTGCATGACTGTGTTCATCTGTTTAAACACATCATGCGTTGGGTTGAGGATTTAGCATGGGGGGAGGCAGCAGAAAGGCTGGGTGTACCCTTGTCACAAAGCTATGCCCCTGGTGGGAGGAAAGGACATTTAGAAGTCTCATGGCAGCATGTCCTTGTAGCACAATATCTTGTGTTCATAGCACAGGTGTCCCAACTTACACAGACCACCTGTGCCAATTTATTTCTACAGCACCTCACCCCATAATCAGTGCACGCTCTCCTGGCCAAGAGAAGCAGAACATACATGTAGAACCTACACACACGTGTACTGATTGGACAGTGCAGGAGCTGTGTAAGTTTAATCAGCCGAGCCCTTGTTGTATCCACTGATCAGGGGTGGATTGGCCATCGACTCTACAGGGAAATTTTCCTGTGGGCCAATATCTAGGAGGGTCACCCAAGCCCTCCTCAGGGCCGCCAGCCGGGTATAGAATGATCTGATTCTCTCTTATGCAGCTGGCCAGAAGCCGCAGACAGGGGCGTAGCGTGGGGCCGTTGCCCCGGGCGCCACACTGCAGGGGGCGCTGTCCGCTGCAACAACAAAATCTTAAATCGCTGGCGCTGTTTTTTTTGTTTTTTTTTCACACAGCGCCGCAGTCAGTGTCATTCCCAGTCCCACCCTGAGTGAATTAGGTCAGTCACAGTGTGTATGTTGGCATGGACTGAGGGTAGGCGTTAGGGGTAATATATGAGTGAAGTGCCACTGTGCCAGTGCCATGAGAGCCAGGCCAAGGCTGCCAAGTGGATGGCATCATGGCAGTCAGGGTGCTGGTGAAGGATGACCAGCCCAGGGACACTGACTGAGAGAGACGGTATGCCTCGCTGGGATGCCATCTGCAGTTTCTGCCCATCTCTGCTGTCCATATACCAGGCCTACCCTGGTATATGGAGTGTACAGCAGAGATGGGCAGATGGCATCCCAGAGGCAGTACTGTCTCTGGTCATCTGTCACCAGCACCGCCTGACTGCCACGGTCCTGCTTGGACTGGCTCTCATGGCACTTCAATGCCTGCTGCTTGGCTATCGGCTTCCTCTTGGTCCTTTATATCCTGCTTTGGAATCAGGTCTGCCCTCCTCTCAGTCTCAGGTCCAGACAAGTATCTCTGCAGAGTCCAGACAGTCACTGAGCAAGTTTAAGTCCCTCTGAGGCTCAGCCTAAGGGTCCATTCCCACGTCCGCAACGTGTTTTGCGGATCCACGGATCCGAGGATCCTCAAAACACGGACAGCGGTAATGTGCGTTCCGCATTAATAGAATATGCCTGTTCTTGTCCGCAATTGCGGACAAGAATAGGACATGTTCTATTTTTTTCGGGAACGGAATTGTGGACCCGGAAGTGTGGGTCTGCAATTCCGTATCTGGGCAGCACATTGTGCTGCCCCATAGAAAGGAATGGGTCCGCAATTCCGTTCCCGCAAAATGCTGGATGGATCTGACAGAGTGAACAGCCTGTCGGATCCTTTCTGCCGCTAGTGTGAATGTAGCCTAAGCTACTGAGCTGGGGCACAATTTTATAAACTAAACAGAGCCTGGCCTGCTGCACCACTCAGACCAGTCAGGGGGTCAGGGCAGCAGTAGGTGTATTTCTTCAGTTTAGCGATTGCTTGCTGCCCAGAGAGGTAATTTTTGTGGGGCAAATGTGTCTCAGCCCAGCCTCAGGAGGACTCATACTGGACCAGTATTAATAATGGAGGATTATTATTGTGGGGGCCGAGGTGGAATATGCACAGTGAGTAGTACTAGTAATATTCTTTCCCATAGGCCTATTGTGCAGCAGATTCCACTTAGGCCCCCACAGTAATAATCCTTTGTATTAATCCACTGTTAGTCCTCATTAGGCCCCATGCCCCAGCCAGGCCTCACTGCGAACCTCAGAGGGCAATTTACATTAACAACAAAGAGGGGGCCATTATAATATTATGGGGAATGGGGGACTATCTGTCTGGCTCTAGCACAGTATTGGGGGGCAGCAGGATGACAGTGAGGATGATAGTAAAGTGAGGAACCTAAAAAAAATTCTGTGAAACTCTGCAGAGACGAGAAGCGGCTGAAAGAAGGTGTCATGGCGGTCTTATCTCTGAATGAAGACGTTGAGGAAAGTCTACATCACAGGAGACGTCACTGGATGTAACAGGTATGGTGCGGTATTCTACTGTATGTTGGTAAGGCTGATTAGTCAGCCTGCATTTGTGGGAGGGGCGGAGGCTCTTCATATACGAGCCACACCCTCACTCACAGGTGTGTGTTTTCAGGTGCACAGCTGCCGCTGGGTGTCATTAGCAGACTAGCTTCTCTGGTGGTAGGAGTCTTTCTTTGCAGCATGGAGCTTGTTATTTTGCTCTCTGCTACCATAGCATGCACGCGCCATACTACGCAAGTAGGTTGGGCCGGGGCCGTCTCTCCAGGCCGGTCGGATCCGACTTTGATAGCGAACGGGAGGCTTCGCCTCAGAATCTGCTACCTCAGGTTTGCTCGTTTGGGCCTAAATACTTCCATTTGCTTTTCATTTTTGTTTGTTGGTAATAAGAGTTGGTTCCTATAAATCTTACAAGTTTCACTTTGCTTCGTTCGTCTCGTATGAAAAGTTTCTTTACAGCAATCCGGCTGAAGTAAGAGTTACCCGGGCTGCACCTGACGTCATGTTTGAAGATCGGACGCAGAGTTTATTGTTTAGGCCTTTTGCTGTAGCTGTTCCTTGCCATGTGTCCCCCCCCCCTTTTCCCCCCGCTACCACCATCTTTAAGCTTCATGTATTTCACTTTCGTAAGCCGTGTATCGGGGTGGGCTCCCCAGGATACAGCAAAGTCACAGACATGGAAGCAACACTGACACCAGCTTTATATGCAAGAATATAAACTTTACTTTGGAAACAGTATTAACACAAGTACAAACAGTATAAGTAATACCCCAGGCCCACAGTCACCGTCCCTGTCCGAGGGACAGGCCTAGCCTGCTGGCGTACACAGCAGAGCCTACAAGTCGTACTGTGCCGCTATAGAAGACACACCTAACCGGTGGCAGACGCAGCAGAGCCTGCAAGTCAATTAGGCCTAACAAAGCTATAACCCTAACTGACTAGCTATTACAAGGCCTAGGCTAGTCTCTGTTACTTTAGGCGCCAAACAGTGAAGTACAATTGGTAATCAGGTGTACTGACCTGCGTCCGTTCTGGGCCCTAGGATGCCGCTTACCCAGGATGGCCACCAAGCTCTCAGCAACCGTGCGGCCTTGCTTGATGCTAAGGTTTTCTGTCCATACACTGGAACTGGTCTTCCTGGGACAACCTCTCTTTCAAAGTGCTGGATCCAGACAGGGGACAACAGATGCTCTCCTTCCTTTGAGTATCCATTCACTGCCGGACATCCGCAAGCCAGGATGGAATCGGATTCAGCCCCTCACAGCACAATCCTTCCACCGTGTCAGATCAACATTTACTGGTTCACCCAGAAGCATGCTGACTGTGCTGCAAAACAGCGGCCTCTAGTGCCCGGAATGCCAAATGACAGCTCCAGTACAATTTAAACATAAATATACAGGCAGAGCTTATCCACAATCTCATACTTTCATGCTCCGCTGTTATCCTGAGCGGCATTTACACTTTCGGCTTTTTTTTTATGTCTTATGCTGCATCCGCATGTCTTCACTGTACTGCACTTTTCTACTCTTGGTTCGTATTCACTCAGATTGGTCTCACATTCAAGCTGCACTCACCGGTTGGCTGTTACATCTCATTCCGTCCCCAGCCGACAGCCGGATCCGTATTACATGCCTGTTATTACATGTTGTATATTCTGCTTACAGCCATTGCTGCTACTGTTACTCCGTTTTCATGCTCTGGACGCACCACCCTGGTGTTCCCACCTTGCTCCACTCACAACCAGAGCTGCGTTTATACCAATTTTCATGCTCTGCTTATACCCAAAGTTGTGTTCACACTTCTACTGCTACACCAGGTTGTATACCCCACTCACCAAAGCCGCTTTCCATGTCTGCGGTCACATCAAGTTAATATTCCGTTCACATCCAAAGCTGCGTCCGCATGTCTGCTTTTCACATCTTGTCCTATACTCCTTTCACTACTAGAGCTGCGTCCACATGTCTGCTTTCGCATCACGTCATACTCTGCTCACTTTCAGGTTGCATTTATACGTCTGCTTTATACCATGCTTTTCATGCGCTACCCATACTCAGAGCTGCGCCTATACCATGTTTTTAGGTACCACTCACATCCAAAGCTGCATTCACCCATTTGTTACATCATGTGTTGTACTCTGCTCCCACTCAAAGCTGCATTCTCCTGTTTATTGCTACGTCATGGTTTTGCTCAATCTCACCGGGGCAGTCTGCACCCACCGCTCTGGTACCTCTCTCCTGACAAACATAACTGCGTTCTTTTCAGGCTTACGTTCCCTTCCTCGGTGGTCTGTCACATTCCATAGGCCTAGTTTGTTTAATCCTGGTTCGTATTCACTCAGACTGGTCTCCTTTTACTTCTGGTTCGTATTCACTCAGATTGGTCTCCTGCCCCAGTTCACCAAACAGCTCCTCAGCTGAGGTCAGTGGGCCGATAGGAGTACGTTTCCTGCTATGTTTTCACAAGTTGTTTATTTGTTTGTCACGATATGAGACTTCTCTTAGCGAACTTGAAATGCCTCAGGCATTTCATGTTTACGTTTATGGTTCGCGGTGGTTAGTGTTTTATGTACGCACGTGCTTCGGATTACTAATGTCTATATTTTTAACGCCTGTCGGTAGTCATGTTCCTTGGGCCACCTTCTAGCCAATCCAATCATTCAAGTCGCTTCATATGCCATCAGGTCCGGCTTACGTTTTAATTACATATCGTCACCGCAACGTCATCCCTCTGGCTTCGGGGGCCCTATGACCGATCTGGCCTCATGGCTCCGGGGGCCCCTTGACCGCTTTTCATGTTTTGTTTGTTAAGGGTTAGACATGGTTGTAGGCTGGTTAGTGTCCCAGGTTTCTGTTGGAGGTTATGCGAGTCCATGTCTTTGTCTTTCTAGGTTATCGAGTCCCGGTTGCTTACTAAACCCGTTGGGTTAAGGCCCAATCTTTTCCCCAGCCGTCCTTAATTCTAAGGTTCGCATCCCGGCGGCTGCCCGGCCCCATGGGCCCCTGGTGGTTGCTTCAGCCCCATGGCTTCAGGGGTCTGACCAATGGTTGTCTGTCCACCTGTGCAGCAATGCTTTTGAATGACTCATATCTTTACCTGCTTGCCAGCTTATGTTATTAATTTTAGATAATGTCCGTTATTATCTCAATTTCTGTCACGTTTCCCTTCGTCTTTTCAGGTCATGCAGTTGAACTATTGGGGTCAACTTCCAAGTCGGTCAGGTCTCGTTCCTAACGATCTTTCGCCTTGCATGTTATTCAGGCTCGTGGTTTAATTCACGTGCACCTTATTCATGTCACTCTTAAAAAAAAAACAAAAAAAAAAACATGGCTTCGGGGGCCCGACGACTGTTTCGGCCCCATGGCTTCGGGGGCCCGACGACTGCTTCGGCCCCATGGCTTCGGGGGCCCGATGACTGCTTCGGCCCCATGGCTTCGGGGGCCCGACGACTGCTTCGGCCCCATGGCTTCGGGGGCCCGACGACTGCTTCGGCCCCATGGCTTCGGGGGCCCGACTGTTTTCAAACCTGCTGGGCTGATTGCCTGGTTGGTTGTCCATCTGTGCATCTAGGCTGATTTGGCCCCTATGTATCGCACACATACCTGCTTCCCTAATTTCCTAATAATCCATGTTGATCGCTCCATGTTGATCAATGGCTTCGGGGGCCCGACGACCTGCTTCGGCCCCATGGCTTCGGGGGCCCGACGACCTGCTTCGGCCCCATGGCTTCGGGGGCCCGACGACTGTTTTCAGTCCTGCTGGGCTGATTGCCTGGTTGGTTGTCCATCTGTGCATCTAGGCTGGCCCCTATGTATCGCATACATACCTGCTTCCCTAATTTCCTAATAATCCATGTTGATAGCTCCAGGTTGATCCATGGCTTCGGGGGCCCGACGACTGCTTTGGCCCCATGGCTTCGGGGGCCCGACGACTGCTTTGGCCCCATGGCTTCGGGGGCCCGACGACTGCTTTGGCCCCATGGCTTCGGGGGCCCGACGACTGCTTCGGCCCCATGGCTTCGGAGGCCGGACGACTGTTTTCAAACCTGCTGGGCTGATTGCCTGGTTGGTTGTCCATCTGTGCATCTAGGCTGGCCCCTATGTATCGCATACATACCTGCTTCCCTAATTTCCTAATAATCCATGTTGATCGCTCCAGGTTGATCCATGGCTTCGGGGGCCCGACGACTGCTTCGGCCCCATGTCTTCGGGGGCCCGACGACTGCTTCGGCCCCATGGCTTCGGGGGCCCGACGACTGCTTCGGCCCCATGGCTTCGGGGGCCCGACGACTGCTTCGGCCCCATGGCTTCGGGGGCCCGACGACTGTTTTCAAACCTGCTGGGCTAATTGCCTGGTTGGTTGTCCATCTGTGCATCTAGGCTGATTTGGCCCCTATGTATCGCATACATACCTGCTTCCCTAATTTCCTAATAATCCATGTTGATCGCTCATTTTATGTTTTGACCGCAAACTGGTCCGGTTCGCCCTACAGCATTATTGTCATGTCTTACGCAGATATTTCGTCTTTCTTTAATTGTACATGCTTTCGTTCAGGTCCTGCCAGAGGAAGAACAAGTAGGGCAATTTGCTCTAGCATTTCAGTCTCTGATTGTAGTCGATCATATCTTGTCAACCAGGTCCCCGCGCAAAGTCTTTGCCTTTTTACCACGACCAGGAATTCATTTTCGCCAGTAGCTTGATTGCATTGCATTCCCTCACTCATGGGAGGGCATAGACAGAATCTTGTATATTATGGCTTCATAGCTTCTTGCCGCACTAACCTCCGTCTCCCTACAACCACGTTGAATCGGATTTTGGACAAGGTCCAGCATTTTCTCACGGTAGAAGATTCAGATAGTAGGTCGGTCTTCACGTCTCAAGCGTAAAAACAATTCTCAGGGGCGCACAGTAGAACAAAGCACGGATAGCTGTTGTCTGGGTAACTATTCAAGGATTCTCTTCCTATCTACATGGTTCTTTTTGGCCCTCATTCCTGCATAGTCTAGGCAGTTAGGTTTTGGTCCCACGATCTCCTGACGCTAGGGCATTGCCAGTACTCGCACTAGAACCAAACTTTACAAGTTTCAGTTGGTTTATATGATCCATTTCACAACGTATTCTCGGTCCTCCATTCCGCTTTGGTGCAGTATCCGCAATATTGAGCATCATGTCTCTGGCCTTGTCATCCACAAGATGGGTTGTAGGTTTCCTACTGGTCATGCCTCACATACCCCGAATTTTCGCCCTACATCCCGTATGCCTTGCAGTTGGCTTGGGGATTAGTTTGTACATGCCATTCAAATTCCTTTTCTACCCTACTTGGCTTGGTTTTTGCCCACTTATAGGCCTACCCACGATCATGGCTTAGGGCACACAACAAGCCATTTAGTCAGGTCAGCTAAGACACGCCTAGCTGGGTTAGGTTGTTCCTGTTGTTTTTTCCCTAGGGTTCTTCGGATATCTCTTGGCCGTAGCCATGACCACAAGTTGGTAAGGCTGATTAGTCAGCCTGCATTTGTGGGAGGGGCGGAGGCTCTTCATATACGAGCCACACCCTCACTCACAGGTGTGTGTTTTCAGGTGCCCCACCCTCCCTCCCTTATCTTCTCATTTCCACAGGGTATGCCCACTTATAGGCCTACCCACGATCATGGCTTAGGGCACACAACAAGCCATTTAGTCAGGTCAGCTAAGACACGCCTAGCTGGGTTAGGTTGTTCCTGTTGTTTTTTCCCTAGGGTTCTTCGGATATCTCTTGGCCGTAGCCATGACTAGTGTTGATCACGAATATTCGAATTTCGAATTTTTATCGCGAATATAGGTACTTCGAAAATTCGCGAATATTTCGAATATAGTTATATATTCGAATTTTTTCCGATAATTTGTAATTTTTTTTGATTTTTTTTTTCTTTCCGATTTTTTTAAATTTTTTTAAAATCAGTACACATGATCCCTTCCTGCTTCTAGCTTGTGGGCCAATAAGAAGGCTGCAATATACTTGACTTTAGGAGTAGTGATGAGCGGCAGGGGTCATATTCGAAAATGCACGATTTTTTTTTTCTTTAAAAAATCGGCAAGGTAATGATTGTGTAATATGCTAATTTTCGTAATTCGAATTTCCGGATTCGAATTTTTATTGCGAATTTTTCAACTTTAAGACAAAGAAGATTATAGCACTATATTAGCTAAATTGCTCTATATTAGTTTTTTCGAATATTCGCTATATTGCTATATATTCTTGTTTTAGAATATTACAAATATTCGAAAAAACGAAGTTATAGCAATATAGCGAATATTCGAAAAAAAACGAATATAGAGCAATTTAGCTAATATAGTGCTATAATCTTCTTTGTCTAATAGTTGTAATTTTTTTCTCATCTGAAGTTCAGATTGGCAAAAAATTACAACTATAAAAAAAAGATTATAGCACTATATTAGGGTACTTTAACACTTGCGGCAGGACGCATCCGACAGGCTGTTCACCATGTCGCATCCGTCCTGCGGCTATTTCGCCATGCCCGCGGACCGCCGCTCCGTCCCCATTGACTACAATGGGGACGGGGGCGGAGCTCCGGCGCAGCACGGCGCTGCACGGAGAAAGGCCGCCGGACTAAAATTACTGCCTTAGCTAAATTGCTCTATATTCGTTTTTTCGAATATTCGCTATATTGCTATATATTACGAATATTCGAAAAAACTTATAGCAATATAGCGAATATTCAAAAAATCGAATATAGAGCAATTTAGCTAATATAGTGCTATAATCTTCTTTGTCTAATAGTTGTAAGTTGAAAAATTCGCAATAAAAATTCGAATCCGAAAATTCGAATTACGAAAATTCGCATATTACACAATCATTACCTTGCCGATTTTTTTTCAAGAAAAAAAAAATCGCGAACTTTCGAATTTTCGAATATTCGACGAATATTCTAAAAAAATATTCGCGAAATATCGCGAATTCGAATATGAGCCCTGCCGCTCATCACTAGCCATGACCACAAATAATAATGTCCATCCACATATCTGTTTTACGGTAGGGTTGGGGGAGTAGATTGAGAATATGGCCCACTCTGCCGCATCCTGGCCCCAGACTTCAGGTCACACTGTGCGTGTGGGGCTCACACCCATCTACTACATTATCTGTACTCAGAGAGCGATCACTGTGTTATCTGTGGTGTTACATAGGACTGCTAGTGCAGTCTACTACCGTATCTGTACTCAGAGAGTTATCACTGTGTTATCTGTGGTGTTACATAGGACTGCAGGTGACATCCACTACATTATCTGTACTCAGAGAGTTATCACTGTGTTATCTGAGGTGTTACATAGGACTGCAGTTGAATCTACTACAGTTTCTGTACTCAGAGTTATCACTGTGTTATCTGAGGTGTTACATGTTAAAAGGGGTGTGCCCACAGGCTGGGGGAGCGCAATTTTTGGCTTGCCCCGGGTGCTGGCAACCCACGCTATGCCACTGGCCGCAGGAGCCCTCCTGAATTCAACTGTATTTATGTCCACATAACAGCAATACAGTTGAATACTGTGCAGCAGATGGCAGTATTTTGTGCTGCTCTGTGGTATTTGGTTCAGCTGGGGCAGTATAGTATGCACTATGGTGTTGCTGGCCTTGCCTAATTATGTCACCCTGCCTTCTGTCAGTTCGGACCTGCCTACAACATGGGGCCACTTTAAGTTTTTTTTTCCAGGGCCACATTTAGTTCCCAATCCTCCCCTGCCACTGACATCACTGACTAAACCCTCAGATGCCGCTGGTAATGCTGACCGTACCATGTACAGAGTTTGCAGATTGAGGCAACTCCTTATCTGACCCCATTGGCCCCCCATGCTGCCATGATGGGTAACTGATGGCTGCTATTGCAACCACAGGCCTTGTAAAGGCATTGAAGCCTGCTAGTTATAGAGGTGTAAGAGGCCCAGACCACATACTAGGTCATCTAGATAAAGTAATTGTAATGCTCTGTGACATACTACTGAGACTATGTAATGGTGTGGGTACACGAGCTATGCCCTCAACATTACACCATTACCCACTATATTATACAGCTGGTATCCTGCTCTCATTGACAGGATCATAGATAACTCCAATCCATACAGTTTAACCCATTACATGCCAGAAACAATACTGTCTCAACATTTAACTGATATTAAGGATGGAGAGTGCTTCCTTTCTCACCCTATTACCCTCCATGATTTATTCTTAGGTTTTGTAGGGTTACTATTAGAGTTGAGCGGACACCTGGATGTTCGGGTTCGAGAAGTTCGGCCAAACTTCCCGAAAATGTTCGGGTTCGGGATCCGAACCCGATCCGAACTTCGTCCCGAACCCGAACCCTATTGAAATCAATGGGGACCCGAACTTTTCAGCACTAAAAAGGCTGTAAAACAGCCCAGGAAAGGGCTAGAGGGCTGAAAAAGGCAGCAACATGTAGGTAAATCCCCAGCAAACAAATGTGGATAGGGAAATGAATTATAATAAAAATTAAATAAATAAAAATTAACCAAAATCTATTGGAGAGAGGTCCCATAGCAGAGAATCTGGCTTCAAGTCACCCACCACTGGAACAGTCCATTCTCAGATATTTAGGCCCCGGCACCCAGGCAGAGGAGAGAGGTCCCGTAACAGACAATCTGGCTTCATGTCAGCAGAGAATCAGTCTTCATGTCATAGCAGAGAATCAGGCTTCACGTCACCCACCACTGCAACAGTCCATTTTCATAAATTTAGGCCCAGCACCCAGGCAGAGGAGAGAGGTCCCGTAACAGACAATCTGGCTTCATGTCAGCAGAGAATCAGTCTTCATATCATAGCAGAGAATCAGGCTTCACGTCAGCCACCAATGCAACAGTCCATTGTCAGATATTTAGGCCCAGCACCCAGGCAGAGGAGTGAGGTCCCGTAACAGACAATCTGACTTCATGTCAGCAGAGAATCAGTCTTCATGTCATAGCAGAGAATCAGGCTTCACGTCACCCACCACTGCAACAGTCCATTTTCATAAATTTAGGCCCAGCACCCAGGCAGAGGAGAGAGGTCCCGTAACAGACAATCTGGCTTCATGTCAGCAGAGAATCAGTCTTCATATCATAGCAGAGAATCAGGCTTCACGTCAGCCACCACTGCAACAGTCCATTGTCAGATATTTAGGCCCAGCACCCAGGCAGAGGAGAGAGGTCCCGTAACAGAGGATCTGGCTTCATGTCAGCAGAGAATTAGTCTGCATGTCATAGCAGAGAATCAGGCTTCACGTCACCCAACATTGGAACAGTCCATTGGCATATATTTAGGCCCCGGCACCCAGACAGAGGAGAGGTTCATTCAACTTTGGGTAGCCTCGCAATATAATGGTAAAATGAAAATAAAAATAGGATTGAATGAGGAAGTGCCCTGGAGTACAATAATATATGGTTAAGGGGAGGTAGTTAATGTCTAATCTGGACAAGGGACGGACAGATCCTGTGGGATCCATGCCTGGTTCATTTTTATGAACGTCAGCTTGTCCACATTGGCTGTAGACAGGCGGCTGCGTTTGTCTGTAATGACGCCCCCTGCCGTGCTGAATACACGTTCAGACAAAACGCTGGCCGCCGGGCAGGCCAGCACCTCCAAGGCATAAAAGGCTAGCTCTGGCCACGTGGACAATTTAGAGACCCAGAAGTTGAATGGGGCCGAACCATCAGTCAGTACTTGGAGGGGTGTGCACACGTACTGTTCCACCATGTTAGTGAAATGTTGCCTCCTGCTAACACGTTGCGTATCAGGTGGTGGTGCAGTTAGCTGTGGCGTGTTGACAAAACTTTTCCACATCTCTGCCATGCTAACCCTGCCCTCAGAGGAGCTGGCCGTGACACAGCTGCCTTGGCGACCTCTTGCTCCTCCTCTGCCTTGGCCTTGGGCTTCCACTTGTTCCCCTGTGACATTTGGGAATGCTCTAAGTAGCGCGTCTACCAACGTGCGCTTGTACTCGCGCATCTTCCTATCACGCTCCAGTGCAGGAAGTAAGGTGGGCACATTGTCTTTGTAGCGTGGATCCAGCAGGGTGGCAACCCAGTAGTCCGCACACGTTCAAATGTGGGCAACTCTGCTGTCGTTGCGCAGGCACTGCAGCATGTAGTCGCTCATGTGTGCCAGGCTGCCCAGGGGTAAGGACAAGCTGTCCTCTGTGGGAGGCGTATCATCATCGTCCTGCCTTTCCCCCCAGCCACGCACCAGTGATGGGCCCGAGCTGCGTTGGGTGCCACCCTGCTGTGACCATGCTTCATCCTCATCCTCCTCCACCTCCTCCTCATCCTCGTCCTCCTCGTCCTCCAGTAGTGGGCCCTGGCTGGCCACATTTGTACCTTGCCTCTGCTGTTGCAAAAAACCTCCCTCTGAGTCACTTCGAAGAGACTGGCCTGAAAGTGCTAAAAATGACCCCTCTTCCTCCTCCTCCTCCTGGGCCACCTCCTCTTCCATCATCGCCCTAAGTGTTTTCTCAAGGAGACATAGAATTGGTATTGTAACGCTGATAACGGCGTCATCGCCACTGGCCATGTTGGTGGAGTACTCGAAACAGCGCAACAGGGCACACAGGTCTCGCATGGAGGCCTAGTCATTGGTGGTGAAGTGGTGCTGTTCCGCAGTGCGACTGACCCGTGCATGCTGCAGCTGAAACTCCACTATGGCCTGCTGCTGCTCGCACAGTCTGTCCAGCATGTGCAAGTTGGAGTTCCACCTGGTGGGCACGTCGCACATGAGGCGGTGAGCGGGAAGGCCGAAGTTACGCTGTAGCGCAGACAGGCGAGCAGCGGCAGAATGTGAACGCCGGAAGCGCAAACAGACGGCCCGCACTTTATGCAGCAGCTCTGACATGTCGGGGTAGTTGTGAATGAACTTCTGCACCACCAAATTCAGCACATGCGCCAGGCAAGGGATATGCGTCAAACCGGCTAGTCCCAGAGCAGCAACGAGATTTCGCCCATTATCGCACACCACCAGGCCGGGCTTGAGGCTCACCGGCAGCAACCACTCGTCGGTCTGTTGTTCTATACCACGCCACAACTCCTGTGCGGTGTGGGGCCTGTCCCCCAAACATATGAGTTTCAGAATGTCCTGCTGACGTTTACCCCGGGCTGTGCTGAAGTTGGTGGTGAAGGTGTGTGGCTGACTGGATGAGCAGGTGGAAGAAGAGGAGGAGGAAGCCGAGAAGGAGGAGGTGGCAACAGGAGGCAAAGAATGTTGCCCTGCGATCCTTGGCGGCGGAAGGACGTGCGCCAAACAGCTCTCCGTCTGGGGCCCAGCTGCCACTACATTTACCCAGTGTGCAGTTAGGGAGATATAGCGTCCCTGGCCGTGCTTACTGGTCCACGTATCTGTGGTTAGGTGGACCTTGCTACAGATGGCGTTGCGCAGTGCACACTTGATTTTATCGGATACTTGGTTGTGCAGGGAAGGCATGGCTCTCTTGGAGAAGTAGTGCCGGCTGGGAACAACATACTGTGGGACAGCAAGCGACATGAGCTGTTTGAAGCTGTTTGTGTCCACCAGCCTAAATGACAGCATTTCATAGGCCAGTAGTTTAGAAATGCTGGCATTCAGGGCCAGGAATCGAGGGTGGCTAGGTGGGAATTTACGCTTTCTCTCAAATGTTTGTGAGATGGAGAGCTGAACGCTGCCGTGTGACATGGTTGAGACGCTTGGTGACGGAGGTGGTGGTGGTGTTGGTGGTACATCCCCTGTTTGCTGGGCGGCAGGTGCCAACGTTCCTCCAGAGGCGGAGGAAGAGGCCGAGGCGGCAGCAGCAGAAGAGGCCGAGGCGGCAGCAGCAGAAGAGGTAGCAGGGGGAGCCTGAGCGACTTCCTTGTTTTTAAGGTGTTTACTCCACTGCAGTTCATGCTTTGCATGCATGTGCCTGGTCATGCAGGTTGTGCTAAGGTTCAGAACGTTAATGCCTCGCTTCAGGCTCTGATGGCACAGCGTGCAAACCACTCGGGTCTTGTCGTCAGCACATTGTTTGAAGAAGTGCCATGCCAGGGAACTCCTTGAAGCTGCCTTTGGGGTGCTCGGTCCCAGATGGCGGCGGTCAGTAGCAGGCGAAGTCTCTTGGTGGCGGGTGTTCTGCTTTTGCCCACTGCTCCCTCTTTTGCTACGCTGTTGGCTCGGTCTCACCACTGCCTCTTTCTCCGAACTGTGAAAGTCAGTGGCACGACCTTCATTCCATGTGGGGTCTAGGACCTCATCGTCCCCTGCATCGTCTTCCACCCAGTCTTGATCCCTGACCTCCTGTTCAGTCTGCACACTGCAGAAAGACGCAGCAGTTGGCACCTGTGTTTCGTCATCATCGGAGACATGCTGAGGTGGTATTCCCATGTCCTCATCATCAGGAAACATAAGTGGTTGTGCGTCAGTGCATTCTATATCTTTCACCGCTGGGGAAGGGCTAGGTGGATGCCCTTGGGAAACCCTGCCAGCGGAGTCTTCAAACAGCATATAATCTGCACAAGGGATGGACAGGTCCTGTGGGATCCATGCCTGGTTCATTTTTATGAACGTCAGCTTGTCCACATTGGCTGTAGACAGGCGGCTGCTTTTGTCTGTAATGACACCCCCTGCCGTGCTGAATACACGTTCAGACAAAACGCTGGCCGCCGGGCAGGCCAGCACCTCCAAGGCATAAAAGGCTAGCTCTGGCCACGTGGACAATTTAGAGACCCAGAAGTTGAATGGGGCCGAACCATCAGTCAGTACGTGGAGGGGTGTGCACACGTACTGTTCCACCATGTTAGTGAAATGTTGCCTCCTGCTAACACGTTGCGTATCAGGTGGTGGTGCAGTTAGCTGTGGCGTGTTGACAAAACTTTTCCACATCTCTGCTATGCTAACCCTGCCCTCAGAGGAGTTGGCCGTGACACAGCTGCCTTGGCGACCTCTTGCTCCTCCTGGTGTTCTGCTTTTGCCCACTGCTCCCTCTTTTGCTACGCTGTTGGCTCGGTCTCACCACTGCCTCTTCCTCCGAACTGTGAAAGTCAGTGGCACGACCTTCATTCTATGTGTGGTCTAGGACCTCATCGTCCCCTGCATCGTCTTCCACCCAGTCTTGATCCCTGACCTCCTGTTCAGTCTGCACACTGCAGAAAGACGCAGCAGTTGGCACCTGTGTTTCGTCATCATCAGAGACGTGCTGAGGTGGTATTCCCATGTCCTCATCATCAGGAAACATAAGTGGTTGTGCGTCAGTGCATTCTATGTCTTCCACCGCTGGGGAAGGGCTAGGTGGATGCCCTTAGGAAACCCTGCCAGCAGAGTTTTCAAACAGCATAAGAGACTGCTGCATAACTTGAGGCTCAGACAGTTTCCCTGATATGCATGGGGGTGATGTGACAGACTGATGGGGTTGGTTTTCAGGCGCCATCTGTGCGCTTTCTGCAGAAGACTGGGTGGGAGATAATGTGAACGTGCTGGATCCACTGTCGGCCACCCAATTGACTAATGCCTGTACCTGCTCAGTCCTTACCATCCTTAGAACGGCATTGGGCCCCACCATATATCGCTGTAAATTCTGGCGGCTACTGGGACCTGAGGTAGTTGGTACACTAGGACGTGTGGATGTGGCAGAACGGCCACGTCCTCTCCCAGCACCAGAGGGTCCACTAACACCACCACGACCATGTCCACGTCCGCGTCTCTCACTAGATGTTTTCCTCATTGTTATCGTTCACCACAACAACAAAAATATTATTTGGCACAATGTATTGTATTCAAATTCAGCTGAATATAAATTTGAGGCCTAGTATTTAGGCGCTGGGTGACCGGTATAGAATTACTGACAGAATTAGACTTGGAAATGCACAGTAGCGTGTGTGTGAAGTTATTCTGAATGACCCTATGTGCACCTTGAATATTATATACCCTTTTAGGGATAGATTTCAAATAGCTCTGATATAGCAGAAACCACTAAATTATGAAATTGGGAATTGTATTTCAACTCAGAACAAAAAATGTGCTTTGACGGACACTAAATAACTTGCCCAGCCACAACAGTACAACGGTAACGACAGATTTAGCGGGATATAAATTTGAGGCCTAGTATTTAGGCGCTGGGTGACCGGTATGGATTTACTGACAGAATTAGACTTGGAAATGCACAGTAGCCTGTGTGTGAAGTTATTCTGAATGACCCTATGTGCACCTTGAATATTATATACCCTTTTAGGGATAGATTTCAAATAGCTCTGATATAGCAGAAACCACTAAATTATGAAATTGCTAAATTGGGAATTGTATTTCAACCTAGAACAAAAAATGTGCTTTGACGGACACTAAATAACTTGCCCAGCCACAACAGGACAGCGGTAACGACAGATTTAGCGGGATATAAATTTGAGGCCTAGTATTTAGGCGCTGGGTGACCGGTATGGATTTACTGACAGAATTAGACTTGGAAATGCACAGTAGCGTGTGTGTGAAGTTATTCTGAATGACCCTATGTGCACCTTGAATATTATATACCCTTTTAGGAATAGATTTCAAATGGATCTGATACAGCAGAAACCACTAAATTATGAAATTGCTAAATTGGGAATTGTATTTCAACCCAGAACAAAAAATGTGCTTTGACGGACACTAAATAACTTGCCCAGCCACAACAGTACAGCGGTAACGACAGATTTAGCGGGATATAAATTTGAGGCCTAGTATTTAGGCGCTGGGTGACCGGTATGGATTTACTGACAGAATTAGACTGGGATATGGCCAAAAAATAACCACACTATTGCTTGTTAAATGCACTTGGTGTGACAGCTTGACCAACCACACTACTGAGGGTTAAATGCACTTGGTGACAGGCGCAGCTTGCCCCTGATGTAGTATATGGCCAAAAAATGAACAGACTATTGCTGGTTAAATGCACTTGGTGTGACAGCTTGACCAACCACACTACTGAGGGTTAAATGCACTTGATGACGGGCGCAGCTTGCCCCTGATGTAGTATATGGCCAAAAAATAAACAGACTATTGCTGGTTAAATGCACTTGGTGTGACAGCTTCACCCTGATGTAGGCTTTAGCCAAAAAACAACCACACCATTGAGGGTTAAATGCACTTGGTGACAGGCGCAGCTTGCCCCTGATGTAGGATATGGCCAAAAAATAAACAGACTATTGCTTGTTAAATGCACTTGGTGTGACAGCTTCACCCTGATGTAGGCTTTAGCCAAAAAACAACCAAACCATTGAGGGTTAAATGCACTTGGTGACAGGCGCAGCTTGCCCCTGATGTAGTATATGGCCAAAAAATAAACAGACTATTGCTGGTTAAATGCACTTGGTGTGACAGCTTCACCCTGATGTAGGCTTTAGCCAAAAAACAACCACACCATTGAGGGTTAAATGCACTTGGTCGCAGCTTGTGCTGGCGCACCACAAGACACAAAATGGCCGCCGATCACCCCAGAAAAAAGTGACTGACAAACGGTCTGGGCAGCCTAAAAACAGTGAGCAATTGAGTATCAGCAGCTCAATGACCCACAGCTGCAGATCGATCAATAATCAAGTCCTTTGGAGGAGTTAATCTGCCTAATCTCGCCCTACTGTCGCAGCTGCAACCTCTCCCTACGCTAATCAGAGCAGAGTGACGGGCGGCGCTATGTGACTCCAGCTTAAATAGAGGCTGGGTCACATGGTGCTCTGGCCAATCACAGCCATGCCAATAGTAGGCATGGCTGTGACGGCCTCTTGGGGCAAGTAGTATGACGCTTGTTGATTGGCTGCTTTGCAGCCTTTCAAAAAGCGCCAAGAAAGCGTCAAAAAGCGCCAAGAAAGCGACGAACACCGAACCCGAACCTGGACTTTTACGAAAATGTCCGGGTTCGGGTCCGTGTCACGGACACCCCAAAATTCGGTACGAACCCGAACTATACAGTTCGAGTTCGCTCATCCCTAGTTACTATCTAAACCTCAGGTCCAGCAATGTCCCATAGATCTACCATGTTCAGTTGCCGATTAGAACCTCTCTTTACCAGGGCTGATTATGCATAATATCAGTTTTTTACAGTAACTAGTGTAATACATTGCAAATCAGAAGTGTTACAGTGTATTAAATGGGCGATGAGCAGATCCCATGAACATTAGCACTAAACAAAATAAGCAATGATAAGTCATGTAAAACAAGCTCTCATGCAGCTAGACTTCAAGAAACGCACAAATGCAATGGGCCATTGAATGGAGAGATGCACAAAATGTAAAAAAAAAAAGTGTTTACTGTACAAAAGTAAAAAAAAAACTGTATTTTGGAATAACAAACTCGAAAAGCAACAGCAGAATAACTGGATTTTTTATGTTGTCACTACAAAAAAGTCTTAAAAGTTGTTATCTCTTTTAAAATGTGCAAATGAAATAGAATAAAATTGTTGAGTCCTTATTAAACAAATGCAAATAAAGTTTTTAAAAATCTTGAAAACATTGCCAAACCGGAATGTGTAGATGAGGCCGCACCTTGTGTATCGTCTACCACATTCATAGAGACGTGTGATTGTCCACATAACAATAGTGAGAGATCCTCACCTGGACATTAGCCTCACAATGACTACTACTCCAATCATTCAGATGGTGAACCCCCCCCCCCCTCCCAGATAACAGTCCAGGTTTTTGTGGTAAATAAAGAAACATAAAAAGAGAAGCTTACAAGTTATCCCCGACTGTGCATTTATCCATCCCCCTGACATTTCATGTCTCTTTCCTCTGCAACATGACTCCACCACTTTCTGAAGCATCAACAAATTGTCTTCTGAGTTCTTCTGTTTTCTATGATCAGATGTGACCTTGTCAAGAATAGCCGATTGCAGATAGCTTGTAGTAAATAGGTAATCTATGCGAGACAGTGATCCCTGGTCTGTTGTAAAAAGGAATGGTCCCTTTTGACTGGATACATTAGATGTCATGTATCTACTGTATGTCAGGGGTTAGGACCGCACTTTCAATCTTGCCCAGGGCCACACTTTGTCTAAAACCCACCCTGAGCGTTCCAAAGTTATTACCACTACTGTTGAGTGAATCGAAGTATCTGAAAATTCGATTTGCCACGAACTGGAGTTTTCTTGTGCTTTGTGGTAACGAATCAATTTTCCCTGAAATGGCAGCAAACATTTTAAAAAATCATACTCTCCTCATCAATTTGTGGGTGAAGAGGCTGCCGCGGTCATCTTGCTTAAATATCCCACACACAATCTCATCGGGCTGGATCTTCAAGCAAGATGGCCGCTGCAGTCTCTTCATGCTCAAATGATTAAGGTAAGTACAATAAAAAAATATGTAACCCATCAACTCCTGAAAGGACTGAATATTCATCTCAGATGCCGTGATTAGCAATAAATGCAGCATCTGAGGGGTTCAGTGACGGGATCGGTGCAATTACAAAGCAAATTGTTTTGTAAAATTCAGAGAAGCAGCTGATTCAAATTTTTAAGAGTTTCGCTCCTCTCTAATTACTACTGCAAAATATTTATCAATTTCCATAATTTCTCTTCCTATCACATACAGCAGGAGGACTCCGCTTTCTTATAAAAGTATTGCTTATTTATTGTAGAAGATTCATCTTATTGAAGTTTGTAGCAGAATTTATAGGAATAATCAATAGAGTTCAGAATTGTGCTCAAAGCTTAGATGTCCACTACTCACTATGAAACTCCCGTACTAGCAGGCACTGCAGGCTGGCTGGCCCGTCACTCACTTTGTCATGCGCATGCTCCGCCTTCTTCATTAATAAAGTGGGAGGAGCATGCACATGACAAAGTGGGTGACCGGCCAGCTTGCAGTACCTGCTAGTACGGGAGTTTCATAGTGAGTAGTGGATTGCACTACCTTGCCTACACTTTACATATGGATTGGCCACAATTTACATATGAATACTGGTGTGAGCGAGGCCCCGGTGTAATAGAGTACAGTGACTGCAATTTTAATACCATTTGCCAGCCTCCACAAACTGTATTGGGGTCACTATTTACACAGGGACACTGTTATGGGGGGATCTGTGGATGACACTATTGCATAAGATGCTATATGTGTCATCCACAGATCCCCCTTATAACAGTGTCATCCACAGATCCCCCCCATAACAGTGTCATCCACAGAGGCCCCATAGCAGTGCCATTCACAGATGCCCCATAACAGTGCCATTCACAGATGCCCCATAACAGTACCATCCAGAGATTCCCATAACAGTGTCATCCACAGATCCCCCATAACTGTACGTCATCCACAGATCCCCGATAACAGTGCGTCATCCACAGATTCCCCATAATAGTGTCATCCACAGACCACCATTAGTTCAAAACCCACCAAAACCATGCATTTTGATAAAAAATCTGTTTTTCTTATTTTCCTTGTCAAAAATATAGGTGCGTCTTATGGACAGGTGCGTCTTATAGGGCGAAAAATACGGTAATCTATGCGATACAGTTATACATTCTATAAATAAGATTTATCTTCATCCAATAAGACCGCAGTATGTTTTTTGTTGTCCGCAAAAATGTGGATCAGTTTTTTTGTGGACAGCTCATCATTAGAGTTGAGCGAACACCTGGATGTTCGGGTTCGAGAAGTTCGGCCGAACATCCCGGAAATGTTCGGGTTCGGGATCCGAACCCGATCCGAACTTCGTCCCGAACCCGAACCCCATTAAAGTCAATGGGGACCCGAACTTTTCGGCACTAAAAAGGCTGTAAAACAGCCCAGGAAAGAGCTAGAGGGCTGCAAAAGGCAGCAACATGTAGGTAAATCCCCTGCAAACAAATGTGGATAGGGAAATGAATTAAATTAAAAATTAAATAAATAAAAATTAACCAAAATCAATTGGAGAGAGGTTCCATAGCAGAGAATCTGGCTTCCCGTCACCCACCACTGGAACAGTCCATTCTCAGATATTTAGGCCCCGGCACCCAGGCAGAGGAGAGAGGTCCCGTAACAGAGAATCTGTCTTCATGTCAGCAGAGAATTAGTCTGCATGTCATAGCAGAGAATGAGGCTTCACGTCAGCCACCACTGCAACAGTCCATTGGCATATATTTAGGCCCAGCACCCAGGCAGAGGAGGGAGGTCCCGTAACAGAGAATCTGTCTTCATGTCAGCAGAGAATTAGTCTGCATGTCATAGCAGAGAATGAGGCTTCACGTCAGCCACCACTGCAACAGTCCATTGGCATATATTTAGGCCCAGCACACACACAGGCAGAGGAGAGAGGTCCCGTAACAGAGAATCTGGCTTCATGTCAGCAGAGAATCAGTCTGCATGTCATAGCAGAGAATGAGGCTTCACGTCAGCCACCACTGCAACAGTCCATTGGCATATATTTAGGCCCAGCACACACACAGGCAGAGGAGAGAGGTCCCGTAACAGAGGATCTGGCTTCATGTCAGCAGAGAATCAGTCTGCATGTCATAGCAGAGAATCAGGCTTCACGTCAGCCACCACTGCAACAGTCCATTGTCATAAATTTAGGCCCAGCACCCAGGCAGAGGAGAGAGGTCCCGTAACAGACAATCTGGCTTCATGTCAGCAGAGAATTAGTCTGCATGTCATAGCAGAGAATGAGGCTTCACGTCAGCCACCACTGCAACAGTCCATTGGCATATATTTAGGCCTAGCACACAGGCAGAGGAGAGAGGTCCCGTAACAGACAATCTGGCTTCATGTCAGCAGAGAATCAGTCTGCATGTCATAGCAGAGAATGAGGCTTCACGTCACCCACCACTGCAACAGTCCATTGGCATATATTTAGGCCTAGCACACAGGCAGAGCAGAGAGGTCCCGTAACAGACAATCTGGCTTCATGACAGCAGAGAATCAGTCTGCATGTCATAGCAGAGAATGAGGCTTCACGTCACCCACCACTGCAACAGTCCATTGGCATATATTTAGGCCTAGCACACAGGCAGAGCAGAGAGGTCCCGTAACAGACAATCTGGCTTCATGACAGCAGAGAATCAGTCTGCATGTCATAGCAGAGAATGAGGCTTCACGTCACCCACCACTGCAACAGTCCATTGGCATATATTTAGGCCTAGCACACAGGCAGAGCAGAGAGGTCCCGTAACAGACGATCTGGCTTCATGTCAGCAGAGAATCAGTCTGCATGTCATAGCAGAGAATGAGGCTTCACGTCAGCCACCACTGCAACAGTCCATTGGCATATATTTAGGCCCAGCACCCAGGCAGAGGAGGGAGGTCCCGTAACAGAGAATCTGTCTTCATGTCAGCAGAGAATTAGTCTGCATGTCATAGCAGAGAATGAGGCTTCACGTCAGCCACCACTGCAACAGTCCATTGGCATATATTTAGGCCCAGCACACACACAGGCAGAGGAGAGAGGTCCCGTAACAGAGAATCTGTCTTCATGTCAGCAGAGAATTAGTCTGCATGTCATAGCAGAGAATCAGGCTTCACGTCACCCACCACTGCAACAGTCCATTGGCATATATTTAGGCCCAGCACCCAGGCAGAGGAGGGAGGTCCCGTAACAGAGAATCTGTCTTCATGTCAGCAGAGAATTAGTCTGCATGTCATAGCAGAGAATGAGGCTTCACGTCAGCCACCACTGCAACAGTCCATTGGCATATATTTAGGCCCAGCACACACACAGGCAGAGGAGAGAGGTCCCGTAACAGACAATCTGGCTTCATGTCAGCAGAGAATTAGTCTGCATGTCATAGCAGAGAATGAGGCTTCACGTCACCCACCACTGCAACAGTCCATTGGCATATATTTAGGCCCAGCACCCAGGCAGAGGAGGGAGGTCCCGTAACAGAGAATCTGTCTTCATGTCAGCAGAGAATTAGTCTGCATGTCATAGCAGAGAATGAGGCTTCACGTCACCCACCACTGCAACAGTCCATTGGCATATATTTAGGCCTAGCACACAGGCAGAGCAGAGAGGTCCCGTAACAGACAATCTGGCTTCATGACAGCAGAGAATCAGTCTGCATGTCATAGCAGAGAATGAGGCTTCACGTCACCCACCACTGCAACAGTCCATTGGCATATATTTAGGCCTAGCACACAGGCAGAGCAGAGAGGTCCCGTAACAGACGATCTGGCTTCATGTCAGCAGAGAATCAGTCTGCATGTCATAGCAGAGAATGAGGCTTCACGTCAGCCACCACTGCAACAGTCCATTGGCATATATTTAGGCCCAGCACCCAGGCAGAGGAGGGAGGTCCCGTAACAGAGAATCTGTCTTCATGTCAGCAGAGAATTAGTCTGCATGTCATAGCAGAGAATGAGGCTTCACGTCAGCCACCACTGCAACAGTCCATTGGCATATATTTAGGCCCAGCACACACACAGGCAGAGGAGAGAGGTCCCGTAACAGAGAATCTGTCTTCATGTCAGCAGAGAATTAGTCTGCATGTCATAGCAGAGAATCAGGCTTCACGTCACCCACCACTGCAACAGTCCATTGGCATATATTTAGGCCCAGCACCCAGGCAGAGGAGGGAGGTCCCGTAACAGAGAATCTGTCTTCATGTCAGCAGAGAATTAGTCTGCATGTCATAGCAGAGAATGAGGCTTCACGTCAGCCACCACTGCAACAGTCCATTGGCATATATTTAGGCCCAGCACACACACAGGCAGAGGAGAGAGGTCCCGTAACAGAGAATCTGTCTTCATGTCAGCAGAGAATTAGTCTGCATGTCATAGCAGAGAATGAGGCTTCACGTCAGCCACCACTGCAACAGTCCATTGGCATATATTTAGGCCCAGCACACACACAGGCAGAGGAGAGAGGTCCCGTAACAGACAATCTGGCTTCATGTCAGCAGAGAATTAGTCTGCATGTCATAGCAGAGAATGAGGCTTCACGTCACCCACCACTGCAACAGTCCATTGGCATATATTTAGGCCCAGCACCCAGGCAGAGGAGGGAGGTCCCGTAACAGAGAATCTGTCTTCATGTCAGCAGAGAATTAGTCTGCATGTCATAGCAGAGAATGAGGCTTCACGTCAGCCACCACTGCAACAGTCCATTGGCATATATTTAGGCCCAGCACACACACAGGCAGAGGAGAGAGGTCCCGTAACAGAGGATCTGGCTTCATGTCAGCAGAGAATCAGTCTGCATGTCATAGCAGAGAATCAGGCTTCACGTCAGCCACCACTGCAACAGTCCATTGGCATATATTTAGGCCTAGCACACAGGCAGAGGAGAGAGGTCCCGTAACAGACAATCTGGCTTCATGTCAGCAGAGAATCAGTCTGCATGTCATAGCAGAGAATGAGGCTTCACGTCAGCCACCACTGCAACAGTCCATTGTCATAAATTTAGGCCCAGCACCCAGGCAGAGGAGAGAGGTCCCGTAACAGACAATCTGGCTTCATGTCAGCAGAGAATTAGTCTGCATGTCATAGCAGAGAATCAGGCTTCATGTCAGCCACCACTGCAACAGTCCATTGGCATATATTTAGGCCTAGCACACAGGCAGAGGAGAGGTTCATTCAACTTTGGGTAGCATCGCAATATAATGGTAAAATGAAAATAAAAATAGGATTGAATGAGGAAGTGCCCTGGAGTCCAATAATATATGGTTATGGGGAGGTAGTTAATGTCTAATCTGGACAAGGGACGGACAGGTCCTGTGGGATCCATGCCTGGTTCATTTTTATGAACGTCAGCTTGTCCACATTGGCTGTAGACAGGCGGCTGCGTTTGTCTGTAATGACGCCCCCTGCCGTGCTGAATACACGTTCAGACAAAACGCTGGCTGCCGGGCAGGCCAGCACCTCCAAGGCATAAAAGGCTAGCTCTGGCCACGTGGACAATTTAGAGACCCAGAAGTTGAATGGGGCCGAACCATCAGTCAGTACGTGGAGGGGTGTGCACACGTACTGTTCCACCATGTTAGTGAAATGTTGCCTCCTGCTAACACGTTGCGTATCAGGTGGTGGTGCAGTTAGCTGTGGCGTGTTGACAAAAGTTTTCCACATCTCTGCCATGCTAACCCTGCCCTCAGAGGAGCTGGCCGTGACACAGCTGCCTTGGCGACCTCTTGCTCCTCCTCTGCCTTGGCCTTGGGCTTCCACTTGTTCCCCTGTGACATTTGGGAATGCTCTCAGTAGCGCGTCTACCAACGTGCGCTTGTACTCGCGCATCTTCCTATCACGCTCCAGTGCAGGAAGTAAGGTGGGCACATTGTCTTTGTAGCGTGGATCCAGCAGGGTGGCAACCCAGTAGTCCGCACAGGTTAAAATGTGGGCAACTCTGCTGTCGTTGCGCAGGCACTGCAGCATGTAGTCGCTCATGTGTGCCAGGCTGCCCAGGGATAAGGACAAGCTGTCCTCTGTGGGAGGCGTATCGTCATCGTCCTGCCTTTCCCCCCAGCCACGCACCAGTGATGGACCCGAGCTGCGTTGGGTGCCACCCCGCTGTGACCATGCTTCATCCTCATCCTCCTCCACCTCCTCCTCATCCTCGTCCTCCTCGTCCTCCAGTAGTGGGCCCTGGCTGGCCACATTTGTACCTGGCCTCTGCTGTTGCCAAAAAACTCCCTCTGAGTCACTTCGAAGAGACTGGCCTGAAAGTGCTAAAAATGACCCCTCTTCCTCCTCCTCCTCCTCCTCCTCCTGGGCCACCTCCTCTTCCATCATCGCCCTAAGTGTTTTCTCAAGGAGACATAGAAGTGGTATTGTAACGCTGATAACGGTGTCATCGTCACTGGCCATGTTGGTGGAGTACTCGAAACAGCGCAAGAGGGCACACAGGTCTCGCATGGAGGCCCAGTCATTGGTGGTGAAGTGGTGCTGTTCTGTAGTGCGACTGACCCGTGCGTGCTGCAGCTGAAACTCCACTATGGCCTGCTGCTGCTCGCACAGTCTGTCCAGCATGTGCAAGGTGGAGTTCCACCTGGTGGGCACGTCGCATATGAGGCGGTGAGCGGGAAGGCCGAAGTTACGCTGTAGCGCAGACAGGCGAGCAGCAGCAGGATGTGAACGCCGGAAGCGCGAACAGACGGCCCGCACTTTATGCAGCAGCTCTGACATGTCGGGGTAGTTGTGAATGAACTTCTGCACCACCAAATTCAGCACATGCGCCAAGCAAGGGATGTGCGTCAAATTGGCTAGTCCCAGAGCTGCAACGAGATTTCGCCCATTATCACACACCACCAGGCCGGGCTTGAGGCTCACCGGCAGCAACCACTCGTCGGTCTGTTGTTCTATACCCCGCCACAACTCCTGTGCGGTGTGGGGCCTGTCCCCCAAACATATGAGTTTCAGAATGGCCTGCTGACATTTACCCCGGGCTGTGCTGAAGTTGGTGGTGAAGGTGTGTGGCTGACTGGATGAGCAGGTGGAAGAAGAGGAGGAGGAAGCCGAGAAGGAGGAGGTGGCAACAGGAGGCAAAGAATGTTGCCCTGCGATCCTTGGCGGCGGAAGGACGTGCGCCAAACAGCTCTCCGCCTGGGGCCCAGCTGCCACTACATTTACCCAGTGTGCAGTTAGGGAGATATAGCGTCCCTGGCCGTGCTTACTGGTCCACGTATCTGTGGTTAGGTGGACCTTGCCACAGATGGCGTTGCGCAGTGCACACTTGATTTTATCGGATACTTGGTTGTGCAGGGAAGGCACGGCTCTCTTGGAGAAGTAGTGCCGGCTGGGAACAACATACTGTGGGACAGCAAGCGACATGAGCTGTTTGAAGCTGTCTGTGTCCACCAGCCTAAATGACAGCATTTCATAGGCCAGTAGTTTAGAAATGCTGGCATTCAGGGCCAGGGATCGAGGGTGGCTAGGTGGGAATTTACGCTTTCTATCAAATGTTTGTGAGATGGAGAGCTGAACGCTGGCGTGTGACATGGTTGAGACGCTTGGTGACGGAGGTGGTGGTGGTGGTGTTGGTGGTACATCCCCTGTTTGCTGGGCGGCAGGTGCCAACGTTCCTCCAGAGGCGGAGGAAGAGGCCGAGGCGGCAGCAGCAGAATAGGCCGAGGCGGCAGCAGCAGAAGAGGTAGCAGGGGGAGCCTGAGTGACTTCCTTGGTTTTAAGGTGTTTACTCCACTGCAGTTCATGCTTTGCATGCAGGTGCCTGGTCATGCAGGTTGTGCTCAGGTTCAGAACGTTAATGCCTCGCTTCAGGCTCTGATGGCACAGCGTGCAAACCACTCGGGTCTTGTCGTCAGCACATTGTTTGAAGAAGTGCCATGCCAGGGAACTCCTTGAAGCTGCCTTTGGGGTGCTCGGTCCCAGATGGCGGCGGTCAGTAGCAGGCGGAGTCTCTTGGCGGCGGGTGTTCTGCTTTTGCCCACTGCTCCCTCTTTTGCTACGCTGTTGGCTCGGTCTCACCACTGCCTCTTCCTCCGAACTGTGAAAGTCAGTGGCACGACCTTCATTCCATGTGGGGTCTAGGACCTCATCGTCCCCTGCATCGTCTTCCACCCAGTCTTGATCCCTGACCTCCTGTTCAGTCTGCACACTGCAGAAAGACGCAGCAGTTGGCACCTGTGTTTCGTCATCATCAGAGACATGCTGAGGTGGTATTCCCATGTCCTCATCATCAGGAAACATAAGTGGTTGTGCGTCAGTGCATTCTATGTCTTTCACCGCTGGGGAAGGGCTAGGTGGATGCCCTTGGGAAACCCTGCCAGCGGAGTCTTCAAACAGCATAAGAGACTGCTGCATAACTTGAGGCTGAGACAGTTTCCCTGGTATGCATGGGGGTGATGTGACAGACTGATGGGGTTGGTTTTCAGGCGCCATCTGTGCGCTTTCTGCAGAAGACTGGGTGGGAGATAATGTGAACGTGCTGGATCCACTGTCGGCCACCCAATTGACTAATGCCTGTACCTGCTCAGGCCTTACCATCCTTAGAACGGCATTGGGCCCCACCATATATCGCTGTAAATTCTGGCGGCTACTGGGACCTGAGGTAGTTGGTACACTAGGACGTGTGGATGTGGCAGAACGGCCACGTCCTCTCCCAGCACCAGAGGGTCCACTAACACCACCACGACCATGTCCACGTCCGCGTCCCTTACTAGATGTTTTTCTCATTGTTATGGTTCACCACAACAACAAATATATTATTTGGCCCAATGTATTGTATTCAAATTCAGCGGGATATAAATTTGAGGCCTAGTATTTAGGCGCTGGGTGACCGGTATGGATTTAGTGACAGAATTAGACTTGGAAATGCACAGAAGCGTGTGTGTGAAGTTATTCTGAATGACCCTATGTGCACCTTCAATATGATCTACCCTGTTAGGGATAGATTTCAAATAGCTCTGATATAGCAGAAACGACTAAATTATGAAATTGCTAAATTGGGAATTGTATTTCAACCCAGAACAAAAAATGTGCTTTGACGGACACTAAATAACTTTCCCAGCCACAACAGGACAGCGGTAACGAGAGATTTAGCGGGATATAAATTTGAGGCCTAGTATTTAGGCGCTGGGTGACAGGTATGGGTTTAGTGACAGAATTAGATTTGGAAATGCACAGTAGCGGGTGTGTGAAGTTATTCTGAATGACCCTATGTGCACCTTGAATATTATATACCCTTTTAGGGATAGATTTCAAATAGCTCTGATATAGCAGAAACCACTAAATTATGAAATTGCTAAATTGGGAATTGTATTTCAACCCAGAACAAGAAATGTGCTTGAACGGACACTAAATAACTCGCCCAGCTACAGCACTAGGGACAGATTTAGCTGGATATAAATTTGAGGCCTAGTATTTAGGCGCTGGGTGACCGGTATGGATTTAGTGACAGAATTAGACTTGGAAATGCACAGAAGCGTGTGTGTGAAGTTATTCTGAATGACCCTATGTGCACCTTGAATATTATATACCCTTTTAGGGATAGATTTCAAATAGCTCTGATATAGCAGAAACCACTAAATTATGAAATTGCTAAATTGGGAATTGTATTTCAACCCAGAACAAGAAATGTGCTTGAACGGACACTAAATAACTCGCCCAGCTACAGCACTAAGGACAGATTTAGCGGGATATAAATTTGAGGCCTAGTATTTAGGCGCTGGGTGACAGGTATGGGTTTAGTGCCAGAATTAGACTTGGAAATACACAGTAGCGGGTGTGTGTGAAGTTATTCTGAATGACCCAATGTGCACCTTGAATATTATATACCCTTTTAGGGATAGATTTCAAATAGCTCTGATATAGCAGAAACCACTAAATTATGAAATTGCTAAATTGGGAATTGTATTTCAACCCAGAACAAGAAATGTGCTTGAATGGACACTAAATAACTCGCCCAGCTACAGCACTAAGGACAGATTTAGCGGGATATAAATTTGAGGCCTAGTATTTAGGCGCTGGGTGACAGGTATGGGTTTAGTGCCAGAATTAGACTTGGAAATACACAGTAGCGGGTGTGTGTGAAGTTATTCTGAATGACCCAATGTGCACCTTGAATATTATATACCCTTTTAGGGATAGATTTCAAATAGCTCTGATATAGCAGAAACCACTAAATTATGAAATTGCTAAATTGGGAATTGTATTTCAACCCAGAACAAGAAATGTGCTTGAACGGACACTAAATAACTCGCCCAGCTACAGCACTAAGGACAGATTTAGCGGGATATAAATTTGAGGCCTAGTATTTAGGCGCTGGGTGACAGGTATGGGTTTAGTGCCAGAATTAGACTTGGAAATACACAGTAGCGGGTGTGTGTGAAGTTATTCTGAATGACCCAATGTGCACCTTGAATATTATATACCCTTTTAGGGATAGATTTCAAATAGCTCTGATATAGCAGAAACCACTAAATTATGAAATTGCTAAATTGGGAATTGTATTTCAACCCAGAACAAGAAATGTGCTTGAACGGACACTAAATAACTCGCCCAGCTATAGCACTAAGGACAGATTTAGCGGGATATAAATTTGAGGCCTAGTATTTAGGCGCTGGGTGACAGGTATGGGTTTAGTGCCAGAATTAGACTTGGAAATACACAGTAGCGGGTGTGTGTGAAGTTATTCTGAATGACCCAATGTGCACCTTGAATATTATATACCCTTTTAGGGATAGATTTCAAATAGCTCTGATATAGCAGAAACCACTAAATTATGAAATTGCTAAATTGGGAATTGTATTTCAACCCAGAACAAGAAATGTGCTTGAATGGACACTAAATAACTCGCCCAGCTACAGCACTAAGGACAGATTTAGCGGGATATAAATTTGAGGCCTAGTATTTAGGCGCTGGGTGACAGGTATGGGTTTAGTGCCAGAATTAGACTTGGAAATACACAGTAGCGGGTGTGTGTGAAGTTATTCTGAATGACCCAATGTGCACCTTGAATATTATATACCCTTTTAGGGATAGATTTCAAATAGCTCTGATATAGCAGAAACCACTAAATTATGAAATTGCTAAATTGGGAATTGTATTTCAACCCAGAACAAGAAATGTGCTTGAACGGACACTAAATAACTCGCCCAGCTACAGCACTAGGGACAGATTTAGCTGGATATAAATTTGAGGCCTAGTATTTAGGCGCTGGGTGACCGGTATGGATTTAGTGACAGAATTAGACTGGGATATGGCCAAAAAATAAACAGACTATTGCTGGTTAAATGCACTTGGTGTGACAGCTTCACCCTGATGTAGGCTTTAGCCAAAAAACAACCACACCATTGAGGGTTAAATGCACTTGGTGACAGGCGCAGCTTGCCCCTGATTTAGTATATGGCCAAAAAATGAACAGACTATTGCTGGTTAAATGCACTTGGTGTGACAGCTTCACCCTGATGTAGGCTTTAGCCAAAAAACAACCACACCATTGAGGGTTAAATGCACTTGGTGACAGGCGCAGCTTGCCCCTGATTTTGTATATGGCCAAAAAATGAACAGACTATTGCTGGTTAAATGCACTTGGTGTGACAGCTTCACCCTGATGTAGGCTTTAGCCAAAAAACAACCACACCATTGAGGGTTAAATGCACTTGGTCGCAGCTTGTGCTGGCGCACCACAAGACACAAAATGGCCGCCGATCACCCCAGAAAAATGTGACTGACAAACGGTCTGTGCAGCCTAAAAACAGTGAGCAATTGAGGATCAGCAGCTCAATGATCCACAGCTGCAGATCGATCAGTTAATCAAGTCCTTTGGAGGAGTTAATCTGCCTAATCTCGCCCTACTGTCGCAGCCGCAACCTCTCCCTACGCTAATCAGAGCAGAGTGACGGGCGGCGCTATGTGACTCCAGCTTAAATAGAGGCTGGGTCACATGGTGCTCTGGCCAATCACAGCCATGCCAATAGTAGGCATGGCTGTGATGGCCTCTTGGGGCAAGTAGTATGACGCTTGTTGATTGGCTGCTTTGCAGCCTTTCAAAAAGCGCCAAGAAAGCGTCACAAAAGCGCGAAGAAAGCGACGAACACCGAACCCGAACCCGGACTTTTACGAAAATGTCCGGGTTCGGGTCCGTGTCACGGACACCCCAAAATTCGGTACGAACCCGAACTATACAGTTCGAGTTCGCTCATCCCTACTCATCATGTCTGCCAAAATGGATTGCATTCCACATTTTTGTGGACCTATGGACTTTAATGGGGCCACATCCTGATTTTGACTGACAAGTATAGGACATGTTTTATTTGTTTTGCGGGGCCGTGGAATGGAAGAAAAGACGTGGACAGCACACAATGTTTTGGGGCCCCATAAAAGTAAATGAGTCTGATGCGCTAAATTGCGGATCAGATGCGAAAAGCAACATGTGTCCTTCTGAATAAGCCCTAACAGACATATTTTTAAAGAATTGGTCTGTTTCCCAAATGCATCGTTATTGCTATTATTTCTTCTCAACCTTAAGAACTGACTATAAGGGATTGATCTTTTGACACCGTGAATATGAAAGCTATTAAAATGACGTAAAGAGTTTGTAGCAGTTGTTTTTCTATAGCCTTCTGTAATAATGTCACCATCTTCTATAGCCACCGGGACAAATCCATCTTCAGTGTCAAATTTACACGTGAACTTCATATTCATCTCATTGATGTTATTTAAATAAGTAACGACATCTAGAAACTGCTTTTTCTCCTCTGAATATATGATGAACACGTAATGGATGTATCTAAAAGAAGCTTTTATGCACTGTACATAAGGATTTTTTACTGTAAACTCATAAGAGTCTTCAAAAACTGGTAAAAATATATAAGCCAAGGTACATAGGACAGGAGTGTCCATCATCATACCGATTTCTGATACCAGAAAACAAAAGCATTGTGAGACAAGACAAAAAATAATGTCACACTCCGGATTTTTGTTTTACTCTTTTATGTCTTTGTCTTCTGTATTTGATTTTTAATGTGTGTCTCAGAAAATCCATAGATCAGCCAAGAGCAAATGCTTTTGTTCTCATATTAATCAATTGTTAAGATGCATCATATTTTTTTTTAAAAGGCTGTAAAATAGACTCAATGGTGAAAGTGGCTTCTAATCAAGGAATAAGCACAGTCAGGAGAAATCTAAGCAGATGACCAGAAGAGGTCTACATTCTCAGAACCAGTGATGAAGCCACAGTCCATTGAGGACAACCTAGAAGTGTATCACGGTGATGGACACAAATGAATTACAGAGCGGATAGTGTGGACTTTGCAGTGGCTGTGTTAAATAAAAGAAAGCTGACATAATATAAGTTGATAGATAGAAATGTCTTTCAATTTAATAATTGGTATCAATTTAACGTTTATTTAACTAACAACAGAAAATCATGTTGATGGTTGTCTAATCGCGTCTGGTAAAATGTATCATTTACAACTTAAAAGTAGCAGCTTGACACCCTTAATAACAGCAAATACTGTGTAAATTTGTCACATAGGTATTTCCCTCTTTTTGTTAAAAGCCTGAGGAGCGTGCTTTCTACACCTATGCAACAAAATCGTGCAGCGTGCCACACTAAAACATGCACAAGGTTATGGTTCATCACAGGCCCTCTCCCAAAAGAGAAGGGTCCCCATAAACCTCTCCCAGTTCCTTTCGGGCCAGAAGGCTCCTGCAAGGGACGGAGACAAAGTAGTCAACGCCCAGCCAAAGCCGGGAGTATGCCCAGGCAACCCTCAGCCGAGTGTACGCAACATCTGTGCACCTGCCATCACCCAGGCTGCCATCCAAGGTGTCGGCACGGAGCTTCGACTACTAGGCTGGGCTCTCCCTGGAGAAGCTGTGGAAGCAAGATGGCCACCCCCCCCCTAGAACTTTTAAGGGGGTACCCGTAAGGCTGCACAACCCAAGAAATTCTTGTGACAAACAAACGTGGAAAGTGAACACACAGTAAACAAAAATATATAAATAGTGAATTCCTCCTCCTGATGGCCGGGCAAAGAATAGAGGTGTGTGCGCTCAAAATGTGAGAAAGTGAAGAACGTGCAAATGTTCCGTCACTCAGTGGGCTTCCACCCCCAGTGAGTTCAGGCACCCCAGGGTCACCACGCCTGGGGCAATTCTGGAGTTCTAACATCTCAGCCCCTGACTTAGATACAGCAGAGCCCTTGGTCTTCCAGAATAGGGCACTAATGGCCCAAGTCATACACCCTAGGTATGCTGTGTGGTTCTCTGCTCTACATCCTGGCAGGGCTCGGTCCACCTGGAATCTAAGAACAGATGCTACACTTGATATTAGCCAAAAGGCCCCATGCACACGACCATGTTAGTTTTTAAGTCACAAACCACCGATCTACAAAACATTTATGCCTTGTGCACAGTGTGGACAAAATAACTTCAATAAGTCAGTGATCTGCATAAGATGGTGAAGAATAGGACCTTCGCTCATCCTTAAATCTAGACTTTCAAATATGTGAATTATAGATGAAGAGTCATGTGGTTATATGTCTGGGTGGAATGTATCTCATCAGGATGTAAAATACTAATTGTTTACACTGATTCTCACATGAAAAGGTCTCATATGAGTATCCCAGGAATCTCTTACAGATGCTAAATAGGAGTGTGAACAATAGGTCTCTACCCAGCAAATACATTGTGTAAATGAAGGACCATCTCAGGAGGCCAGAAAATGCTAAACTCTTGAGGAGGAGGTGGCACCATTATTCTTCCATTGCATATGGTAATGAAGGAAGCCAGATCTCATAATGAAAGGTTTCATTGATTATGAAGGTGGGACTGGGCGTCTCCTGGAGCTAAGAGGAGGAGCAGATAGCTATAGTCACCAAAGGGGTATAAAAGGCTCAGAAAGCTGGAACTCACCAGGAACTTTACTTGGATCACTAGCTTGTTGAGGAGAAGACACTGACTGGAGATCAAGTCCTGAGTGTGTGGAGGGTCCATGTCTGGTAAGTGTCACTGAACTGACTGTAAGTGGAAGGGATTAGAAGATATTGTAATCTGTGCTGTGTGTAAGGACAATGTGTCTCTGTCTGTAATGTTTATTGTGTATGTCTCCATGTAGATTTCCATATAACTTCAATTAATAACTGGACACTGATTTTCCACCTTTTACAATACACATTTTCTACACTTCTTCTTGTATTTTATTTCTTGCACTGAACCTTAGAATTAGAGAGGAGTGAATCGAATCCCACAAAGTGGATTTTCAGCCGAATTTGTGGAATTATTCGATTCGCCTTAAAGCTGAATTTCCTCGTACTTCGTGTCAGCGAATCGATTAATCCTGACATTCAAACTTACCACCTCCATTTGCGCATGAAGGGCAACCAGCCTCCATCTTGATCGAAGATCTCGGCCGACATCCAGTGCGCCGCGAGATTACATCATCATGCCGGTCGCTGTGATGATGTAATCTTGCGCCGAACATGATTTCGGCCGAGATCTTCGAACAAGATGGCGGCAGACGGCCCGTCGCAAGCAAATGGATGCGGTAAGTTTGATGCAATGTTTTTTTTTATGTTTATTTCACACTGTTTGTAAATTCAGATGTCGTGATCATGTATGAACACGGCATCTGAGGGTTACATTGAGGTGGGGGGGCGCTATCGCTATTATCAAGAAATTCTCTCATCTCCACTTAGAATCAGACTCAGTAAGAGGGAGGAAATTCTTACAATGAGAATAACGCTTTCATGGAGGTTCAGTGATGGCAGCAGTGACTGGTGATTGTCCGCACAGTAGTGTGTAAGTGATTGTACACGCAGTGTCCATACATGTGATAGTACATACCTGTAACTGTGCCGGGAACACGACCGCTCCAAAGCATCATTAACAGCAGGAAAGAAGATTACTTACAGGGGGAATCTTTAATTGGTGTCTGATTTGTCAATACGTTATTTTCCCCGTAGACACTTTTATTTCCAGCACCTCTATAGATATCTGTACATAGTAATATAATAAAGGTCTCTATACGGAAAGCAGTCAATACAGTATATAGTTCTTCTATCTCCCCTTTCTGTGTAGTCACCTGAGCTGCCTTTGCAGTAAGTATGGCCACCAAGCCGCTATTTTTATTCAGTATTCACATATATCTATGTGCAATTGTTTAGCAGTGTGCTGTTACCTGTAGTTCTACTAATCCCATTGTGTTTCAGACATGGTAGCGTGCACCTGCATTCTCAAATTACTAATTATGGAGGTGCTGGTTCGTTTGTTTTTCTTCCCTGTGTAGTCACCTACTGAGACCTCAAGGTTCCATGTCTTGTGTGCAGCTCTGTGTGTTTGCCCATGGACTGACCACATGAAGAACAGGCATCTGCTAGTCTGGTTCTTTGTCTTGTGTGCAGCTTTGCCTGTTCGCCAATGGACTAACACTACATTGGGAACAGGCATTTGGTTGTCCAGTTCTTTGCCTTTGTGAAGAGGGCTCCTAGGTTCTGAAGAGGAGGATATCTAGTCTATGTATCCATCTCTGCCTATGAACGCCAGACGTCCTGATGTCTGTTAATAATGTATTCATTATGGACCTTGCCTTGTCTGTCTGCTTGCTTTGGTGTGTTATGCCTGAGAGATCTCCTCTACGCACTTCTGCCGTCTCTTAATAAGTTCTGTTTCTACTGAGACTCAGCTAAGATCTCACCAGTTGTATGGAGGATGGTGATCACTGACAATAGAGCAGAGAAGAGGATGAGGCAGGTCTGTAGATCCATGTTCTGAGATAACCCATCCTGCTCTGCGATTAGGACTGATTTTCTATGTACTTATAGGACTGTGGCAATTTTATTCTAGACTGATGATTGACCTGTAGAGAAGACAAGCCATTATAAATAATTAAATGTTTGATGTATTTATAGTAAAGTAATATTTCTGTATAATAATGTTATGTTATTACTTCCCAGAGAACCCCTTTAGATATGGCCCATATACTGCCCTCAAAAAGCGATGCAGGTCCTGAATCCACAGCAAAACCCTTTGGATTTGCTGCCACAACTATTATAAACCTGCCATATAGAAATCTATGTCCTTACAGAAGGGGACCCAGAAGAGAGATACAATTGGTTTAGAAGAACGTCTGGCCTCTTTCTCAGGCTATATACAGCAGTGTCCAATGAGCGTTATGTAGCGAAGAGTGAAGGAGGCAATGATGCTTTATCTATTGGACTTGATCATGTGACCATAGCTGTCCTGTTCAACTGAGACTTTATATATTATATTTCATGAGGGTAATTTCTGAAGTCAGTTTTCCGAGTCTGTGTTGAAGTACTTTACACCAAACATCTCAAATGTCACAAATTGTTTTATTAATTTGTCTCATCTTTAAAGACTAGATATGAGTGAATCAAAGCTGACAAAGTGGAATTCGATCCGAGTTTCAGGTTTTATTCGATTCGCATCAAATCCGAATTTGCTCTCGATATGTGGTAACAAATCAATTTTTTTCCTAAAATGGCTGCTGCTGTGTGAGGACATGGAGCAAAGAACTCTAGGAAGGCAGGATCACCCACAATGCCATGCATGCAGCCAATCAGCAGCCAGCCGGCCCTGTGATGTCACAGCCCTATATATAGCCTCAGCCATCTTAGATTCTGCCATTTCCAGTGTACTTGGTGCAGGGAGAGACGTCAGCAGGCGCTAGGGACAGTGCGAGGAAAGAATTCATTGTGCTAAAAAAAACTATTTACAAGTTCAGGGAAAAATTATTCAAGGTGTAGGGAAAGGATAGGGAGGAATCATTCCACAACATTTATGTAGAAAAGAGTTCAGTAGGAAAGGTTACAGCCTGGGTAATAGGAACGATCCTATTACACCTTGCTGCACTGACTGGGGATCCAAATTGCCATTATACAGCTCTGTAATTCCAGAAAACCGTTCTTGTTATTGGGGTGCGAGTGCTGTGTGATAACAGGGTTTATTACAAGGAAATATTTCTACGTCTTATTTGCTCTTGTGCGGTGCAGTTATGTTGTAAAACCCTTTTTGCCATGTATTAGTCGCAAAAGAAAAATATATTTGCCATTTAGCGGTGCTGTGTCATGAGCATAAGGGTTTAGATACACAGCTCAGCAGACAGGATCAAACAAGATAGGATTAGATACACCATTCAGCAGGCTGTGTCATACAAAATGGGATTAGATACACAGTTTAGCAGGCAGTATCATAGAATATGGGATTAGATACACAGTTTAGCAGGCAGTATCATAGAAGATGGGATTAGATACACCGCTCAGCAGTCTGTATCACACACAAAGTATGTGTATCAGGCACACATACAGGATAGGATTAGATACAGATGTGTTTGGATAAGCTTGCTGTATCCAGCTGTTTATCACACTCTGGAGATGGTGAGGGAAGAGCCTGTGGACGGATAGTGATGGGATTAGATACACCGCTCAGCAGGATGTATCACACAGGATAGGATTAGATACACATGTGAGGGCAGAGCCTGTGAACGGTCAGTGATGGGATTAGATACACGGCTCAGCAGGCTGTATCACACAGGATAGGATTAGATTCAGATGTGAGGGCAGAGCCTGTGGATGGTCAGTAATGGGATTTAGACACTGGGTGAGAAGTGGATTCATGTCTGGGTGCAGAAAGATGGACACAGGAGTTGTAGTGGGTGTGGCTGCTGCAGAGAGAGCAGTGTGTGGGCGTGGTCAGCCTGTGACTCATCATTGTGCAGTGCAGCCAGGCTTGTGTATCAATAAAGTTATATATTCAACAAAACTAGAAGGAGAGAAAGTAAACAGATCTGCCAGGATAGTCTGATGTCTTCCAGGGTGGAAGGAAAGCTCGGACATGAAAAACAGGTATTGGGGGCATATGTATGTATAGTGAGGGGTGTTAGAAGCACATAAAAAGAACTTAGATTTTTGGACCGGACAACCTCTTTAAGTCCTTTATGAAGTTACTCATTTAAAAAAATTAATTGTACTTACCTCATCCATTTGCTTGTGAAGAGGCTGCCGTGGCCGTCTTGCTTGAGGATCCAGTGCAAAATCTCATGCGGCTTGTGATGATGAGATTTCAGACGGGACCTTTATGCAATATGGCTTTGGCGGCCTCTTCGCGCTCAAACGGATAAGGTAAGTATGATTTCTTTTATTTTTACCACCATTTCAGGGAAAATGGATTCATTACCACGAAGCATGAGAAAATTCGGCTTTGCAGTGAATAACATTTTTCCTGAAATTCGGATCGAATTCTATAATGTCAGCTTTGATTTGCTCTAAACTAGTTATGTAATCACTAATCAATCAGTAAAACTGCCATTAACATAGAATGTGTCGGCAGATAAGAACCATTTGGCCCATCTAGTCTGCCCAATATATCTGAATCCTATGAATAGTCCCTGGCCCTATCTTATATGAAGGATAGCCTTATGCCTATCCCATGCATGCTTAAACTCCTTCACTGTATTTGCCGCTACCACTTCTGCAGGAAGGCTATTCCATGCATCCACTACTCTCTCAGTAAAGTAATACTTCCTTATATTACTTTTAAACCTTTGCTCCTCTAATTTAAAACTGTGTCCTCTTGTGGTAGTTTTTATTCTTTTAAATATGCTCTCCTCCTTTACCGAGTTGATTCCCTTTATGTATTTAAAAGTTTCTATCATATCCCCTCTGTCTCTTCTTTCTTCCAAGCTATACATGTTAAGGTCCTTTAACCTTTCCTGGTAATTTTTATCCTGCAATCCATGTACTAGTTTAGTAGCTCTTTTCTGAACTCTCTCTAGAGTATCTATATCCTTCTGGAGATATGGCCTCCAGTACTGCGCACAATACTCGAAGTGAGGTCTCACTAGTGCTCTGTAGAGCGGCATGAGCACCTCCCTCTTCCTACTGCTTATACCTCTCCCTATACATCCAAGCATTCTGCTGGCATTTCGTGCTGCTTTATTACATTGTCTTCCCACCTTTAAGTCTTCTGAAATAATTACTCCTAAATCCCTTTCCTCAGATACTGAGGTCAGGACTGTGTCAAATATTCTATATTCTGCCCTTGGGTTTTTACGCCCCAGGTGCATTATCTTGCACTTATCCACATTAAATTTCAGTTGCCAGAGTTCTGACCATTCTTCTAGTTTTCCTAAATCCTTTTCCATTTGGCATTTCCCTCCAGGAACATCAACCCTGTTACATATCTTTGTGTCATCAGCAAAAAGACAAACCTTACCATCGAGGCCTTTTGCAATATCACTTATGAAGATATTAAACAAAATTGGTCCCAGTACAGATCCCTGTGGAATCCCACTGGTAACATGACCTTGTTTTGAATGTTCTCCATTGACTACAACCCTCTGTTGTCTGTCACTCAGCCACTGCCTAATCCACTCAACAATATGGGAGTCCATGCTCAATGACTGCAGTTTATTGATAAGTCTTCTATGTGGGACAGTGTCAAAAGCCTTACTAAAATCTAGATATGCGATGTCTACTGCACCTCCACCGTCTATTATTTTAGTCACCCAGTCAAAAAAAATCTATAAGATTTGTTTGACATGATCTCCCTGAAGTAAACCCATGCTGTTTTTCATCTTGCAATCCATGGGATTTTAGATGTTCCACAATACTATCCTTTAATAGGGTTTCCATTAATTTGCCTACTATTGATGTCAGACTCACTGGTCTATAGTTGCTCGATTCCTCCTTACTACCTTTCTTGTGAATGGGCACGACATTTGCCAATTTCCAATCTTCCGGGACGACTCCTGTTACTAATGTTTGGTTAAATAAATCTGTTAACGGTTTTGCCAGCTCACCACTAAGCTCTTTTAATAATTTTGGGTGTATCTCATCAGGCCCCTGTGACTTATTTGTCTTCACTTTAGACAGCAAACTTAGAACATCTTCCTCTGTAAAGACACATGCATCAAACGATTTAATAGTCATTCTTTCTAGTGGAGGTCCTTCTCCTTTTTCTTTTGTAAAAACTGAACAGAAGTATTCATTAAGGCAGTCGGCTAGCCCTTTATTCTCTTCTACATACCTTCCGTCCTTTATTTTTAATTTAGTTATTCCTTGTTTTAATTTCCTTTTTTCATTTATATATCTGAAGAATGTCTTATCCCCTTTTTTCATAGACTGAGCTAGTTTTTCTTCTGCCTGAGCTTTAGAAGTTCTTATAACTTGCTTGGCCTCTTTCTGCCTAATCTTGTAGATTTCCTTATCTTCATTGCTCTGGGTTTTTTTATAATTACAAAATGCTAGCTTTTTATTTTTAATGATTTGGGCCACTTCTGCTGAGTACCACAGTGGTCTCTTCCTTTTTTTGCTTTTACTGACAAGTCTAATGCAATTTTCTGTTGCCTTCAATAATGCACCTTTTAAGTAGTCCCATTTCTCCTGGACTCCATATAATCCGTTCCAGTCTGATAAGGACTCATTTATGACTAATTTCATTTTTGAAAAGTCTGTTTTTCTAAAATCTAAAACTTTTGTTTTTGTGTGGTGGGACTCTTTCACAGTTCTTATATTAAACCACACTGACTGGTGATCGCTAGATCCCAAGGTTTCGCCTACAATGACATCATATACCGAATCCCCATTTGTGAATATCAAATCCAAAATGGCCTCCCTCCGGGTTGGCTCCTCAACCATTTGTTGTACGGATAACCCCAGTAGGGAATTTAGAATATCTGTACTCCTGGTAGAACTTGCTATTTTGGTTTTCCAGTTTATATCTGGAAGATTGAAATCTCCCATAATGATAACTTCTCCTTTCATTGTCATTTTAGCTATTTTTTCAACTAGTAGATCATCTAGTTCTTTAACTTGATCAGGTGGTCTATATATCACACCTACACGAGTTACTGCATGATTAGCAAACTGCAACGTAACCCAAAATGACTCTATGTTGGCCTCACCAACTTGTATTAGGTTAGATTTAATGCTATCTTTCACATACAGGGCCACTCCTCCTCCTTTCTTGCCTTCTCTGTCTCTTCTGTATAAAGAGTACCCTGGTATGGTTATGTCCCAGTCATTTCTTTCATTAAACCATGTCTCCGTAACAGCCACTAAATCTACATTCTCAGATGCCTATTATTGACCCAAGTTCATTGATTTTTTTACCTAAACTGCGAGCATTTGTAGAGAGGACTCGGAGCTTATTTCTTACCCTCTGTGCTTCTGACCTGTTCTGGCATTGTTTCGGGGGGCAATTGGACTCTTTTATTTTCACTCTTTTGCCCCCCCTTCCTAGTTTAAATACTCTTTCGCAAATTCTTGGAGTTGTTCACTAAGTACATTTGTTCCTTTGAGAGAAAGATGCAAACCATCTTTTTTGTACAGTTCCTTTCTCTTCCAAGTAGAGCTATTATGAGAAACAAAGCCAAATCCTTGCTCTTGACACCATTTACCAAGCCATGTGTTGAACTCCTTTATGCGCCTCTGCCTATCATTCTGAACATTATGCACAGGCAGAACTTCAGAAAATGAAATGGTGGATGCAAAATCCTGTACGTCATTACCAAGTGTGATAAAAGATTTTTTTTACCTCTGACACTTCATTGCAAGCCAGGTCATTTGTCCATAGATGGACAAGAACATCCACGTCCCCTTCCTGCTTTGCTTGCTTAACAATATTAATAATACGTCTTCATTAAGAAAGGGGGAAATTGGTGCAGTAAATATGACTTTAGTGATCAATGCCAAAGATGCTCCTGTGTGTGTCATACAGAATTTGGTGACAGATTTATTTTTTTCAATGCAATAAATGTCTTAAGTATACAGTTAGTATTTATAACATTGGTACATATTTTTTATAATGCATGTTAATGACATTTTATATTTTAACTGTTTGTGTGTAATTAGGAAAAATAGAACCTTTTATCTTATAAAATGTTTCTTTCTCCAGGTGAAGACTGGATAAAAGGCTCCCAAGGTCATCTAATACTATCTCCTTATGGAATAGGTTATTAATCCCAAATTAGCAATAATAGAACTGAACATAATCTGTGTGAGATGTCTGCAAATTCTGAATATGGGAAAGATTTGAAAAATAATGCTAAGCTTTCTGTGCACAAAGAAATTCATGAAGATGAACGGTCATGTTCTGAAAGAGAGAAATCTTTTAATATGATATCAAGTGTTGCTGAAAATCAGAGAATTCACACAGTAGAAAAGCCATATTCATGTTCAAAATGTGAGAAATGTTTTACTGATAAATCAAGTCTTATTAAACATCAAAGAATTCACAAAGGAGAGAAGCCATTTCCATGTCCTGAATGCAGGACATTATTTAAACTTAAAGATCAACTTGAGACTCATCTGAAAATTCACACCAGCTCTAAGCCATTTTCATGCCCTGAATGTGGGAAATATTTTAATAAGAAATCAAATCTTGATACACATCTGAGAACTCACACGGGAGAGAAGCCATATTCCTGTCCTGAATGTGAGAAATCTTTTACTGATAAAACAAGTCTTAATAGACATCAAATAATTCACACAGGAGAGAAGCCATATTCATGTCCTGAATGTGAGACATGTTTTAATACACAGAATAGCCAATTTAATATACAGAATGTGGGAAATGCGTTGGCTGTAAATTAAAGGGGTTGTCCAGGATTTTAACCCCTTATGTATTATGATGTAACTGTACGTCATAATGCCTGAGGGTATGTATCTGACCTGACAGGGAGCGGAGATTGTGTCGAGCCCATCATTTAACCCCTCAGGTGCCGTGATCAACGCAGATTGCGGCACCTGTGAATGAAAGCATGGGGATGCTGCTTCCTCTGGGTTCTGACATGCATTCAGGATGCAGTTTTTTATTGTAACTATCTGAAATTACTTAAATCATTCCATCTATGTAGAACTCCAGGGGTTAACGAGGCTGCTAAACAGGCTAAATTGAAAATTGCATCCTGAATGCATGTCAGAACTGCACTGTGTGCGAGTACCCTCTGCATTTCGATCGGTTGCCATAGCACGCTGCTGAAGCGATCCAGGCCACGTTCTCAAGCTGTGAGTCCTGTGCCAATGTCCTCCTCTGCCTCCTCATCCTCCACCTTGTCCTCAGCCTCCACTGCAGGCACAATTCTTAGTGCATTTCCAGATTACCACCTTTGCAGAGCAAGCCGGAGTCACACTGTTGGGGCTTGTTCACACGACTGTGTGTAGACCGTGCCTGTGCTGTGGACCGCAAATTGAATTGAATCAATTCACTTGAATGGGTCCGCGATCTGTCCGTTCCGCCAAAAAATAGAGCAAGTTCTATCTTTTTGCGGTGCAGAGGTACAGAACGGAACCCCAGGAAGCACTTCATAGTGCTTCCGTAGTGCTCCATTCCACATCTCTGGATTTGCGAACCCATTGAGGTGAATGGGTCCGCATCCGTGAAGCGGAATGCACACAGAACGGTGACCGTATATTGCAGATCCGCAACACATTTGTGTGAATGAGCCCTTATGCACCTGTTTTGCCTGTGCGTTACAAAAAGGAGGAACTTTTCTGCATCCTCCATCAAGAAGTCAAATCCTGTCTGTTTCCATGACAACTGAAAATGGAAACCATGGTCACCGACAACAGGAAGAACATTGTGTCAGCGCTGATTAACAAGGGCTGAGCCAAGCACCCTCCATGGTGTACGTTTTTTTAATCTGGTTGCAAAGTGGTTCCTGAAGTCTTCCACCCATCTACAAGACATCCTGAAAATGGCCAAGAAACTGTGCATGCACTTCAGCCACTCTTACACTGCAAAGGCAGAATAACGTTCCCCAACATTCCCTGATGTGTGACGTTTCCACCTGTTGCAACTCCACCCTCCACATAAATGGACAAATGAGATTGCGCGTTTTCCCTCCTCTCGAAAATCCAGGGGTGTCCCTCTCACCATGCCAAGAGAAGACCAGACGTCCTTTCTTTTAACACTTCCTTTGAAACACCAAAGTACGCTAATGGTGAAATACCGCTACTCTGATCTTATTAAAGTGCGCTAATATACATACAAGCGCAAGCAGGTTAAAGGCACATCAGGTGAAGTCAAAATTCCATTTCCCTTTGTATCAGTTCAAACGATATATGAACCTAGGGAAAGTGTTGTTTCCATATTGAATTTCCATCAATAAATGTATAAAAAGTAGTTTATTATACTCACATGCGTCTTTTTTAAAACAAACATTTGCAAATGGCAAAACTTTTTTCCATTTTCCATTTAATAGACTATCCCCCTAGTGCCCCTATAGCTACTCCATATAATCATAATTCAAAGCCGTTTAGACAACGCATAACACTACACTAGATAGGCAAAGCGCTTGCCCTTCCGGCTTCCAGTACGCTGTGCACATGTGCAATGACGTCAGTCCCCTTGCGGGTTACCTCCCCGGAGACAATATATTCTAACCAGATATACCAGGCGGCACGCTTGAAACAGCGTCCGCATCCAGGACAGAATATCCATTACATGAGGCCACAGGTATGCGCCTTCCCACCTTGGGGGGCTTTTCTACAACACTCCTAACATCCCTACTATTCTTTGTTTTATTTCATTACTTTTACAGCCTTATTTAATACCAATGAAAACACTATATAATATATATTATATATCATACACTATGCATGAGCGTCTACGACAAGTGCACATAGATGCACACACTCTACCTTACTGAGATATTATTTCTTTCCAATCATGTCCTCCTATCTTTACACTGCTGGACACTGGACAATATATATTTAGCAATTTATTTAGATATATATGTTCATGTACAAACCGGATTCCAAAAAAGTTGGGACACTAAACAAATTGTGAATAAAAACTGAATGCAATGATGTGGAGATGGCAAATGTCAATATTTTATTTGTAATAGAACGTAGATGACAGATCAAACGTTTAATCCGAGTAAATGTATCATTTTAAAGGAAAAATACATTGATTAAAATTTTCACGGTGTCAACAAATCCCCAAAAAGTTGGGACAAGTAGCAATAAGAGGCTGGAAAAAGTAAATTTGAGCATAACAAAGAGCTGGAAGACCAATTAACACTAATTAGGTCAATTGGCAACATGATTGGATATAAAAAGAGCTTCTCAGAGTGGCAGTGTCTCTCAGAAGCCAAGATGGGTAGAGGATCACCAATTCTCACAATGTTGCGCAGAAAGATATAATGTTGCGCAGAAAGTGATATCAGAAAGGTGTTACCCAGCGAAAAATTGCAAAGACTTTGCATCTATCATCATCAACTGTGCATAACATCATCCGAAGATTCAGAGAATCTGGAACAATCTCTGTGCGTAAGGGTCAAGGCCGTAAAACCATCCTGGATGCCCGTGATCTCCGGGCCATTAAACGACACTGCACCACAAACAGGAATGCTACTGTAAAGGAAATCACAGAATGGGCTCAGGAATACTTCCAGAAACCATTGTCAGTGAACACAATCCACCGTGCCATCCGCCGTTGCCGGCTGAAACTCTACAGTGCAAAGAAGCCATTTCTAAGCAAGATCCACAAGCTCAGGCGTTTTCACTGGGCCAGGGATCATTTAAAATGGAGTGTGGCAAAATGGAAGACTGTTCTGTGGTCAGACGAGTCACGATTCAAAGTTCTTTTTGGAAATCTGGGACGCCATGTCATCCGGACCAAAGAGGACAAGGACAACCCAAGTTGTTATCAACGCTCAGTTCAGAAGCCTGCATCTCTGATGGTATGGGGTTGCATGAGTGCGTGTGGCATGGGCAGCTTGCATGTCTGGAAAGGCACCATCAATGCAGAAAAATATATTCAGGTTCTAGAACAACATATGCTCCCATCCAGACGTCATCTCTTTCAGGGAAGACCCTGCATTTTTCAACAAGATAATGCCAGACCACATTCTGCATCAATCACAACATCATGGCTGCGTAGGAGAAGGATCCGGGTACTGAAATGGCCAGTCTGCAGTCCAGATCTTTCACCTATAGAGAACATTTGGCGCATCATAAAGAGGAAGGTGCAACAAAGAAGGCCCAAGACGATTGAACAGTTAGAGGCCTGTATTAGACAAGAATGGGAGAGCATTCCTATTTCTAAACTTGAGAAACTGGTCTCCTCGGTCCCCAGACGTCTGTTGAGTGTTGTAAGAAGAAGGGGAGATGCCACACAGTGGTGAAAATGACCTTGTCCCAACTTTTTTGAGATTTGTTGACACCATGAAATTCTGATTCAACATATTTTTCCCTTAAAATGGTACATTTTCTCAGTTTAAACTTTTGTTCCGTGATTTATGTTCTATTCTGAATAAAATATTAGAAGTTGGCACCTCCACATCATTGCATTCAGTTTTTATTCACGATTTGTATAGTGTCCCAACTTTTTTGGAATCCGGTTTGTACTTATACTTAATGACAGATTGTATTGCATATTCATTTATATTATCTTAAATCTCATAATTTTGTCTCTCCACATATCAATGTATGCTGTTATTATATCCTTGTAGATCCCTTGATAAAGGTCATTTGTTGACCAAAACATTGAGATTAATTATATGGCCCTACATTACATTACACAGTCTAGATAAAGAATGAATACAGAATGATGTAATTGCACGTTGTACATTAAAAGCATCACTTTAAAAAAAAATTGGTGCGCCATAGATTCTTCTGCTAATACGGACTGACACTTTGTCCTCTATGAGGACCCAACACCAATAAAAGGGTGTGCAGATCCCATCTCATTCCTATAGGATACTGTGTTGACTCCTCATGTGGTTGCCACCTCCCCACTCTGTGACTGGGCTATTATTTGAATCCTCATGCGGTTGTTACCTCACCATTCTGTAACTGACCACTATGTTGACTCATGCAGTTGCCAGCGCACCACTCAGTGACTGACCACTGTGTTGACTCCTCATGCAGTTCCCACCCTCACCACTCTGTGACTGACCATTGTGTTGCCTCATCAGGCGGTTGTCACCCTTCCCATAATGAAACTGGGCCACTTTGTTGACTCCTCCTGTGGCTACCACCACACCACTCTGTGACTGACCACTATGTTGACTCATCATGCAGTTGTCACCTCACCACTCTGTAACTGGGCCACTGTGTTGACTCCTCATGCAGTTGTCACCTCACCACTCTGGGACGGACCACTATGTTGACTCCTCATGCGGTTTCCACCCTCCTCATAATGTAACTGTGCTACTGTGTTGACTCTTCTTGCGGTTGCCACCATCCCCACTGTTTGACAGAGTCACTATTGTCCCTGTTTGGCCTTGACATAATTGTTGACATTTATTTTACCCTTCTTTTGATCTGTCAGAAGGATGGAAAAATGAGAAACACAAGGACCCTGTCTTTCGAGCAACCATAAGGCCTGTATCACACAGTCCCTATATTGCATCAAAATTTACTCATGATTTGGAAACCAAAAGCAGGAGTTAGTACAAAACACAGAAGACATGCAAATATTCCATATTCCAGCCGGGTATATAATGATCTGATTCTCTCTTATGCAGCTGGACAGCAGCCGCAGGAGCCCTCCTGAATTCAACAGTATTTATGTCCACAGGACAGCAATACAGTTGAATACTGTGCGGTAGATGGCAGTATTTTGTGCTGCTCTGTGGTCTTTGGTAATTGTAATGCTCAGTGACATACTATAGAGACCCTGTAATGGCGTGGGTACACGAGCTATGCCCTCAAAATTACACCATTACCCACTATATTATACAGCTGGTGTCCTGCTCTCATTGACAGGATTATAGATAACTCCAATCCAGACAGTTTAACCCATTACATGCCAGAAACAATACTGTCTCAGCATTTAACTGATATTAAGAATGGAGAGATGCACAAAAAGTAAAAAATAAATCTGTTTGTTTGGAATAACAAACTCGAAAAGCAACAGCAGAATAACTGGATTTTTCATGTTGTAACTACAAAAAAATAAAAAATAAATATATAAATAGTGAATGTGTGCTGAAGCTCAGCCTGGACAGCTGGTTGGTATTATAAAAATTCCTCCTCCTGATGGCCGGGCAAAGAATAGAGGTGTGTGCACTCAAAATGTGAGAAAGTGAAGTACGTGCAAATGTTCCGTCACTCAGTGGGCTTCCACCCTCAGTGAGTTCAGGCACCCCAGGGTCACCACGCCTGGGGCAATTCTGGAGTTCTAACATCTCAGCCCCTGACTTGGATAAAGCAGAGCCCTTGGTCTTCCAGAAAAGGGCACTAATGGCCCAAGTCATACACCCTAGGTATGCTGTGTGGTTCTCTGCTCTACATCCTGGCAGGGCTCGGTCCACCTGGAATCTAAGAACAGATACTATACTTGATCTTAGCCAAAAGGCCCCATGAACATGACCATGTTAGTTTTTAAGTCAGAAACCACCGATCTACAAAGCATTTATGCCTTGTGCACAGTGTGGACAAATTAACTTCAATAAGTCAGTGATCTGCGTAAGATGGTGAAGAATAGGACCTTCGCTCATCCTTAAATCTAGACTTTCAAATATGTGAATTATAGATGAAGAGTCATGTATGTGGTTATAGGTCTGGACGGAATGTATCTCATCAAGATGTAAAATACTAATTGTTTACACTGATTCTCACATGAGAAGGTCTCATATGAGTATCCCAGGAATCTCTTACAGATGCTAAATAGGAGTGTGAACAATAGGGCTCTACCCAGCAAATACATTGTGTAAATGAAGGACCATCTCAGGAGGCCAGAAAATGCTAAACTCTTGAGGAGGAGGTGGCACCATTATTCTTCCATTGTATATGGTAATGAGGGAAGCCAGATCTCATAATGAAAGGTTTTATTGATTATGAAGGTGGGACTGGGCGTCTCCTGGAGCTAAGAGGAGGAGCAGATAGCTATAGCCACCAAAGGGGTATAAAAGACCCAAGCATGGCTCAGAAAGCTGGAACTCCCCAGGAATTTTAATTGGATCACTAGCTTGCTGAGGAGAAGACACTGACTGGAGATCAAGTCCTGAGTGTGTGGAGGGTCCATGTCCAGTCACTGAACTGACTGTAAGTGGAAAGAATTCTAAGATATTGTAATCTGTGCTGTGTATAAGGACAATGTGTCTCTGTAATGTCTCCTGTGTATGTTTCCATGTAGATCTCCATATAACTCCCATCATAACTGGACACTGATTTTCCACCATTTATAATACACATTTTCTACACTTCTTCTTGTATTTTATTTCTTGCACTGAACCTTAGAATTAGAGAGGAGTGAATCGAATCCCACAAAGTGGATTTCCAACCGAATTTCTGGAATTATTCGAGTCGCCCTTAAGCTGAATTTCCTCGTACTTCGTGTCAGCGAATCGATTAATCCTGAAATTCAAACTTATCACCTCCACTTGCGCATGAAGGGCAACCAGCCTCCATCTTGATCGAAGATCTCGGCCGAAATTCAGCATGCCGCGAGATTACATCATCATGTCGGTCGCTGTGATGATGTAATCTTGCGCCGCACATGATTTCGGTCGAGATCTTCAAACAAGATGGCGGCGGACGGCCCGTCGCAAGCAAATGGATGCAGTAAGTTTGATGCAATGTTTTGTTTAAATGTTTATTTCACACTGTTTGTATATTCAGATGCCGTGATCATGTATGAACACAGCATCTGAGGGTTACATTGATGGGGGGGGGGGGCTATCGCTTTTTTCAAGAAATTCTCTCATCTCCACTTAGAATCAGACCCAGTAAGATGGAGGAAATTCTTACAATGGGAATAACTATTTCCTGGAGGTTCAGTGATGGCAGCAGTGACTGGTGATTGTCCGCACAGTAGTGTGTAAGTAATTGTACACGCAGTGTCCATACATGTGATAGTACATACCTGTAACTGTGCCGGGAACACGGACAATCACCGATCCTGACTGCCATCACTGGACCGCTCCAAAGCATCGATAATAGGAGGAAAGAAGATTACTGACAGGGGGAATCTTTAATTGGTGTCTGATTTGTCAATACGTTATTTTCCCCGTAGACACTTATTTCCAGCACCTCTATAGATATCTGTACATAGTAATATAATAAAGGTCTCTATACAGAAAGCAGTCAGTACAGTATATAGTAAATATCGCCCCAAAGTCATCTATTACACACAAGCTTAGAAGTGTCATAAAGCCGTCCAGAATGTCTTTTTAAGGTTTTTTGTGCCCTTATGACTGAAATAAATTTATCATTAAGAACATGAGCGACTGGAGGACAATCTGCTATTATTTATACTTCATTTAGATTCCATCATATTCCTGGCACTAGACCAATCTGATATAAAATGTGTATAAAATGCTGTACAGAAACAATGTCAATCAGAAAACAGATTCTAGTGATTTTACCATAAGAAATATGTGTCAAAGCCTCACTTCTCCACCTGAGTCCATGTGCCAGTCTCTCGGTGGTATTGGGATCCATGTACCAATCTGTAACTCCTCATCTTCCTTAATTAATTAAATAAAATGATAGAGAATACTGAAATATTACTTTATTATAAATGCATTACCAGATTCCTCTCATTATCTATAATGGCAGTGTCATGGTGTGGCTCACTGTGACTCGGGTTGCCATGTTTCCTCACATTGGTTGCTCTGGTGTACGAGCTATGGTGGATACCGTGTAGGCTGGTTCCCATGGGTAGGTACGGCAGCCTGTGTGCATACTGTTCCTTCTCTCCTCTCTATATTCAGGTTCTTGTGGGGTTAATGTCTTGGTCTGGGTGTGGTCACTAGGTGCTATATATTCCTGTTAGCTGTGGACCTGGAGGTCAGTCTGTCTCCAGATTTCCTGGGTGCAGGAGGTATGCACCTTACCTGGGGTTCTTCTATCTGCTCTGTCTGTGTAGTCACCTGAGCTGCCTTTGCAGTAAGTATGGCCACCAAGCCGCTATTTTTATCCAGTATTCATGTATATCTTTGTGCAATTGATTAGCAGTTTGCTGTTACCTGTAGTTCTACTAATCCCATTGTGTTTCAGACATGGTAGCGTGCACCTGCATTCTCAAATTACTTATGGAGGTGCTGGTTCGTTTGTTTTTCTTCCCTGTGTAGTCACCTACTGAGACCTCAAGGTTCCATGTCTTGTGTGCAGCTCTGTGTGTTTGCCCATGGACTGACCACATGAAGAACAGGCATCTGCTAGTCTGGTTCTTTGTCTTGTGTGCATCCTTGCCTGTTCGCCAATGGACTAACACTACATTGGGAACAGTCATTTGCTTGTCCAGTTCTTTGCCTTTGTGGAGAGGGCTCCTAGGTTCTGAAGAGGAGGATATCTAGTCTATGTATCCAACTCTGCCTATGAACGCCATGCATCCGTTCCACATGGAGTCCAGGCATTTGTTTGCCTGCTGGTCTGTGCAGCTCTGCCTGTGACCACCACGCATCTGTTCTGCATGGGGTCCAGACATCTGTCTTGTTTTCTGGTTCCCATTATGTCTTGCCTGAACTGTGTCCTGAGTTTGTTTGGGTTCCTGTTTGTGTGCCTGGGTTACAGTCCATTCCATGTCTGTCTGGACTGCTGGCGCTTGTACCAACATCTGTCTCTGCTTGTAAGTGGCCAAGTGCCCTGGGACCATTCTAAAGGTACGACCAGTGAGCCCTCGGCTAAGTTAATTCCCATCATCGGGGGCTGTGTGAAGTACGGAGATCGCTGAGTTTCCGCCCTCTCTGTTTGGCCCCAAGTCAATCCAGTGTGCTTGGTACAGTAATATTACCTACCAATTTACCCTTACTTGCTGGTCCAGCTTACCGTCATGTCATGATGTCTGTTAATAATGCATTCATTATGGACCTTGCCTTGTCTGTCTGCTTGCTTTAGTGTGTTATGCCTGAGAGATCTCCACTCCGCACTTCTGCCGTCTCTTAATAAGTTCCGTTCCTACAGAGACTCGGCTAAGATCTCACCAGTTGTATGGAGGATGTTGATCACTGACAATAGAGCAGAGAGGAGGCTGAGGCAGGTCTATAGATCCATGTTCTGAGAACCCATCCTGCTCTGCGATTAGGACTGATTTTCTTTGTACTTATAGGACTGTGGCAATTTTATTCTAGACTGATGATTGACCTATAGAGAAGACAGGCCATTATAAATAATTAAATGTTTGTATTTATAGTAAAGTAATATTTCTGTATAATGTTATGTTATTACTTCCCAGAGAACCCCTTTAGATATGGCCCATATACTGCCCTCAAAAAGCAATGCAGGTCCTGAATCCACAGCAAAACCCTTTGGATTTGCTGCCACAACTATTATAAACCTGCCATATAGAAATCTATGTCCCTTACAAAAGGGGACCCAGAAGAGACATACAATTGGTTTATAAGAACTTCTGGCCTCTTTTTCAGGCTATATACAGCAGTGTCCAATGAGCGTTATGTAGCAAAGAGTGAAGGAGGCAATGATGCTTTATCTATTGGACTTGATCATGTGACCATAGCTGTCCTGTTCAACTGAGACTTTATATATTATATTTCATGAGGGTAATTTCTGAAGTCAGTTTTCCGAGTCTGTGTTGAAGTACTTTGCACCAAACATCTCAAATGTCACAAATTGTGTTATTAATTTGTCTCATCTTTAAACCTAACCCTCTTGTCCAGAAATGTTGCTCCAGATTTCTACACCACCGCTCTACTGGGGGTCTTTGGGACATCGTTATGACTAGATATGAGTGAATCAAACTTGATTAAATAGAATTCGATTCGAGTTTCGGGTTTTATTTGATTCGCATCAAATCCGAATTTGCTCTCGATTTGTGGTAACAAATCAATTTTTTTCCTAAAATGGCTGCTGCACGTGTGAGGACATGGAGCAAAGAACTCTAGGAAGGCAGGATCACCCACAATGCCATGCATGCAGCCAATCAGCAGCCAGCCAGCCCTGTGATGTCACAGTGCTATATATAGCCTCGGCCATCTTAGATTCTGCCATTTCCAGTGTACTTGGTGCAGGGAGAGACGTCAGCAGGCGCTAGGGACAGTGCGGGGAAAGAATTCATTGTGCTAAAAAAAACTATTTACAAGTTCAGGGAAAAATTATTCAAGGTGTATGGAAAGGATAGGGAGTAGGGATGAGCGAACCCGAACTGTATAGTTCGGGTTCGTACCGAATTTTAGGGTGTCTGTGACACGGACCCGAACCCGGACATTTTTGTAAAAGTTCGGGTTCAGTGTTCCTCGCTTTCTTGGCGCTTTTTGAAAGGCTGCAAAGCAGCCAATCAACAAGGTCATACTACTTGCCCCAAGAGGCCGTCACAGCCATGCCTACTATTGGCATGGCTGTGATTGGCCAGAGCACCATGTGACCCAGCCTCTATTTAAGCTGGAGTCACGTAGCGCCGCACGTCACTCTGCTCTGATCAGCATAGGGAGAGGTTGCAGCCGCGACGTTAGGGCGAGATTAGGCAGTGATTAACTCCTCCAAAGGACTTCATTCAGAGATCGATCTGCAGCTGTGGATGATTGAACTGCTGCTATTGAATTGCTCACTGTTTTTAGGCTGCCCAGAGCGTTTTTCAGTCACTTTTTTTCTGGGGTGATCGGCGGCCATTTTGTGTCTTGTGGTGCGCCAGCACAAGCTGCCACCAAGTGCATTTAACCCTCAATGGTGTGGTTGTTTTTTGGCTAAATCCTACATCAGGGTGAAGCTGTCACACCAAATGCATTTAACCAGCAATAGTCTGTTTATTTTTTGGCCATATACTACATCAGGGGCAAGCTGCGCCTGTCACACCAAATGCATTTAACCAGCAATAGTCTGTTTATTTTTTGGCCATATACTACATCAGGGGCAAGCTGCGCCTGTCACCAAGTGCATTTAACCCTCAATAGTGTGGTTGGTCAAGCTGTCACACCAAGTGCATTTAACCATCAATAGTGTGGTTATTTTCTGGCCATTTCCCAGTCTAATTCTGTCAGTAAACATATACCTGTCACCCAGCGCCTAAATACTAGACCTCAAATTTATATCCAGCTAAATCTGTCGTTACTGCTGTACTGTTGTGGCTGGTCAAGTTATTTAGTGTCCGTCAAAGCACAGTTTTTGTTCTGGGTTGAAATACAATTCCCAATTTAGCAATTTCCTAATTTAGTGGTTTCTGCTGTATCAGGCCTACTTTAAATTTATCCCTAAAAGGGTATATCAGATACAAGGTGCACATAAGGTCATTCTGAATAACTTCACACACACGCTACTGTGCATTTCCAAGTCTAATTCTGTCAGTAAACCTATACCTGTCACCCAGTGCCTAAATAGTAGGCCTCAAATTTATAGTCAGCTAAATCTGTGGTTACTGCTGTGCCTGTATTAGTGTAATACGGTACCTAAATAGATAGCCAGATAGTGTTAGTTGTCTTTAAAAAAAGGCCTGAATTTGAATTCAATTCATTGGGTCAAATAATATTTTTGTTGTTGTGGTAAACGATAACAATGAGGAAAACATCTAGTAAAGGACGCGGACATGGTCGTGGTGTTAGTGGACCCTCTGGTGCTGGGAGATGACATAGCCGTTCTGCCACAGCCACACGTCCTAGTGTACCAACTACCTCAGGTCCCAGTAGCTGCCATAATTTACAGCGTTATTTGTTGGGGCCCAATGCCGTTCTAAGGATGGTAAGGCCTGAGCAGGTACAGGCATTAGTCAATTGGGTGGCCGACAGTGGATCCAGCACGTTCACATTATCTCCCACCCAGTCTTCTGCAGAAAGCGCACAGATGGCGCCTGAAAACCAAGCCCATCAGTCTGTCACATCACCCCCATTCATACCAGGGAAACTGTCTGAGCCTCAAGTTATGCAGCAGTCTCTTATGCTGTTTGAAGACTCCGCTGGCAGGGTTTCCCAAGGGCATCCACCCAGCCCTTCCCCAGCGGTGGAAGATAGAATGCACTGACGCACGTTTCCTGATGATGAGGACATGGGAATACCACCTCAGCATGTCTCTGATGACGAAAAACAGGAGCCAACTGCTGCGTCTTTCTGCAGTGTGCAGACTGAACAGGAGGTCAGGGATCAAGACTGGGTGGAAGACGATGCAGGGGACGATGAGGTCCTAGACCCCACATGGAATGAAGGTCGTGCCACTGACTTTCACAGTTCGGAGGAAGAGGCAGTGGTGAGACCGAGCCAACAGCGTAGCAAAAGAGGGAGCAGTGGGCAAAAGCAGAACACCCGCCGCCAAGAGACTCCGCCTGCTACTGACCGCCACCATCTGGGACCGAGCACCCCAAAGGCAGCTTCAAGGAGTTCCCTGGCATGGCACTTCTTCAAACAATGTGCTGACGACAAGACCCGAGTGGTTTGCACGCTGTGCCATCAGAGCCTGAAGCGAGGCATTAACGTTCTGAACCTTAGCACAACCTGCATGACCAGGCACCTGCATGCAAAGCATGAACTGCAGTGGAGTAAACACCTTAAAAACAAGGAAGTCACTCAGGCTCCCCCTGCTACCTCTTCTGCTGCTGCCGCCTCGGCCTCTTCTGCTGCTGCCGCCTCGGCCTCTTCCTCCGCCTCTGGAGGAACGTTGGCAGCTGCCGCCCAGCAAACAGGGGATGTACCACCAACCCCACCACCACCTCCGTCACCAAGCATCTCAACCATGTCACACGGCAGCGTTCAGCTCTCCATCTCACAAACATTTGAGAGAAAGCGTAAATTCCCACCTAGCCACCCTCGATCCCTGGCCCTGAATGCCAGCATTTCTAAACTACTGGCCTATGAAATGCTGTCATTTAGGCTGGTGGACACAGACAGCTTCAAACAGCTCATGTCGCTTGCTGTCCCACAGTATGTTGTTCCTAGCCGGCACTACTTTTCCAAGAGAGCCGTGCCTTCCCTGCACAACCAAGTATCCGATAAAATCAAGTGTGCACTGCGCAACGCCATCTATGGCAAGGTCCACCTAACCACAGATACGTGGACCAGTAAGCACGGCCAGGGACGCTATATCTCCCTAACTGCACACTGGGTAAATGTAGTGGCAGCTGGGCACCAGGCGGAGAGCTGTTTGGCGCACGTCCTTCCGCCGCCAAGGATCGCAGGGCAACATTCTTTGCCTCCTGTTGCCTCCTCCTCCTTCTCGGCTTCCTCCTCCTCTTCTTCCACCTGCTCATCCAGTCAGCCACACACCTTCACCACCAACTTCAGCACAGCCCGGTGTAAACGTCAGCAGGCCATTCTGAAACTCATATGTTTGGGGGACAGGCCCCACACCGCACAGGAGTTGTGGCGGGGTATAGAACAGACCGACAAGTGTTTGCTGCCGGTGAGCCTCAAGCCCGGCCTGGTGGTGTGTGATAATGGGTGAAATCTCATTGCAGCTCTGGGACTAGCCGGTTTGACGCACATCCCTTGCTTGGCGCATGTGCTGAATTTGGTGGTGCAGAAGTTCATTCACAACTACCCCGACATGTCAGAGCTGCCGCATAAAGTGCGGGCCGTCTGTTCGCGCTTCCGGCGTTCACATCCTGACGCTGCTCGCCTGTCTGCGCTACAGCGTAACTTTGGCCTTCCCGCTCACCGCCTCATATGCGACGTGCCCACCAGGTGGAACTCCACCTTGCACATGCTGGACAGACTGTGCGAGCAGCAGCAGGCCATAGTGGAGTTTCAGCTGCAGCACGCACGGGTCAGTCGCACTACGGAACAGCACCACTTCACCACCAATGACTGGGCCTCCATGCGAGACCTGTGTGCCCTGTTATGCTGTTTTGAGTACTCTACCAACATGACCAGTGGCGATGACGCCGTTATCAGCGTTACAATACTACTTCTATGTCTCCTTGAGAAAACACTTAGGGCGATGATGGAAGAGGAGGTGGCCCAGGAGGAGGAGGAGGAGGAGGAGAAAAAGTGGTCATTTTTAGCACTTTCAGGCCAGTCTCTTAGAAGTGACTCAGAGGGAGGTTTTTTGCAACAGCAGAGGCCAGGTACAAATGTGGCCAGCCAGGGCCCACTACTGGAGGACGAGGATGAGGAGGTGGAGGAGGATGAGGATGAATCATGGTCACAGCGGGGTGGCACCCAACGCAGCTCGGGTCCATCACTGGTGTGTGGCTGGGGGGAAAGGCAGGACGATGACGATACGCCTCCCACAGAGGACAGCTTGTCCTTACCTCTGGGCAGCCTGGCACACATGAGCGACTACATGCTGCAGTGCCTGCGCAACGACAGCAGAGTTGCCCACATTTTAACGTGTGCAGACTATTGGGTTGCCACCCTGCTGGATCCACGCTACAAAGACAATGTGCCCACCTTACTTCCTTCACTGGAGCGTGATAGGAAGATGCGCAAGTACAAGCGCACGTTGGTAGACGCGCTACTGAGAGCATTCCCAAATGTCACAGGGGAACAAGTGGAAGCCCAAGGGCAAGGCAGAGGAGGAGCAAGAGGTCGCCAAGGCAGCTGTGTCACGGCCAGCTCCTCTGAGGGCAGGGTTAGCATGGCAGAGATGTGGAAAAGTTTTGTCAACACGCCACAGCTAACTGCACCACCACCTGATACGCAACGTGCTAGCAGGAGGCAACATTTCACTAACATGGTGGAACAGTACGTGTGCACACCCTTCCACATACTGACTGATGGTTTGGCCCCATTCAACTTCTGGGTCTCCAAATTGTCCACGTGGCCAGAGCTAGCCTTTTATGCCTTGGAGGTGCTGGCCTGCCGGCGGCCAGCGTTTTGTCTGAACGTGTATTCAGCACGGCAGGAGGCGTCATTACAGACAAACGCAGCCGTCTGTCTACAGCCAATGTGGACAAGCTGACGTTCATAAAAATGAACCAGGCATGGATCCCACAGGACCTGTCCGTCCCTTGTCCAGATTAGACATTAACTACCTCCCCTTAACCATATATTATTGTACTCCAGGGCACTTCTTCATTCAATCCTTTTTTATTTTCATTTTACCATTATATTGCGAGGCAACCCAAAGTTTGATGAACATCTCCTCTGTCTGGGTGCCGGGGCCTAAATATATGACAATGGACTGTTGCAGTGGTGGCTGACGTGAAGCCTGATTCTCTGCTATGGGACCTCTCTCCAATTGATATTGGTTAATTTTTATTTTTATTCATTTCCCTATCCACGTTTGTTTGCAGGGGATTTACCTACATGTTGCTGCCTTTTGCAGACTTCTAGCTGTTTTCTGGACTGTTTTACAGCCTTTTTAGTGCCGAAAAGTTCAGGTCCCCATTGACTTCAATGGGGTTCGGGATCCGAACCCGAACATTTCCGGGAAGTTCGGCCGAACTTCTCGAACCCGAACATCCAGGTGTCCGCTCAACTCTAATAGGGAGGAATCATTCCACCGCATTTATGTAGAAAAGAGTTCAGTAGGAAAGGTTACAGCCTGGGTAATAGGAACAATCCTATTACACCTTGCTGCACTGACGGGGATCCAAATTACCATTATACAGCTCTGTAATTCCAGAAAACCGTTCTTGTTATTGGGGTGCAAGTGCTGTGTGATAACAGGGTTTATTACAATAATAGTATATTAGTTGGATGCACAGGCTGGTTGATACACTAAACAGGGTGCTCTCAGTCTTGCAGTGTCACCCCGCTGCTAAGAAAGATAGAAATTATGAAGGAAATGACTGGGCACACCTAAGATATTTGGAACTAGTATTTATTGAAATAATTAGAATGGTTATAAATCTAAAATGGCAATATAGAATCAAGGTATAGCTTAAGTTACTGCCACACTATTTGACAACATTCTGTCTAAAATAGAATAATTCTTAATGCAATAAAAAAAATTCAGTTTGATTGTGGTTGGGATGAAGCTGAATTGGTCATTCACTGTTGATACCCATCAGCCTCACTTCAACCCAACACAGGCAGAATAATAAAGTGCATATGATATATAATGTATTTCAGTGGAAAAACAGATGAAAATAAAACAATATATTAGCGGAAACAATACAATAAAAATCCGATGGCAATGGGATATAAAAACAGATGTTTCACTTGACTTAAAAGGTTCTAAGTATCCAGATGTATCAAAAGGCGCTCGCAAACACTTGCTGCCAGTTCAAAGTAACAAGATGATGTTATATAGTATATTTGCGGCAGTGAGGTATATTAATTTACTTAGTCATTGGCCCAGCGGCGTCCCGCTTTCGGTCCAGAATCAATCCAAGTAAGGCAGTAGATAATGAAGGAACACTCTTACCGATGTTGGAGGTTCTCACAAATGAGAGAAACCTCTGCCGTCCATCGAAACCTATTCCCGGCTTTCTTATTATCGTCAGGAGATTGCGGTTGATAGTGTGGATCACCTGTTTCCAGTTAGATCACCGCACGAGATCCCGCTTGTTTGAGTCCAGATGAAGTGTCCCAACCTTCCGGGTGGAGGTTTCAGACCGGCTGCGCTTTATATGTTAGTTCAGAGTTGTTCCTAGATGAAGTCAATGCGGTGCACTCGCAGAAAGTTATACTTGGGGGGTCAGACCAGACGCGTTTCGGGGTTAGAGTATCCCCTTCCTCAGTGGTTTATTACAAGGAAATATTTCTACGTCTTATTTGCCCTTGTGCGGTGCAGTTATATGTTGTAAAACCCTTTTTGCCATGTATTAGTCTCAAAAGAAAAATATATTTGCCATTCAGCGGTGCTGTGTCATGAGCATAAGGGTTTAGATACACAGCTCAGCAGACAGGATCAAACAAGATAGGATTAGATACACAATTCAGCAGGCTGTGTCATACAAAATGGGATTAGATACACAGTTTAGCAGGCAGTATCATAGAATATGGGATTAGATACACTGCTCAGCAGTCCGTATCGCACACAACACGATGTGTATCTGGCACACATACAGGATAGGATTAGATACAGACGTGTTTGGAAAAGCTTGCTGATTTCAGCTGTTTATCACACTCTAGAAATGGTGAGGGCAGAGCCTGTGGATTGTTAATGGTGGGATTAGATACACTGCTCAGCAGGCTGTATGACACAGAATAGGATTAAATACACCGCTCTGCAGGATGTATAACATAGGATTAGATACAGATGTGAGGGCAGAGCCTGTGGACAGTCAGTAATGGGATTTAGACACTGGGTGAGAAGTAGATTCCTGTCTGGCTGCAGAAAGGTGGACACAGGAGTTGTAGTGGGTGTGGCTGCTGCAGACCGAGCAGTGTGGGGGCGTGGCCAGCCTGTGACTCATCACTGTGCAGTGCAGCCAGGCTTGTGTATCAATAAAGTTATAAATTCAAAAAACAGAAGGGGAGAAGGTAAACAGATCTGCCAGGATAGTCTGATGTCTTCCAGGGTGGAAGGTAAGCTCCGACATAAAAAACAGGTATTGGGGGCTTATGTATGTATAGTGAGGGGTGTTAGAAGCACATAAAAAGAACTTTGATTTTTGGGACCTCTTTAACCCCTTAAGAACATGGGGCGTAGATCAGAAACTTTAGTATTCCTAAAATATATCTGTACCCCCCCCCCTGCACCCCTGAGTGATTTTAGCCCGGTGGGAGGGTTGCAGGGTTGCGGGCAGTGCGGCAGGTGGGATCGCGATTCCCCCGCCGCCTCCCCTTGAATAATCGTTGGTGGTTAGTGGGTATACCAGGGAGCCAGCACATTGCTGACACCCTGGTGAAAACAGCTGACATCTGCGATTCGATGTCAGCCATTTAACCCTTTCCATACCGTGGTCCGTACGGACCGCTGTATGGAAAAAGTTAACAGCCCAGGGAGCTCCCTCTCCCATCAAGGGGCTGCTGTGCCTTTGCAGCCCCCCGATAGAGAGGGAGAGAGCCCCCAGACAGCCCCGTCCTTACCCTTACCCGTCTGCGCAGTTCTGGCCACTACTGAGCAGACGGGGAAGGTTCCCATGGCAACAGGACGCTTTCTCAGGCATCCTGCTGTCCATGGTGCTGAACAGCTCTGTCTAAAGGCATAGACCTGTTCAGACAAAGTGTAAGTAAAATAAAGTACAAAACACTAAATAGTGTACTGTAATATACAGACATCAGACCCACTGGATCTTCAAGAACCAACTGGGTCTGGGTAAAAAAAAAATGTGAAAAAAGTAAAAAATAAAGTAAAAATCAAAAAACACTTATCACTGATTAAAAATGAAAAAAAAAAAATCCCTACACATGTTTGGTATCGCCGCGTCAATAACTACCTGATCTAAAAAACGGTCATGTTACTTTACCCAAATGGTGAACGGCATAAAAATAAAAAATAAAAAACTATGATGAAATTGAAATTTTGCCCACCTTACTTCCCAAAAAAGATAATCGCCCAAACACTGAAAAAACTATGGCTCTTAGACTATGGAAACACTAAAACATGATTTTTTTTTTTTTTGTTTCAAAAATGAAATAATTGTGTAAAACTTACCCAATATGTATACTTTTTTTATTTGTGTATCGCAGCGTTCTTATCGACAGGCTCTATAAAAATATCACATGACCTAACCCCTCAGGTGACCCCCATAAAAAAAAGCTATTTTTTGTCATCTTACATTACAAAAACTGTAATAGCAAGCAATCAAAAAGTCATATGCACCCCAATATAGTGCCAATCAAACCGTCATCTCATCCTGCAAAAAATGAGACCCTACTTAAGATGATCGCCCAAAAACTGAAAAAACTATGGCTCTTAGACTATGAAGACACTAAAACTTTTTTGTTTTAAAAATGAATTCATTGTGTAAAATTTACATAAATAAAAAAAATTGTATACATATTAGGTATCGCCGCATACGTGACAACCTGCTCTATAAAATTACCACATGATCTAACCTGTCAGATGAATGTTGTAAATAACAAAAAAACGGTGCCAAAAAAGCTATTTCTTGTTACCTTGCTGCACAAAAAGTGTAATATAGAGCAACCAAAAATCATATGTACCCTAAACTAGTACCAACAAAACTGCCACCCTATCCCGTAGTTTCTAAAATGAGGTCACTTTTTTGGAGTTTATACTCTAGGGGTGCATCAGGGGGCTTCAAATGGGACATGGTGTCAAAAAACCAGTCCAGCAAAATCTGCCTTCCAAAAACCGTATGGCATTCCTTTCCTTCTGCGCCCTGCCGTGTGCCCGCACAGCAGTTTACGACCACATATGAGGTGTTTCTGTAAACTACAGAATCGGGGCCATAAATATTGAGTTTGGTTTGGCAGTTAACCCTTGCTTTGTAACTGGAAAAAAAATATTAAAATGGAAAATCTGCCAAAAAAGTGAAATTTTGAAATTGTATCTCTATTTTCCATTAAATCTTGTGCAACACCTAAAGGGTTAACAAAGTTTGTAAAATCAGTTTTTAATGAGGGATTGAGTTTACTTTGAGGGGTGTAGTTTCTTAGATGGGGGTCACTTTTATGGAGTTTCTACTCTAGGGTTGCATCAGGGGGGCTTCAAATGGGACATGGTGTCAAAAAAACAGTCCAGCAAAACCTGCCTTCCAAACACCAAACGGTGCACCTTTCACTCTACTCCCCGCTATGTGGCCGTACAGTAGTTTACGGCCACATATAGGGTTTTTCTGTAAACAGCAGAGTCAGGGCAATAAAGATAGTCTTGTTTGGCTGTTAACCCTCGCTTTGTTAGTAGAAAAAATGGGTTAAAATGGAAAATTAGGCAAAAAATGAAATTCTCACATTTCATCCCCATTTGCCAAAAACTCTTGTGCAACACCTAAATGGTTAATTTACAAAAACCCAATTTTTAGGGACCAATTCAGGTCTGAAGTCACATTGCGAGGCTAAAATAATAGAAACCACCCAACAATGACCCCATTCTATAAACTACACCCCTCAAGGTATTCAAAACTGATTTTACAAACTTTGTTAACCCTTTAAATGTTCCACAATAATTAATTGAATATAGAGATACAATTTCAAAATTAAACTTTTTTGGCAGATATTCCATTTAAATTTTTTTTTCCAGTTGCAAAGGAAGGGTTAACAGCCAAACCAAACTTAATATTTATGGCCCTGATTCTGTAGTTTATAGAAACACCCCATATGTGGTCGTAAACAGCTGTACGGGCACACGGCAGGGCGCAGAAGGAAAGAAATACCATACGGTTTTTGGAAGGCAGGTTTTGCTGGAATGTTTTTTTGTTTTTTGACACCATGTCCCATTTGAAGCCTCCCTGATGCACCCCTAGAGTAGAAACTCCAAAAAAGTGGCCCCATTTTAGAAACTACGGGATAGGGTGGCAGTATTGTTGGTTCTAGTTTAGGGTACATATGATTTTTGGTTGCTCTATATTACACTTTTTGTGAGGCAAGGTAACAAATGGCTGTTTTGGCACCGTTTTTATTTTTTGTTATTTGCAACATTCATCTGACAGGTTAGATCATGTGATATTTTTATAGACCAGGTTGTCAGGGATGCGGTGATACCTAATATTTCTATTTTTTATTTCTTATTTATTTAAGTTTTACACAATGATTTCTTTTAAAGCAAAAAAAAAAATCATGTTTAGTGTTTCCATAGTCTGAGTCATTTTTTTCAGTTTTTGGGGATTTCCTTGGGTAGGGTATGATTTTCGCTGGATAATATGCCGGTTTTATTGGCACTATTTTTGGGTGCGTGTGATTTATTAATTTATATATTTTTTTTTTTTTTTTTTTTTGATCGCTTGCTATTACACTTTTTGTGATGTAAGGTGTCAAAATATGGTTTATTTTGCACAGTTTTTATTTTACATTTGTTTATGTTGTTCAACTGAGGGGTTAGGTTATGTTATATTTTTATAGAGCCGGTCGATATGGACGTGGCGATACCTAATATGTATACATTTTTTTTATTTTTTATTTATGTAAGTTTTACACTATCATTTTTGAAACAACAAAAAATCATGTTTTAGTGTCTCCATATTCTGAGAGCCATAGTTTTTTCAGTTTTTGGGCGATTATCTTAGGTAGGGTCTCATTTTTTGCGGGATGAGATGACGGTTTGGCACTATTTTGGGGTGCACATGACTTTTTGATCGCTTGCTATTGCACTTTTTGTGATGTAAGGTGACAATAAATGGTTTATTTAGCACAGTTTTTAATTTTTACGGTGTTCATCTGAGGGGTAAGGACATGTGATACGTTTTATAGAGCCGGTCGATATGGACACGGCGATACCAAATATGTATACTCTTCCCCCCCCCCCCCCCCCCCCCTAATTTTTACCAATTTTTTTTTCACTTATTTTTTTGTCCCACTTTGGGACTTGAACTTTTGGGGCTCTAATCCTTCACAATGCATTCTAATACTTCTGTATTGGAATGCATTGGCTGTATGAGTAATACTGTGAGTATATACTAATACAGCTTCCGGGACTGTGAGATCCAGGGGGCTGGATCTCACAGGCTCTTCACCGGAAGGCAGCGCAATGCCTTCCTTAGACATCGCTCTGCCTTCCATGTCATCGGGTCCCCCCCCCACAGCTGCATGGGGACCTGATGCTGCCGGACAAGGGGGTCGAGGGACCCCCCGGTGTTGTGACAGGATGCCCGCTGAATGATTTCAGCGGGTATTCTGTCACAATTAACCCCCGCTGCAATGTAAATTTAAACTTAGGACGTACCAGTACGCCCTGAGTCCTTAAGGGGTTAAGTCCTTTATGAAGTTACTCACTTAAAAAAATAAATTGTACTTACCTCATCCATTTGCTCGTGAAGAGACTGCCGTGGCTTTCTTGCTTGAAGATCCAGTGCGGCCTCTTTGTGCTCAAACGGATAAGTTAAGTATGATTTCTTTTTACCACCATTTCAGGGAAAATGTATTCATTACTACGAATCATGAGAAAATTTGGCTTTGCGGTGAATAACATTTTTCCTTAAATTCGAATCGAAGTCTACTTTGCTTTCTTTGATTTGCTTTACACTAGTTATGTAATCAATCAGTGAAACTGCCATTAAGAAAAATAAAAATTGGTGCAGAGTAAATACGACTTTAGTGATCAATGCCAAAGATGCTCCTGTGTGTGTCAAACAGAATTTGGTGACAGATTTATTTTTTTCCATGCATTAAATGTTTTAAGTATGCAGTTAGTATTTATAACATTGGTAAAAAAAAAATTATGCATGTTAATGACATTTTATATTTTAACTGTTTGTGTGTAATTAGGAAAAATAACCTTTTATTTTTTTATAAAATCTTTCTTTCTACAGGTGAAGACTGGATAAAAGGCTCCCAAGGTCATCTAATACTATCTCCTTATAGAATACATTATCAATCCCAAATTAGCAATAATAGAACTGAACATGATCTGTGTGAGATGTCTGCAAATTCTGAATATGGGAAAAATTTGAAAAATGCTAAGCTTTCTGTGCAAAAAGAAATTCAGAAAGATGAACGGTCATGTTCTGAAAGAGAGAAAACTTTTAATGATATCAAGTGTTGCTGAAAATCTGAGAATTCACGCAGGAGAGAAGCTATATTCATGTTCAGAATGTGAGAAATGTTTTAATCAGAAATCAAGTCTTAATAGACATAAAAATATTCACACAGGAGAGAAGCCATATTCATGTCCTGAATGTAATAAGTGTTTTAATCAGAAATCAAATCTTGATAAACATCTGAGAACTCACACAGGAGAGAAGCCATATTCATGTCCTGAATGTGAGACATGTTTTACTGAAAAATCAAGTCTTATTAAACACCAAAGAAATCACACAGGAGAGAAGCCATTTCAATGTCCTGAATGTGAGAAATGTTTTACTGATAAATCAAGTCTTAATAAACATCAAAGAATTCACACAGGAGAGAAGCCATATTCATGTCCTGAATGTGAGCAGTGCTTTAATCGGAAATCAAATCTTGATACACATCAAAGAATTCACACAGGAGAGAAGCCATATTCATGTCCTGAATGTGAGCAGTGCTTTAATCGGAAATCAAATCTTGATACACATCAAAGAATTCACACAGGAGAGAAGCCATTTCCATGTCCTGAATGTATGAAGTCATTCAAAAGTAAATATCATCTTGAGAGTCATCAGATAATTCATACAGGAGAGAAGCCATATTCATGTCCTGAATGCAGGAAGTCATTTAAACGTAAAGATAATTTTGAGACTCATCTGAAAATTCACACAGGAGAGAAGCCATTTTCATGTACTGAATGTGGAAAGTGTTTTACTGATAAATCAAATTTTGTGAGACACCTGAGAATTCACACAAGAGAGAAGCTGATTTAATATACAGAATGTGGGAAATGGGTTGGCTATAAATTAAAGGGGTTGTCCGGGATTTTAACCCCTTAAGTATTATGATGTAACTGTACGTCATAATGCCTGAGGGTATGTATCTGACCTGACAGGGAGTGAAGATTGTGTCGTGCCTGTCATTTAACCCCTCAGGTGCCCCAATCAACTCAGATTGCGGCACCTGTGAATGAAGGCAGAGAGATGCTGCGTCCTCTGGGTGCTGCCACACAGCGTAGTTCTGACATGCATTCAGGATGCAGTTTTTTTTTATTGTAGCTAGTTGAAATTACTTAAATCATTCCTTCTATGCAGAACACCAGGGGTTAACGAGGCTGCCAAACAGGCTAAATTGAAAATTGCATCCTGAATGCATGGCAGAACTGAACTGCCTTCCGATCGGTTGCCATAGCAGCCTGGATGCTGCTGAAGCGATCCATGCCTGCCATGGGGTTCTCCATACTGTGCTATGCACGAGGCACAGCTTAGAATGGAGAGAGTAAAAATCCTATTCACCCTAAGGGCTCTCGCACACAAATGTATTTTCTTTCCACGTCTGTTCCGTTTTTTTCAAACCGTATGTTGAACCTTTCAGATTAATGGGTCCGTAAAAAACAATGGAAGTTACTCCATGTGCATTCTGTTTCCGCATGTCCGTTCCGCTAAAAGATGGAACATGTCTTATTATTGTCCGCATTACCAACAAGGATAGGACTGTTCTATTAGGGTGGTAGCAAGAATATGAGGAGAACACATGCGAAGGAGATAGTAATAATCATATGCCAGTGCAGAGAGTCATATGTGGTAATACTGAATGGAGGCCAGAACGTGCCTGGTCCACTGCACACCACCAGTATGAGGAAAATGTGCAGGGATCAAGCAAGCACACAGCCTGCAAGGCTTTGTCAGCCTGTTTGGCAAAACGCGTTGGGCAGGTGAGGTGACACTGGGAAGGGGAACACTATCTTGTTTGATTAACTTTGTAACTTGTTGACAGTGATTGTAATTACATTCTGTAAATCCTGCGCAGTACTGCTGTTACATTTGCAGGCTGTTCCCTGCACATTTTCCTCATACCGGTGGTGTGCAGTGGACCAGGCACGTTCCGGCCTCCATTCAGTATTACCACATATGACTCTCTGCACTGGCATATGATTATTACTATCTCCTTCCCATATGTTCTCTTCATATTCTTGCTCCCACACTGGTTCATGTTTACTCCCCTTGCTATATGTATTTTTTAAGTGACATCTAATAAATAATATTTTGCTATGTTGTTGGACTCATGTGCTAATTTGTTGGGTATGCACACCAATTGTTTTTTAGGTTTTATTTCATGATGGAGGTGTGATCCTATTAGGTCTCATTATAGGCTATTATTGTTCTATTAGGGGCCAGACGTTACGTTCTGCAAAATACGGAATGCACACGGACGTCATACGTTCTTTTGTATCAGTTTATTTTTTGCTCACCTCAAAATACATGCGGTTGTGGAAGATGCCCCTAATCAGGGTTGATCACGTTAGCTCTACTGCTCCAAATTAATAGTAACTTAAGGGTTTTACGTGCACGGAAGAAAATAACTATGACACAAACTGGCGTCAAAGCTAATTCTCATTTATTACAGGAAATACAGCAGTTTATAAAGTCTTCAGAGGGGCGTTCCACCTGAGGCACGTGGCATTGTTACATTAGCTAAAATATTAAAATATGAAAAGAGAGAACACTTGGTATCTGCCCATTGTGCATTGTTTTACTAACTGTGGTATGTGAACTATGTAAATATCTAGCTGTAAGCGCCATCTTGTAATGGAGTTTTCGCTATCAGCAGCAAAGCATAGATGTCGTAGCAAGGAGGCGTGCTCTCTTGGGTAGGATGGAACCTTTGTGCTCTGGAGAAGATAAGGTGCTGTCTGAGAGCTAGAGTATGTGGGAGCTTTCTTAGCTGAATCAAAGAATGTAGTCCACATCTCTATCAGAGTCGTGTGCATGGTCCCTAATAGAGATCTATTAGGGTGAATAGGAGATGGGATCAAAAGATCCCATGTACTAGGCCCCTAAGGGCCATATTGGTATGGAGCCACAGAATAAGGAGGTTAGGTCATTTTCAGAGCACAATGAACGATGTGATGTCAAAACCTTGACAGAATTCTTTTTTTTTTTTTTTTTTTTAATTCGCAAAATACATTTTTTATAATACAAAACATGGTAAATGAAATGAGGACAAAAAAAATGCACCATATCCTGCAATTTTTTTTTTATGTGAACGGAAAAAAAAAGTTATGGTTATTGGAACGTGGGGAGTAAAAATCCAAAATGCAATATTGATGACTTATCCTCAGTAGGGGTCTGACACCAGGAACCCCCACTGATCACCTGTACGAGGAGACGGCTCACGCAGTGTACACACGTGCCTTCTCCCTTCTCTCTTCCTGCTCTCTGCTGTATGTCTATGGGACAGTAGCGCTGAACAGGATAAAAGGGAGACGGCACGTGCACAGTCCTCAAACAGCTGATCAGTGTGTTGGACCCCTGCCAATCTGATATTGATGAATTATCCTGAGAATAGTGTAAGTCATCCCAGCAGGCGTTTCTCTGTTCAGCACAATGTATTCTTTATTGTAGCATATAAATCAAAGGTTTTCAGGACGCATTTATGCCTGTCCAGCCTTCCTCAGCTGATGGATATGCTACTGTTGGGGCAAAACCCCCTCCTCTATAATTGTCGGGGTTCAAATTGAAGGTTTGTTTTTGAGCGCTCAGAGAAAGCTGACAGAGGCATCACTGAATCAGGTTCACTCTCTCCTTTATTAGACACCAGCATACATATTTAAATCACAGAAAATCATAATCAAATCTGGCACACTGCCAAGGGATGGAAATTAAAACTAACAATTGAATTGGTTATTCATATAAGGCAATACTTCCAAAATATACTAACAAGATACTCATAGTAATAGAAAAAAGCAAAAAGGTTTCTGTAGCATCTTATCTCAGGCTGGGTTCAGACCTGAGCGTTTTACAGCGCGTTCCTATGTGCTGTAAAACGCACAACAGGCAAGAACCAATGATTCCCTATGGGAATGGTTCTCACCTGAGCGTTTTACAGCGCGTACGATCACGCTGTAAAACGCCCAACGCCCCAAGAAGTACATGAGCTTCTTTGGGGCGTCTTGTCGCGCGTTCCCGGAAACGCGCGACAATGGGTGTTCGCTTGTCTCTGTATGCACGATTGCAAACGCCGGAGTGCTCCATAGCGAGCGCTCAGGTGTGAACCCAGGATCAGAGCTGGCATTCCTTATCAGTAAATCCTGAATCTCAGAAGGAACATAACCTCCTGAAGAATGTCAACCTCTGATGAGAAGTCGAGGGAGCTATTACCTTGGCCTTGTAGTTATCTATACATAAGATGAAGGACATATTTATAAAAAATATAATCTCATCCCTCACAATTCCTCCATTTTGATATCTCAGAACTGACATCTTAACCCAGAGGTACTTCAGATGGGATAGGTCCAACTGCCAACCAGAGGCCAGATTCCCTCACAGGAATTAAAGCAGTTCCCAAGACCTCTCCATAATCTTGGCAATTTTTCCTTTTGGAACAGAACCTGTTGGTACACATAAACAAAAGCTTAATCACAGCATATACTACTATTATTGTTTGTCTTGCCACCAGGGAGCCTCCACCCACCCTGCTGTGGAGTTATACTTTTGATCATCAGGCACTGGTCTTCTTTGTGAGACAAACTGCCAACAAGACATATAGTATAAATAAGTTCTTTAAAAGTCAAAGGGATTGCCAGATAAGGCATAGTTTTTGAACTCACAGGACAGGGAGTACAGATCCAACAGTCTTTAATGTTACTGTCACTGTCATTGAGTCCTCTAAACAGCTTATGGTGGTGTTGGATAAGTGCATTGTCCCAGTTATCCTTCAGTTGTTGGTACAGTGCCGTTGTTCCCAGGATTAGGACGGCCATCTTGCAGTGAGAAGCGTGTATCCAGTCAGGCTTTCCTTGAACCTTTACTGCTGTATGAGTAGTCAACAGGACTTGGAAAGGACCATCAAATCTGGGATCCAGGCCTTTTCTCACATGTCTTTTTATCCCCACCCAGTCTCCTGGTTTCAGACTGTGTTCCTTCTACTGAATCTGGAATGGAAGCAAACACTTGTTTATGGGTGTGCTCAAGCCTCTTTGTAAGGGCCGCATGTAGCTTGTTAGGCTATCATTGTTCATTTTGCAACTGTTGTGGAAAAATACAATCCTAATCTGAAGGGGGGGGGGGGGGGTGTGTGTTCCAAACAGAATCTCAATCCTGTCTGATGCAATAACTTCAAGGACACCATATCTGCACACCAATTTACTGACCAGCTTAGTTGCTGTGTTCTTTGCATTTGCTACTGGGAAAGTTTCCGGCCACCCTGAACAGAGATCAACACACAAGGACAAATTCATATACTCCTATCATAGGCAGTTGTATATAGTATATCTGCAGTCTCTGGAATGGGTAAAGTGGCCTGGGGGTGTGTTTGCTTGGAGTCTTCACCACTTGACCGGGAGATTGTTCAATGAACAGACCATACATCCTTATACAAACCGAACGGCTACTGTAGAAAATCCTGGAGCAATCCACCTTGCATTAACCACACTTACCATGGCACCTTTTGATGGGTAAGTGGGCTGTGGGCCTCCTGAGCCATAGCTGGCTATAGAGGGGGTGGTAGACACATTTTATCCTCCACTGGTAATAACAGAGTTAATAAGTTCAAGTACAGAGTCTTTAATTTTAATTGGCTGGCCTGTTGAAGGTACCGGCTGTCTCATTCCCCGATCCCTAAGTTAGGGTTTGGAACTGTGTCCACAGGGCTTAGGTTCCAGTGTATGAGTTTGTTCACCATTCGTACTTGCTCATACTGAAAATACGGGTGGACAGCACTCCTTGGTAATACTGCTTCGGGTGCTCGTCTCCAGGAGGGGTGGTAAAAAGACCCCACCAAAGCAACTGATAGATGTCAAGAAAAAAAAAAAAATGGAGACAGCACGTCCAAAAGGTGGAATTTATTCCAGATGCAACGTTTCGGCTGTGTGGTAGCCTTTTTCAAGCATGCATATACATCAGAAGGTGGGGATTAAATACCCACATACAAAACATGTGAGGGGGAGTGACCTGTGATACAATTAGCTTCATTGACATCAGCCGTTAGAGATAACATAGCATACCTTATCCATGATGTGCAGGTGTGGATGGGCGGGTAGCCTGTAGTATTGGGGCTATGAGAAATGCCATGTGGGACGCCAAGGGAAGTCAAATGCAGGTGGAACGCATCTGCGTTCCAACAACATGCTTCCGAGGTCGTCACTTCCGGTGCCGAACCCTCGTGGAAAGCATTTGCGTTCCAACTCGGCTCTTCCGGTAGTGTCAAATCCGGAATCGACGGTACGCCCTGTTACTAATATAATGCAACAACAATCACTGTATTTGCACAAAGGGTCGGTGTTGGCCGCACTTTGTGAGGGAGATAATCAAGAAGTAACAATAGTATTCCACGGCACCCGATCCGGAGTGGAGGCTCCAATACTGTGTGGCGCATGTATCTCTGATACACTTGCACTGGGACTTATGGATTCTTCACATGCTCAGCCCCCTCAATTTTCTTCACCATTATACGTGGGTAGGGTAAGAAACCCATAGAATATTTAGTCTATCAGAAATCGCCTTAATATACAGATTTGTGTACACGCCATGTCATGTCAGACCACAGCATCTGTCTATACTTCATTCATTATGCAACAGTATCTAAGGAAATTAATCTGTTTATGTTGGTGCATTATTTGAGTGTCACATAGGGACGGAGCGCCCCATGACATAGTCAAAATCTATTTTGCAGGTGGCTGGGGCACACGCAGTGTCCAATCTCTGCGCCTTGGCGGAGCATACTAGTTGTGCTCAGATATACTTATTTGGTGCATAGATGCATGTTTATTCCATTGCGCATACGCCAATTCTATTCTCTATTCCCAGCCCTTCATCCTGCGCATAGATACACCGCAGGTATACGCACTAAACGTTATTGCGCATGCGCCACACAGTATTGGAGCCTCCACTCCGGATCGGGTGCCGTGGAATACTATTGTTACTTTTTGATTATCTCCCTCACAAAGTGCGCCCAACACCGACCCTTTGTGCAAATACAGTGATTGCTGTTGCATTATATTAGTAACAGGGCGTACCGTCGATTCCGGATTTGACACTACCGGAACAGCCGGGTTGAAACGCAAATGCGGTCCACGCGTGACCGGCACCTGTATCCGGATGTCGCATAACCGGAAGTGCCGAGTTGGAACGCAAATGCATTCCACGAGGGTTCAGCACCGGAAGTGACGACCTCGGAAGCACGTTGTTGGAACGCAGATGCGTTCCACCTGCATTTGGCGTCCCACGTGACGTTTCTCATAGCCCCAATACTACAGGCTACCCGCCTATCCTCACCTGCACATCATGGATAAGGTATGTTATGTTATCTCTAACTGCTGATGTCAATGAAGCTAATTGTATCACAGGTCACTGCCCCTCACATGTTTTGTATGTGAGTATTTAATCCCCACCTTCTGATGTATATGCATGCTTGAAAAAGGCTACCACACAGCCGAAACGTTGCATCTGGAATAAATTTCCACCTTTTGGACGCGCTGTCTCCATTTTTTTTATTTTTCTTGACATCTATTAGTTACTTGCTCATACTGTCAGCAGTCAGGGAGAGGCTTAGGGATTGTTAGGAGGTTACCATTCCCTTCTCCCTAGCTTTGGGGCCTAGTTTGTTTACCTGTTGCTGTTTGTTTACTTGGTGTTCCTCTTATCCCCACTTGCCGTGACACCTATAGACAGATGTGGGGCTGTTTCTCTAAGAAAGCAGCCACAAGTTTTAACCTCCTGCCGTCACACTAACACCGATAGGCGTCAGGCGGCGGCACTCCCAGGTCTCAGCGACACCTATTGGCGCCATCTCGTGAGACCCGAGATTTCGCGTGAACGCGCGCGCGTTCACAGCGGCGCGCAGCTGAGAAGTTAAACTACAGCCTGCCAGCGATGATCATTCTCTGGCAGGCTGTAGATGTCGCATCAGAAAGGTATATTAGACGCTGTTTTGATAACAGCGTCTAATATACCTGCTACCTGGTCCTCTGGAGGTCCCTTTTGCTTGGATCGACCACCACAGGACACAGGCAGCTCTGTAAGTAGCACCAAGCACCACACTACACTACACCTCCCCCCCCGTCACTTATTAACCCCTGATCACCCCATATAGACTCCCTGATCACCCCCCTGTCATTGATCACCCCCCTGTAAGGCTCCATTCAGACGTCCGTATGTGTTTTGTGGATCCACGGATCCACAAAACACGGACACCGGCAATGTGCTTTCCGCATTTTGCCAGAACTATATAGAGCATGCTTTTCTTGTCCGCAATTGCGGACAAGAATAGGACATGTTCTATATTTTTGCGGAACGGAAGTGCAGATCCGTAATTCCGGATCCGAGCGGGACAAAGTCTGTCCCCATAGAAATGAATGGGTCTGCAATTCCGTTCCACAAAATGCGGAACAGAATTGCGGACATGTGAATGGGGCCTAAGGGTCCCTTATCACCGCCAGTTAGTTAGCTACTTGTTAGGTAGTTAGCGCCCACCGCACCGCAGTCACTGATTAGTCGCTGATTAGCGTCATCGCTGTTGCTAATCAGCACTAGTACTATACAGTATCTGTAAGTGATCAACACTGATCGCAACCAGATCTATATCAGTACATTAGGGTCACCTTAGGCTCTACAAAAAACGCAGTATTTGCCCGATCAGGCCTGATCTTGTGCCCACACTTGCGTTCAGTCCGCCCCAACGCAGTGACAGAATTTTCTGATCACTGCAAAAACACCGTAAAATCGCTGCGGCGCTTTAAAGATCACTTTTGAGGGGCAGGGCGAGTTCATAGAAGTTTTTTTTTTTTTGCCACAAGTTAGCGGAAATGGTTTTTTGTTTTGTTTAGTTTTTTCTTACAAAGTCTCATATTCCACTAACTTGTGCCAAAAAATAAAATCTTACATGAACTCGCCATACCCCTCACAGAATCCAAATGCATATAAATGCCGTGTGAAATCCTAAAGGTACTCATTGGAATTTGGGCCCCTTTGCGCATCTTAGCTGCAAAAAAGTGTCACACATCTGGTATCGCCGTACTCAGGAGAAGTTGGGCAATGTGTTTTGGGGTGTATTTTTACATATACCCATACTGTGTGTGAGAAATATCTCTGTAAATGACAACTTTTAAAAAAATTTATACAAAGTTCTTCTGAGTACAGCGATACCACATGTGTGACACTTTTTTGCAGCCTTTAGGCTTTACAGGGTTGCTCACAATTTAGCCGCCCAAAATGCCAGAACAGTAAACACACCCCACAAGTGACCCCATTTCGGAAAGTAGACACCCCAAGGTATTCACTGAGGGGCATAGTGAGTCCGTGGGAGATTTTTTATTTTTTTTTGCCAGAAATTAGCAGAAATGGAAACTTTATTATTTTTATTTTCCTCAGAAAGTGTCATTTTCCGCTAACTTGTGAAAAAAAATTTAATCATACATGAACTCACCATGCCCCTCCGAATACTTTGGGGTGTCTTATTTCTAAAATGGGGTCATTTGTGGGGTTTTTCTACTGTCTGGGCATTGTAGAACCTCAGGAAACATGACAGGTGCTCAGAAAGTCAGAGCTGCTTCAAAATGCGGAAATTCACATTTTTGTACCATAGTTTGTAAACGCTATAACTTTTGCGCAAACCAATAAATATACACTTGTTTATCAAAGATATTTAGCACAATAAATTATGACACAAACTTGTATAGAAATGTAATTATATTTGATCAATTTTACCAGAAAAAATTAAAAATACACTTTTTTTGAGAAAATTGCAGTCTATTTTGATTAATATCAGAAAAACGAAAAATCTCAGCAGCAATCAAATACCACCAAAATAAAGCTGTATTTGTGAGAAGAAAAGGAGTTAAAATTCATTTGGGTGCCAAGTTGCAGTACGAGAAATAAACTGTTAAATTTGTGAAGTGCCGATTTGTAAAAAAGGGCCTGGTCACTAGGGGGGTATAAACCTGTGGTCCATAAGTGGTTAATCCTGTACAACCTCTACAAATATCTGGATATAATACAGAAAACTATTATTACTACAACTATAGATCAGCAAATTAATTGTTAAGTAATATAGCCGCTGAGTTATTTAATAAAATGTACCTGTATAGCGCCACCTGCTGTTTGTTTTCCTTATTTCTCTATCCACCTAAGTAACATTACTGAGGAGGACGCACATGCTCACTTATATCCTTCATCGGTCACCAGCCCTTTCCATGGTTAGAAGCCATCACAGGTGCCGGCAGGAATAACATGGACAGGACGAGAGCTGCGGCAGAAAGGACATGCTCTGTGAGAAAGGACATGCACCTGAGCTGCAGCTTGAAATCAATCTAGAAGAGCAATTGAAGAAATGAATGGGAACATCATTGGATCCACATGATCTACAGGCTGGTTTTATCTTTGTTAGAAAGAGACTATTGTGTATTGTATGAAGTCCAATTTTCATTTTTTTATTAATTATAGGTTAATTCATTTAATTGTAGAGTAAGAATAGTTAAACACCCACCACAGATAACGATAGTCCAGACGGCACCACTCCCCATGTAACACGCTGGTAATAATAAATAAATGTCCTCTGTGAAAGTCGGGTATCAGGCGGCGATGCGGAGGGGCCTGCTTGCAATAGCGAATATAATTGTGCAATCGAGAAAATAGAAAAAATCTGCGGCACTCACCAGTTGCAGGTTTTCAACATATCATCACTTTAAGGCCCCATGCACACGGCCGTTGTTCACGGCCGTGTGCGGGCCGTGGAACCGCGGCCTGGATCCCTTCCTGTGAGCTGGAGCGCACGGCGTCACTGGTTGCTATGACGCCGTGCGCTCCCTGCTGCCGCCGCAATACAGTACTACACTGGTATGATCTATACCAGTGTATTACTGTACTGTGCCGGCAGCAGGGGGCGCACGGCGTCATAGCAACCAGTGACGCCGTGCGCTCCAGCTCACAGGAAGGGATCCAGGCCGCGGTTCCACGGCCCGCACACGGCCGTGAACAACGGCCGTGTGCATGGGGCCTAAGGGTCCATTCACATGTCCGTTGTTTCTTTCCTGATCTGTTCCGTTTTTTGCGGACCAGATCTGTACCCATTCATTTTCAATGGGTCCTGAAAAAAATCGGACAGCACAATGTCAGATTTTTTTTTTCAGGACCCATTGAAAATGAATGGGTACAGATCTGGTCCGCAAAAAACTGAACAGATCAGGAAAGAAACAACGGGCGTGTGAATGGACCCTTATTGTGACAATAGGTGCATGCTTTTACAGGGCTCGGGCGGACAAGCCTTTCATTGAAATAAAAAAAAAACGCCTAGGCGGTGTGTGGCAGCGACGGCCGTTTCGCACAGTGTGTGCTTCTTCCGGCTACCTGAATGACGTGCACAGGTGTGCCAGCCCATTCAAAGAGGAGCGTGAGGATTAACCCTGTGTGGGGTAACTGGATCTCAATCGCAATTAAAGGCAACACCTGTGTACGTATACAACTGAAACAAAATCAAATGAATACATTGAGGTCATTCCGATCGTTCAGACCTAGGGGGCCCATGGCATCTGTGCGGATTATCCATCTCGCTTCTTTCTGTAACAGGAGGCGATGCCTGTCGCCTCCTTGTTTCAAATGTGGTATCACCTCAATTCCATCAAAACCCAGGCATTTTTTGTTACCCCCGTGTTTCTGCCATACATGGTCTATTAAGCGCGGGCAGCCCTTCTTAGTCTTGATGGAACTGAGGTGTTCACGGAACCTTTCCAGCATAGGTCTTATTGTTTTTCCTATGTAAAATGACCCGCACTCGCTTTTGACTACGTACACGACATATGTGGTTTTACATTTGCAAAATTGCTTCATTCTGTGTGACACTTCTCCTATGGACAATTCTGTCTCGGAGCATGTGATCACAGAAGGAGCAATTACATCACCGATGATTCCCTGAGGGTTTTTTCACATTCAGCCATTGACTAGGAGACTGTTCACACTTCATGCGGCTCTTTACTAATTGGTCCCTGAGGGAATGCGTTTTCCTAAAGGCAATGATGGGTTTCCTGGCTGTAAATTTGTCTAAACATTTCTCACTTTTTAATAGATCCCAATTATCATAGATTATTCTTTTGATTGCATCGGCCATGGGGCTGTAATTAAACACAAATACCAATCTGTTGTCTTTTTCAGGTTTGTCTCCCTGATGTAGTAACTCTTTTTGTGTTCTTATACTTGCCCTACTTAAAGGGTTTCTACCACTTCGGTGTCACATATTTAGCTGTCAGACACTAGCGATCCGCTAGTGTCTGCTCTGCCCAACCATCCTAATATAATTGCTTTTGGGGCGGTGGTTTGGCTAAAAAAACTACTTTTATTAATATGCTAATGAGCCTCTAGGTGCTATGGGGGCATCATTAGCACCTAGAGGCTCCGTCTACCTTCAGAAACTGCCGCCGCCCAGCGCGTCCCTCCAGCCCGCCCATCTCCTCCTGAATGCGATCCTCCTTGTGAGCGCCTGTATTCGGCGCATGCGCAGTAAATGTCTGACAGCTTCCCTTCTCCACTGCGCCTGTTCCTCGGAGCACTATGGTGTCATCGCGCAGGCGCAGTGGAGATGTCTGAGCAAGGAAGCGGTCAGACATTCACTGCGCATGCGCAGAATACATACGATCGCATTCAGGAGGAGATGGGCGGGCTGGAGGGACGCGCTCGGCGGCGGCAGTTTCTGAAGGTAGACGGAGCCTCTAGGTGCTAATGACGCCCCCATAGCACCTAGAGGCTCATTAGCATATTAATAAAAGTAGTTTTTTTAGCCAAACCACCGCCCCAAAAGCAATTATATTAGGATGGTTGGGCAGAGCAGACACTAGCGGATCGCTAGTGTCTGACAGCTAAATATGTGACACCTAAGTGGTAGAAACCCTTTAAAGCCGCATCTAACATTCTAACTGGATACTCCCTTTTCACCAAGCGATTTTTTTTATTTATTTTTTTTAGTTCCGTAGCCTGTCTCATATAGCCTTCATTGCAGCTGTTAATGCATCTTAGTCGCATAAACTGCCCGTATGGTATGGCCTCCTTCACGCTACGTGGATGGTAACTTCCATGGTGCAGAAGGGAGTTTGAAGCGGTAGGTTTTCGAAAACCTTCTGTTATGATCTCACCATCACGAATAATGACACGGACATCAAGAAATTCTAAAATATTACCACCAAAATTCAAGGTAAAAAACATGTTCATGTCTTTCTTGTGATTTAAATATGCCACAAAATCTTCGCATGTTGCTTGACTTCCTCTCCACACCATGAAGACATCATCCACGTAGCGTAAGAATGTTTTATACCTATTGTCACAATAAAAGTGATGATATGTTGAAAACCTGCAACTGGTGAGTGTCGCAGATTTTTTTTCTATTTTCTTGATTGCACTAAGAATAGTTAAATGTGAGTTGATGGGAGCAGTGTCAGAAGCGGAGCAAAAGTATATAAAGAATCCGCAGAAAGGAAAATATTAAAATGGAAGAACATGACAGAATAAATGACTGAGTAGGTTACCCCGGAAAACTTCTGGCTGAGTTAGTTTGTAAAAGTAAATCTTTTATAAATTATCTGATAGGAACTATGAAGAAATTGGAAAAATTGCTTGCGACAGACAAGACAACTGTTTAGAAGGATGGTGGTAGTAGTACTAGTGGCAACTAAGTAGCAGGTAATGGAAGTGGCAGTAGGGGGATTAGCAGCAGCAACATGATAGTAGGAAGGCAGATGTTGGCAGCAGCTGTGTGTCACAGAACATGATGGGTGGAAGGCAGGCAGAGGCATGATGGTGGCAGTAGCTGTACAGCACACAACATGGTGGTAGGCAGGCAGACAGGAGCAGTGGCATAATAGGGCACCCTCTGAGGAGATCTAGTCATTGGCCTCAGAAGGAGTATTGTGAGAATATGCATGGAACTGCGACTCATTATAAATATAGTATTGTTTCTAAAATGGCAGCTGCACATGTTAGAAAGAGGAAGTAAGAAGCCCGGGACCGAGAGAGCACTCATAATACCATGCAGATAGCCAATCAGCAGCTAGCCAGCCCCTGTGATTTCACAGCCCTATAAAAAGTCTCCCCCTGCTCGGTCTCCGCCATTTTGCAGTAAACTTAGTGACAGGCACTAGGGATAGTGAACAGGAAAGACTTTATTTGCAAAAATTACTATTCAGCAGTTCAGGGACAGATTATTGTTAACCCCTTCATGACTGCCATACGGCTATATATGTACTATCTGCACATACCCCATAAAAGGAGATTCCTCATTTGCCGTGATCTACAAGAGTGCCGGTCACAAATGTCCTTCTGCCATCTTAACATTAGGACTGTCACGCCACCTGGTGTAGATCCCTCTACTGAATGTGGTAAGATCCACCCTTTTTTGTTTCCATTTATCCTGTGGAATGAGTAGGTGGCGTTTTCACTAAATTCATGTATTGTCTCACAACAATGTGGTTTATTTAAACCTTATTTTAGAATTAAATAGTAAAAGTTACGTTTTATTGACACCCAGTTCACATGATTTTCACCTTAAAATCTGTACTATTAGAATTTTTGAAGCAATTCTTAAAATGTTTAAGAACATTTCCAAAACCCAATTTTTAAGGACCAGTTCAGGTCTGAAGTCACTTTGTGGGGCTTTTATAGTGGAAACCCCCCATAAATGACCCCTTTGCAGAAACTACACCCCTCAAGTTACTCAAAACAAGTTTTAGAAACTTTTTTTTTAACCCTTTAGGTGTTCCACAAGAATTAAAGGAAAATAAAGATGACATTTCTAAATTTCACTTTTTTGGCAGATTTTCCATTTTAATCAGTTTTTTTTTCTTTAACACATAGAGGGTTAACAGCCAAAAAAAAAATCTATATTTTTTTTACTCTGATTCTGTGCTTTACAGAAACACCCCACATGTGATAGTAAATTGATATAAGGGCACATGGCAGGGCGCAGAAAAAATGGAGCGTCATATGGTTTTTGGAAAGCAGATTTTGATGGACTGATTTTTAGATGCCATGTCCCATTTAAAGCCCCCTGATGCACCATTACAGTAGAGTCTCCCAAAAAGTTACCCCATTTTGGAAACTAGGGGATGAGGTGACAGTTTTATTGGTAGTATTTTGGGGTACATATGATTTTTAATTGCTCTATATTATGTTTTTTGTGAGGCAAGGTAACCAAAAAATGGCTGTTTTGGCAACTTTTTTTTTTTACAAGATTCATCTGACAGGGTAGATCATGTGCTTTTTTTTATAGAGCAGGTTGTTGCGGAAGCAATGATATCAAATATGTCTACTTTCTTTATTTGTTTGTTTCAGTTTTACATAAAGCATTTTTGAAAAAAAATATGTTTTTGTTTCTCCATTTTCTGAATGTCTTATTTTTATTTTTTTTCTGCCAATTATCTTATCCAGGGGCTTGTTTTTGCAGAAAGAGTTGATGTTTTTATTGGTACCATTTTTTGGTACATATGATTTTTTGATCATTCATTATTACACTTTATGGGGCAAAGGTGACCAAGAAATTGGTTGTTTTTTGGAACCGTTTTTATTTATTAATTTTTACATCATTCACCTGAGGGGTTAGGCCATGAGACATTTTTATAGAGCGGGTCTTTACGGATGTGGCAATACCTAATATGTATACTTTTCCTAATTTATTTAAGTTTTACACAATAATAGCATTTTTGAAACAATTTTATTTTAGTGTCGCCATAGTCTGAGAGCCATAGCTTTTTAACTTTTTGACCAATCGTCTTAAGTAGGGTCTCATTTTTTGTGGAATGAGGTGATAGTTTGATTTTACTATTTTGGAGGGCATACGCCTGTCCCGAACCCGAACCCCATTGAAGTCAATGGGGACCCGAACTTTTCGGCACTAAAAAGGCTGTAAAACAGCCCAGGAAAGGGCTAGAGGGCTGCAAAAGGCAGCAACATGTAGGTAAATCCCCTGCAAACAAATGTGGATAGGGAAATGAATTAAAATAAAAATAAATAAATAAAAATTAACCAATATCAATTAGAGAGAGGTCGCATAGCAGAGAATCTGGCTTCACGTCACCCACCACTGGAACAGTCCATTCTCAGATATTTAGATCCCGGGACCCAGGCAGAGGAGAGAGGTCCCGTAACAGAGAATCTGGCTTCATGTCAGCAGAGAATCAGTCTGCATGTCATAGCAGAGAATCAGGCTTCACGTCAGCCACCACTGCAACAGTCCATTGTAATATATTTAGGCCCAGCACCCAGGCAGAGGAGAGAGGTCCCGTAACAGAGAATCTGGCTTCATGTCAGCAGAGAATCAGTCTGCATGTCATAGCAGAGAATCAGGCTTCACGTCAGCCAACATTGGAACAGTCCATTGGCATATATTTAGGCCCAGGCACCCAGGCAGAGGAGAGAGGTCCCGTAACAGAGAATCTGGCTTCATGTCAGCAGAGAATTAGTCTGCATGTCATAGCAGAGAATCATGCTTCACGTCAGCCAACATTGGAACAGTCCATTGGCATATATTTAGGCCCCGGCACCCAGACAGAGGAGAGGTTCATTCAACTTTGGGTAGCCTCGCAAAATAATGGTAAAATGAAAATAAAAATAGAATTGAATGAAGAAGTGCCCTGGAGTACAATAATATATGGTTAAGGGGAGGTAGTTAATGTCTAATCTGCACAAGGGATGGACAGGTCCTGTGGGATCCATGCCTGGTTCATTTTTATGAACGTCAGCTTGTCCACATTGGCTGTAGACAGGCGGCTGCGTTTGTCTGTAATGACGCCCCCTGCCGTGCTGAATACACGTTCAGACAAAACGCTGGCCTCCGGGCAGGCCAGCACCTCCAAGGCATAAAAGGCTAGCTCTGGCCACGTGGACAATTTAGAGACCCAGAAGTTGAATGGGGCCGAACCATCAGTCAGTACGTGGAGGGGTGTGCACACGTACTGTTCCACCATGTTAGTGAAATGTTGCCTCCTGCTAACACGTTGCGTATCAGGTGGTGGTGCAGTTAGCTGTGGCATGTTGACAAAACTTTTCCACATCTCTGCCATGCTAACCCTGCCCTCAGAGGAGCTGGCCGTGACACAGCTGCCTTGGCGACCTCTTGCTCCTCCTCTGCCTTGCCCTTGGGCTTCCACTTGTTCCCCTGTGACATTTGGGAATGCTCTCAGTAGCGCGTCTACCAACGTGCGCTTGTACTCGCGCATCTTCCTATCACGCTCCAGTGCAGAAAGTAAGGTGAGCACATTGTCTCTGTACCGTGGATCCAGCAGGGTGGCAACCCAGTAGTCCGCACACATTAATATGTGGGCAACTCTGCTGTCCTTGCGCAGGCACTGCAGCATGTAGTCGCTCATGTGTGCCAGGCTGTCCAGAGGTAAGGACAAGCTGTCCTCTGTGGGAGGCGTATCGTCATCGCCCTGCGTTTCCCCCCAGCCACGCACCAGTGATGGGCCCGAGCTGCGTTGGGTGCCACCCCGCTGTGACCATGCTTCATCCTCATCCTCCTCCACCTCGTCCTCCTCGTCCTCCAGTAGTGGGCCCTGGCTGGCCACATTTGTACCTGGCCCCTGCTGTTGCAAAAAACCTCCCTCTGAGTCACTTCGAAGAGACTGGCCTGAAAGTGCGTCATCGCCACTGGCCATGTTGGTGGAGTACTCGAAACAGCGCAACAGGGCACACAGGTCTCGCATGGAGGCCCAGTCATTGGTGGTGAAGTGGTGCTGTTCCGCAGTGCAACTGACACAGTCTGCTCGAAAAAGTCTGTCCAGCATGTGCAAGGTGGAGTTCCACCTGGTGGGCACGTCGCATATGAGGCGGTGAGCGGGAAGGCCGAAGTTACGCTGTAGCGCAGAAAGGCGAGCAGCGGCAGGATGTGAACGCCGGAAGCGCAATCAGACGGCCCGCACTTTATGCAGCAGCTCTGACATGTCGGGGTAGTTGTGAATGAACTTCTGCACCACCAAATTTAGCACATGCGCCAGGCAAGGGATGTGCGTCAAACCGGCTAGTCCCAGAGCTGCAACGAGATTTCGACCATTATCGCACACCACCAAGCCGGGCTTGAGGCTCACCGGCAGCAACCACTCGTCGGTCTGATGTTCTATACCACGCCACAACTCCTGTGCGGTGTGGGGCCTGTCCCCCAAACATATGAGTTTCAGAATGGCCTGCTGACGTTTACCCCGGGCTGTGCTGAAGTTGGTGGTGAAGGTGTGTGGCTGACTGGATGAGCAGGTGGAAGAAGAGGAGGAGGAAGCCGAGAAGGAGGAGGTGGCAACAGGAGGCAAAGAATGTTGCCCTGCGATCCTTGGCGGCGGAAGGACGTGCGCCAAACAGCTCTCCGTCTGGGGCCCAGCTGCCACTACATTTACCCAGTGTGCAGTTAGGGAGATATAGCGTCCCTGGCCGTGCTTACTAGTCCACGTATCTGTGGTTAGGTGGACCTTGCTACAGATGGCGTTGCGCAGTGCACACTTGATTTTATCGGATACTTGGTTGTGCAGGGAAGGCACGGCCTTCTTGGAGAAGTAGTGGCGGCTGGGAACAACATACTGTGGGACAGCAAGCGACATGAGCTGCTTGAAGCTGTCTGTGTCCACCAGCCTAAATGACAGCATTTCATAGGCCAGTAGTTTAGAAATGCTGGCATTCAGGGCCAGGGATCGAGGGTGCTAGGTGGGAATTTACGCTTTCTCTCAAATGTTTGTGAGATGGATAGCTGAACGCTGCCGTGTGACATGGTTGGGATGCTTGGTGACGGAGGTGGTGGTGTTGGTGGTACATCCCCTGTTTGCTGGGTGGCAGGTGCCAACGTTCCTCCAGAGGCGGAGAAAGAGGCCGAGGCGGCAGCAGCAGAAGAGGCCGAGGCGGCAGCAGCAGAAGAGGCCGAGGCGGCAGCAGCAGAAGAGGTAGCAGGGGGAGCCTGAGTGACTTCCTTGTTTTTACGGTGTTTACTCCACTGCAGTTCATGCTTTGCATGCATGTGCCTGGTCATGCAGGTTGTGCTAAGGTTCAGAACGTTAATGCCTCGCTTCAGGCTCTGATGGCACAGCGTGCAAACCACTCGGGTCTTGTCGTCAGCACATTGTTTGAAGAAGTGCCATGCCAGGGAACTCCTTGAAGCTGCCTTTGGGGTGCTCGGTCCCAGATGGCGGCGGTCAGTAGCAGGCGGAGTCTCTTGGCGACGGGTGTTCTGCTTTTGCCCACTGCTCCCTCTTTGGCTACGCTGTTGGCTCGGTCTCACCACTGCCTCTTCCTCCGAACTGTGAAAGTCAGTGGCACGACCTTCATTCCATGTGGACCTCATCGTCCCCTGCATCGTCTTCCACCCAGTCTTCCTCCCTGACCTCCTGTTCAGTCTGCACACTGCAGAAAGACGCAGCAGTTGGCACCTGTGTTTCGTCATCATCAGAGACGTGCTGAGGTGGTATTCCCATGTCCTCATCATCAGGAAACATAAGTGGCTGTGCGTCAGTGCATTCTATGTCTTCCACCGCTGGGGAAGGGCTAGGTGGATGCCCTTGGGAAACCCTGCCAGCGGAGTCTTCAAACAGCATAAGAGACTGCTGCATAACTTGAGGTTCAGACAGTTTCCCTGGTATGCATGGGGGTGATGTGACAGACTGATGGGCTTGGTTTTCAGGCGCCATCTGTGCGCTTTCTGCAGAAGACTGGGTGGGAGATAATGTGAACGGGCTGGATCCACTGTCAGCCACCCAATTGACTAATGCCTGTACCTGCTCAGGCCTTACCATCCTTAGAACGGCATTGGGCCCCACCATATATCGCTGTAAATTCTGGCGGCTACTGGGACCTGAGGTAGTTGGTACACTAGGACGTGTGGATGTGGCAGAACGTCCACGTCCTCTCCCAGCACCAGAGGGTCCACTAACACCACCACGACCATGTCCACGTCCGCGTCCCTTACTAGATGTTTTCCTCATTGTTATCGTTCACCACAACAACAAAAATATTATTTGGCCCAATGTATTGAATTCAAATTCAGGCCTTTTTTTACAGACACCTAACACTATCTGGCTATCTATTTAGGTACCGTATTACACTAATACAGGCACAGCAGTAACCACAGATTTAGCTGACTATAAATTTGAGGCCTATTATTTAGGCGCTGGGTGACAGGTATAGGTTTACTGACAGAATTAGACTTGGAAATTGCACAGTAGCGTGTGTGGGAAGTTATTCAGAATTACCCTATGTGCACCTTGAATCTGATAAACTCTTTTAGGGATGCATTTAAGGTAGGCCTGATACAGCAGAAACCACTAAATTAGGAAATTGCTAAATTGGGAATTGTATTTCAACCCAGAACAAAAAATGTGCTTTGACGGACACTAAATAACTTGACCAGCCACACCAGTAATGACAGATTTAGCTGGATATAAACTTGAGGCCTAGTATTTAGGCGCTGGGTGATAGGTATACGTTTACTGACAGAATTAGACTGGGATATGGCCAAAAAATAACCTCATTATTGATGGTTAAATGCACTTGGTGTGACAGCTTGACCAACCACACTACTGAGGGTTAAATGCACTTGGTGACAGGCGCAGCTTGCCCCTGATGTAGTATATGACCTAAAAATAAACAGACTATTGCTGGTTAAATGCACTTGGTGTGACAGCTTCACACTGATGTATGATTTAGCCAAAAAACAACCACACCATTGAGGGTTAAATGCACTTGGTGACAGCTTGCCCCTGATGTAGTATATGGCCAAAAAATAAACAGACTATTGCTGGTTAAATGCACTTGGTGTGACAGCTTCACCCTGATGTAGGATTTAGCCAAAAAACAACCACACCTTTGAGGGTTAAATGCACTTGGTGACAGGCGCAGCTTGCCCCTGATGTAGTATATGGCCAAAAAATAACCAGACTATTGCTGGTTAAATGCACTTGGTGTGACAGCTTCACCCTGATGTAGGATTTAGCCAAAAAACAACCACACCATTGAGGGTTAAATGCACTTGGTGGCAGCATGTGCTGGCACACCACAAGACACAAAATGGCCGCCGATCACCCCAGAAAAAAGTGACTGAAAAATGCTCTGGGCAGCCTAAAAACAGTGATCAATTCAATAGCAGCAGTTCAATCATCCACAGCTGCAGATCGATCACTGTATGGAGTCTTTTGAAGGAGTTAATCAGCCTAATCTCGCCCTACTGTCGTAGCTGCAACCTCTCCCTACGCTAATCAGAGCAGAGTGACGGGCGGCGCTATGTGACTCCAGCTTAAATAGAGGCTGGGTCACATGGTGCTCTGGCCAATCACAGCCATGCCAATAGTAGGCATGGCTGTGATGGCCTCTTGGGGCAAGTAGTATGACGCTTGTTGATTGGCTGCTTTGCAGCCTTTCAAAAAGCGCCAAGAAAGCGACGAACCCCGAACCCGGACTTTTACGAAAATGTTCGGGTTTGGGTCCGTGTTACGGACACCACAAAATTCGGTACGAACCCGAACTATACAGTTCGGGTTCGCTCATCCCAAATGTTGGGGCTTATTTTTTGTGGGATGAGGTGACAGTTTTATTGGTACCATATTGTAGGACATGTGCCTTTTTGATCGCTTAGTGTTGCACTTTTTGTGATGTGGTGACAAAAATAGGACGGGGTAGATCATGTGATTATATTTATAGATTCAGTCGTCACGGATGCGGTGATACCTATAATGTGTAGTTTATTATTATTTTTTTCATTTTTGAATCTCTTATAAATGAGAGTGAACACGGCCAGGATGTATGGAGCATGGCCGGTACAGATGGGGCACTCAGACACCAGGGAGCAGAAGGCAGGACATCAAGGGGAGGCACAATGCGTGGCATGGAGCAGCAAGTGCCTGATTTCAGGTTCCGATCTGAAGATCCCATTGGTTAGTCTGCACTTAGTCAGACTAACCAATCGGAGCGATCGCCGGCAAGGGACCACTCGGATTGGTCCCTTGCAGGCATTACTGGACTGTACATTGTCCGTGACAGTGGCAGTTCAGGGGCAGAAACTTTAACCCAAGTGTTTTGCAGCGCTTGGATTAGAAAGCTCCCATGACATTTATACATGTATATGGGGCGCTCTCCCAAACTACTACAAATTGCGGTGAGACGAAGTTGGATAGGGGACACTTTCCCACACCTGAGTACGGACGTCTGCCACTGAAAGTCCATACAGTGAACACGACTGGGTACCTTCCTATAGTCGATACTATATTCCCTTCAAGTTCATTGAAGTCCCCTGATGATTTCCGGCAATTTGGGACGAAACATGTCATGTAGGGCTGTGAAAATAAGGTTTATTTAGAGATTAGACCCCAATACAGGGACAGGTTCCGTGTGGGGGCGCCCCTATCGGGGTGGGTATTCTGTGTCTGTTAGGCAGGTGACCTGTTTAGCCCCAAACCCTCCTTCCAGGTAGGGCTTTACTTTCAGGGCACAACAGGAGATTCCTCATTTGCCTTAAACTACAAGAGTGCCGGTCACAAGTGTCCTTCTGCCATCTTAACATTAGGACTATCACGCCACCTGCTATAGATCCCTCTACTGTGTGTGGTAAGATCCACTCTTTTTCTTTTCCATTTATCCTGTGGAATAAAGTAGGTGGCGTTTTCACTAAATTCGCATTATGTCTCACAACAATGTGGTTTATTTAAACCTTATTTTAGAATTACATAGTAAATTATGTTCTATTGATACCCAGTTCACATGATTTTCTGATATATTGTTTGGGTTGTGATCTAACACCTCTGCACGCTCATCCTTAGTGCGGAAGGTATCATTGATAACTCGAGTTCTATTATACATAAGTTTATCCGTTAATCCCTAATTGTAGAGTTGGTGTGAAATTGCGGCCTGATACTACAAGTTTTGGGGTGTTTACTTTTTTAATTTTTTAAATATAAGTATATCCATTCATCCTTGTTTCAGTGGTGAAATTGTGGCCTGACACTATTGCTCTTTTACTCTTACAGTTACAGTATGGTATGTCCGACAGACAGGTGCCAGGGCCTTCTAAGGGAACGGGCAGTGCTCAAAATGTTGCTGGAGCTGGCAGAAGTACCAGCAGAAGAAAGGAGAATGGTAGCAGCAGTCTCTGGGACAGGCCAGAGCTGCCATTGTTATCCAGCAGTCGTGTTTTGACCAGCAATCCAGAAGTCCTTGAATGGAGTCAACCATTCAAGGACATTTTTTTGTCTTCAACTTTGTCGCAAGTGACATCCGACACCCCCAGCTAGGAGTCAGTGGGTTCCTATGACACCACACTTTCATTTTATGTTCCTTCTTCTTGAGAAGTATTTGCAGTCAGCTCGACTCAACTTTTCAGTGAGGACAAGCTTCTAGAGGACAGTCAGCAGCTACTACCCAGCCAAGATGTGGAATAGAGATCCACTGCTTCCTCCGGTAGGCTGGCAAGTAGTAAGGATGATGTTGGGAGTGGTCAGGCATGTGGCCCTGAGACTGGTGAGGGTGACATCAGTGATGTGCAGACAGTGCTGGATGATGTAGCTGATCGCATATGGGAGCTGGGTGAAGAGGTGGCTTCCTCATCATTAGGAGAAGAGGGTGTCAGCTTGTGCGTGAGGCAAAGGCTGAGACAACGGGGTGGTAGCGTGGTCATGAGTCAGCAAGCTGGCAGCAGTGTGAGATCTGGAGCCAAACGTGCCAAGGGAAGACCGTCTACTATACAGGAGCCTACCTGTCTGGAAATAAGTGGCGGTGCATGGGTTCACAAAAGCAGCGGTAGCAAACAGTCAGCTGTGTTTCCTTCCCATCATCTACTGGTCCTGATGCTCCTGCTCCTTCTTCTACTCCTTATCACTCATTTTGTCAGCAATCGATTATTAAGGTATGATGGTGAAGAATAGGACCTTCGCTCATCCTTAAATCTAGACTTTCAAATATGTGAATTATAGATGAAGAGTCATGTGGTTATATGTCTGGATGGAATGTATCTCATCAAGATGTAAAATACTAATTGTTTACACTGATTCTCACATGAAAAGGTCTCATATGAGTATCCCAGGAATCTCTTACAGATGCTAAATAGGAGTGTGAACAATAGGGCTCTACCCAGCAAATTCATTGTGTAAATGAAGGACCATCTCAGGAGGCCAGAAAATGCTAAACTCTTGAGGAGGAGGTGGCACCATTATTCTTCCATTGTATATAGTAATGAAGGAAGCCAGATCTCATAATGAAAGGTTTAATTGATTATGAAGGTGGGACTGGGCGTCTCCTGGAGCTAAGAGGAGGAGCAGATAGCTATAGTCACCAAAGGGGTATAAAAGACCCAAGCATGGCTCAGAAAGCTGAAACTCACCAGGAACTTTACTTGAATCACTAGCTTGCTAAGGAGAAGACACTGACTGGAGATCAAGTCCTGAGTGTGTGGAGGGTCCATGTCTGGTAAGTGTCACTGAACTGAATGTAAGTGGAAAGAATATTGTAATCTATGCTGTGTATAAGGACAATGTGTCTCTGTCTGTAATGTCTCTTGTGTATGTCTCCATGTAGATCTCCATATAACTTCCATCATAACTGGACACTGATTTTCCACCATTTATAATACACATTTTCTACACTTCTTCTTGTATTTTATTTCTTGCACTGAACCTTAGAATTAGAGAGGAGCGAATTGAATCCCACAAAGTGGATTTCCAACCGAATTTGTGGAATTATTCGATTCGCCTTAAAGCTGAATTTCCTCGTACTTCGTGTCAGCGATCAATTAATCCTGACATTCAAACTTACCACCTCCATCATTTGCGCATGAAGGGCAACCAGCCTCCATCTTGATCGAAGATCTCGGCCGACATCCAGTGCGCCGCGAGATTACATCATCATGCCGGTCGCTGTGATGATGTAATCTTGCGCCGCACATGATTTCGGCCGAGATCTTCAAACAAGATGGCGGCGGACGGCCCGTCGCAAGCAAATGGATGCAGTAAGTTTGATGCAATGTTTTTTTTAAATGTTTATTTCACACTGTTTGTAAATTCAGATGCCGTGATCATGTATGAACACAGCATCTGAGGGTTACATTGATGGGGGGGGAGGCACTATCGCTATTTTCAAGAAATTCTCTTATCTCCACTTAGAATCAGACCCAGTAAGAGGGAGGAAATTCTTACAATGGGAATAACTCTTTCCTGGAGGTTCAGTGATGGCAGCAGTGACTGGTGATTGTCCGCACAGTAGTGTGTAAGTGATTGTACACGCAGTGTCCATACATGTGATAGTACATACCTGTAACTGTGCCGGGAACATGGACAATCACCGATCCTGACTGCCATCACTGGACCGCTCCAAAGCATCAATAATAGGAGCAAAGAAGATTACTGACAGGGGGAATCTTTAATTGGTGTCTGATTTGTCAATACGTTATTTTCACCGTAGACACTTTTATTTCCAGCACCTCTATAGATATCTGTACATAGTAATATAATAAAGGTCTCTATACAGAAAGCAGTCAGTACAGTATATAGTAAATATCGCCCCAAAGTCATCTATTACACACATTAGAAGTGTCATAAAGCCGCCAAGAATGTTTTTTTGTGTCCTTATGACTTGAATAAAATCTTCATTCAGAACATGAGCGACTGGAGGACAATCTGCTATTATTTATACATCATTTAGATTCCATCTATTTCCAGGCACTAGACCAATCTGATATAAAATGTGTATAAAATGCCGGACAGAAACAATGTCAATCAGAAAACTGATTCTAGTGATTTTCCCATAAGAAATATGTGTCAAAGCCTCACTTCTCCACCTGGGTCCATGTGCCAGTCTCTAGGGGCTGTTGGGATCCATGTACCAATCTGTAACTCCTCATCTTCCACAATTAAATAAATAAAATGGTAGAGAATACTGAAATATTACTTTATTATAAATGCATTACCTTATTCCTCTCATTATTTATTTTTATTCAGTATTCACGTATATCTATGTGCAATTGTTTAGCTGTGCTCTGTTACCTGTAGTTCTACTAATCCCATTGTATTTCAGCCATGGTAGCATGCACCTGCATTCTCAAATTACTTATTATGGAGGTGCTGGTTCGTTTGTTTTTCTTCCCTGTGTAGTCACCTACTGAGACCTCAAGGTTCCATGTCTTGTGTGCAGCTCTGTGTGTTTGCCCATGGACTAACACCACATGAAGAACAGGCATCTGCTAGTCTGGTTCTTTGTCTTGTGTGCAGCTTTGCCTGTTCGCCAATGGACTACCACTACATTGGGAATAGGCATTTGGTTGTCCAGTTCTTTGCCTTTGTGGAGAGGGCTCCTAGGTTCTGAAGAGGAGGATATCTAGTCTATGTATCCATCTCTGCCTATGAACGCCAGACGTCCTGATGTCTGTTAATAATGCATTCATTATGGACCTTGCCTTGTCTGTCTGCTTGCTTTGGTGTGTTATGCCTGAGAGATCTCCTCTACGCACTTCTGCCGTCTCTTAATAAGTTCCGTTCCTACAGAGACTCAGCTAAGATCTCACCAGTTGTATGGAGGATGGTGATCACTGACAATAGAGCAGAGAGGAGGCTGAGGCAGGTCTGTAGATCCATGTTCAGAGATAACCCATCCTGCTCTACGATAAGAACTGATTTTCTTTGTACTTATAGGACTGTGGCAATTTTATTCTAGACTGATGATTGCCCTATAGTGAAGACAGGCCTTTATAAATAATTACATGTTTGATGTATTTATAGTAAAGTAATATTTCTGTATAATAATGTTATGTTATTACTTCCCAGAGAACCCCTTTAGATATGGCGCATATACTGCCCTCAAAAAGCGATGCAGGTCCTGAATCCACAGCAAAACTCTTTGGATTTGCTGCCACAACAATTATAAACCTGCCATATAGAAATCTATGTCCTTACAGAAGGGGACCCAGAAGAGAGATACAATTGGTTTAGAAGAACGTCTGGCCTCTTTTTCAGGCTATATACAGCAGTGTCCAATGAGTGTTATGTAGCGAAGAGTGAAGGAGGCAATGCTGCCTCATCTATTGGACTTGATCATGTGACCATAGCTGTCCTGTTCAACTGAGACTTTATATATTATATTTCATGAGGGTAATTTCTGAAGTCCGTTTTCCGAGTCTGTGTTGAAGTACTTTACACCAAACATCTCAAATGTCACAAATTGTTTTTTTTTTGGGGGGGCGGGGGGGGGGGCTTTGGGACTTTGTTATGACTAGAGATGAGTGACTCAAAGCTGATGAAGTGGAATTCGATCCGAGTTTCAGGCTTTATTTGATTCGCATCAAATCCGAATTTGCTCTCGATTTGTGGTAACAAATCAAATTTTTTCCTAAAATGTCTGCTGCTGTGTGAGGACATGTTAAAGCCTCGCAAAGTGACTTCAGAGCTATAGTGGTCCCTAAAAATTGGGTTTTTGCAAATTTCTGAAAAATTTAAATATTTGCTTCTAAAGTTCTAAACCTTGTAACATCCCCAAAAAATAAAATATCATTCCCAAAATAATTCAAACCTGAAGTAGACATATGGGGAATGTAAAGTCATCACAATTTTTGGAGGTATTACTATGTATTACAGAAGTAGAAAAACGGAAACTTTGAAATTTGCTAATTTTTCAAAATTTTTCATAAATTAGGTATTTTTCTATGCAAAAAAATAAATAAATTATTTTTTACTTCATTTTACCAGTCATGAAGTACAATATGTGACGAAAAAACAATCTCAGAATGGCCTGGATAAGTCAAAGCTTTTTACAGTTATGAGCACTTAAAGTGACACTGGTCAGATTTGCAAAAAATGGCCTGGTCCTTAAGGTGAAATAGGGCTGAGTCCTTAAGGGGTTAAAATGTATTTCACTTGAAAACAAATAATAGCATATTTGAAACAAAAAAATTATGTTTTAGTGTCTCCACGTTCTAAGAGCTATAGTTATTTTATTTTTTAAGCGATTTTCTTATGTAGGGGCTTATTTTTTTGTGCGATGAGGTGACAGTTTTATTGGTACCATTTGTAGGTCGTGTGCCTTTTTGATCGCTTAGTGTTGCACTTTTTGTGATGTGGTGACAAAAATAGCTATTTTTGACAGTTTTTTTAATGGTGATTATCAGACAGGGTGGATCATGTGATTATATTTATAGATTCAGTCGTCACGGAGGCAGTGATATCTAATATTTGTGGTCATGGCTACGGCCAAGAGGTATCCGAAGAACCCTAGGGAGAAAACAACGGGAACAACCTAACCCAGCTAGGCGTGTCTTAGCTGACCTGACTAAATGGCTTGTTGTGTGCCCTAAGCCATGATCGTGGGTAGGCCTATAAGTGGGCATACCCTGTGGAAATGAGAAGATAAGGGAGGGAGGGTGGGGCACCTGAAAACACACACCTGTGAGTGAGGGTGTGGCTCGTATATGAAGAGCCTCCGCCCCTCCCACAAATGCAGGCTGACTAATCAGCCTTACCAACTTGTGGTCATGGCTACGGCCAAGAGGTATCCGAAGAACCCTAGGGAGAAAACAACGGGAACAACCTAACCCAGCTAGGCGTGTCTTAGCTGACCTGACTAAATGGCTTGTTGTGTGCCCTAAGCCATGATCGTGGGTAGGCCTATAAGTGGGCAAAAACCAAGCCAAGTAGGGTAGAAAAGGAATTTGAATGGCATGTACAAACTAATCCCCAAGCCAACTGCAAGGCATCCGGGATCTAGAGCGAAAATTCGGGGTATGTGAGGCAAGACCAGTAGGAAACCTACAACCCATCTTGTGGATGACAAGGCCAGAGACATGATGCTCAATATTGCGGATACTGCACCAAAGCGGAATGGAGGGCCGAGAATACGTTGTGAAATGGATCATAAACCAACTGAAACTTGTAAAGTTTGGTTCTAGTGCGAGTACTGGCAATGCCCTAGCGTCAGGAGATCGTGGGACCAGAGCCTAACTGCCTAGACTATGCAGGAATGAGGGCCAAAAAGAACCATGTAGATAGGAAGAGAATCCTTGAATAGTTACCCAGACAACAGCTATCCGCGCTTTGTTCTACTTTGCGCCCCTGAGAATTGTTTTTTACGCTTGAGACGTGAAGACCGACCTACTATCTGAATCTTCTACCGTGAGAAAATGCTAGACCTTGTCCAAAATCTGATTCAACGTGGTTGTAGGGAGTCGGAGGTTAGTGGGGCAAGAAGCTATGAAGCCATAATATACAAGATTCTGTCTATGCCCTCCCATGAGTGAGGGAATGCAATGCAATGAAGCTACTGGCGAAAATGAATTCCTGGTCGTGGTAAAAAGGCAAAGACTTTGCGCGGGGACCTGGTTGACAAGATATGATCGACTACGATCAGAGACTGAAATGCTAGAGCGAATTGCCCTACTTGTTCTTCCTCTGGCAGGACCTGAACGAAAGCATGAACAATTAAAGAAAGACTAAATATCTGCGTAAGACATGACAATAATGCTGTAGGGCGAACTGGACCAGTTTGCGGTCAAAACATAAAATGAGCGATCAACATGGATTATTAGGAAATTAGGGAAGCAGGTATGTATGCGATACATAGGGGCCAATCAGCCTAGATGCACAGATGGACAACCAACCAGGCAATCAGCCCAGCAGGTTTGAAAACAGTCATCGGGCCCCCGAAGCCATGGGGCCAAAGCAGTCGTCGGGCCCCCGAAGCCATGGGGCCGAAGCAGGTCGTCGGGCCCCCGAAGCCATGGGGCCGAAGCAGGTCTTCGGGCCCCCGAAGCCATGGGGTCGAAGCAGGTCGTCGGGCCCCCGAAGCCATGGGGCCGAAGCAGGTCTTCGGGTCCCCGAAGCCATGGGGCCGAAGCAGGTCGTCGGGCCCCCGAAGCCATGGGGCCGAAGCAGGTCGTCGGGCCCCCGAAGCCATGGGGCCGAAGCAGGTCGTCGGGCCCCCGAAGCCATGGGGCCGAAGCAGGTCGTCGGGCGCCCGAAGCCATGGGGCCGAAGCAGGTCGTCGGGCGCCCGAAGCCATGGGGCCGAAGCAGTCGTCGGGCCCCCGAAGCCATGGGGCCGAAGCAGTCGTCGGGCCCCCGAAGCCATGGGGCCGAAGCAGTCGTCGGGCCCCCGAAGCCATGGGGCCGAAGCAGTCGTCGGGCCCCCGAAGCCATGGGGACGAGTTTATTTATTTATTGTTTTAAGAATTATAACAATGAAAAGTGACATGAATAATGTGCACGTGAATTAAACCATGAGCCTGACCGATGTGGCAGGCGATACCCAAGATAAACTACGTGGCCTGAATAACATGCAAGGCAAAATATCGTTAGGAACGAGACCTGACCGACGTGGAAGGTGACCCCAATAGTTCAACTGCATGACCTGAAAAGACGAATGGAAACGTGACAGAAAATGGAGATAACGGACATTAACTAAAATTAATAACATAAGCTGGCAAGCAGGTAAAGATATGAGTCATTCAAAAGCATAGCTGCATAGGTGGACAGACAACCATTGGTCAGACCCCTGAAGCCATGGGGCTGAAGCAACCACCAGGGGCCCATGGGGCCGGGCAGCCGCCGGGATGCGAACCTTAGAATTAAGGATGGCTGGGGAAAAGATTGGGCCTTAACCCAACGGGTTTAGTAAGCAACCGGGACTCGATAACCTAGAAAGACAAAGACATGGACTCGCATAACCTCCAACAGAAACCTGGGACACTAACCAGCCTACAACCATGTCGTACCCTTAACAAACAAAACAGGAAAAGCGGTCAAGGGGCCCCCGGAGCCATGAGGCCGGATCGGTCATAGGGCCCCCGAAGCCAGAGGGATGACGTTGCGGTGACGATAAGTAATTAAAACGTAAGCCGGACCTGATGGCATATGAAGCTACTTGAATGATTGGATTGGCTAGAAGGAGGCCTAAGGAACATGACTGCCAACAGGCGTTAAAAATATAGATATTAGTAATCCGAAGCACGTGCATACATAAAACACTAACCACCGCGAACCATAAACGTAAACATGAAATCTCTGGGGCATTGCAAGTTCGCTAAGAGAAGTCTCTTATCGTGACAAACAAATGAACAGCTTGTGAAAACATAGCAGGAAACATACTCCTATCGGCCCACTGACCTCCGCTGAGGAGCTGTTTGGTGAACTGGGGCAGGAGACCAATCTGAGTGAATACGAACCAGAAGTAAAAGGAGACCAGTCTGAGTGAATATGAACCAGGATTAAACAGAAACTAGGCCTATGGAATGTGACAGACCACCGAGGAAGGGAACGTAAGCCTGAAAAGAACGCAGTTATGTTTGTCAGGAGATAGGTACCAGAGCGGTGGGTGCAGACTGCCCCGGTGAGATTGAGCAAAACCATGATGTAGCAATAAACAGGAGAATGCAGCTTTGAGTGGGAGCAGAGTACAATACATGATGTAACAACAAATGGGTGAATGCAGCTTTGGATGCGAGTGGTACCTAAAAACATGGAATAGGCGCAGCTCTGAGTATGGGTAGCGCATGAAAAGCATGGTATAAAGCAGACGTATAAATGCAACCTGAAAGTGAGCAGAGTATTGACGTGATGCGAAAGCAGACATGTGGACGCAGCTCTAGTAGTGAAAGGAGTATAGGACAAGATGTGAAAAGCAGACATGCGGACGCAGCTTTGGATGTGAACGGAATATTAACTTGATGTGACCGCAGACATGGAAAGCGGCTTTGGTGAGTGGGGTATACAACCTGGTGTAGCAGTAGAAGTGTGAACACAACTTTGGATATAAGCAGAGCATGAAAATTGGTATAAACGCAGCTCTGGTTGTGAGTGGAGCAAGGTGGGAACACCAGGGTGGTGCGTCCAGAGCATGAAAACGGAGTAACAGTAGCAGCTATGGCTGTAAGCCGAGTATACAACATGTAATAACAGGCATGTAATACGGATCCGGCTGTCGGCTGGGGACAGAATGAGATGTAACAGTCAACGGTGAGCGCAGCTTGAATGTGAGACCAATCTGAGTGAATACGAACCTAGAGTAGAAAAGTGCAGTACAGTAAGGACGTGCGGATGCAGCATAAGACATGAAATAAAAGCCGAAAGTGTAAATGCCGCTCGAGATAACAGCAGAGCATGAAAGTGTGAGATTGTGGATAAGCTCTGCCTGTATATTTATGTTTAAATTGTACTGGAGCTGTCATTTGGCATTCCGGGCACTAGAGGCCGCTGTTTTGCAGCACAGTCAGCATGCTTCTGGGTGAACCAGGAAGTAATGATCTGACATGGTGGAAGGATTGTGCTGTGAGGGGCTGAATCCGATTCCATCCTGGCTTGCAGATGTCCGGCAGTGAATGGACACTCAAAGGAAGGAGAGTATCTGCTGTCCCCTGTCAGGATCCAGCTCTTTGAAAGAGAGGTTGTCCCAGGAAGACCAGTTCCAGTGTATGGACAGAAAACCTTAGCATCAAGCAAGGCCGCACGGTTGCTGAGAGCTTGGTGGCCATCCCGGGTAAGCGGCATCCTAGGGCCCAGAACGGACGCAGGTCAGTACACCTGATTACCAATTGTACTTCACTGTTTGGCGCCTAAAGTAACAGAGACTAGCCTAGGCCTTGTATTAGCTAGTTAGATAGGGTTATAGCTTTGTTAGGCCTCACTGTACTGGACTGCAGCGCAGTAATTGACTTGCAGGCTCTGCTGCGTCTGCCACCGGTTAGGTGTGTCCTCTATAGCGGCACAGTACGACTTGCAGGCTCTGCTGTGTACGCCAGCAGGCTAGGCCTGTCCCTCGGACAGGGACGGTGACTGTGGGCCTGGGGTATTACTTATACTGTTTGTACTTGTGTTAATACTGTTTCCAAAGTAAAGTTTATATTCTTGCATATAAAGCTGGTGTCAGTGTTGCTTCCAAGTCTGTGACTTTGCTGTATCCTGGGGAGCCCACCCCGGTACACGGCTTACAAAAGTGAAATACATGAAGTTTAAAGATGGTGGTAGCGGGGGAAAAGGGGGGGGGGGAGACACATGGCAAGGAACAGCTACAGCAAGAGGCCTAAACAAAAAACACTGCGTCCGATCTCCAAACATGACGTCAGGTGCAGCCCGGGTAACTCTTACTTCAGCCGGATTGCTGTAAAGAAACTTTTCATACGAGACGAATGAAGCAAAGATTTATGGAACCAACTCTTATTACTAACAAACAAAAATGAAAAGCAAATGGAAGTATTTAGGCCCAAACGAGCAAGCCTGAGGTAGCAGATTCTGAGGAGAAGCCTCCCGTTCGCTAGCAAAGTCGGATCCGACCGGCCTGGAGAGACGGCCCTGGCCCAACCTACTTACGTAGTATGGCGCGCGCATGCTATGGTAGCAGAGAGCAAAATAACAAGCTCCATGCTGCAAAAAAAGAATCCTACCACCAGAGAAGCTAGTGTGCTAATGGCACCTGAAAACACACACCTGTGAGTGAGGGTGTGGCTCGTATATGAAGAGCCTCCGCCCCTCCCACAAATGCAGGCTGACTAATCAGCCTTACCAACGTGTAGTTTATTATTATTATTTTCATTTTTGAATCTCTTATAAATGAGCGTATATAGGAAAAGGTAATTCATTTTATTTTAAATTTCCATTTTTATTTTTTACATTTAATTTTAACTTTTTTTTCATACTTTTTTTTTTTATCGAGTCCCACTTGGATCGTGTGGGGCTGATGGCTTTATTATACTTTGCAATGCTATTGTTCGAAATGGTTCGAGATGCGGGCAGAGCCAGCACATATGGGGGCAGGGCCGGCATGGAGTGAACATGGCCAGAATGTATGGAGCATGGCCGGCACAGATGGGGCACTCAGACACCAGGGAGCAGAAGGCAGGACATGCGTGGCATGGACGAAGTTGGATAGGGGACACTTTCCCACACCTGAGTACGGACGTCTGCCACTGAAAGTCCATACAGTGAACACGACTGTGTACCTTCCTATAGTCGATACTATATTCCCTTCAAGTTCATTGAAGTCCCCTGATGAGTTCCGGCAATTCGGGATGAAACATGGCATGTAGGGTGGTGTAAATAGGGTTTATTTAGAGATTAGGCCCCAATACAGGGACAGGTTCTGTATGGGGTCGCCCCTATCGGGGTGGGTGCTCTGTGTCTGTTAGGCAGGTGACCTGTTTAGCCCCAAACCCTCCTTCCAGGTAGGGCTTTACTTTCAGGGCACAACAGGAGATTCCTCATTTGCCTTAAACTACAAGAGTGCCGGTCACAAGTGACCTTCTGCCATCTTAACATTAGGACTGTCACGCCACCTGGTGTAGATCCCTCTACTGAGTGTGGTAAGATCCACCTTTTTTCTTTTACATTTATCCTGTGGAATAAAGTAGGAGGTGTTTTCACTAAATTTGCATATTGTCTCACAACAATGTGGTTTATTTAAACCTTATTTTAGAATTACATAGTAAAAGTTGCGTTTTATTGATACCCAGTTCACATGATTTTCTGATATATTGTTTGAGTTGTGATCTTAAACTTCTGCACGCTCATCCTTAGTGCGGAAGGTATCATTGATAACTCGAGTTCTATTATACATAAGTTTATCCGTTAATCTCAAAAACATACGTTTATCCCTAATTGTAGAGTTGGTGTGAAATTGCAGCCTGATACTACAAGTTTTGGGGTATTTACTTTTTTAATTTTTTATATATAAGTACATCCATTCATCCTTGTTTCGGGGGTGAAATTGTGGCCTGACACTATTGCTCTTTTACTCTTACAGTTACAGTACAGTATGTCCGACAGACAGGTGCCAGGGCCAGGGCCTTCTAAGGGAACGGGCAGTGCTCAAAATGTTGCTGGAGCTGGCAGAAGTACCAGCAGAAGAAAGGAGAATGGTAGCAGCAGTCGCTGGGAAAGGCAAGAGCTGCCATTGTTATCCAGCAGTCGTGTTTTGACCAGCAACCCAGATGTCCTTGAATGGTTGACTCAGTCTTCAACTTTGTCGCAAGTGACATCCGACACCCCCAGCCAGGAGTCAGTGGGTTCCTATGACACCACACTTTCATTTTATGTTCCTTCTTCTTGAGAAGTATTTGCCATCGGCTCGACTCAACTTTTCAGTGAGGGCAAGCTTCTAGAGGACAGTCAGCAGCTACTACCCAGCCAAGAAGTGGAATAGAGATCCACTGCTTCTTATGGTAGGCTGGCAAGTAGTAAGGATGATGTTGGGAGTGGTCAGGCATGTGGCCCTGAGACTGGTGAGGGTGACATGAGTGATGTGCAGACAGTAGTGGATGATGATGTAGCTGATCACATATGGGAGAAGGGTGAAGAGGTGGTTTCTTCATCATTAGGAGAAGAGGGTGTCAGCTTGTGCGTGAGGCAAAGGCTGAGACAACAGGGTGGTAGCATGGTCATGAGTCAGCAAGCTGGCAGCAGTGTGAGATCTGGAGCCAAACGTGCCAAGGGAAGACCGTCTACTATACAGGAGCCTACCTGTCTGGAAAGAAGTGGCAGTGCATGGGTTCACAAAAGCAGCGGTAGCAGACAGTCAGCACAGAATGGTGGAGGGAAAATGCCATTCTCAGCGGTGTGGGAATTTTTCACCAAGCCGCCGGAGGATGTCAGCATTGCCATTGTATTACATGTGGGCAGAAGGTCAAGGGTCACCAGGATGCCAATGTTGGCATCATGGCTCTGTGTTAACACTTGCAGCATCAGCATGAAGTGACCTGGGAAAACCGTGGTGCTAATGTCAATGGCCCGCACCCATTCTCCAGCAGTCAAGGCTCCACCACCTCAGCAGGAGGAAGCTGTGTTTCCTTCCCATCATCTACTGGTCCTGATGCTCCTGCTCCTTCTACTCCTTATCACTCATTTTGTCAGCAATCGATTATTAAGGCAATTGCAAAAAGCCAACAGTATGCATGCACTCATCCAACATCGCAGAAGCTGAACGTGCTCCTGGCCAAGTTGTTGGTACTACAGTCCCTCTCTTTCCATGTTGTGGACTCTGCACCTTTCAGAGAACTTTATTGGCTTGTGCCAAGCTCAGGTAGAAAGTCCCAAGTCATCATTACTTTTCGTATGTTAAACAGAAGGTGGGCCAGTCCTTGATCCTGTTGGTGTCTGCTAAAGTTCATAGCAGCGCCGACGCGTGGAGCTGCGACTACGGTCAAGGACAATATATATCCTTTACGGCCTACTGGGTAAATATGGTTCCTGCCCAGCCACACCAGCAACTTGGCCAGGTGACTGCACTGCTGTCTCCACGTTCTCAAGCTGTGAGTTCTGTGCCAATGTCCTCCTCTGCCTCCACCTTGTCCTCAGCCTCCACTGCAGGAACAATTCTTAGTGCTCCTCCAGAATACCAACTATGCAGAGCACGCCGTTGTCACACTGTTATGCACCTGGTTTACCTTGGCGAACAGAGTTAAACAGGGGAGGAACTGCTCTACATCCTCCATCAAGAAATCAAATCCCGGCTGTTTCCTTGCCAACTGAAAATGGGAACTATGGTCACCGACAACGGGAAAAGCATTGTGTCTGCGCTGATTAACAATGGCTGAATCAAGCGCCCTCCATGGCGTACGTTTTTAATCTGATTGTAAAGTGGTTCCTGAAGTCTTTTACCCATCTTCAAGACATCCTGTAAATGGCCAGAAACTGTGCATGCAATTCAGCACTCTTAAACTACAAAGGAAAAATAACATTCCCCAACATTCCCTGATGTGTGACGTTTCCACCTGTTGCAACTCCACCCTCCACATGTTGGACCAACTATCTGAGAAGAGGCAAGCCATAAATAATTTCTTGATGATGCAGGTGGATAGGAGCCCTCTGTGTTACTTCGACATTAGCCAGAGGCACATCATGCATGATACCTGCCGTTTGCTCAGGCTCTTTGAGGAGGCCACTTTGTTTTTCATTTGCCAGGACTATGGGATGAACTACTTCATTTCACTCCTTCATGTCCTAGAGCAGATGCTGCTAAATATGGCTGGCCAGGGGAAAGGAGAAATGGCACCTACATCTCAGGGCCACCTAAATCCTGTAGGGGGTGAGCTGGAGTTGGAGTTGAAGCAGGATTAGTACATTAACAAACAAGCAATGTATACAGAAATGGGTATTTTTTCTTCACAAGTGACAGGAGAGGAGCAGGAAGAGCTAGAGGGCGATGAGTGAAGAAACCACCCTCCAGCAGCAGCTGCAAGACATGGAGCAGAATCTGGACCAGCAGGTGGTGGCATACTTGGACTGTATCCTGCCACCCCACATCCAAGATCCCCATGACTACTGGGCAGCCAAACTTGATTTGTGGCCGCAACTGGAAAATTTTCCCTGGACAAACTTTCCTGCCTGGCCAGTAGTATGGCGTGAGAGCGGGGCTTTAATGCAGCCGGGGGATATAGTTACCCCAAGGAGAATTTTCCTTTTTCACCCAAAATGTGGAGAGACTGCCCTTTGTAAAAAATGATTCAGCCAGGATTTCCACATGCATCACACTAGATAATTCTGAGTGCCACACCCAAACTTTGTGAAAAGAGACTAGTTTCTTGTGGCCACCTGCTTCAGCCACTATTTTGATGCTACCAGCCACCTGTTGCCACACACCTGCTGCCTCTGCTGCCATGTTCTCCTACTGCCACCCACCATCTTGTGCTGTGACTGCTAGTGATGGACGAACATCAGCCAGGACGGTTCGCAAATGCGTTCAAATGTTCTGAACCGTGAGTTTGCAATGGGCCCAATTCACTTTAATGGCAGGCGAACCTGAAAAACCTTCAGCTCATATTTGCAGCCACCAAGTACTTAGTAGAAGTGTACAAATAGTCCCACAGCATGGACAGTGACATACTAGAGGGGGATCAATGACAGAAAATCCAACACATTTTATGCGTCTTAAAGGGAAATTCTCTAAAATGTGCCCTGTCGGAGCCTAGAAAAATGTTATTTTAGGAAATTTAGGCCATGGGAATATGGGCCTTAAAAATTAGGCATTTACCTGACATAAAAGAAATTCTGATTATGTGGCTCGAGGTAAATTATGCGGTCAATGGATAAAAATGTTAATGTAGGCCAATGAACTACAGGCCCCAAACACTAGGCATGCACCGGACAAGATCAAGTGATTATGAGGTATATTACACGGTCAATGGATATCAATTTTACTGCAGGCCAGTACAAATATAGGTCAAATACAAATGTTTAAAAGAACAAAAAATATAAAATTGGACTAAATACATGGCTAACGAAATTCCCCCTCTTGAAAAAAACCCTAATGATAATACTTGAAATTCAATAACACGTGTCGCCACTGGTGTTGAATTCCTCCGAGGCCGCAACAATTATTCATTCAGCGAACCTTAAAGAACAAGTAAGTATGTGGCTGGAGTTAGATTACACGGTCATTGGATATAAATTTTCGAGCAGGCCAGTGTACTACAGGCCCCAAGCATACAGTTCCATGGCAAATTGTGCCAGCTCTGGCCACAGGTCAAGCCTGCACACTCAGTAGTCCAGGGGTTCCCCGCTTCTCAGAGCGTCCAGTTTGGTGATCACATCAAATGGGCGCAAAAGACTGCATGCGTCGTGCATGAGAAGCCACTGGCGCAATGAAAAAAAACAAGCTCCCCAGAACCTGTCCTGCCGCAGAGTTCGTACAGGTAGTCGTTAACGGCACGCTTCTGCTAGAGAAGCCTATCAAGCATATACAAGGTGGAATTCCATCACGTTGGGCAGTCACAAATCAAACGTCTGACAGGCAGGTGGTGTCACCGCTGAACATTAGCAAGGTGAGCCATATTCGTGTAAGATCTAAAATGGCCAGATATTTTCCTGGCCTGCCGCAAGACATCCTGGGATATTTGGCAACGAATCGCTACACGACTAATTTCAGGACGTGTTCCATGCATGGCATGTGTGTCATTTTGCCCCGTTTCAGCGCGCTCAGCAGATTGGCACCATTGTCGCACACCACTTTACCAACTGTCAAATTGAGCGGGGTTAGCCACTCATCGGTCTGTGACCGCAATGCTGAAAGAAGTGCAGGACCGGTGCGGCTCTTGGCTTCCAGGCACAACAGCCGCAGCACAGCATGGCAACATCTCACCTGGCACGTCGAGTAGGTTCTGGGGAGCTTGGGGGGCGGAGCGGAAGAGGTGGTAGCAGCAGAAAAGGTGGAGTCAGCCAAAGAGGAGAGGGAGGATGGAGTAGGAGAAGGAGAAGAAGAGGCAGGCCTGCATGCAATCTGTGGCGGTAACACCAAATCCACACGGGTGCCACGGGTTGCATGCTTGACGGCCGTCAGAAGGTTCACCCAGTTGGCAGTAAAAGTTATGTACCTTCCCTGCCCCTGTTTGCTATGCCACATGTCTGTGGACTGGTCAGATGTATCTTGGCACTGACACTGTGTGTCAGAGATACATTCACTTGATGCTGAACGTGGCCATATAGCTCTGTGAAGCCCTTCTGGGACAAATATTTACTTCAGTTGCGGTGTGCCAATGGCCACAAATTGTCAAAGGGCTCCGAGTCCAACCAGTTTATATGGCAGTAGTTGGCGGGTTAGCAGTTCTGACAAGCCAGCGATCAAACATTTGGGCCACGGAAGCCTGCCTTTTGCCAGATGAACGAGACAACAACACGGTGGAAGGTCGAGTGGAGGACAAATGGGAGGATAGTGGAGAATGAGAAGAGGCAGGATGTGGAGCACAAGGAGTGTGTCTTTGTGGGTTCTGACAGTGTTGCTCCCACTGGGCTCGGTGATGGGAGACCAGGTGCCTTCTTAAGGCGGCCGTCCCTAGATGAGTGTTGGGCTTACCGCGACTTACGAATTGACAGCACAGCTGCAGATGGCAACACTATTGTCAGCAGCGGACACGTTAAAAAAAGCCCACACTACAGAGCCATGCGCCGCCGTCCTGGGAGCGCCAGATGTGACCGTGCATGGCAGATGACTCATTCCAGATTCATTAGCAGTCTGCTTTTTGCCTCCTGTGCACTGCAACTTCTGCCTGTTTCTCCTCCTTCTCCTCCCTATCTGCTGCTCCGTCTCTCCCTCTGAACTCCCCTCCTCTTCCTCTCTTGTGGGCACCCACGTGACGTCCATAGACACGTCATCATCGTCCCCTTCACCACCACTGACATTAGAGATCTCGGGCATAGATAGCACTCGTTTGTTAAAAATAGGTGACAGCACTATTCACGGTATTACGCCAAGTTTCTTTCCAATGGTGGCGGTGCCCGCAGTGTTGAGCCCAGGCCCGACGGCCCCTGTTGATCCGTAGAAAAAATTGATAACCGCAGCACTCACAGTCTTTAATAATGTGGAGATTTATTTCACCAACTGTGCGACGTTTCTCAAGCGCGAGTCTTTCTCAAGTTGGTGAAATAAATCTCCACATTATTGAAGACAGTGAGTGCTGCGGTCATACATTTTTTCCATGGACAGCACTAGAGATGAGCAAACCTATTGAGGTTCAGTTTGTTCTGATTTGCAAAATAAAATACAAATTTTCTTTGAAACAACTGGCTCCAAATGCCCTTGAAATTAGTTACTGTTCTTCTAGGTTTTAGAATTTTAGCTCTTTTAGTCAATGTTTTATGACTTTTTGCTCTTTCTCTCCCGGCTCTGTAAGCTCTTCAATGCAATGACATGAATTTTAAATCATGCCTGAGTAACAGTGACACACATAGCTATAAGTAAGTGCATGACTGTGTTAACCTACAGCGTGTTTAAACACATCATGCGTTGGGTTGAGGATTTAGTATTGGGGGGAGGCAACAGAAAGGCTGGTTGTATCCTTGTCACAAAGCTACGCCCCTGGTGGGAGGGAAGCACATTTAGAGGTCTCATGGCAGCATGTCCTTCTAGCACAAGAACTTGTGTTCATAGCACAAGTGTCCCAACTTACACAGACCACCTGTGCCAATTCATTTCTACAGCACCTCCCCCCATAATCAGTGCACGCTCTCCTGGCCAAGAGAAGCAGAACATACATGTAGAACCTACACATACGTGTACTGATTGGACAGGTGCAGGAGCTGTTTTCGCTCAATCAGCCGAGCCCTTGTTGTATCCACTGATCAGGGGTGGATTGGCCATTGACTCTACAGGGAAATTTTCCTGAGGGCCAATAACTAGGAGGGCCACCCAAGCCCTCCTCAGGGCCACCAGCTGGGTATATAATGATCTGATTCTCTCTTATGCAGCTGGCCAGCAGCCGCAGGCAGGGGCGTAGCGTGGGGCGGGGGGGCCGTTGCCACACTGCAGGGGGCGCTGTCCGCTGCAACAACAAAATCTTAAATCGCTGACGCTGTGTTATTATTTTTTTTCACACAGCGCCGCAGAGCAGAGTGAGGAGGCGCGCGTGCACGGCAGTGCAGTACGATCACACTGATAGGCTCCACCCCAGGAGCCAGAGCAAGAAGATAGAAGCAGAAGATGGCTGCCGCACGGTCCCTGCTTCAGTACTTGTAGCGGTCAGAGTTTATCCAGAGTCCAGACAGGCAGCCTGAAAGCGACTCTGACAGAGTAAGTGACACTGCAGTCAGTGTCATTCCCAGTCCCACCCTGAGTGAATTAGGTCAGTCACAGTGTGTATGTTGGCATGGACTGAGGGTAGGCGTTAGGGGTAATATATGAGTGAAGTGCCACTGTGCCAGTGCCATGAGAGCCAGGCAAAGGCTGCCAAGTAGATGGCATCATGGCAGTCAGGGTGCTGGTGAAGGATGACCAGCCCAGGGACACTGACTGAGAGAGACTGTATGCCTCGCTGGGATGCCATCTGCAGTTTCTGCCCATCTCTGCTGTCCATATACCAGGCCTACCAGAGAGATGGGCAGACAGCAGGGATGGGCAGATGGCATCCCAGAGGCAGTACTGTCTCTGGTCATCCTTCACCAGCACCGCCTGACTGCCACGGTCCTGCTTGGACTGGCTCTCATGGCACTTCAATGCCTGCTGCTTGGCTGTCGGCTTCCTCTTGGTCCTTTATATCCTGCTTTGGAATCAGGTTTTGATCTGGGTCACTGTAAGCTTCAGGGCTGCAGCCAGGTCTGCCCTCCTCTCAGTCTCAGGTCCAGACAAGTATCTCTGCAGAGTCCAGACAGTCACTGAGCAAGTTTAAGTCCCTCTGAGGCTCAGCCTAAGGGTCCATTCACACGTCCGCAACGTGTTTTGCGGATCCATGGATCTGAGGATCCGCAAAACACGGACAGCGGCAATGTGCGCTCCGCATTTTGCGGACCGCACATTGCCGCCACTAATAGAATATGCCTGCTCTCGTCCGCAATTGCGGACAAGAATAGGACATGTTTTATTTTTTTCGGGAACGGAATTGTGGACCCGGAAGTGTGGGTCCGCAATTCCGTATCTGGGCAGCACATTGTGCTGCCCCATAGAAATGAATGGGTCCGCAATTCCGTTCCTGCAAAATGCGGAACAAAATTGCGGACGTGTGAATGGACCCTAAGGCTACTTTCACACTAGCGGCAGGATGGATCCAACAGGCTATTTACCCTGTCGGATCTGTCCTGCCGCTATTTCTCCGGACCGCCGCTCCGTCCCCATTGACTATAATGGGGAATGGGCTGAGCTCCGGCACAGCATGGCGAAAGGCCGCTAGACTGAAAGTACTGCATGTCCGTCTTTTTAGTGCTGCGCCGGAGCTCCGCCCCGTCCCCATTATAGTCAATGGGGACGGAGCGCCGGCACGGCGAAATAGCGGCTGGATGGATCTGACAGGGTGAAGAGCCTGTCGGATCCGTTCTGCCGCTAGTGTGAATGTAGCGTAAGCTACTGAGCTGTGGCACAATTTTATAAACTAAACAGAGCCTGGCCTGCTGCACCACTCAGACCAGTCAGGGGGTCAGGGCAGCAGTAGGTGTATTTCTTCAGTTTAGCGATTGCTTGCTGCCCAGAGAGGTAATTTTTGTGGGGCAAATGTGTCTCAGCCCAGCCTCAGGAGGAGTCATACTGGACCAGTATTAATAATGGAGGATTATTATTGTGGGGGCCGAGGTGGAATATGCACAGTGAGTAGTACTAGTAATATTCTTTCCCATAGGCCTATTGTGCAGCAGATTCCACTTAGGCCCCCACAGTAATAATCCTTTGTATTAATCCATTGTTTGTCCTCATTAGGCCCCATGCCCCAGCCAGGCCTCACTGCGAGCCTCAGAGGGCAATTTACATTAATAATACAGAAGGGTCCATTATAATATACAGAGGGAATAATATTATGGGGAATGGGGGACTATCTGTCTGGCTCTAGCACAGTATTGGGGGCAGCAGGATGACAGTGAGGATGATAGTAAAGTGAGGAACCTAAAAAAAATTCTGTGAAACTCTGCAGAGACGAGAAGCAGCTGAAAGAAGGTGCCATGGCGGTCTTATCTCTGAATGAGACATTGATGAAAGTCTACATCACAGGAGACGTTACTGGATGTAACAGGTATGGTGCGGTATTCTACTGTATATAATAATGTCCATCCACATATCTGTTTTATGGTAGGGTTGGGGGAGCAGATTGAGAATATGGCCCACCCTGCCGCATCCTGGCCCCAGACTTCAGGTCACACTGTGCGTGTGGGGCTCACACCCATCTACTACATTATCTGTACTCAGAGAGCGATCAGTGTGTTATCTGAGGTGTTACATAGGACTGCAGTTGAATCTACTACAGTATCTGTACTCAGAGTTATCACTGTGTTATCTGAGGTGTTACATGTTAAAAGGGGTGTGCCCACAGGCTGGGGGGCGCAATTTTTGGCTTGCCCCGGGTGCTGGCAACCCACGCTACGCCACTGGCCGCGGGAGCCCTCCTGAATTCAACTGTATTTATGTCCACAGGACAGCAATACAGTTGAACACTGTGCAGCAGATGGCAGTATTTTGTGCTGCTCTGTGGTATTTGGTACAGCTGGGGCAGTATAGAATGCACTATGGTGTTGCTGGCCCTGCCTAATTATGTCACCCTGCCTTCTGTCAGTTCGGACCCGCCTACAACATGGGGCCACTTTAAGTTTTTTTTTCCAGGGCCCCAATCCTCCCCTGCCACTGACATCACTGGCTAAACCCTCAGATGCCGCTGGTAATGCTGACCGCACCATGTACAGAGTTTGCAGATTGAGGCAATTCCTTATCTGACCCCATTGGCCCCCCACGCTGCCATGATGGGTAACTGATGGCTGCTATTGCGACCACAGGCCTTGTAAAGGCATTGGAGCCTGCTAGTTATGGAGGCGTATGAGGCCCGGACCACATACTAGGTCACCTAGAAAATGTAATTGTAATGCTCAGTGACATACTATAGAGACCCTGTAATGGTGCGGGTTCACGAGCTATGCCTTCAACATTACACCATTGGCCACTATATTATACAGCTGGTGTCCTGCTCTCATTGACAGGATCATAGATAACTCCAATCCATACAGTTTAACCCATTACATGCCAGAAACAATACTGTCTCAACATTTAACTGATATTAAGGAGGGAGAGTGCTTCCTTTCTCACCCTATTACCCTCCATGATTTATTGTTAGGTTTTGTAGGGTTACTATCTAAACCTAAGGTCCAGCAATGCCCCATAGGTCTACCATGTTCAGTTGCCCGATGAGAACCTCCCTTTACAGGTCTGATTATGCAGAATATCAGTTTTTTACAGTAACTAGTGTAATACATTGCAAATCAGAAGTGTTACAGTGTATTACATGGGCGATGAGCAGATCCCATGAACATTAGCACTAAACAAAATAAGAAATGATAAGTCATGTAAAACAAGCTCTCATGCAGCTAGATTTCAAGAAAAGCACAAATGCTATGGGCCATTGAATGGAGAGATGCACAAAATGTAAAAAAAAAAGTGTTTACTGTACAAAAGTAAAAAAAACTGTATGTTTGGAATAACAAACTTGAAAAGCAACAGCAGAATATCTGGATTTTTCATGTTGTCGCTACAAAAAGTTTTAAAAGTTGTTATCGCTTTTAAAATGTGCAACTGAAATAGAATAAAATTGTTGAGTCCTTATTAAACAAATGCAAATAAAGTTTTAAAAAATCTTGAAAACATTGCCAAACCGGAATGTGTAGATGAGGCCGCACCTTGTGTATCGTCTACCACATTCGCAGAGACGTGTGATTGTCCACATAACAATAGTGACAGATCCTCACCTGGACATTAGCCTCACAATGACTACTACTCCAGTCATTCAGATGGTGAACCCCTCCCCCCCCCGATAACAGTCCAGGTTTTTGTGGTAAATAAAGAAAAAGAAAAATAGAAGCTTACAAGTTATCCCCCGACTGTGCATTTATCCACCCCCCTGACATTTCCTTCCTCTTTCCTCTGCAACATGACTCCACCACTTTCTGAAGCATCAACAAATTGTCTTTTGAGTTTTCTAGGATCAGATGTGACCTTGTCAAGAATAGCCGATTGCAGATAGCTCGTAGTAAATAGGTAATCTATGCGAGACAGTGATCCCTGGACTGTTGTAAAAAAAGAATGGTCCCTTTTGACTGGATACATTAGATGTCACGTATCTACTGTATGTCAGGGGTTAGGACCGCACTTTTAATCTTGCCCAGGGTCGCACTTTGTGTAAAACCCACCCTGAGCGTTCCAAAGTTATTACCACTACTGTTGAGTGAATCTAAGTATCTGAAAATTCGATTTGCCACAAACTGGAATTTTCTTGTGCTTTGTGGTAACGAATCAATTTTCTCTGAAATGGCAGCAAACATTTAAAAAAATCCTACTCTCCTCATCCATTTGTGGGTGAAGAGGCTGCCGCGGTCATCTTGCTTAAATATCCCACACACAATCTCATCGGGCTGGATCTTCAAGCAAGATGGCCGCTGCAGTCTCTTCATGCTCAAATGATTAAGGTAAGTACAATAAAAAAATATGTAACCCATCAACTCCTGAAAGGACTGAATATTCATCTCAGATGCCGTGATTAGCAATAAATGGAGCATCTGAGGGGTTCAGTGACGGGATCGGTGCAATTACAAAGCAAATTGTTTTGTAAAATTCAGAAAAGCAGTTGATTCAAATTTTTAAGAGTTTTGCTCATCTCTAATTAGTACTGTAAAATATTTATCTATTTCCATAATTTCTCTTCATATCACATACAGCAGGAGGACTCCGCTTTCTTATAAAAGTATTGCTTATTTATTGTAGAAGATTCATCTTATTGAAGTTTGTAGCAGAATTTATAGGAATAATCAATAGAGTTCAGAATTGTGCTCAAAGCTTAGATGTCCACTGCTCACTATGAAACTCCCGTACTAGCAGGTACTGCAGGCTGGCCGGTCACTCACTTTGTCATGTGCATGCTCCGCCTTCTTTATTAATAAAGTGGGAGGAACATGCTTATGACAAAGTGAGTGACCGGCCAGCCTGCAGTACCTGCTAGTACGGGAGTTTCATAGTGAGTAGTGGATTGCACTACCTTGCCTACACTAGACATATGGATTGGCCACAATTTACATATGAATACTGGTATGAGCAGGGTCCACTCCCTGTATTGGGGTCACTATTTACACAGGGACACTGTTATGGGGGAAATCTGTGGATAAAGCTATAGCATAAGATGCTATATGTGTCATCCACCGATTCCACCCCCCATAACAGTGTCATCCACAGAGACCCCCATAACAGTGCCATTCACAGATCCCCATAACAGTGCCATCCACAGATCCCCATAACAGTTCCATTCACAGATCCCCATAACAGTGCCATCCACAGATCCCCATAACAGTGCCATCCCCCCCATAACAGTGCCATCCCCAGATCCCCCATAACAGTGCCATCCCCAGATCCCCCATAACAGTGCCATCCCCAGATCCCCCATAACAGTGCCATCCCCAGATCCCCCATAACAGTGCCATCCCCAGATCCCCCATAACAGTGCCATCCCCAGATCCCCCATAACAGTGCCATCCCCAGATCCCCCATAACAGTGCCATCCCCAGATCCCCCATAACAGTACGTCATCCACAGATCCTCCATAACAGTACGTCATCCACAGATCCCCCATAACAGTACGTCATCCACAGATCCCCCATAACAGTACGTCATCCACAGATTCCCCCATAACAGTACGTCATCCATAGACCACCATTAGTTCAAAACCCACCAAAACCATGCATTTTGATTCAAAATCTGTTTTTTTTTCCTCGTCAAAAGCCTAGGTGCGTTTTATGGACAGGTGCATCTTATAGGGCAAAAATCTATGCGAGACAGTTATACATTCTATAAAGAAGATTTCATCCAATAAAACTATTGGGTAGCCTCATTCTAAGGGCTCATTCAGATGGCAGTATGTTTTTTGTTGTCCACAAAAATGTGGATCAGTTTTTTTGTGGACAGCTCATCATGTCTGCAAAAATGGATTGCATTCCACATTTTTGTGGACCTATGGACTTTAATGGGGCCACATCCTGACAAGTATAGGACATGTTTTATTTGTTTTGCGGGGCCGTGGAATGGAAGAAAAGATGTGGACAGCACACAATGTTTTGGGGCCCCATAAAAGTAAATGAGTCTGATGCACCAAATTGCAGATAAGATGCGAAAAGCAACATGTGTCCTTCTGAATAAGCCCTAACAGACATATTTTTTAAGAATTGGCGTGTTTCCCAAATTCATCGTTATTGCTATTATTTCTTCTCAACATTAAGAACTGACTATAAGGGATTGATCTTTTGACACCGTGAATATGAAAGCTATTAAAATGACGTAAAGAGTTTGTAGCAGTTGTTTTTTTTATAGCCTTCTGTAATAATGTCACCATCTTCTATAGCCACCGGGACAAATCCATCTTCAGTGTCAAATTTACACGTGAACTTCATATTCATCTCATTGATGTTATTTAAATAAGTAACGACATCTAGAAACTGCACTTCCTCCTCTGAATATATGATGAACACGTAATGGATGTATCTAAAAGAAGCTTTGATCTACTGTACAAAAGGATTTTGTACTGTTAACTCATAAGAGTCTTCAAAAACGGGTAAAAATATATAAGCCAGGGTACATAGGACAGGAGTGTCCATCATCATACCGATTTCTGATACCAGAAAAACAAAAGCATTGTGAGACAAGACAAAAAATAATGTCACACTCCGGATTTTTGTTTTACTCTTTTATGTCTTTGTCTTCTGTATTTGATTTTTAATGTGTGTCTCAGAAAATCCATAGATCAGCCAAGAGCAAATGCTTTTGTTCTCATATTAATCAATTGTTATGATGCATCATATATTTTTTTTTAAAAGGCTGTAAAATAGACTCAATGGTGAAAGTGGCTTCTAATCGAGGAATAAGCACAGTCAGGAGAAATCCAAGCAGATGACCAGAAGAGGTCTCCATTCTCAGAACCAGTGATGAAGCCTCAGTCCAGTGAGGACAACCTAAAAGTGTATCATGGTGATGGACACAAATGAATTACAGAGCGAATAGTGTGGACTTTGCAGTGGCTGTGTTAAATAAAAGAAAGCTGACATAATATAAGTTGATAGATAGAAATGTCTCTCAATTTAATAATTGGTATCAATTTAATGTTCATTTAACTAACAACAGAAAATCATGTTGATGGTTGTCTAATCGAGTCTGGTAAAATGTATCATTTACAACTTATAAGTAGCAGCTTGACACTCATAATAACAGCAAATACTGTGTAAATTTGTCACATAGGTATTTCCCTCTTTTTGCTAAAAACCTGAGGAGCGTGCTTTCTACACCTATGCAACAAAATTGTGCAGCGTGCCACACAAAAACATGCACAAGGTTATGGTTCATCACAGGCCCTCTCCCAAAGAGAAGGGTCCCCATAAACCTCTCCCAGTTCCTTTCGGGCCAGAAGGCTCCTGCAAGGAACCGAGACAAAGTAGTCAACCCCCAGCCAAAGCCGGGAGTATGCCCAGGCAACCCTCACCCGAGTGAACGCCAAATCTGTGCTCCTGCCATCATCTAGGCTGCCATCCAAGGTGTCGGCACAGAGTTTCGACTACTAGGCTGGGCTCTCCCCGGAGAAGCTGTGGAAGCAAGATGGCCACCCCCCCTAGACATTTTAAGGGGGTACCCGTAAGGCTGCACAACCCAAGAAATTTTTGTGACAAACAAATGTGGAAAGTGAACACACAGTAAACAAAAATAAATAAATCGTGAATGTGTGCTGAAGCTCACCCCGGACAGCTGGTCGGAATTATAAAAATTCCTCCTCCTGATGGCCAGGCAAAGAATAGAGGTGTGTGCGCTCAAAATGTGAGAAAGTGAAGTACGTGCAAATGTTCCGTCACTCAGTGGGCTTCCACCCCCAGTGAGTTCAGGCACCCAGGGTCACCATGCTTGGGGCAATTCTGGAGTTCTAACATCTCAGCCCCTGACTTAGATACAGCAGAGCCCTTGGTCTTCCAGAATAGGGCACTAATGGCCCAAGTCGTACACCCTAGGCATGCTGTGTGGTTCTCTGCTATACATCCTGGCAGGGCTCGGTCCACCTGGAATCTAAGAACAGATACTACACTTGATTTCAGCCAAAAGGCCCCATGCACACGACCATGTTAGTTATTAAGTCACAAACCACCGATCTACAAAACATTTATGCCTTGTGCACAGTGTAGACAAATTAACTTCAATAAGTCAGTGATCTGCATAAGATGGTGAAGAATAGGACCTTCGCTCATCCTTAAATCTAGACTTTCAAATATGTGAATTATAGATGAAGAGTCATGTGGTTATATGTCTGGATGGAAAGTATCTCATCAAGATGTAAAATACTAATTGTTTACACTGATTCTCACATGAAAAGGTCTCGCAGTATCCCAGGAATCTCTTACAGATGCTAAATAGCAGTGTGAACAATAGGGCTCTACCCAGCAAATACATTGTGTAAATGATGGATCATCTCAGGAGGCCAGAAAATGCTAAACTCTTGAGGAGGAGGTGGCACCATTATTCTTCCATTGTATATGGTAATGAAGGAAGCCAGATCTCATAATGAAAGGTTTCATTGATTATGAAGGTGGGACTGGGCGTCTCCTGGAGCTAAGAGGAGGAGCAGATAGCTATAGCCACCAAAGAGGTATAAAAGACCCAAGCATGGCTCAGAAAGCTGGAACTCACCAGGAACTTTACTTGGATCACTAGCTTGCTGAGGAGAAGACACTGACTGGAGATCAAGTCCTGAGTGTGTGGAGGGTCCATGTCTGGTAAGTGTCACTGAACTGACTGTAAGTGGATGGAATTATAAGATATTGTAACCTGTGCTGTGTATAAGGACAATGTGTCTCTGTCTGTAATGTCTCTTGTGTATGTTTCCATGTAGATCTCCATATAACTCCCATCATAACTGGACACTGATTTTCCACCATTTATAATACACATTTTCTACACTTGTTCTTGTATTTTATTTCTTGCACTGAACCTTAGAATTAGAGAGGAGTGAATCGAATCCCACAAAGTGGTTTTCCAAAAGAATTTGTGGAATTATTTGATTCGCCTTAAAGCTGAATTTCCTCGTACTTCGTGTCAGCGAATCGATTAATCCTGACATTCAAACTTACCAGCCTCCATCTTGATCGAAGATCTCGGCCGACATCCAGTGCGCCGTGAGATTACTGATTACTGATGCGGTAATTTTGATGCAATGTTTTTTTAAAAGGTTTATTTTTACACTGTTTGTAAATTCAGATGACGTGATCATGTATGAACACGGCATCTGAGGGTTACATTGATGGGGGGGCGCTTTCGCTATTTTCAAGAAATTCCCTCATCTCCACTTAGAATCAGACCCAGTAAGAGGAAGGGAATTCCTACAATGGGAATAACTCTTTCCTGGAGGTTCAGTGATGGCAGCAGTGACTGGTGATTGTCCGCTCAGTAGTGTGCAAGTAATTGTACACGCAGTGTCCATACATGTGATAGTACATACCTGTAACTGTGCCGGGAACACGGACAATCACCGATCCTGACTGCCATCACTGGACCGCTCCAAAGCATCATTAACAGGAGGAAAGAAGATTACTGACAGGGGGAATCTTTAATTGGTATCTAATTTGTCAATACGTTATTTTCCCCGTAGACACTTATTTCCAGCACCTCTATAGATATCTGTACATAGTATTATAATAAAGGTCTCTATACAGAAAGCAGTCAGTACAGTATATAGTAAATATCGCCCCAAAGTCATCTATTACACACAAGGTTAGAAGTGTCAAAAAGCCGTCCAGAATGTTTTTTTGTGTCCTTATGATTTGAATAAAATCTTCATTCAGAACATGAGCGACTGGAGGACAATCTTCTACTTTTGAACTATATTAAAAGAAAGAGAAAAATAAATGGTTAGAAGAGCCTGATGATAATTATTATTAATTATAATAATTCATTTAGACATTCTCACATTTCTGGCACTAGACCAATCTGATATAAAATGTGTATGAAAGGCCGTACAAAAACAATGTCAATCAGAAAAATGATTCTAGTTATTTTCCCATAAGATATATGTTTCAAAGCCTCACTTCTCCACCTGGGTCCATGTGCCTGTCTCTAGAGGCTGTTGGGATCCATGTTCCAATCTGTAACTCCTCAGCTCCGACAATTAATTAAATAAAATGATAGAGAATACTGAAATATTGCTTTATTATAAATGCATTACCAGATTCCTCTCATTATTTATAATGGTAGTGTCATGTTGTGGCTCACTGTGACACGGGTTGCCATGTTTCCTCACATTGGTTGCTCTGGCGTACTAGCTATGGTGGATACCGTGTAGGCTGGTTCCCATGGGTAGGTACGGCAGCCTATGTGCATACTGTTCTTTCTCTCCTCTCTATTGTCAGCTTCTTGTGGGGTTAATGTCTTGGTCTGGGTGTGGTCACTAGGTGCTATACATTCCCGTTAGCTGTGGACCTGGAGGTCAGTCTGTCTCCAGATTTGCTGGGTGCAGGAGCTATGCACCTTACCTGGGGGTTCTTCTACCTGAGCTGCCTTTGCAGTAAGTATGGCCACCAAGCTGCTATTTTTATTCAGTATTCACGTATATCTTTGTGCAATTGATTAGCAGTGTGCTGTTACCTGTAGTTCTACTAATCCCATTGTGTTTCAGCCATGGTAGCGTGCACCTGCATTCTCAAATTACTTATTATGGAGGTGCTGGTTTGTTTGTTTTTCTTCCCTGTGTAGTCACCTACTGAGACCTCAAGGTTCTATGTCTTGTGTGCAGCTCTGTGTGTTTGCCCATGGACTGACCACATGAAGAACAGGCATCTGTTAGTCTGGTTCTTTGTCTTGTGTGCAGCTTTGCCTGTTTGTCAATAGACTAACACTACATTGGGAACAGGCATTTGCTTGTCCAGTTCTTTGCCTTTGTGGAGAGGGCTCCTAGGTTCTGAAGAGGAGGATATCTAGTCTATGTATCCATCTCTGCCTATGAACACCATACATCCGTTCCACATGGAGTCCAGGCATTTGTTTGTCTGCTGGTCTGTGCAGCTCTGCCTGTGACCACCACGCAACTGTTCTGCATGGGGTCCAGACATCTGTCTTGTTTTCTGGTTCCCATTATGTTTTTTCTGAACTGTGTCCTGAGTTTGTTTGGGTTCCTGTTTGTGTGCTTGGGTTACAGTCCATCCCATGTCTCTCTGGACTGCTGGTGCTTGCACCAACATCTGTCTCTGCTTGTAAGTGGCCAAGTGGATCGGGACAATTCTAAAGGTACGACTAGTGAGCCCTCGGCTAAGTTAATTCCCATCATCAGGGGCTGTGTGAAGAACGGGAATCACTGAGATTCCGCCCTCTGTGTTTGGCCCCAAGTCAATCAGTGTGCTTGGTCCAGTGGTATTACCTACCAATTTACTCTTACCTGCTGGTCCAGCTTACTGTCATGTCCTGATGTCTGTTAATAATGTATTCATTATGGACCTTGCCTTGTCTTTCTGCTTGCTTTGGTGTGTTATGCCTGAGAGATCTCCTCTCCGCACTTCTGCCGTCTCTTAATAAGTTCCGTTCCTACTGAGACTCAGCTAAGATCTCACCAGTTGTATGGAGGATGGTGATCACTGACAATAGAGCAGAGAGGAGGATGAGGCAGGTGTGTAGATCCCTGTTCTGAGAGAAGCCATCCTGCTCTGCAATTAGGACTGATTTTCTTCTTACTTATAGGACTATATTTCATGAGGGTAATATCTGAAGTCAGTTTTCCGAGTCTGTGTTGAAGTACTTTACACCAAACATCTCAAATGTCACAAATTGTTTTTTGTTTTTTTTTTGGGGGGGGGGGGGGGGGCTTTGGGACTTTGTTATGACTAGAGATGAGTGACTCAAAGCTGAAGAAGTGGAATTCGATCCGAGTTTCATTTTTTTTTTGCACGTGTGAGGACATGGAGCAAAGAACTCTAGGAAGGCAGGATCACCCACAATGCCAAGCATGCAGCCAATCAGCAGCCAGCCAGCCCTGTAATGTCACAGCCCTATATATAGCCTCAGCCATCTTAGATTCTGCCATTTCCAGTGTACTTGGTGCAGGGAGAGACGTCAGCAGGTGCTGGGACAGTTCGGGGAAAGAATTCATTGTGCTAAAAAACTATTTACAAGTTCAGGGAAAAATTATTCAAGGTGTAGGGAAAAGATAGGGAGGAATCATTCCACAGCATTTATGTAGAAAAGAGTTCAGTAGGAAAGGTTACAGTCTGGGTAATAGGAACAATCCTATTACACCTTGTGTCGGGTTGTAATAATTCAATTAAGAATTATTAATTATGGTCATAAAAATTATTAACCATAAATTTTTTTTTTTTTATAAAATTTGTCATAAATTCTTAAAATCATGACCTGGTGAATTGTAGACAACCTAATTGATACAATTCACATCTGATTCCGACTATTTCCTCCGATAAATAAGTTCTTTTTGACGTGAGATGACGTTAATGATAAAACATGTAGTTCTGCATTATACAATAATACACAGGTATTATAAAAATATGCAGATTTATTGGTTACAAGATTATAAACATATATAAGTAGATAAACACAATGATACATGCAAATGAATATATATAGCATTACAAGCTTAACAATACATGTGAGTGGAAATAACTTGTCACATTATAACAAAGCTATTATTAGGTTAGGATATCAAATAGGAACATAATTTATATACATTACCACTGTTCAGAGAAAGCCTCATGATATCAGGACGGGCATGTCTAATCCTAGACATCAATATAGAATGCTAAATACATTCTGCCCCCCTCTAACCAACTACACATCACATGACTTCAGACATGGGCAAATCCAATCAAGGATATAACTTAGAAGAGATAACTGTATCCTTCCGCCCCATCCTGGACTATTTTCACACATATGACTTTGGTAAGACTATTAAGACAAATAGCAGGGATCTAGGATCTTGCTAGATCATATCTTAAATGGGAAGGACTTGAAACAAGTCTTTCCTGTGGGAATCCATCACTTAGCTTGGCGAAGAATGTTCTATCAATATATATATCTAAGCAATTATTTAATGCTTTGCTAGATTATGAGTCTTAATTCTTCTGCAGGTAGAATGAAGCCTCACAATATCCTAAAACTACATCTCAATATGGAGATGATCAATTAATGAATGTATTTATTCGCCAATCTAGATGGTATAATTTCACCCACACTATCAAATTAGTCTTAATAAAATGAAATATAATTTTCTGTGTCTCTTACCAAGTCCTAGTAGAAATCTCACTTCTGCTCCTAGGAAAGCTGGGTGGTCCATCATAGCACATCTCACCATGGCTTTCATCTTGATAGACCCCTCTAGAGAGCTCCACTTCTCTCTCCTCTCCTCTTTCTTGTCTGTGACTTTTTCTCCCCCCTTTCTCCCCCCTGTGTATGGTTTATGAACACAAACTTATCAGTTAGACACACCTTCCTAGTTTGGAAGTTTCCAATCATAATCGGATGGGCGTGACTATTGATAAGAAATGACATCATAACCTTACCCAAAATGCACTTTTGCTACTGTTGTAATGTCACCTACTCATACCTAGGTGGCACTGCTGTGTAAGCTATTTGCATCCTAGTATAAAGGGTTAACTTCTGTAAGTCTGAATAAAGGTATAATATACATTTTGACCTTAAAAGCTTTAATTCAAGGCTATAGGGATTAGATTTGACACTTATAGAAATTAGAGACAGACCTCTAGGCGTCTCTCTGGATGTTTCTCACACTGTATATTTGTTAATCGTAAATAACTTCAATGGCTTTGTTTACTCAGGGATATCAGTACCTCCTCTCATACCAAAGAGGTGAATAATTGTTACAAAACACACATCTTCACAGACACTCTTTTAGAGACAAAGATTCTCCTAATGAGAAATATATATAATATACTGGATACATGTCTTCATAACATATAACAATATAATATATATTATATGTTCTACTGATTGTCTTATGCTAAGGACTAAGGCTCATTAAATGAATACATACATATTATATATTTTGCTTCATCAATAAATGCCTAATTGTATAGGTAATTATCACCAGCTGCATAGAGCTTATCTTTACCTCCCTGTCATAAATTTTAAAGTAGATAAGAAGGCCTCTTCTCAGACTGGTACATTCATGAGAAGAATAACACTAAAAAGTAGAAACCTTCGTGTGACCTTACTTTGGCCTTCTCAAGACATACAAAATTGCAACTATAGTAGAGCATGGCTATTAAAGGTAATGAACATTCATCTTGACTAGAATGAATTGGATATCAATGCATTTACCTATGAAAAGGCACGACACTTGCTGCACTGACTGGGGATCCAAATTGCCATTATACAGCTCTGTAATTCCAGAAAACCGTTCTTGTTATTGGGGTGCGAGTGCTGTGTGATAACAGGGTTTATTACAAGGAAATATTTTTACATCTTATTTGCCCTTGTGCGGTGCAGTTATATGTTGTAAAACCCTTTTTGCCTTGATACACAGTTTTGCAGACAGTATCATAGAATATGGGATTAGATACACGGTTCAACAGGCAGTATCATAGAATATGGGATTAGATACATCGCTCAGCAGGCAGTATCGCACACAACAGGATGTGTATCAGGCACACATACAGGATAGGATTAGATACAGATCTGATTGGATACACTTGCTGATTCAAGCTGTTTTTCACACTCTGGAGATGGTGATGGAAGAGCCTGTGGACTGTCAGTGATAGGATTAGATACAGAGCTCAGCAGGCTGTATGACACAGAATAGGATTAGATACACATGTGAGGGCAGAGTCTGTGGACGGTCAGTAATGGGATTTAGACACTGGGTAGAAAGTTGGGTGTAGAAAAATGGACACAGGAGTTATAGTGGATGTGGCTGCTGCAGACAGAGCAGTGTGGGGCGTGGCCAGCCTGTGACTCATCACTGTGCAGTGCAGCCAGGCTTGTGTATCAATAAACTTTTATATATTCAACAAAACAAGAAGGGGAGAAAGTAACCAGATCTGCCAGGATAGTCTGTCTACCAGGGGGAAGGAAAGCTAAGACATGAAAAACAGGTATTGGGGGCTTATGTATGTATAGTGAGGGGTGTTAGAAGCACATAAAAAGAACTTTGATTTTTGGGACCGGACAACCTCTTTAACCCCTTAAGGACTCAGCCCTATTTCACCTTAAGGACTTGGCCCTTTTTTGCAAATCTGACCAGTGTCACTTTAAGTGCTGATAACTTTAAAACGCTTTGACTTATCCAGGCCATTCTGAGATTGTTTTATCGTAGCATATTTTACTTCATGACACTGGTAAAATTAAGTCAAAAAAATTAATTTTTATTTATAAAAAAATACCAAATTTACCAAAAATGTGTAAAAAATTGCAAGTTTCCAAGTTTCACTTATGTAAGTTTTACAGTATAACAGCTTTTTAACAAAAAAATAAAATCATGCTTTTGTGTCTCCAAATTCTGAGTAATTTTTTTGGGCAATTGTCTCAGGTAGGGGCTAATTTTTTGCGGGATGAGGTGACGGTTAGATTGGTACAATTTTGGTGGGCAAACGCCTTTTTGATCACCTGCTGTTGTACTTTTTGTGATGTAAGGTGACAAAAAAATTGTTTATTTAGCAGTTTTAATTTTTTTATTTTTACGGTGTTCATCTGAGGGGTAAGGTCATGTGATTTGTTTATATAGCCGGTCGATACGGACGCGGCGATACCGAATATGTATACTTCCCCCCCCCCCCTAATTTTTACCAATTTTTTTTTTTTTTTACTTTATTCGGGGAAAACTTTATTTTTTCAACTTTTTTTCACTTTATATTTTGTCCCACTTTGGGACTTGAACTATTGGGGGTCTAATCCTTTACAATGCATTCTAATACTTCTGCATTGGATTGCATTGGCTGTATGAGTAATACTGTGAGTATTACTCATACAGCTTCCAGGACAGTTAGATCCAGGGGGCTGTATCTCACAGGCTCTTCACCGGAAGGCAGCGCGATGCCTTCCTTAGACATCGCTCTGCCTTCTATGCCATCGGGTCCCCCCCACAGCCACATGGGGACCCGTGGCCGTCTTACTTGAAGATCCAGTGCAAAATCTGATGCGGCTTGTGATGATGAGATTTCACACGGGATCTTCATGCAGTATAGCTTTGGCGGCCTCTTCGCGCTCAAACGGAGAAGGTAAGTATTATTTATTTTATTTTTACCACCATTTCAGGGAAAATTGATTCATTACCATGAATCATGAGAAAATTTGGCTTTGCTGTGAATAAAATTTTTCCTAAAATTCGGATCGAATTGTAATTCGTCAGCTTTGATTTGCTCTACACTAGTTATATAATCAGTAATCAATCAGTAAAACTGCCATTAAGAAAAGGGGAAATCGGTGCAGAGTAAATATGACTTTAGTGATCAATGCCAAAGATGCTCCTGTGTGTGTCAAACAGAATTTGGTGACAGATTAATTTTTTTAAATGCATTAAATGTCTTAAGTATGCAGTTAGTATTTATAACATTGGCACATTTTTTTTTTTATTATGCAGGTGAAGGCTGGATAAAAGGCTCCCAAGGTCATCTAATACTATCTCCTTATGGAATAGGTTATTAATCCCAAATTAGCAATAATAGAACTGAACACAATCTGTGTGAGATGTCTGCAAATTCTGAATATGGGAAAGATTTTAAAAATAATGCTAAGCTTTCTGTGCAAAAAGAACTTCAGAAAGATGAACGGTCATGTTCTGAAAGAGAGAAAACTTTTAATATGATATCAAGTGTTGCTGAAAATCTGAAAATTCACACAGGAAATAAGCTATATTCATGTTCAGAATGTGAGAAATGTTTTACTGATAAATCAAATCTTAATAAACATCAAAGAATTCACACAGGAGAGAAGCCATATTCATGTCCTGAATGTGAGACATGTTTTACTGATAAATCAAGTCTTAATAAACATCAAAGAATTCACACAGGAGAGAAGCCATATTCATGTCCTGAATGTGAGACATGTTTTACTGATAAATTAAGTCTTAATAAACATCAGAGAATTCACACAGGAGAGAAGCCATATTCATGTCCTGAATGTGAGAAATGTTTTACTAATAAATCAAGTCTTAATAGACATCAAAGAATTCACACAGGAGAGAAGCCATATTCATGTCCTGAATGTGAGACATGTTTTACTGATAAATCAAGTCTTAATAAACATCAAAGAATTCACACAGGAGAGAAGCCATATTCATGTCCTGAATGTGAGACATGTTTTACTGAAAAATCAAGTCTTAATAAACATCAAAGAATTCACACAGGAGAGAAGCCATATTCATGTCCTGAATGTGAGACATGTTTTACTGATAAATCAAGTCTTAATAAACATCAGAGAATTCACACAGGAGAGAAGCCATATTCATGTCCTGAATGTGAGAAATGTTTTACTGATAAATCAAGTCTTAATAGACATCAAAGAATTCATACAGGAGAGAAGCAATATTCATGTCCTGAATGTGAGAAACATTTTAATCGGAAATCAAATCTTTATACACATCTAAGAACTCACACAGGAAAAAAGCTATATTCATGTCCTGAATGTGAGACATGTTTTACTGATAAATTAAGTCTTAATAGACATCAAAAAATTCACACAGGAGAGAAGCCATATTCATGTCCTGAATGCAGGATGTCATTTGACAGTAAACATCATCTTGAGAGTCATCAGAGAATCCACAAAGGAGAGAAGCCATATTCATGTCCCGAATGTGAGACATGTTTTACTGATAAATCAAGTCTTTATAGACATCAAAGAATTCACACAGGAGAGAAGCCATATTCATGTCCTGAATGCAGGACGTCATTTACCAGGAAACATCGTCTTGAGAGTCATCAGAGAATTCACACAGGCGAGAAGCCATATTCATGTCCTGAATGTGAGAAGTGCTTTAATCGGAAATCAAATCTTGATACACATCAAAGAATTCACACAGGAGAGAAGCCATTTTTATGTCCTGAATGCAGGAAGTCATTTAAACGTAAAGATACACTTGAGACTCATCTGAAAATTCACACAGGAGAGAATCCATTTTCATGCACTGAATGTGGAAAGTGTTTTACTGAGAAATCAAATTTTGTGAGACACTTGAGAATTCACACAAGAGAGAAGCTGATTTAATATGCAGAATGTGGGAAATGCATTGGCTGTAAATTAAAGGGATTGTCCGGGATTTTAACACCTTATGTATTATGATGTAACTGTACGTCATAATGCCTGAGGGTATGTATCTGACCTGACAGGGAGTGAAGATTGTGTTGTGCCCGTCATTTAACCCCTCAGGTGCCGTGATCAACGCAGATCGCGACACCTGTGAATGAAGGCAGAGGGATGCTGCTTCCTCTGGGTGGTGGCACACAGCACAGTTCTGACATGCATTCAGGATGCAGTTTTTTTTATTGTAGCTAGTTGAAATTACTTAAATCATTGCTTCTATGCAGAACACTGTGTGCCAGTACCCTCTGCCTTCCGATCGGTTGCCATAGCAGCCTGGATGCTGCTGAAGCGATCCAGGCCTGCCATGGGGTTCTCCATACTGAGCTATGCACAAGGCACAGCTTAGAATGGAGAGAGTAAAAATCCTATTCACCCTAAGGGCTCTTGCACACAAACGCATTTTATTTCCATGTCTGTTCCGTTTTTTTTTTAAACCGTATGCAGAACCATTCAGATTAATGGGTCTGTAAAAAAAAATAGAAGTTACTCCATGTGCATTCCGTTTCCGTAAAAAGATAGAACATGTCCTATTATTGTCCGCATTACCAACAAGGATAGGACTGTTCTATTAGGGTGGTAGCAAGAATATGAGGAGAACACATGGGAAGGCGAGAGTAATAATCATATACCAGTGCAGAGAGTCATATGTGGTAATACTAAATGGAGGTCGGAACGTGCCTGGTCCACTGCACACCACCGGTATGAGGAAACTGTACAGGGATCAAGCATGCACAAAGCCTGCAAGGCTTTGTCAGCCTGTTTGGCGAAACGCGTTGGGCAGGTGAGGTGACACTGGGAAGGGGAACACTATCTTGTTTGATTAAATTTGTAACTTGTTGACAGTGATTGTAATTACATTCTGTAAATCCAGCGCAGTACTGCTGTTTCATTTGCAGGCTGTGTGCTTGCTTGATCCCTGCACATTTTCCTCATACTGGTCGTGTGCAGTGGACCAGGCACGTTCTGGCCTCCATTCAGTATTACCACATGACTCTCTGCACTGGCATATGATTATTACTATCTCCTTCCCATGTGTTCTCCTCATATTCTTGCTCCCACACTGGTTCATGTTTACTCCCCTTGCTATATGTATTTTTTAAGTGATATTTAATAAATTATATTTTGCTATGTTGTTGGACTCATGTGCGAATTTGTTTTTTTTTTAGGTTTTATTTCATGATGAACGTGTGATCCTTTTAGGTCTCATAATAGGATATTATTGTTCTATTAGGGGCCAGATGTTACGTTCTGCAAAATACGGAATGCACACGGATGTCACACGTTCTTCTTTTGGATCAGTTTATTTTTTGCACACCTCAAAATGCATATGGTTGTGGAAGATGCCCCTAATCAGGGTGATCACGTTAGCTCTACTGCTCCAAATTATTAGTAACCCAAGGGTTTTACGTGCACGGAAGAAAATAACTATGACACACACACTGGGGTCAAAGCTAATTCTCATTTATTACAGGAAATACAGCAGTTTATAAAGTCATTAGAGGGGCATTCCACCTGAGGCACGTGGCTAAAAAATTAAAATATGAAAAGAGATAACACTTGGTATCTGCCCATTGTGCATTGTTTTACTAACTGCGGTATGTGAACTATTTAAATATCTAGCTGTAAGCGCCATCTTGTAATGGAGTTTTCACTAACAGCAAAAAAGCATAGATGTCGTAGCAAGGAGGCGTGTTCTCTTGGGTAGGATGGAACCTTTGTGCTCTGGAGAAGATAAGGTGCTGTCTGAGAGCTAGAGTATGTGGGAGCTTTCTTAGCTGAATCAAAGAATGTAGTCCACATTAGTGATGAGCGGGAGGTGCCATATTCTAATTCGCGAATATTCGATTGAATATTCGTGTTATATTCGTCAAAATTGAATATTCGTAATTATTCAAATTATCACGAATAATATGCGATTTAATTAATCGCGTATTGCAATTTTTATTTTGATAGTATAAGGCAACGGTATTTTACGAAATTTCGTAATATTGCTCTAACTTCGTCTTTTAGAATATGACGAATATTCAAGAAGTTGAAGTTAGAGCAATATTACGAAATTTCTTTAAAAAAAAATACACATATAAATTGTAATTTAGCAAATATAGTGCTATAATCATTTTTTTCTTCTCTAATTTTTTTTGCCTCTTCTGAACTTAAGTTTTGTAAAATATGTACACTATTAAAAAAAATTACTATAGCAGTATATTAGCTGAATTACAATCTATATGTGTATTTTACGAAATATTCTAAAAGACGAAGTTAGAGCAATATTACGAATATTCTAAAAGTTATAATAATAAAATATATAAAAAATATATACGTAAAAAGTTGAAATCGCAATTCGATTATTATAACTTGAATTAATCGAATTGCGATTTCAACTTAGCACTGCTATATTTCATAGGCTAGAATTAACGAATATAGAATATAGCAGTACTAAGTTGAAATCGCCATGCGATTACTTTGAGTTATATTAATCGCATTGCGATTTCAACTTGATTCTGCTGCTGGGTCTCAAATAAACCAGGTCCAAGTTGAAATCGCAATTCGATTAATTCAAGTTATAATAATTGAATTGTGATTTCAACTTGGACCTGGTTTACTATGGTTGGCTTCAATGGCTTGGTAGAATTAGCGAATATGACGAATGTATTCGTCATATTCCACAAAACGAAGATAACAAAGTATTCTCCATCTTCGCTTTAGCTACCTATTCATCAACTTTGCGAATTCTAGCAATCATATAGGAAAGTTTACTAGAGAGACAGCTAAGTTTATTTCGCTATGCGATTAAATTACTTTGCTTTTTTTTTAAATAAATAGAATAATGATAATAATTATCAGGTATTATAATTATTCTATTTATTAAAAAAAAAGTAATATAATCGCATAGCAAATTAAACTTAGCTGTCTCTATATAAAACTTTCCTATATGATTGCTAGAATTAGCGAAGTTGATGAATAGGTAGCTAAAACGAAGATGGAGAATACTTTGTTATCTTCGTTTTGTGGAATATGACGAATACATTCGTTATCTTCGTTTTGTGGAATATGTCGAATACATTCGTCATATTCGCTAATTCTACCAAGCCATTGAAGCCAACCATAGCAAACCAGGTCCAAGTTGAAATCGCAATGCGATTAATATAACTTGAAGAAATCGCATGGCGATTTCAACTTAGCACTGCTATATTCCATATTAGGCTAGACGAATATGGAATATAGCAGTGTGAGGTTGAAATCGCAATTCGATTATTATAACTTGAATTGCGATTTCAACGTAATTCTCAAATCTGACAGTACATTCTAGTATATGGAGACGTTCCCTTGGTGATGGGGACACTCCATGAGCACGGAAGTCGGCAGAAGCGGCAACGGGCACTGACTGGAGCAGCCAGGAATCCAAAGGACAGGTAAGAACAACTTTAGGGAAGTGGGAAAGAAAAAATATAATAAAAAAAAAAAAACGAATATTCTATTTCGCAAATATATAGCACTATATTCTAAATATTCACGAAATCTCGAAGTCACGATATTCAAGAAGAAAATTCGCAATTCGAATATTCACGCTCAACACTAGTCCACATCTCTATCGCAGTCGTGTGCATGGTCCCTAATAGAGATCTATTAGGGTGAATAGGAGATGGGATCAAAAGATCCCATGTACTTGGCCCCTAAGGGCCATATTGGTATGGAGCCACAGAATAAGGATGTTAGGTCATTTTCAGAGCACAATGAACGATGTGATGTCAAAACCCCCAAAACCCCCTTGACAGAATTCTTATATTATATTTTATTTTCACAAAAGGAATTTTTTCCCATTTTCCAATACAAAACATGGTAAATAAAATGGGAACATAAAAAAATGCACCATATCCTGCAAAAAATATTGAATGTGAACGGAAAACAAAAAGTTATGGTTATTGGAACGTGGGGAGGAAAAATCCAAAATGCAATATTGATGACTTATCCTCAGTAGGGGTCTGACATCAGGAACCCCCACTGATCACCTGTACGAGGAGACAGCTTGCGCAGTGTACACACGTGCCTTCTCCCTTCTCTCTTCCTGCTCTCCGCTGTATGTCTATGGGACAGTAGCAGTGAACAGGAAAAAAGAAGGGAGACTGCACGTGCACAGTCCTCAAACAGCTGATCAGTGTGTTGGACCCCTGCCAATCTGATATTGATGAATTATCCTGAGGCTAATGTAAGTCATCCCAGCAGGCGTTTCTCTGTTCAGCACAATGTATTCTTTATTGTAGCATATAAATCAAAGTTTTTCAGGACGTATTTAGGCCTGTCCAGCCTTCCTCAGCTCATGGATATGCTACTGTTTGGGCAAAACCCCCTCCCCTATAATTGTCGGGGTTCAAATTGAAGGTTTGGTTTTGAGCGCTCAGAGAAAGCTGACACAGAGGCATCACTGAATCAGATTCACTCTCTCCTTTATTAGACACCAGCATACATATTTAAATCACAGAAAATCATAATCAAATCTGGCACCCTGCCAAGGGATGGAAATTAAAACTAACAATTGAATTGGTTATTCATATAAGGCAATACTTCCAAAATATCCTAACAAGATTCTCATAGTAATAGAAAAAAGCAAAAAGGTTTCTGTAACATCTTATCTCAGGCTGGGTTCAGACCTGAGCGTTTTACAGCGCGTTCCAACGCGCTGTAAAACGCACAACAGGCAAGAACCAATGATTCCCTATGGGAATGGTTCTCACCTGAGCGTTTTACAGCGCGTTCCTACGCGCTGTAAAACGCACAACAGGAAAGAACCAATGATTCGCTATGGAAATGGTTCTCACCTGAACGTTTTACAGCGCGTACGATCGCGCTGTAAAACGCCCGACGCCCCAAGAAGTACATGAGCTTCTTTGGGGCGTCTTGTCGCGCGTTCCCGGCAATAGACTTGCGGCAACGTGCGACAATGGGCGTTCGCTTGTCTCTGTATGCACAATTGCAAACGCCGATACAATCGCGCATACAGAGTGCTCCATAGCGAACGCTCAGGTGTGAACCCAGGGCCAGAGCTGGCATTCCTCATCAGTAAATCCTGAATCTCAGAAGGAACATAACCTCCTGAAGAATGTCAACCTCTGATGAGAAGTCGAGGGAGCTATTACCTTGGCCTTGTAGTTATCTATACACAAGATGAAGGACATATTTATAAAAAATATAATCTTATCCCTCACAATTCCCCCATTTTGAGATCTCGGAACTGACATCTTAACCCAGAGGTACTTCAGATGGGATAGGTCCAACTGCCAACCAGAGGCCAGATCCCCTCACAGGAATTAAAGCAGTTCCCAAGACCTCTCAATAATCTTGGCAATTTTTCCTTTTGGAACAGAACCTGTTGGTACACATAAACAAAAGCTTAATCACAGCATTTACTACTATTTGTCTTGCCACCAGGGAGCCTCCACCCACCCTGCTGTGGAGTTATACTTTTAATCATCAGGCACTGGTCTTCTTTGTGAGACAAACTGACAACAAGACATATAGTATAAATAAGTTCTTTAAAAGTCAAAGGGATTGCCAGAAAAGGCATAGTTTTTGAACTCACAGGACAGGGAGTACAGATCCAACAGTCTTTAATTTTACTGTCAGTGTCATTGAGTCCTCAAACAGCTTCTGGTGGTGTTGGATAAGTGCATTGTCCCGGTTATCCTTCAGTTGTTGGTACAGTGCCGTTGTTCCCAGGATTAGGACGGCCATCAGCAGGGGGATCCTCATTTTTAGGCGTCAGAACTTTCTTGCAGTGAGAAGCGTGTATCCAGTCAGGCTTTCCTTGAACCTTTACTGCTTTATGAGTAGTCAACAGGACTTGGAAAGGACCATCAAATCTGGGATCTAGGCCTTTTCTCACATGTCTTTTTATCCCCATCCAGTCTCCTGGTTTCAGACTGTGTTCCTTCTACTGAATCTGGAAGGGAAGCAAACACTTGTTTATGGGTGTGCTTAAGCCTCATTGTAAGGGCCGCATGAAGCTTGTTAGGCTATCATTGTTCATTTTGCAACTGTTGTGGAAAAATACAATCCTAATCTGAAGGGGGGGGGGGTTTCCAAACAGAATCTCAATCCTGTCTGATGCAATAACTTCAAGGACACCATACCTGCACACCAATTCACTGACCAGCTTAGTTGCTGTGTTCTTTGCATTTGCTACTGGGAAAGTTTCCGGCCACCCTGAAAAGAGATCAACACACACAAGGACAAATTCATATACTCCTATCATAGGCAGTTGTATATAGTATATCTGCAGTCTCTGGAATGGGTAAAGTGGCCTGGGGGTGTGTTTGCTTGGAGTCTTCACCACTTGAACGGGAGATTGTTCAATGAACAGACCATACATCCTTATACAAACCGAATGGCTACTGTAGAAAATCCTGGAGCAATCCACCTTGCATTAACCACACTTACCATGGCACCTTCTGATGGGTAAGTGGGCCATGGGCCTCCTGAGCCATAGCTGGCTATAGAGGGGGTGGTAGACAAATTTTGTCCTCCTCTGGTAATAACAGAGTTCATAAGTTCAAGTACAGAGTCTTTATTTTTAATTGGCTGGCCTGTTGAAGGTACCGGCTGTCTCATTCCCCGATCCCTAAGTTAGGGTTTGCGACTGTGTCCACAGGGCTTAGGTTCCAGTGTATGAGTTCGTTCACCATCCGTACTTGCTCATACTGAAAATACGGGTGGACAGCACTCCTTGGTGATACTGCTTTGGGTGCTCTTCTTCAGGAGGGGTGGTAAAAAGCCCCTAACAAAGCAACTGATAGATGTCAAGAAAAATAAAAAAATGGAGACAGCACGTCCAAAAGGTGGAATTTATTCCAGATGCAACGTTTCGGCTGTGTGGTAGCCTTTTTCAAGCATGCATATACATCAGAAAGTGGGGATTAAATACCCACATACAAAACATGTGAGGGGGAGTGACCTGTGATACAATTAGCTTCATTGACATCAGCAGTTAGAGATAACATAGCATACCTTTATCCATGATGTGCAGGTGAGGATGGGCGGGTAGCCTGTAGTATTGGGGCTATGAGAAACGCCATGTGGGACGCCAAGGGAAGTCAAATGCAGGTGGAACGCATCTGCGTTCCAACAACGTGCTTCCGAGGTCGTCACTTCCGGTGCCGAACCCTCGTGGAAAGCATTTGCGTTCCAACTCGGCTCTTCCGGTAGTGTCAAATCTGGAATCGACGGTACGCCCTGTTACTAATATAATGCAACAACAATCACTGTATTTGCACAAAGGGTCGGTGTTGGGCGCACTTTGTGAGGGAGATAATCAAAAAGTAACAATAGTATTCCGCGGCACCCGATCCGGAGTGGAGGCTCCAATACTGTGTGGCGCATGTATCTCTGATACACTTGCACTGGGACTTATGGACTCTTCACATGCTCACCCCCGTCAATTTTCTTCACCATTATACGTGGGTAGGGTAAGAAACCCATAGAATATTTAGTCTATCAGAAATCGCCTTAATATACAGATTTGTGTACACGCCATGTCATGTCAGACCACAGCATCTGTCTATACTTCATTCATGATGCAACAGTATCTAAGGAAATTAATCTGTTTATGTTGGTGCATTATTTGAGTGTCACATAGGGACGGAGCGCCCCATGACATAGTCAAAATCTATTTTGCAGGTGGCTGGGGCACACGCAGAGTCCAATCTCTGCGCCTTGGCGGAGCATACTAGTTGCGCTCAGATATACTTATTTGGTGCCTAGATGCATGTTTATTCCATTGCGCATACGCCAATTCTATTCTCTATTCCCAGCCTTTCATTCTGCGCATAGATACACCGCAGGTATACGCACTAAACGTTATTGCGCATGCGCCACACAGTATTGGAGCCTCCACTCCGGATCGGGTGCCGTGGAATACTATTGTTACTTTTTGATTATCTCCCTCACAAAGTGCGCCCAACACCGACCCTTTGTGCAAATACAATGATTGTTGTTGCATTATATTAGTAACAGGGTGTACCGTCGATTCCGGATTTGACACTACCGGAAGAGCCGGGTTGGAACACAAATGCGGTCCACGTGTGACCGGCACCTGTATCCGGATGTCACATAACCGAAAGTGCCGAGTTGGAACGCAAATGCTTTCCACGAGGGTTCGGCACCGGAAGTGACGACCTCGGAAGCACGTTGTTGGAACGCAGATGTGTTCCACCTGCATTTGGCGTCCCACGTGACGTTTCTCATAACCCCAATACTACAGGCTACCCGCCCATCCTCACCTGCACATCATGGATAAGGTATGTTATGTTATCTCTAACTGCTGATGTCAATGAAGCTAATTGTATCACAGGTCACTCCCCCTCACATGTTTTGTATGTGGGTATTTAATCCCCACCTTCTGATGTATATGCATGCTTGAAAAAGGCTACCACACAGCCGAAACGTTGCATCTGGAATAAATTCCACCTTTTAGACGTGCTGTCTCCATTTTTTTATTTTTCTTGACATCTATTAGTTACTTGCTCATACTGTCAGCAGTCAGGGAGAGGCTTAAGGATTGTTAGGAGGTTACCATTCCCTTCTCCCTAGCTTTGGGGCCTAGTTTGTTTACCTGTTGCTGTTTGTTTACTTGATGTTCCTCTTATGCCCACTTGCCGTGACACCTATAGACAGATGTGGGGCTGTTTCTCTAAGAAAGCAGCCACAAGTTTTAACCTCCTGCCGTCACACTAACACCGATAGGCGTCAGGCGGCAGCACTCTCAGGTCTCAGCGACGCCTATTGGCGTCATCTCATGAGACCCGAGATTTCGCGTGAACGCGCGCGCGTTCACAGCGGCGCGCAGCTGAGAAGTTAAACTACAGCCTGCCAGCGATGATCATTCTCTGGCAGGCTGTAGATGTTAAAAAAATCGCATCAGAAAGGTATATTAGATGCTGTTTTGATATACCTGATATGTCTGATATACCTGCTACCTGGTCTTCTGGTGGTCCCTTTTGCTTGGATCGACCACCAGAGGACACAGGCAGCTCTGTAAGTAGCACCAAGCACCACACTACACCCCCCCCCGTCACTTATTAACCCCTGATCACCCCATATAGACTCCCTGATCACCCCCCTGTCATTGATCACCCCCCTGTAAGGCTCCATTCAGACGTCCGTATGTGTTTTGTGGATCCACGGATCCGCAAAACACGAACACCGGCAATGTGCTTTCCGCATTTTGCCAGAACTATATAGAGCATGCTTTTCTTGTCCGCAATTGCGGACAAGAATAGGACATGTTCTATATTTTTGTGGAACGGAAGTGCGGACCCGGAAGTGCAGATCCGTAATTCCGGATCCGAGCGGGACAAAGTCTGTCCCCATAGAAATGAATGGGTCTGCAATTCCGTTCCACAAAATGCGGAACAGAATTGCGGACATGTGAATGGGGCCTAAGGGTCCCTTATCACCGCCAGTTAGTTAGCTACTTGTTAGGTAGTTAGCGCCCAGCCCACCGCACCGCAGTCACTGATTAGCATCATCGCTGTCGCTAATCAGCACTAGTACTATACAGTATCTGTAAGTGATCAAGACTGATCGCAACCAGATCTATATCAGTACATTAGAGTCACCTTAGGTTCTACAAAAAACGCAGTGTTCGCCCGATCAGGCCTGATCTTGTGCACACACTTGCGTTCAGTCCGCCCCACCGCAGTGACAGAATTTTTTTTCTTCTGATCACTGCAAAAACACCGTAAAATCGCTGCGGCGCTATAAAGATCACTTTTGAGGGGCATGGCGAGTTCATAGAAGTTTTTTTGTTTTTTTTCCCACAAGTTAGCGGAAATTGTTTTTTGTGTTTGTTTAGTTTTTTTCTTACAAGTCTCATATTCCACTAACTTGTGCCAAAAAATAAAATCTCACATGAACTCACCATACCCCTCACGGAATCCAAATGCATAAAAATGCCCTGTGAAATCCTAAAGGTACTCATTGTAATTTGGGCCCCTTTGCGCATCTTGGCTGCAAAAAAGTGTCACACATGTGGTATCGCCGTACTCAGAAGAAGTAGGGCAATGTGTTTTGGGGTGTATTTTTACATATACCCATGCTGGGTGAGAGAAATATCTCTGTAAATTGACAACTTTGTATAAAAAATTTGAAAAAGTTGTCATTTACAGAGATATTTCTCACACACAGTATGGGTATATGTAAAAATATACCCCAAAACACATTGCCCTACTTCTCCTGAGTACGGCGATACCACATGTGGGACACTTTTTTGCAGCCTAGGTGCGCAAAGTGTCAAATTCCAATGAGTACCTTTGCGCACCTAGGCTGCAAAAAAGTGTCACACATCTGGTATCGCCGTACTCAGGAGAAGTAGGGCAATGTGTTTTGGGGTGTATTTTTACATATACCCATACTGTGTGTGAGAAATATCTCTGTAAGTGACAACTTAAAAAAAAAAAGTACAGCGATACCACATGTGTGACACTTTATTGCAGCCTTTAGGCTTTACAGGGTTGCTCACAATTTAGCCGCCCAAAATGCCAGAACAGTAAACACACCCCACAAGTGACCCCATTTCGGAAAGTAGACACCCCAAGGTATTCACTGAGGGGCATAGTGAGTCCGTGGGAGTTTTTTTTTTTTTGCCAGAAATTAGCAGAAATGGAAACTTTATAATTTTTCTTTTCCTCAGAAAGTGTCATTTTCCGCTAACTTGTGAAAAAAAAAAAAAAATCATACATGAACTCACCGTGCCCCTCCGAATACTTTAAGGTGTCTTATTTCTAAAATGGGGTCATTTGGGGGGTATTTATACTATCCTGGCATTTTAGCACCTCAGGAAACATGACAGGTGCTCAGAAAGTCAGAGCTGCTTCAAAATGCGGAAATTCACATTTTTGTACCATAGTTTGTAAAAACTTTTGCGCAAACCAATAAATATACACTTACTGGATTTTTTTCTATCAAAGACATGTAGCACAATAAATTCTGACACAAACTTCTATAGAAATGTAATTATATTTGAACAATTTTACCAGAAAAATTTAACCATACACTTTTTTTGATAAAATTGCGGTCTATTTTGATTAATATCAGAAAAATGAAAAATCTCAGCAGCAATCAAATACCACTAAAATAAATCTGTATTTGTGAGAAGAAAAGGAGGCAAAATTCATTTGGGTGCCAAGTTGCATTACGAGCAATAAAACGTTAAAGTTGTGAAGTGCCGATTTGTAAAAAAGGGCCTGGTCTCTAGGGGGGTATAAACCTGTGGTCCTTAAGTGGTTAATCCTGTACAACCTCTACAAATATCTGGATATAATACAGAAAACTATTATTACTACAACTATAGAACAGCAAATTAATTGTTAAGTAATATAGCCGCTGAGTTATTTAATAAAATATATCTGTATAGCGCCACCTGCTGTTTGTTGTTTTCCTTATTTCTCTATCCACCTAAGTAACATTACTGAGGAGGACGCACATGCTCACTTATATCCGTCATCGGTCACCAGCCCTTTCCATGGTTAGAAGCCATCACAGGTGCCGGCAGGAATAACATGGACAGGACGAGAGCTGCAGCAGAAAGGACATGCTCTGTGAGAAAGGACATGCACCTGAGCTGCAGCTTGAAATAAATCTAGAAGAGCAATTGAAGAAATGAATGGGAACATCATTGGATCCACATGATCTACAGGCTGGTTTTATCCTTGTTAGAAAGAGACTATCGTGTACTGTGTGAAGTCCAATTTTCTTTTTTTATTAATTATAGGTTAATTCATTTAATTGTAGAGTAAGAATAGTTAAACACCCACCACAGATAAAGATAGTCCAGACGGCACCACTCCACTTGTAACACGCTGGTAATAATAAATAAATGTCCTCTGTGAAAGTCGGGTATCAGGCGGCGATGCGGAGGGGCCTGCTTGCAATAGCGAATATAATTGTGCAATCGAGAAAATAGAAAAAATCTGCGGCACCAGTTGCAGGTTTTTAACATATCATCACTTTAAGGGTCCATTCACATGTCCGTTGTGTCTTTCCTGATCTGTTCCGTTTTTTTGCGGACCAGATCTGGACCCATTCATTTTCAATGGGTCCTGAAAAAAATCGGACAGCACAATGTCAGATTTTTTTTTTCAGGACCCATTGAAAATGAATGGGTACAGATCTGGTCCGCAAAAAACGGAACAGATCAGGAAAGAAACAACGGACGAGTGAATGGACCCTTATTGTGACAATAGGTGCATGCTTTTACAGGGCTGGGGCGGACAAGCCTTTCATTGAAATTAAAATAAAACGCCTAGGCGGTGTGTGGCAGTGACGGCCATTTCGCACAATATGTGCTTCTTCCGGCTACCTGAATGACGTGCACAGGTGTGCCAGCCCATTCAAAGAGGAGCGTGAGGATTAACCCTGTGTGGGGTAACTGGATCTCAATCGCAATTAAAGGCAACACCTGTGTACGTATACAACTGAAACAAAATCAAATGAATACATTGAGGTCATTCCGATCGTTCAGACCTAGGGGGCCCATGGCATCTGTGCGGATTATCCATCTCGCTTCTTTCTGTAACAGGAGGCGATGCCTGTCGCCTCCTTGTTTCAAATGTGGTATCACCTCAATTCCATCAAAACCCAGGCATTTTTTGTTACCCCCGTGTTTCTGCCATACATGGTCTATTAAGCGCGGGCAGCCCTTCTTAGTCTTGATGGAACTGAGGTGTTCACGGAACCTTTCCAGCATAGGTCTTATTGTTTTTCCTATGTAAAATGACCCGCACTCGCTTTTGACTACGTACACGACATATGTGGTTTTACATTTGCAAAATTGCTTCATTCTGTGTGACACTTCTCCTATGGACAATTCTGTCTCGGAGCATGTGATCACAGAAGGAGCAATTACATCACCGATGATTCCCTGAGGGTTTTTTCACATTCAGCCATTGACTAGGAGACTGTTCACACTTCATGCGGCTCTTTACTAATTGGTCCCTGAGGGAATGCGTTTTCCTAAAGGCAATGATGGGTTTCCTGGCTGTAAATTTGTCTAAACATTTCTCACTTTTTAATAGATCCCAATTATCATAGATTATTCTTTTGATTGCATCGGCCATGGGGCTGTAATTAAACACAAATACCAATCTGTTGTCTTTTTCAGGTTTGTCTCCCTGATGTAGTAACTCTTTTTGTGTTCTTATACTTGCCCTACTTAAAGGGTTTCTACCACTTAGGTGTCACATATTTAGCTGTCAGACACTAGCGATCCGCTAGTGTCTGCTCTGCCCAACCATCCTAATATAATTGCTTTTGGGGCGGTGGTTTGGCTAAAAAAACTACTTTTATTAATATGCTAATGAGCCTCTAGGTGCTATGGGGGCGTCATTAGCACCTAGAGGCTCCGTCTACATTCAGAAACTGCTGCCGCCCAGCGCGTCCCTCCAGCCCGCCCATCTCCTCCTGAATGCGATCCTCCTTGTGAGCGCCTGTATTCGGCGCATGCGCAGTAAATGTCTGACAGCTTCCCTTCTCCACTGCGCCTGTTCCTCGGAGCACTATGGTGTCATCGCGCAGGCGCAGTGGAGATGTCTGAGCAAGGAAGCGGTCAGACATTCACTGCGCATGCGCAGAATACATACGATCGCATTCAGGAGGAGATGGGCGGGCTGGAGGGACGCGCTCGGCGGCGGCAGTTTCTGAAGGTAGACGGAGCCTCTAGGTGCTAATGACGCCCCCATAGCACCTAGAGGCTCATTAGCATATTAATAAAAGTAGTTTTTTTAGCCAAACCACCGCCCCAAAAGCAATTATATTAGGATGGTTGGGCAGAGCAGACACTAGCGGATCGCTAGTGTCTGACAGCCAAATATGTGACACCTAAGTGGTAGAAACCCTTTAAAGCCGCATCTAACATTCTAACTGGATACTCCCTTTTCACCAAGCGATTTTTTTTATTTATTTTTTTTAGTTCCGTAGCCTGTCTCATATAGCCTTCATTGCAGCTGTTAATGCATCTTAGTCGCATAAACTGCCCGTATGGTATGGCCTCCTTCACGCTACGTGGATGGTAACTTCCATGGTGCAGAAGGGAGTTCGAAGCGGTAGGTTTTCGAAAACCTTCTGTTATGATCTCACCATCACGAATAATGACACGGACATCAAGAAATTCTAAAATATTACCACCAAAATTCAAGGTAAAAAACATGTTCATGTCTTTCTTGTGATTTAAATATGCCACAAAATCTTCGCATGTTGCTTGACTTCCTCTCCACACCATGAAGACATCATCCACGTAGCGTAAGAATGTTTTATACCTATTGTCACAATAAAAGTGATGATATGTTGAAAACCTGCAACTGGTGAGTGTCGCAGATTTTTTTTCTATTTTCTCGATTGCACTAAGAATAGTTAAATGTGAGTTGATGGGAGCAGTGTCAGAAGCGGAGAAAAAGTATATAAAGAATCCGCAGAAAGGAAAATATTAAAATGGAAGAACATGACAGAATAAATGACTGAGTAGGTTACCCCGGAAAACTTCTGGCTGAGTTAGTTTGTAAAAGTAAATCTTTTATAAATGATCTGATAGGAACTATGAAGAAATTGGAAAAATTGCTTGGGACAGACAAGACAACTGTTTAGAAGGATGGTGGTAGTAGTACTAGTGGCAACTAAGTAGCAGGTAATGGAAGTGGCAGTAGGGGGATTAGCAGCAGCAACATGATAGTAGGAAGGCAGATGGTGGCAGCAGCTGTATGTCACAGAACATGATGGGTGGAAGGCAGGCAGTGGCATGATGGTGGCAGTAGCTGTACAGCACACAACATGGTGGTAGGCAGGCAGACAGGAGCAGTGGCATGATAAGGACCCTCTGAGGAGATCTAGTCATTGGCCTCAGAAGGAGGATTGTGAGAATATGCATGGAACTGCGACTCATTATAAATATAGTATTGTTTCTAAAATGGCAGCTGCACATGTTAGAAAGAGGAAGTAAGAAGCCCGGGACCGAGAGAGCACCCATAATACCATGCAGATAGCCAATCAGCAGCTAGCCAGCCCCTGTGATTTCACAGCCCTATAAAAAGTCTCCCCCTGCTCGGTCTCCGCCATTTTGCAGTAAACTTAGTGACAGGCACTAGGGATAGTGAACAGGAAAGACTTTATTTACAAAAATTACTATTCAGCAGTTCAGGGACAGATTATTGTTAACCCCTTCATGACTGCCATACGGCTATATATGTACTATCTGCACATACCCCATAAAAGGAGATTCCTCATTTGCCGTGATCTACAAGAGTGCCGGTCACAAATGTCCTTCTGCCATCTTAACATTAGGACTGTCACGCCACCTGGTGTAGATCCCTCTACTGAATGTGGTAAGATCCACCCTTTTTTGTTTCCATTTATCCTGTGGAATGAGTAGGTGGCGTTTTCACTAAATTCATGTATTGTCTCACAACAATGTGGTTTATTTAAACCTTATTTTAGAATTAAATAGTAAAAGTTACGTTTTATTGATACCCAGTTCACATGATTTTCACCTTAAAATCTGTACTATTAGAATTTTTGAAGCAATTCTTAAAATGTTTAAGAACATTTCCAAAACCCAATTTTTAAGGACCAGTTCAGGTCTGAAGTCACTTTGTGGGGCTTTTATAGTGGAAACCCCCCATAAATGACCCCTTTGCAGAAACTACACCCCTCAAGTTACTCAAAACAAGTTTTAGAAACTTTTTTTTTAACCCTTTAGGTGTTCCACAAGAATTAAAGGAAAATAAAGATGACATTTCTAAATTTCACTTTTTTGGCAGATTTTCCATTTTAATCAGTTTTTTTTTCTTTAACACATAGAGGGTTAACAGCCAAAAAAAAAAATCTATATTTTTTTTACTCTGATTCTGTGCTTTACAGAAACACCCCACATGTGATAGTAAATTGATATAAGGGGACATGGCAAGGCGCAGAAAAAATGGAGCGTCATATGGTTTTTGGAAAGCAGATTTTGATGGACTGATTTTTAGATGCCATGTCCCATTTAAAGCCCCCTGATGCACCATTACAGTAGAGTCTCCCAAAAAGTTACCCCATTTTGGAAACTAGGGGATGAGGTGACAGTTTTATTGGTAGTATTTTGGGGTACATATGATTTTTAATTGCTCTATATTATGTTTTTTGTGAGGCAAGGTAACCAAAAAATGGCTGTTTTGGCAACTTTTTTTTTTTACAAGATTTATCTGACAGGGTAGATCATGTGCTTTTTTTTATAGAGCAGGTTGTTGCGGAAGCAATGATATCAAATATGTCTACTTTCTTTATTTGTTTGTTTCAGTTTTACATAAAGCATTTTTGAAAAAAAATATGTTTTTGTTTCTCCATTTTCTGAATGTCTTATTTTTATTTTTTTTCTGCCAATTATCTTATCCAGGGGCTTGTTTTTGCAGAAAGAGTTGATGTTTTTATTGGTACCATTTTTTGGTACATATGATTTTTTGATCATTCATTATTAAATTTTATGGGGCAAAGGTGACCAAGAAATTGGTTGTTTTTTGGAACCGTTTTTATTTATTAATTTTTACATCATTCACCTGAGGGGTTAGGCCATGAGACATTTTTATATAGCGGGTCTTTACGGATGTGGCAATACCTAATATGTATACTTTTTCTCATTTATTTAAGTTTTACACAATAATAGCATTTTTGAAACAATTTTTGTTTAGTGTCGCCATAGTCTGAGAGCCATAGCTTTTTAACTTTTTGACCAATCGTCTTAAGTAGGGTCTCATTTTTTGTGGAATGAGGTGATAGTTTGATTTTACTATTTTGGAGGGCATACGCCTGTCCCGAACCCGAACCCCATTGAAGTCAATGGGGACCCGAACTTTTCGGCACTAAAAAGGCTGTAAAACAGCCCAGGAAAGGGCTAGAGGGCTGCAAAAGGCAGCAACATGTAGGTAAATCCCCTGCAAACAAATGTGGATAGGGAAATGAATTAAAATAAAAATAAATAAATAAAAATTAACCAATATCAATTAGAGAGAGGTCGCATAGCAGAGAATCTGGCTTCACGTCACCCACCACTGGAACAGTCCATTTTCAGATATTTAGGTCCCGGGACCCAGGCAGAGGAGAGAGGTCTCGTAACAGAGAATCTGGCTTCATGTCAGCAGAGAATCAGTTTGCATGTCATAGCAGAGAATCAGGCTTCACGTCAGCCACCACTGCAACAGTCCATTGTCATATATTTAGGCCCAGCACCCTGGCAGAGGAGAGAGGTCCCGTAACAGAGAATCTGGCTTCATGTCAGCAGAGAATCAGTCTGCATGTCATAGCAGAGAATCAGGCTTCACGTCAGCCAACATTGGAACAGTCCATTGGCATATATTTAGGCCCAGGCACCCAGGCAGAGGAGAGAGGTCCCGTAACAGAGAATCTGGCTTCATGTCAGCAGAGAATTAGTCTGCATGTCATAGCAGAGAATCATGCTTCACGTCAGCCAACATTGGAACAGTCCATTGGCATATATTTAGGCCCCGGCACCCAGACAGAGGAGAGGTTCATTCAACTTTGGGTAGCCTCGCAATATAATGGTAAAATGAAAATAAAAATAGAATTGAATGAAGAAGTGCCCTGGAATACAATAATATATGGTTAAGGGGAGGTAGTTAATGTCTAATCTGCACAAGGGATGGACAGGGCCTGTGGGATCCATGCCTGGTTCATTTTTATGAACGTCAGCTTGTCCACATTGGCTGTAGACAGGCGGCTGCGTTTGTCTGTAATGACGCCCCCTGCCGTGCTGAATACACGTTCAGACAAAACGCTGGCCTCCGGGCAGGCCAGCACCTCCAAGGCATAAAAGGCTAGCTCTGGCCACGTGGACAATTTAGAGACCCAGAAGTTGAATGGGGCCGAACCATCAGTCAGTACGTGGAGGGGTGTGCACACGTACTGTTCCACCATGTTAGTGAAATGTTGCCTCCTGCTAACACGTTGCGTATCAGGTGGTGGTGCAGTTAGCTGTGGCATGTTGACAAAACTTTTCCACATCTCTGCCATGCTAACCCTGCCCTCAGAGGAGCTGGCCGTGACACAGCTGCCTTGGCGACCTCTTGCTCCTCCTCTGCCTTGCCCTTGGGCTTCCACTTGTTCCCCTGTGACATTTGGGAATGCTCTCAGTAGCGCGTCTACCAACGTGCGCTTGTACTCGCGCATCTTCCTATCACGCTCCAGTGCAGAAAGTAAGGTGAGCACATTGTCTCTGTACCGTGGATCCAGCAGGGTGGCAACCCAGTAGTCCGCACACATTAATATGTGGGCAACTCTGCTGTCCTTGCGCAGGCACTGCAGCATGTAATCGCTCATGTGTGCCAGGCTGTCCAGAGGTAAGGACAAGCTGTCCTCTGTGGGAGGCGTATCGTCATCGCCCTGCGTTTCCCCCCAGCCACGCACCAGTGATGGGCCCGAGCTGCGTTGGGTGCCACCCCGCTGTGACCATGCTTCATCCTCATCCTCCTCCACCTCGTCCTCCTCGTCCTCCAGTAGTGGGCCCTGGCTGGCAACATTTGTACCTGGCCTCTGCTGTTGCAAAAAACCTCCCTCTGAGTCACTTCGAAGAGACTGGCCTGAAAGTGCGTCATCGCCACTGGCCATGTTGGTGGAGTACTCGAAACAGCGCAACAGGGCACACAGGTCTCGCATGGAGGCCCAGTCATTGGTGGTGAAGTGGTGCTGTTCCGCAGTGCAACTGACACAGTCTGCTCGCACAGTCTGTCCAGCATGTGCAAGGTGGAGTTCCACCTGGTGGGCACGTCGCATATGAGGTGGTGAGCGGGAAGGCCGAAGTTACGCTGTAGCGCAGACAGGCGAGCAGCGGCAGGATGTGAACGCCGGAAGCGCCCACCAAATTTAGCACATGCGCCAGGCAAGGGATGTGCGTCAAACCGGCTAGTCCCAGAGCTGCAACGAGATTTCGACCATTATCGCACACCACCAAGCCGGGCTTGAGGCTCACCGGCAGCAACCACTCGTCGGTCTGTTGTTCTATACCACGCCACAACTCCTGTGCGGTGTGGGGCCTGTCCCCCAAACATATGAGATTTAGAATGGCCTGCTGACGTTTACCCCGGGCTATGCTGAAGTTGGTGGTGAAGGTGTGTGGCTGACTGGATGAGCAGGTGGAAGAAGAGGAGGAGGAAGCCGAGAAGGAGGAGGTGGCAACAGGAGGCAAAGAATGTTGCCCTGCGATCCTTGGCGGCGGAAGGACGTGCGCCAAACAGCTCTCCCTGGGGCCCAGCTGCCACTACATTTACCCAGTGTGCAGTTAGGGAGATATAGCGTCCCTGGCCGTGCTTACTGGTCCACGTATCTGTGGTTAGGTGGACCTTGCTACAGATGGCGTTGCGCAGTGCACACTTGATTTTATCGGATACTTGGTTGTGCAGGGAAGGCACGGCTCTCTTGGAGAAGTAGTGGCGGCTGGGAACAACATACTGTGGGACAGCAAGCGACATGAGCTGCTTGAAGCTGTCTGTGTCCACCAGCCTAAATGACAGCATTTCATAGGCCAGTAGTTTAGAAATGCTGGCATTCAGGGCCAGGGATCGAGGGTGCTAGGTGGGAATTTACGCTTTCTCTCAAATGTTTGTGAGATGGAGAGCTGAACGCTGCCGTGTGACATGGTTGGGATGCTTGGTGACGGAGGTGGTGGTGTTGGTGGTATATCCCCTGTTTGCTGGGTGGCAGGTGCCAACGTTCCTCCAGAGGCGGAGAAAGAGGCCGAGGCGGCAGCAGCAGAAGAGGCCGAGGCGGCAGCAGCAGAAGAGGCCGAGGCGGCAGCAGCAGAAGAGGTAGCAGGGGGAGCCTGAGTGACTTCCTTGTTTTTACGGTGTTTACTCCACTGCAGTTCATGCTTTGCATGCAGGTGCCTGGTCATGCAGGTTGTGCTAAGGTTCAGAACGTTAATGCCTCGCTTCAGGCTCTGATGGCACAGCGTGCAAACCACTCGGGTCTTGTCGTCAGCACATTGTTTGAAGAAGTGCCATGCCAGGGAACTCCTTGAAGCTGCCTTTGGGGTGCTCGGTCCCAGATGGCGGCGGTCAGTAGCAGGCGGAGTCTCTTGGCGACGGGTGTTCTGCTTTTGCCCACTGCTCCATCTTTGGCTACGCTGTTGGCTCGGTCTCACCACTGCCTCTTCCTCCGAACTGTGAAAGTCAGTGGCACGACCTTCATTCCATGTGGACCTCATCGTCCCCTGCATCGTCTTCCACCCAGTCTTCCTCCCTGACCTCCTGTTCAGTCTGCACACTGCAGAAAGACGCAGCAGTTGGCACCTGTGTTTCGTCATCATCAGAGACGTGCTGAGGTGGTATTCCCATGTCCTCATCATCAGGAAACATAAGTGGCTGTGCGTCAGTGCATTCTATGTCTTCCACCGCTGGGGAAGGGCTAGGTGGATGCCCTTGGGAAACCCTGCCAGCGGAGTCTTCAAACAGCATAAGAGACTGCTGCATAACTTGAGGTTCAGACAGTTTCCCTGGTATGCATGGGGGTGATGTGACAGACTGATGGGCTTGGTTTTCAGGCGCCATCTGTGCGCTTTCTGCAGAAGACTGGGTGGGAGATAATGTGAACGGGCTGGATCCACTGTCAGCCACCCAATTGACTAATGCCTGTACCTGCTCAGGCCTTACCATCCTTAGAATGGCATTGGGCCCACCATATATCGCTGTAAATTCTGGCGGCTACTGGGACCTGAGGTAGTTGGTACACTAGGACGTGTGGATGTGGCAGAACGTCCACGTCCTCTCCCAGCACCAGAGGGTCCACTAACACCACCACGACCATGTCCACGTCCGCGTCCCTTACTAGATGTTTTCCTCATTGTTATCGTTTACCACAACAACAAAAATATTATTTGGCCCAATGTATTGAATTCAAATTCAGGCCTTTTTTTTACAGACACCTAACACTATCTGGCTATCTATTTAGGTACCGTATTACACTAATACAGGCACAGCAGTAACCACAGATTTAGCCGACTATAAATTTGAGGCCTAATTTTTAGGCGCTGGGTGACAGGTATAGGTTTACTGACAGAATTAGACTTGGAAATTGCACAGTAGCGTGTGTGGGAAGTTATTCAGAATTACCCTATGTGCACCTTGAATCTGATATACTCTTTTAGGGATGCATTTAAAGTAGGCCTGATACAGCAGAAACCACTAAATTAGGAAATTGCTAAATTGGGTATTGTATTTCAACCCAGAACAAAAAATGTGCTTTGACGGACACTAAATAACTTGACCAGCCACACCAGTAATGACAGATTTAGCTGGATATAAACTTGAGGCCTAGTATTTAGGCGCTGGGTGATAGGTATACGTTTACTGACAGAATTAGACTGGGATATGGCCAAAAAATAACCACACTATTGATGGTTAAATGCACTTGGTGTGACAGCTTGACCAACCACACTACTGAGGGTTAAATGCACTTGGTGACAGGCGCAGCTTGCCCCTGATGTAGTATATGGCCTAAAAATAAACAGACTATTGCTGGTTAAATGCACTTGGTGTGACAGCTTCACCCTGATGTATGATTTAGCCAAAAAACAACCACACCATTGAGGGTTAAATGCACTTGGTGACAGCTTGCCCCTGATGTAGTATATGGCCAAAAAATAAACAGACTATTGCTGGTTAAATGCACTTGGTGTGACAGCTTCACCCTGATGTAGGATTTAGCCAAAAAAACAACCACACCTTTGAGGGTTAAATGCACTTGGTGACAGGCGCAGCTTGCCCCTGATGTAGTATATGGCCAAAAAATAACCAGACTATTGCTGGTTAAATGCACTTGGTGTGACAGCTTCACCCTGATGTAGGATTTAGCCAAAAACAACCACACCATTGAGGGTTAAATGCACTTGGTGGCAGCATGTGCTGGCACACCACAAGACACAAATGGCCGCCGATCACCCCAGAAAAAAGTGACTGAAAAATGCTCTGGGCAGCCTAAAAACAGTGATCAATTCAATAGCAGCAGTTCAATCATCCACAGCTGCAGATCGATCACTGTATGGAGTCTTTTGGAGGAGTTAATCAGCCTAATCTCGCCCTACTGTCGTAGCTGCAACCTCTCCCTACGCTAATCAGAGCAGAGTGACGGGCGGCGCTATGTGACTCCAGCTTAAATAGAGGCTGGGTCACATGGTGCTCTGGCCAATCACAGCCATGCCGATAGTAGGCATGGCTGTGATGGCCTCTTGGGGCAAGTAGTATGACGCTTGTTGATTGGCTGCTTTGCTGCCTTTCAAAAAGCGCCAAGAAAGCGACGAACCCCGAACCCGGACTTTTACGAAAATGTCCGGGTTTGGGTCCGTGTTACGGACACCCCAAAATTCGGTACGAACCCGAACTATACAGTTCGGGTTCGCTCATCCCTAATGTTGGGGCTTATTTTTTGTGGGATGAGGTGACAGTTTTATTGGTACCATATTGTAGGACATGTGCCTTTTTGATCGCTTAGTGTTGCACTTTTTGTGATGTGGTGACAAAAATAGGACGGGGTAGATCATATGATTATATTTATAGATTCAGTCGTCACGGATGCGGTGATACCTATAATGTGTAGTTTATTATTATATTTTCATTTTTGAATCTCTTATAAATGAGAGTGAACACGGCCAGGATGTATGGAGCATGGCCGGTACAGATGGGGCACTCAGACACCAGGGAGCAGAAGGCAGGACATCAAGGGGAGGCACAATGCGTGGCATGGAGCAGCAAGTGCCTGATTTCAGGTTCCGATCTGAAGATCCCATTGGTTAGTCTGCACTTAGTCAGACTAACCAATCGGAGCGATCGCCGGCAAGGGACCACTCGGATTGGTCCCTTGCAGGCATTACTGGACTGTACATTGTCCGTGACAGTGGCAGTCCAGGGGCAGAAACTTTAACCCAAGTGTTTTGCAGCGCTTGGATTAAAAAGCTCCCATGACATTTATACATGTATATGGGGCGCTCTCCCAAACTACTACAAATTGCGGTGAGACGAAGTTGGATAGGGGACACTTTCCCACACCTGAGTACGGACGTCTGCCACTGAAAGTCCATACAGTGAACACGACTGGGTACCTTCCTATAGTCGATACTATATTCCCTTCAAGTTCATTGAAGTCCCCTGATGATTTCCGGCAATTTGGGACGAAACATGTCATGTAGGGCTGTGAAAATAAGGTTTATTTAGAGATTAGACCCCAATACAGGGACAGGTTCCGTGTGGGGGCGCCCCTATCGGGGTGGGTATTCTGTGTCTGTTAGGCAGGTGACCTGTTTAGCCCCAAACCCTCCTTCCAGGTAGGGCTTTACTTTCAGGGCACAACAGGAGATTCCTCATTTGCCTTAAACTACAAGAGTGCCGGTCACAAGTGTCCTTCTGCCATCTTAACATTTGGACTATCACGCCACCTGCTATAGATCCCTCTACTGTGTGTGGTAAGATCCACTCTTTTTCTTTTCCATTTATCCTGTGGAATAAAGTAGGTGGCGTTTTCACTAAATTCGCATTATGTCTCACAACAATGTGGTTTATTTAAACCTTATTTTAGAATTACATAGTAAATTCTGTTCTATTGATACCCAGTTCACATGATTTTCTGATATATTGTTTGGGTTGTGATCTAACACCTCTGCACGCTCATCCTTAGTGCGGAAGGTATCATTGATAACTCGAGTTCTATTATACATAAGTTTATCCGTTAATCCCTAATTGTAGAGTTGGTGTGAAATTGCGGCCTGATACTACAAGTTTTGGGGTGTTTACTTTTTTAATTTTTTAAATATCAGTATATCCATTCATCCTTGTTTCAGTGGTGAAATTGTGGCCTGACACTATTGCTCTTTTACTCTTACAGTTACAGTATGGTATGTCCGACAGACAGGTGCCAGGGCCTTCTAAGGGAACGGGCAGTGCTCAAAATGTTGCTGGAGCTGGCAGAAGTACCAGCAGAAGAAAGGAGAATGGTAGCAGCAGTCTCTGGGACAGGCCAGAGCTGCCATTGTTATCCAGCAGTCGTGTTTTGACCAGCAATCCAGAAGTCCTTGAATGGAGTCAACCATTCAAGGACATTTTTTTGTCTTCAACTTTGTCGCAAGTGACATCCGACACCCCCAGCTAGGAGTCAGTGGGTTCCTATGACACCACACTTTCATTTTATGTTCCTTCTTCTTGAGAAGTATTTGCAGTCAGCTCGACTCAACTTTTCAGTGAGGACAAGCTTCTAGAGGACAGTCAGCAGCTACTACCCAGCCAAGATGTGGAATAGAGATCCACTGCTTCCTCCGGTAGGCTGGCAAGTAGTAAGGATGATGTTGGGAGTGGTCAGGCATGTGGCCCTGAGACTGGTGAGGGTGACATCAGTGATGTGCAGACAGTGCTGGATGATGATGTAGCTGATCGCATATGGGAGCTGGGTGAAGAGGTGGCTTCCTCATCATTAGGAGAAGAGGGTGTCAGCTTGTGCGTGAGGCAAAGGCTGAGACAACAGGGTGGTAGCGTGGTCATGAGTCAGCAAGCTGGCAGCAGTGTGAGATCTGGAGCCAAACGTGCCAAGGGAAGACCGTCTACTATACAGGAGCCTACCTGTCTGGAAATAAGTGGCGGTGCATGGGTTCACAAAAGCAGCGGTAGCAAACAGTCAGCACAGAATGATGGAGGAAAAATGCCATTCTCAGCGGTGTGGGAATTTTTCACCAAGCCACCGGAGGATGTCAGCATTGCCATTTGTATTACATGTTGGCAGAAAGTCAAGGGTGGCCAGGATGCCAATGTTGGCATCATGGCTCTGTGTTCACACTTGCAGCATCAGCATGAAGTGACCTGGGAAAACCGTGGTGCTAATGTAGTGGTACAGCCTGATGCAGCAACTGCTGCATCACCCAATGGCCCACACCCATTCTCCAGCAGTCAAGGCTCCACCACCTCAGCAGAAGGAAGCTGTGTTTCCTTCCCATCATCTACTGGTCCTGATGCTCCTTCTTCTACTCCTTATCACTCATTTTGTCAGCAATCGATTATTAAGGTATGATGGTGAAGAATAGGACCTTCGCTCATCCTTAAATCTAGACTTTCAAATATGTGAATTATAGATGAAGAGTCATGTGGTTATATGTCTGGATGGAATGTATCTCATCAAGATGTAAAATACTAATTGTTTACACTGATTCTCACATGAAAAGGTCTCATATGAGTATCCCAGGAATCTCTTACAGATGCTAAATAGGAGTGTGAACAATAGGGCTCTACCCAGCAAATTCATTGTGTAAATGAAGGACCATCTCAGGAGGCCAGAAAATGCTAAACTCTTGAGGAGGAGGTGGCACCATTATTCTTCCATTGTATATGGTAATGAAGGAAGCCAGATCTCATAATGAAAGGTTTCATTGATTATGAAGGTGGGACTGGGCGTCTCCTGGAGCTAAGAGGAGGAGCAGATAGCTATAGTCACCAAAGGGGTATAAAAGACCCAAGCATGGCTCAGAAAGCTGGAACTCACCAGGAACTTTACTTGGATCACTAGCTTGCTAAGGAGAAGACACTGACTGGAGATCAAGTCCTGAGTGTGTGGAGGGTCCATGTCTGGTAAGTGTCACTGAACTGAATGTAAGTGCAAAGAATATTGTAATCTATGCTGTGTATAAGGACAATGTGTCTCTGTCTGTAATGTCTCTTGTGTATGTCTCCATGTAGATCTCCATATAACTTCCATCATAACTGGACACTGATTTTCCACCATTTATAATACACATTTTCTACACTTCTTCTTGTATTTTATTTCTTGCACTGAACCTTAGAATTAGAGAGGAGCGAATTGAATCCCACAAAGTGGATTTCCAACCGAATTTGTGGAATTATTCGATTCGCCTTAAAGCTGAATTTCCTCGTACTTCGTGTCAGCGAATCAATTAATCCTGACATTCAAACTTACCAGCCTCCATCTTGATCGAAGATCTCGGCCGACATCCAGTGCGCCGCGAGATTACATCATCATGCTGGTCGCTGTGATGATGTAATCTTGCGCCGCACATGATTTCGGCCGAGATCTTCAAACAAGATGGCGGCGGACGGCCCGTCGCAAGCAAATGGATGCAGTAAGTTTGATGCAATGTTTTTTTTAAATGTTTATTTCACACTGTTTGTAAATTCAGATGCCGTGATCATGTATTAACACGGCATCTGAGGGTTACATTGATGGGGGGGGGGGGGCACTATCGCTATTTTCAAGAAATTCTCTTATCTCCACTTAGAATCAGACCCAGTAAGAGGGAGGAAATTCTTACAATGGGAATAACTTTTTCCTGGAGGTTCAGTGATGGCAGCGGTGACTGGTGATTGTCCGCACAGTAGTGTGTAAGTGATTGTACACGCAGTGTCCATACATGTGATAGTACACACCTGTAACTGTGCCGGGAACACGGACAATCACCGATCTTGACTGCCATCACTGGACCACACCAAAGCATCAATAATAGGAGGAAAGAAGATTACTGACAGGGGGAACCTTTAATTGGTGTCTGATTTGTCAATACGTTATTTTCCCCGTAGACACTTTTATTTCCAGCACATCTATAGATATCTGTACATAGTAATATAATAAAGGTCTCTATACAGAAAGCAGTCAGTACAGTATATAGTAAATATCACCCCAAAGTCATCTATTACACACATTAGAAGTGTCATAAAGCCGCCAAGAATGTTTTTTTGTGTCCTTATGACTTGAATAAAATCTTCATTCAGAACATGAGTGACTGGAGGACAATCTGCTATTATTTATACATCATTTAGATTCCATCATTTTCCAGGCACTAGACCAATCTGATATAAAATGTGTATAAAATGCCGGACAGAAACAATGTCAATCAGAAAACAGATTCTAGTGATTTTACCATAAGAAATATGTTTCAAAGCCTCACTTCTCCACCTGGGTCCATGTGCCAGTCTCTAGGGGCTGTTGGGATCCATGTACCAATCTGTAACTCCTCATCTTCCACAATTAAATAAATAAAATGGTAGAGAATACTGAAATATTACTTTATTATAAATGCATTACCAGATTCCTCTCATTATTTATTTTTATTCAGTATTCACGTATATCTATGTGCAATTGATTAGCAGTGTGCTGTTACCTGTAGTTCTACTAATCCCATTGTGTTTCAGACATGGTAGCGTGCACCTGCATTCTCAAATTACTTATTATGGAGGTGCTGGTTCGTTTGTTTTTCTTCCCTGTGTAGTCACCTACTGAGACCTCAAGGTTCCATGTCTTGTGTGCAGCTCTGTGTGTTTGCCCATGGACTAACACCACATGAAGAACAGGCATCTGCTAGTCTGGTTCTTTGTCTTGTGTGCAGCTTTGCCTGTTCGCCAATGGACTACCACTACATTGGGAATAGGCATTTGGTTGTCCAGTTCTTTGCCTTTGTGGAGAGGGCTCCTAGGTTCTGAAGAGGAGGATATCTAGTCTATGTATCCATCTCTGCCTATGAACGCCAGACGTCCTGATGTCTGTTAATAATGTATTCATTATGGACCTTGCCTTGTCTGTCTGCTTGCTTTGGTGTGTTATGCCTGAGAGATCTCCATCTACGCACTTCTGCCGTCTCTTAATAAGTTCCGTTCCTACAGAGACTCAGCTAAGATCTCACCAGTTGTATGGAGGATGGTGATCACTGACAATAGAGCAGAGAGGAGGCTGAGGCAGGTCTGTAGATCCATGTTCAGAGATAACCCATCCTGCTCTGCGATAAGAACTGATTTTCTTTGTACTTATAGGACTGTGGCAATTTTATTCTAGACTGATTGCCCTATAGAGAGACAGGCCATTATAAATAATTACATGTTTGATGTAATTATAGTAAAGTAATATTTCTGTATAGTAATGTTATGTTATTACTTCCCAGAGAACCCCTTTAGATATGGCCCATATACTGCCCTCAAAAAGCGATGCAGGTCCTGAATCCACAGCAAAACTCTTTGGATTTGCTGCCACAACTATTATAAACCTGTCATATAGAAATCTATGTCCTTACAGAAGGGGACCCAGAAGAGAGCTACAATTGGTTTAGAAGAACGTCTGGCCTCTTTTTCAGGCTATATACAGCAGTGTCCAATGAGTGTTATGTAGCGAAGAGTGAAGGAGGCAATGATGCCTCATCTATTGGACTTGATCATGTGACCATAGCTGTCCTGTTCAACTGAGACTTTATATATTATATTTCATGAGGTTAATTTCTGAAGTCCGTTTTCCGAGTCTGTGTTGAAGTACTTTACACCAAACATCTCAAATGTCACAAATAGTTTTTTTTTGGGGGGGGCGGGGGGGGGGGGCTTTGGGACTTTGTTATGACTAGAGATGAGTGACTCAAAGCTGATGAAGTGGAATTCGATCCGAGTTTCAGGCTTTATTTGATTCGCATCAAATCCGAATTTGCTCTCGATTTGTGGTAACAAATCAAATTTTTTCCTAAAATGTCTGCTGCTGTGTGAGGACATGGAGCAAAGAACTCTAGGAAGGCAGGATCACCCACAATGCCATGCATGCAGCCAATCAGCAGCCAGCCAGCCCTGTGATGTCACAGTCCTATATATAGACTCGACCATCTTAGATTCTGCCATTTCCAGTGTACTTGGTGCAGGGAGAGACGTCAGCAGGCGCTAGGGACAGTGCGAGGAAAGAATTCATTGTGCTAAAAAAAACTATTTACAAGTTCAGGGAAAAATTATTCAAGGTGTAGGGAAAGGATAGGGAGGAATCATTCCACAGCATTTATGTAGAAAAGAGTTCAGTAGGAAAGGTTACAGCCTGGGTAATAGGAACAATCCTATTACACCTTGCTGCACTGACTGGGGATCCAAATTGCGATTATACAGCTCTGTAATTCCAGAAAACCGTTCTTGTTATTGGGGTGCGAGTGCTGTGTGATAACAGGGTTTATTACAAGGAATTTCTATGTCTTATTTGACCTTGTGCGGTGCAGTTATATGTTGTAAAACCCTTTATGCCATGATACACAGTTTTGCAGGCAGTATCATAGAATATGGGATTAGATACACAGTTCAGCAGGCAGTATCATAGAATATGGGATTAGATACATCGCTCAGCAGGCAGTATCACACACAACAGGATGTGTATCAGGCACACATACAGGATAGGATTAGATACAGATCTGGATACACTTGCTGATTCAAGCTGTTTTTCACACTCTGGAGATGGTGATGGAAGAGCCTGTGGACTGTCAGTGATGGGATTAGATACACAGCTCAGCAGGATGTATCACACAGGATAGGATTAGATACACATGTGAGGGCAGAGTCTGTGGACGTTCAGTAATGGGATTTAGACACTGGGTAGAAAGTTGGGTGTAGAAAAATGGACACAGGAGTTATAGTGGGTGTGGCTGCTGCAGACAGAGCAGTGGGGGCGTGGCCAGCCTGTGACTCATCACTGTGCAGTGCAGCCAGGCTTGTGTATCAATAAAGTTTTGTATATTCAACAAAACAAGAATGGGAGAAAGTAACCAGATCTGCCAGGATAGTCTGTCTACCAGGGGGAAGGAAAGCTAAGACATGAAAAACAGGTATTGGGGGCATATGTATGTATAGTGAGGGGTGTTAGAAGCACATAAAAAGAACTTTGATTTTTGAGACCGGACAACCTCTTTAACCCCTTAAGGACTCAGCCCTATTTCACCTTAAGAACTTGGCCATTTTTTGCAAATCTGACCAGTGTCACTTTAAGTGCTGATAACTTTAAAACGCTTTGACTTATCCAGGCCATTCTGAGATTGTTTTATTGTCACATCTTTTACTTCATGACACTGGTAAAATTAAGTCAAAAAAATTAATTTTTATTTATAAAAAAATACCAAATTTACAAAAAATGTGTAAAAAATTGCAAATTTCAAAGTTTCAATTTCTCTACTTTTATAATACATAGTAATACCTCCAAAAAATACATTCCCCATATGTCTACTTCATGTTTGGATCATTTTGGGAATGATATTTTATTTTTTGGGGATGTTACATGGCTTAGAAGTTTAGAAGCAAATCTTGAAATTTTTCAGAAACATAGAAATATACTTCCTGATATTACTTTTAAACCTTTGACCCTCTAATTTAAAACTATGTCCTCTTGTAGCAGTTTTTCTTCTTTTAAATATTCTCTCCTCTTTTACCTTGTTGATTCCCTTTATGTATTTAGCAGTTTCTCTCATATCCCCTCTGTCTCGTCTTTCTTCCAAGCTATACACGTTAAGGTCCTTTGATCTTTCCTGGTAAGTTTCAAAAACCCAATTTTTAGGGACCAGTTCAGGTCTGAAGTCACTTTGTGAGGCTTACGTAATAGAAACCACCCAAAAATTACCCCATTCTATAAACTACACCCCTCAAGGTATTCAAAACTGATTTTACAAACTTTGTTAACCCTTTAAATTTTGCACAAGATTTAATTTAAAATAGAGTTACAATTTCAAAATTTAACTTTTTTGGCAGATTTTCCATTTTAATAATTTTTTTTCCAGTAACAAAGGAAGGGTTAACAGCCAAACAAAACTCAATATTTATGACTCTGATTCTGTAGTTTGCAGAAACACCCCATATGTGGTCGTAAACAGCTGTTCTGGCACATGGCAGGGCGCAGAAGGAAAGGAATGCCGTACGTTTTTTGGAAGACAGATTTTGCTGGACTGTTTTTTTTGACACCATGTCCCATTTGAAGCCCCCCTGATGCACCCCTAGAGTAGAAACTCCAGAAAAGTGGCCCCATTTTTGAAACTACGGGATATGATGGCAGTATTGTTGGTTCTAGTTTAGTGTACATATGATTTTTGGTTGCTCTTTATTATACTTTTTGTGCGGCAAGGTAACAAGAAATAGCTGTTTTGGCACAGTTTTTTTTTTTGTTATTTAAAACATTCATCTGACAGGGTAGATCATGTGATATTTTTATAGACCAGGTTGTCACTGATGTGGCGATATAACAATTTATTTTTTTCTTATTATTTATGTAAGTTTTACACAATGATTTCTTTATTTGAAGCAAAAAAAAAATCATGTTTTAGTGTTTCCATAGTCTGAGAGCCATAATTTTTTCAGTTTTTGGGCGATTACCTTGGGTAGGGTATGATTTTTGCGGGATGAGATGACGGTTTTACTGGCACTATTTTTGGGTGCGTGTGACTTTTTGATCGCTTGCTATTACACGTTTTGTGATGTAAGGTGACAATAAATGGTTTATTTAGCACAGTTTTTATTTTTGATTTTTTACGGTGTTCATCTGAGGGGTTAGGTCATGTGATATTTTTATAGAGCTGGTCGATACGAAAGCGGCGATACCAAATATGTATACTTTTTTTTTATTTATGTAAGTTTTACACTATAACAGCTTTTAAAAAAAAATAAAAATCATGCTTTTGTGTCTCCATATTCTGAGCCATAGTTTTTTTTATTTTTTGGGCAATTGTCTCAGGTAGGGGCTCAATTTTTGCGGGATGAGGTGACGGTTAGATTGGTACCATTTTGGTGGGCAACGCCTTTTTGATCGCCTGCTGTTGTACTTTTTGTGATGTAAGGTGACAAAAAAATGGTTTATTTAGCACAGTTTTTTTATTTTTACGGTGTTCATCTGAGGGGTAAGGTCATGTAATATGTTTATATAGCCGGTCGATATGGACGCGGCGATACCGAATATGTATACTTTTTCTCCCCCCCTAATTTTTTTCCAATTTTTTTTTTTACTTTATTCGGGGAAAACTTTATTTTTTCAACTTTTTTTTCACTTTATTTTTTGTCCCACTTTGGGACTTGAACTTTTGCATTGGAATGCATACAATGCATTCTAATACTTTTGCATTGGAATGCATTGGCTGTATGGGTAATACTGTGAGTATTACTCATACAGCTTCCGGGCCTGTGAGATTCAGGGGGCTGGATCTCACAGGCTCTTCACCGGAAGGCAGCGTGATGCCTTCCTTAGACATCGCTCTGCCTTCTATGCCATCGGGTCCCCCCTCAGCCACATGGGGACCCGATGGCGGCGGCTCCGCTGAACAAGGAAAAAGCCGCAAACCGCAGGTCTGAAGTGACCAGCGGCGATCGCCGATACGGGGGGGTCACGGGACCCCTCAGGCATTGTGACAGGCTGCCCGCTGAATGATTTCAGCGGGCATCCTGTCACAATTAAGCCCTGCTGCGAAACAATGTAAATTTAAACTTAGGGCGTACCGGTACGCCCTAAGTCATTAAGGGGTTAAGTCCTTTATAAAGTTACTCACTTAAAAAAAAAAATTGTACTTACCTCATCAATTTGCTCGTAAAGAGACTGCCGTGGCCGTCTTGCTTGAAGATCCAGTGCAAAATCTGATGCGGCTTGTGATGATGAAATTTCAGACGGGATCTTCATGCAGTATAGCTTTGGCTGCCTCTTCGCGCTCAAACGGATAAGGAAAGTATTATTTATTTTATTTTTACCACCCTTTCAGGGAAAATGGATTCATTACCACGAATCATGAGAAAATTCGGCTTTGCAGTGAATTTTTTTTTTCCTGAAATTCGGATCGAATTCTACTTCGTTAGCTTTGATTTGCTCTACACTAGTTATGTAATCACTAATCAATCAGTAAAACTGCCATTAAGAAAAGGGGAAATTGGTGCAGAGTAAATATGACTTTAATGATCAATGCCAAAGATGCTCCTGTGTGTGTCAAACAGAATTTGGTGACAGATTAATTTTTTTCAATGCATTAAATGTGTTAAGTATACAGTTAGTATTTATAACATTGGAACATTTTTTTTAATTATGCATGCTAATGACATTTTATATTTTAACTGTTTGTGTGTAATTAGGAAAAAGAAAACCTTTTTATCTTATACAATTTTTCTTTTTCCAGGTGAAGGCTGGATAAAAGGCTCCCAAGGTCATCTAATACTATCTCCTTATGGAATAGGTTATTAATCCCAAATTAGCAATAATAGAACTGAACATAATCTGTGTGAGATGTCTGCAAATTCTGAATATGGGAAAGATTTTAAAAATAATGCTAAGCTTTCTGTGCACAAAGAAATTCAGAAAGATGAACGGTCATGTTCTGAAAGAGAGAAAACGTTTAATATCATATCAAGTGTTGCTGAAAATCTGAAAATTCACACAGGAAAGAAGCTATATTCATGTTCAGAATGCAGGACGTCATTTAAACTTAAAGATCAACTTAAGACTCATCTGAAAATTCACACCAGGGCTAAGCCATTTTCATGTCCTGAATGTGGGAAATATTTTATTAAATCAAATCTTGATACACATCTGAGAACTCACACAGGAGAGAGGCCATATTCATGTCCTGAATGTGAGAAATGTTTTACTGATAAATCAAGTCTTAATAGACATCAAAGAATTCACACAGGAGAGAAGCCATATTCATGTCCTGAATGTGGGAAGTCATTTAATTACAAAAATCATCTTGAGAATCATCAGATAATTCATACAGGAGAGAAGCAATATTCATGTCCTGAATGTGAGAAACATTTTAATCGGAAATCAAATCTTTATACACATCTGAGAACTCACACAGGAGTGAAACCATATTCATGTCCTGAATGTGAAACACGTTTTACTGATAAATCAAGTCTTAATAGACATCAAAGAATTCACACAGGAGAGAAGCCATATTCATGTCCTGAATGCAGGACGTCATTTACCAGGAAACATCATCTTGAAAGTCATCAGAGAATTCACACAGGAGAGAAGCCATATTCATGTCCTGAATGTGAGAAGTGCTTTAATCGGAAATCAAATCTTGATACACATCAAAGAATTCACACAGGAGAGAAGCCATTTTTATGTCCTGAATGCAGGAAGTCATTTAAACGTAAAGATAAACTTGAGACTCATCTGAAAATTCACACAGGAGAGAAGCCATTTTCATGCACTGAATGTGGAAAGTGTTTTACTGAGAAATCAAAATTTGTGAGACACTTGAGAATTCACACAAGAGAGACGCCGATTTAATATACAGAATGTGGGAAATGCGTTGGCTGTAAATTAAAGGGATTGTCCGGAATTTTAACCCCTTATGTATTATGATGTAACTGTACGTCATAATGCCTGAGGGTATGTATCTGACCTGACAGTGAGTGAAGATTGTGTCGTGCCTGTCATTTAACTCCTCAGGTGCCGCGATCAACGCAGATCACGACACCTGTGAATGAAGGCAGAGGGATGCTGCTTCCTCTGGGTGCTGGCACACAGCACAGTTCTGACATGCATTCAGGATGCAGTTTTTTTTTTATTGTAGCTAGTTGAAATTACTTAACTCATTCCTTTTATGCAGAACACCAAGGGCTTACGAGGCTGCCAAACAGGCTAATTTGAAAATTGCATCCTGAATGCATGTCAGAACTGCACGATCAGTTGCCATAGCAGCCTGGATGCTGCTGAAGCGATCCAGGCCTGCCATGGGGTTCTCCATACGAGGCACAGCTTAGAATGGAGAGAGTAAAAATCCTATTCACCCTAAGGGCTCTCGCACACAAATGCATTTTTTTACCACGTCTGTTCCGTTTTTTTTCAAACCGTATGCAGAACCATTCAGATTAATGGGTCCGTAAAAAAAATGGAAGTTACTCCATACGCATTCCGTTTCCGCAAAAAGATAGAACGTGTCCTATTATTGTCCGCATTACCAACAAGGATAGGACTGCTCTATTAGGGTGGTAGCAAGAATATGAGGAGAACACATGGGAAGGGGATAGTAATAATCATATACCAGTGCAGAGAGTCATATGTGGTAGTACTGAATGGAGGCCGGAACGTGCCTGGTCCACTGCACACCACCGGTATGAGGAAAATGTACAGGGATCAATCATGCACACAGCCTGCAAGGCTTCGTCAGCCGGTTTGGCGAAACGCGTTGGGCAGGTGAGGTGACACTGGGAAGGGGAACACTATCTTGTTTGATTAACTTTGTAACTTGTTGACAGTGATTGTAATTACATTCTGTAAATCCTGTGCAGTACTGCTGTTACATTTGCAGGCTGTGTGCTTGCTTGATCCCTGCACATTTTCCTCATACCGGTGGTGTGCAGTGGACCAGGCACGTTCCGGCCTCCATTCAGTATTACCACATATGACTCTCTGCACTGGCATAATATTATTACTATCTCCTTCCCATGTGTTCTCTTCATATTCTTGCTCCCACACTGGTTCATGTTTACTCCCCTTGCTATATGTATTTTTTAAGTGATATCTAATAAATTATATTTTGCTATGTTGTTGGACTCATGTGCTAATTTGTTGTTTTTTAGGTTTTATTTCATGATAAAGGTGTGATCTTTTTAGGTCTCATAATAGGCTATTATTGTTCTATTAGGGGCCAGACGTTACGTTCTGCAAAATACGGAATGCACACGGACGTCATACGTTCTTCTTTTGGATCAGTTTATTTTTTGCACACCTAAAAATGCTAACGGTTGTGGAAGATGCCCCTAATCGGGTTGGTCACATTAGCTCTACTGCTCCAAATTAATAGTAACCCAAGGGTTTTACTTGCACGGAAGAAAATAACTATGACACCCACTGGGGTCAAAGCTAATTCTCATTTATTACAGGAAATACAGCAGTTTATAAAGTCATTAGAGGGGCGTTCCACCTGAGGCACGTGGCATTGTTACATTGGCTAAAATATTAAAATATGAAAAGAGAGAACACTTGGTATCTGCCCATTGGGCATTGTTTTACTAACTGCAGTATGTGAACTATGTAAATATCTAGCTGTAAGCGCCATCTTGTAATGGAGTTTTCACTAACAGCAAAAAAGCATATATGTTGTAGCAAGGAGGCGTGCTCTCTTGGGTAGGATGGAACCTTTGTGCTCTGGAGAAGATAAGGTGCTGTCAGAGAGCTAGAGTATGTGGGAGCTTTCTTAGCTGAATCAAAGAATGTAGTTCACATTAGTGATGAGCGGGAGGTGCCATATTCGATTTCGCGATATTTCGCGAATATTCGATTGAATATTCGTGTTATATTCGTTGAAATTGAATATTTGTAATTATTCCAACAAATAATTTGCGATTTAATTAATCGCGTATTGCGATTTTTATTTTGATAGTATAAGGCAACGGTATTTTACGAAATTTCGTAATATTGCTCTAACTTAGTCTTTTACAATATGACGAATATTCTAAATGACGAAGTTAGAGCAATATTACGAATATTCTAAAAGACGAAGTTAGAGCAGTATTAAAAATATACGTAAAAAGTTGAAATCGCAATTTGATTATTATAACTTGTATTAATCGAATTGCGATTTCAACTTAGCACTGCTATATTCCATAGGCTAGAATTAACGAATATGGAATATAGCAGTACTAAGTTGAAATCGCCATGCGATTACTTCGAGTTATATTAATTGCATTGCGATTTGAACTTGGACCTGGTTTACTATGGTTGGCTTCAATGGCTTGGTAGAATTAGCAAATATGACGAATGTATTCGTCATATTCCACAAAACGAAGATAAAGAAGTATTCTCCATCTTCGTTTTAGCTAACTATTCATGAACTTCGCTAATTCTAGCAATCATATAGGAAAGTTTACTATAGAGACAGCTAAGTTTAATTTGCTATGCGATTATATTACTTTGCTTTTTTTTTAAATAAATAGAATAATTATAATAATTATCAGGTATTATAATTATTCTATTTATTTTAAAAAAAAAGCTAAGTAATATAATCGCATAGCGAATTAAACTTAGCTGTCTCTATAGTAAACTTTCCTATATGATTGCTAGAAATAGCAAAGTTGATGAATAGGTAGCTAAAACGAAGATGGAGAATACTTCTTTATCTTCGTTTTGTGGAATATGACGAATACATTCGTCATATTCGCTAATTCTTCCAAGCCATTGAAGCCAACCATAGTAAACCAGGTCCAAGTTGAAATCGCAATGCGATTAATATAACTCGAAGTAATCGCATGGCGATTTCAACTTAGCACTGCTATATTCCATATTAGGCTAGACGAATTTGGAATATAGCAGTGTGAAGTTGAAATCGTAATTTTGATTATTATAACTTGAATTCATCGAATTGCGATTTCAACGTAATTCTCAAATCCAACAGTACATTCTAGTATATGGAGATGCTCCATGAGCACGGAAGTCAGCAGAAGCGGCAATGGGCACTGACTGGAGCAGCCAGGAAGCCAGGAATCCAAAGGACAGGTAAGAACAACTTTAGGGAAGTGGGAAAGAAAAAAATATAACAATAAAAAAAAAACGAATATTTGATTTCGCGAATATATAGCACTATATTCTAAATATTCACAAAATCTCGAAGTCACGATATTTGAGAAAAAATTCACAATTCGAATATAACACTAGTCCACATCTCTATCGCAGTCGTGTGCATGGTCCCTAATAGAGATCTATTAGGGTGAATAGGAGATGGGATCAAAAGATCCCATGTACTAGGCCCCTAAGGGCCATATTGGTATGGAGCCACAGAATAAGGATGTTAGGTCATTTTCAGAGCACAATGAACGATGTGATGTGAAAACCCCCAAAACCTTGACAGAATTCTTATATTATATTTTTTTTCACAAAAGGAATTTTTTCCCATTTTCCAATACAAAACATGGTAAATAAAATGGGAACATAAAAAAATGCACCATATCCTGCAAAAAATATTGAATGTGAACGGAAAACAAAAAGTTATGGTTATTGGAACGTGGGGAGGAAAAATCCAAAATGCAATATTGATGACTTATCCTCAGAATAGGTCATCAATATCAGACCAGTAGGGATCTGACACCAGGAACCCCCACTGATCATCTGTACGAGGAGATGTCTCGCGCAGTGTACACACGTGCCTTCTCCCTTCTCTCTTCCTGCTCTCCGCTGTATGTCTATGGGACAGTAGCACTGAACAGGATAAAAGGGAGACAACACGTGCACAGTCCTCAAACAGCTGATCAGTGTGTTGGACCCCTGCCAATCTGATATTGATGAATTATCCTGAGGCTAGTGTAAGTCATCCCAGCAGACGTTTCTCTGTTCAGCACAATGTATTCTTTATTGTAGCATATAAATCAAAGGTTTTCAGGACGCATTTAGGCCTGTCCAGCCTTCCTCAGCTGATGGATATGCTACTGTTGGGGCAAAACCCCCTCCTCTATAATTGTCGGGGTTCAAATTGAAGTTTTGTTTTTGAGCGCTCAGAGAAAGCTGACACAGAGGCATCACTGAATCAGATTCTCTCTCTCCTTTATTAGACACCAGCATACATATTTAAATCACAGAAAATCATAATCAAATCTGGCACACTGCCAAGCGATGGAAATTGAAACTAACAATTTAATTGGTTATTCATATAAGGCAATACTTCCAAAATATACTAACAAGATACTCATAGTAATAGAAAAAAGCAAAAAGGTCTCTGTAGCATCTTATCTCAGAGCTGGCATTCCTCATCAGTAAATCCTGAATCTCAGAAGGAACATAACCTTCCGAAGAATGTCAACCTCTGATAAGAAGTCGAGGGAGCTATTATGTTGGCCTTGTAGTTATTTATACACAGAAACTGCCATGTCTTCTCAGCTGGCTCAATAGTTTTCCACATATACACAAGATGGAGGACATATTTATAAAAAATAGAATCTTATCCCTCACAATTCCCCCATTTTGAGATATCTTGGAACTGACATCTTGACCCAGAGGTACTTCAGATGGGATAGGTCCAACTGCCAACCAGAGACCAGATTCCCTCACAGGAATTTATGCAGTTCCCAAAACCTCTCAATAATCTTGGCAATTTTTCCATTTGGTACAGAACCTGTTGGTACACATAAACAAAAGCTTAATCACAGCATATACTATTATTGTTTGTCTTGCCACCAGGGAGCCTCCACCCACCCTGCTATGGGGATAGGGACTGTAGTGGAGTTATACTTTTGATCATCAGGCACTGGTCTTCTTTGTGAGACAAACTGCCAACAAGACATATAGAATGAATAAGTTCTTTAAAAGTCAAAGGGATTGCCAGATAAGGCATCGTTTTTGAACTCACAGGACTGTGAGTACAGATCCAACTGTATTTAATGTTACTGTCAGTGTCATTGAGTCCTCTAAACAGCTTCTGGTGGTGTTGGATAAGTGCATTGTCCCAGTTATCCTTCAGTTGTTAGTACAGTGCCGTTGTTCCCAGGATTAGGACGGCCATCAGCAGGAGGATCCTCATTTTTAGGCGTCAGAACTTTCTTGCAGTGAGAAGCGTGTATCCAGTTAGCCTTTCCTGAACCTTTACTGCTGTATAAGTAGTCAACAGGACTTGGAAAGGACCATCAAATCTGGGATCCAGGCCTTTTCTCACATGTCTTTTTATCACCACCCAGTCTCCTGGTTTCAGATTGTGTGTTCCTTTTACTGAATCTGTAAGGGAAGCAAACACTTGTTTATGGGTGTGCTCGAGCCTCTTTGTAAGGGCCGCATGTAGCTTGTTAGGCTATCATAGTTCATTTTAAAACTGTTGTGGAAAAAAACAATCCTAATCTGGGGGCACTTCCAAACAGAATCTTAAATGGGGATAATCCTGTCTGATGCAATAACATTAGGGACACCATATCTGCACACCAATTCACTGACCAGCTTAGTTGCTGTGTTCTTTGCATTTGCGTTTGCTACTGGGAAAATTTCTGGCCACCCTGAAAAGAGATCAACACACACAAGGAAAAATTCATATACTCCTACCTTAGGCAGTTGTATATAGTCTGTCTGCAGTCTCTGGAATGGGTAAAGTGGCCTGGGGGTGTGTTTGCTCGGAGTCTTCACCACTTGACCGCGATTTTTCAATGCACAGACCATACATCCTTATACAAACCGAGCGGCTACTGTACAAAATCCTGGAGCAATCCACCTTGCATTAACCACACTTACCATGGCACCTTTTGATAGGTAAGTGGGCTAGTGGGCCTCCTGAGCCATAGCTGGGTATAGAGGGGGTGGTAGACACATTTTGTCCTTGTTTCTCCAAATTCCATGTTCATCAGGTTTGGCCCTTGTTTTGCCCAAAGTTCCTTTTCCTCTGGAGGGGCTTGTTCGAGCATTCTTTGAAATATACTTACTGAAATGTCCTCAGGTCTTAAGGCTCTCAGCGGGGCGGCAACAGCATTTAGTGGCTGGGGTGCAGCTTGCTTGGCTGCCTTGTCTGCTCGATCATTTCCTTTTGCTTCCACCGTGGTACATCTTGTATGAGCCTTTGCCTGAATAACAGCAACCTCCTCTGGTAATAACGGAGAGTTCATAAGTTCAAGTACAGAGTCTTTATTTTTAATTGGCTGGCCTGTTGAAGGTACCGGCTGTCTCATTCCCCGATCCCTAAGTTAGGGTTTGCGACTGTGTCCAAAGGGCTTAGGTTTCAGCGTATGAGTTTGTTCACCATCAGTACTTGCTCATACTGTCAGCAGTCAGGGAGAGGCTTAGGGATTGTTAGGAGGTTACCATTCCCTTCTCCCTAGTTTTGGGGCCTAGTTTGTTTACCTGTTGCTGTTTGTTTACTTGGTGTTCCTCTTATCCCCACTTGCTGTGACACCTAAAGACAGATGTGGGGCTGTTTCTCTAAGAAAGCAGCCACAAGTTCTAATCCTGTACAACCTCTACAAATATCTGGATATAATACAGAAAACTATTATTACTACAACTATAGATCAGCAAATTAATTGTTAAGTAATATAGCCGCTGAGTTATTTAATAAAATGTACCTGTATAGCGCCACCTGCTGTTTGATGTTTTCCCTATTTCTCTATCCACCTAAGTAACATTACTGAGGAGGACGCACATGCTCACTTATATCCGTCATCGGTCACCAGCCCTTTCCATGGTTAGAAGCCATCACAGGTACCGGCAGGAATAACATGGACAGGACGAGAGCTGCAGCAGAAAGGACATGCTCTGTGAGAAAGGACATGCACCTGAGCTGCAGCTTTAAATGAATCTAGAAGAGCAATTGAAGAAATGAATGGAAACATCATTGGATCCACATGATCTACAGGCTGGTTTTATCTTTGTTAGAAATAATATTGTGTATTGTATGAAGTCCAATTTTCTTTTTTTTATTAATTATGGGTTAATTCATTTAGTTGTAGAGTAAGAATAGTTAAATGTGAGTTGATGGGAGCAGTGTCAGAAGCGGAGCAAAAGTATATAATGACAGGTTACCCGGAAAACTTCTACCTGAGTTAGTTTGTAAAAGTAAATCTTTTATAAATGATCTGATAAGAACTATGAAGGAATTTGCAAAATTGCTTGGGACAGACAAGACAGCTGTTTAGAAGGATGGTGGTAGTAGTAGTAGTGGCAACTAAGTAGCAGGTAATGGAAGTGGCAGTAGGGGAAATATAAGCAGAAACATGATAGTAGGAAGGCAGATGCTGGCAGCAGCTGTGTGTCACAGAACATGATGGGTGGAAGGCAGGCAGTGGCATGATGGTGGCAGTAGCTGTACAATACACAACATGGTGGTAGGCAGGCAGACAGGAGCGGTGGCATGATAAGGACCCTCTGAGCAGATCTAGTCATCGGCTTTAGACGGAGGATTGTGAGAATATGCATGAAACTGCGACTCATTATTTTGAGGAAAGTGATATTTTATACACTGGTGAAGGAGAACTTGGTTTTAATGAATAGTATTTTTTCTAAATTTGCAGCTGCACATGTTAGAAAGAGGAAGTAAGAAGCCCGGGACCGAGAGAGCACCCATAATACCATGCAGATAGCCAATCAGCAGCTAGCCAGCCCCTGTGATTTCACAGCCCTATAAAAAGTCTCCCCCTGCTCGGTATCCGCCATTTTGCAGTAAACTTAGTGACAGGCACTAGGGATAGTGAACAGGAAAGACTTTATTTACAAAAATTACTATTCAGCAGTTCAGGGACAGATTATTGTTAACCCCTTCATGACTGCCATACGGCTATATATGTACTATCTGCACATACCCCACAGCAGGAGATTCCTCATTTGCCGTAATCTACAAGATTGCCGGTCACAAATGTCCTTCTGCCATCTTAACATTAGGACTGTCACGCCACCTGGTGTAGATCCCTCTACTGAATGTGGTAAGAGCCACCCTTTTTCTTTTCCATTTATCCTGTGGAATGAGTAGGTGGCGTTTTCACTAAATTTGTGTATTGTCTCACAACAATGTGGTTTATTTAAACCTTATTTTAGAATTAAATAGTAAAAGTTACGTTTTATTGATACCCAGTTCACATGATTTTCTGATATAATAGAACTCGAGCACCTTAAAATCTGTACTATTAGAATTTTAGAAGCAATTCTTAAAATGTTTAAGAAAATTTCCTAAACCCAATTTTTAAGGACCAGTTCAGGTCTGAAGTCACTTTGTGGGGCTTTTATAGTGGAAACCCCCCCATAAATGACCCCATTGCAGAAACTACACCCCTCAAGTTACTCAAAACTGATTACTAACTTTTTTAACCCTTTAGGTGTTCCACAAGAATTAAAGGAAAATGAAGATGACATTTCTAAATTTCACTTTTTTGGCAGATTTTCCATTTTAATCAGTTTTTTTCTTTAACACATAGAGGGTTACCAGGCCAAAAAAAACTCAATATGTTTTTTACTCAGATTCTGTGCTTTACAGAAACACCCCACATGTGGTCGTAAATTGATATAAGGGCACATGGCAAGGCGCAGAAGAAAAGGAGCGTCATATGGTTTTTGGAAAGCAGATTTTGATGGACTGATTTTTAGATGCCATGTCCCATTTAAAGCCCCCTGATGCACCATTACAATAGAATCTCCCAAAAAGTTACCCCATTTTGGAAACTAGGGGATAAGGTGACGGTTTTATTGGTAGTATTTTGGGGTACATATGATTTCTAATTGCTCTATATTATGTTTTTTGTGAGGCTAGGTAACCAAAAAATGGCTGTTTTGGCAACTTTTTTTAATTACAAGATTCATCTGACAGGTAGATCATGTGCTATTTTTATAGAGCAGGTTGTTGCAGATGCAATGATATCAAATATGTCTACTTTCTTTATTTGTTTGTTTCAGTTTTACATAATAAAGCATTTTTGGAAAAATAATATGTTTTTGTTTCTCCATTTTCTGAATGTCTTATTTATTTATTTTTTTCTGCCAATCATCTTGTCCAGGGGCTCGTTTTTGCAGAAAGAGTTGACGTTTCTATTGGTATCATTTTTGGGTATATATGATATTTTGATCATTCATTATTACACTTTATGGGGCAAAGTGTAACACTTTTTATTTATTTTTACATCATTCACCTGAGGGGTTAGGTCACGTGAAATTATTATAGAGCAGGTCGTTACGGATGTGGCAATACCTAATATGTATACTTTTTCTTATTTATTTAAGTTTTACACATCAATAGCATTTTTGAAACAAAAAAAATGATGTTTTAGTGTTGCCATAGTCTGAGAGCCATAGCTTTTAAACTTTTTGACCAATCGTCTTAAGTAGGGTCTCATTTTTTGTGGGATGAGGTAATAGTTTGATTTTACTATTTTGGAGGGCATACGCCTTTTTGATCGCTTGGTGTTGCAATTTTTGTGAGGTAAGGTGACAAAAAATTGCTTTTTTGGCACTTTTTTATATTTATTTGTTTTCGGTGTTCAGCTGAGGTGTTAGTTCATGTGATATTTTTATAGAGCTGGTTGTTGCAGACATGGTGATACCTAATATGTATACTTTTTAACCCCTTAGGGACCCATGACGTACCGGTACGGCATGGATCCCGAGTCCTTAAGGACCCATGACGAACCGGTACGTCATGAGTTTAAATTGAGATTGTGGCGCCCCAGGGGTTAATCCGCACAGGATGCCGGCTGAAATCATTCAGCCGGCATCCTGTCACAACGCCTGGGGGGGTCATATGACCCCCCCGTATCGGCGATCGCAGCAAACCGCAGGTCAATTCAGACCTGCAGTTTGTTGCGATTTCTGCTGTTTCTGATCGTTGCGGTCCCTGACCGCGGCAATCAGACACTTTAGTGTGGCTCAAATATATAGTTATCACCCCCCCTGCACCCCTGCATCCCTGCATGATTTTAGCCTGGTGGGAGGTGCAGGGGGGGTGTTGCGGGCGGTGCGGGAGGCGGGCGGCAGGCGGTGCGTTGGCTTCTAGTGGGTATACCAGGGTGTCAGCACATTGCTGACACCCTGGTATAAACGGCTGACATCTGTGAATGGATGTAAGCCGTTTAACCCTTTCCATACAGCGGTCCGTACGGACCGCTGTATGGAAAGAGTTAACAGTAAGATGCGGCTCCCTCTCTCTCCCATCGGGGGGCTGCTGTGCCTTTTCAGCCCCCCGATGGGAGAGGGAGAGAGCCCCCAGACAGCCCCCCGAAGCCCCAGTCCTTGCCCTTCCCCGTCTGCGAAGTTGTGGCAGACGGGGAAGGTTCCCATGGCAACAGGATGCCTGCTCAGGCGTCCTGCTGTCCATGGTGCTGAACAGATCTATGCTAAAAGCATAGATCTGTTCAATGTAAGTAAAATACAGTACAGAACCCTACAGGGTTCTGTACTGTATTATGCAGACATTAGACCCACTGGATCTTCAAGAACCAAGTGGGTCTTGGTAAAAAAAATAAAGTAAGAAAAAGTGAAAAAGAAGTGAAAATCAAAAAAACACATTTATCACTAATTAAAAATGAAAAAAATAAAATTCCCTACACATGTTTGGTATCGCCGCGTCCGTAACGACCTGATCTATAAAGCGGTCATGTTACTTTCTCCGCACGGTGAACGCCATAAAAAAAAAAAAAAAACTATGAGAAAATTGAAATTTTGCCCACCTTACTTCCCCAAAAAGGTAATAAAAGTGATCAAAAAAGTCGCATGTACGCCAATATAGTGCCAATCAAACCGTCATCTCCTCCCGCAAAAAATAAGACCCTACCCAAGATAATCGTCCAAAAACTGAAAAAACTATGGCTCTTAGACTATGGAAACGCTAAAACATGATTTTTTTTTTGTTTCAAAAATGAAATCATTGTGTAGAACTTACATAAATAAAAAAAAGTATACTTATTAGGTATCGCCGTGTCCGTATCGACCGGCTCTATAAAAATATCACATGAGTTAACCCCTCAGGTGACCACCGCAAGCGATCAAAAAGTCATATGCACCCCAAAATAGTGCCAACCTTATCCCTTAGTTTCTAAAATGGGGTCACTTTTTTGGAGTTTCTACTCTAGGGGTGCATCAGGGGGGCTTCAAATGGGACATGGTGTCAAAAAAAACTGTCCAGCAAAATCTGCCTTCCAAAAACCGTATGGCATTCCTTTCCTTCTGCGCCCTGCCGTGTGCCCGTACAGCTGTTTACGACCACATATGGGGTGTTTCTGTAAACTACAGAATCAGGGCCATAAATAATGAGTTTTGTTTGGCTGTTAACCCTTGCATTGTAACTGGAAAAAAAAAATATTAAAATGGAAAATCTGCCCAAAAAGTGAAATTTTGAAATTGTATCTCTATTTTCCATTAAATCTTGTGCAACACCTAAAGGGTTAACAAAATTTGTAAAATCAGTTTTGAATATCTTGAGGGGTGTAGTTTCTTAGATGGGGTCACTTTTAGGTAGTTTCTACTCTAGGGTTGCATCAGGGGGCTTCAAATTGGACATGGTGTCAAAAAACCAGTCCAGCAAAATCTGGCTTCCAAAAACCAAACGGCGCACCTTTCACTCTACGCCCCGCTGTGTGGCCGTACAGTAGTTTACGGCCACATATGGGGTGTTTCTGTAAACAGCTGAGCCAGGGCAATAAAGATACAGTCTTGTCTGGCTGTTAACCCTTGCTTTGTTAGTGGAAAAAATGGATTAAAATGGAAAATTAGGCAAAAAAATGAAATTCTCAAATTTCATCCCCATTTGCCAATAACTCTTGTGCAACACCTAAAGGGTTAAAAAAGTTTGTAAAATCGGTTTTGAATACCTTGAGGGGTGTAGTTTATAGAATGTGGTCATTTTTGGGTGGTTTCTATTATGTAAGCCTCGCAAAGTGACTTCAGAGCTATAGTGGTCCCTAAAAATTGGGTTTTTGCAAATTTCTGAAAAATTTAAATATTTGCTTCTAAAGTTCTAAACCTTGTAACATCCCCAAAAAATAAAATATCATTCCCAAAATAATTCAAACCTGAAGTAGACATATGGGGAATGTAAAGTCATCACAATTTTTGGAGGTATTACTATGTATTACAGAAGTAGAAAAACTGAAACTTTTAAATTTGCTAATTTTTCAAAAATTTTCATAAATTAGGTATTTTTCTATGCAAAAAAAAAAAATTTTTTTTTTACTTCATTTTACCAGTCATGAAGTACAATATGTGACGAAAAAACAATCTCAGAATGGCCTGGATAAGTCAAAGCTTTTTACAGTTATGAGCACTTAAAGTGACACTGGTCAGATTTGCAAAAAATGGCCTGGTCCTTAAGGTGAAATAGGGCTGAGTCCTTAAGGGGTTAAAATGTATTTCACTTGAAAACAAATAATAGCATATTTGAAACAAAAAAATTATGTTTTAGTGTCTCCACGTTCTAAGAGCTATAGTTATTTTATTTTTTAAGCGATTTTCTTATGTAGGGGCTTATTTTTTTGTGCGATGAGGTGACAGTTTTATTGGTACCATTTGTAGGTCGTGTGCCTTTTTGATCGCTTAGTGTTGCACTTTTTGTGATGTGGTGACAAAAATAGCTATTTTTGACAGTTTTTTTAATGGTGATTATCGGACAGGGTGGATCATGTGATTATATTTATAGATTCAGTCGTCACGGAGGCAGTGATATCTAATATGTGTAGTTTATTATTATTATTTTCATTTTTGAATCTCTTATAAATGAGCGTATATAGGAAAAGGTAATTCATTTTATTTTAAATTTCCATTTTTATTTTTTACATTTAATTTTAACTTTTTTTTTCATACTTTTTTTTTTTATCGAGTCCCACTTGGATCGTGTGGGGCTGATGGCTTTATTATACTTTGCAATGCTATTGTTCGAAATGGTTCGAGATGCGGGCAGAGCCAGCACATATGGGGGCAGGGCCGGCATGGAGTGAACATGGCCAGAATGTATGGAGCATGGCCGGCACAGATGGGGCACTCAGACACCAGGGAGAAGAAGGCAGGACATGCGTGGCATGGACGAAGTTGGATAGGGGACACTTTCCCACACCTGAGTACGGACGTCTGCCACTGAAAGTCCATACAGTGAACACGACTGTGTACCTTCCTATAGTCGATACTATATTCCCTTCAAGTTCATTGAAGTCCCCTGATGAGTTCCGGCAATTCGGGATGAAACATGGCATGTAGGGTGGTGTAAATAGGGTTTATTTAGAGATTAGGCCCCAATACAGGGACAGGTTCTGTATGGGGTCGCCCCTATCGGGGTGGGTGCTCTGTGTCTGTTAGGCAGGTGACCTGTTTAGCCCCAAACCCTCCTTCCAGGTAGGGCTTTACTTTCAGGGCACAACAGGAGATTCCTCATTTGCCTTAAACTACAAGAGTGCCGGTCACAAGTGACCTTCTGCCATCTTAACATTAGGACTGTCACGCCACCTGGTGTAGATCCCTCTACTGAGTGTGGTAAGATCCACCTTTTTTCTTTTACATTTATCCTGTGGAATAAAGTAGGAGGTGTTTTCACTAAATTTGCATATTGTCTCACAACAATGTGGTTTATTTAAACCTTATTTTAGAATTACATAGTAAAAGTTGCGTTTTATTGATACCCAGTTCACATGATTTTCTGATATATTGTTTGAGTTGTGATCTTACACTTCTGCACGCTCATCCTTAGTGCGGAAGGTATCATTGATAACTCGAGTTCTATTATACATAAGTTTATCCGTTAATCTCAAAAACATACGTTTATCCCTAATTGTAGAGTTGGTGTGAAATTGCAGCCTGATACTACAAGTTTTGGGGTATTTACTTTTTTAATTGTTTATATATAAGTACATCCATTCATCCTTGTTTCGGGGGTGAAATTGTGGCCTGACACTATTGCTCTTTTACTCTTACAGTTACAGTACAGTATGTCCGACAGACAGGTGCCAGGGCCTTCTAAGGGAACGGGCAGTGCTCAAAATGTTGCTGGAGCTGGCAGAAGTACCAGCAGAAGAAAGGAGAATGGTAGCAGCAGTCGCTGGGAAAGGCAAGAGCTGCCATTGTTATCCAGCGGTCGTGTTTTGACCAGCAACCCAGATGTCCTTGAATGGTTGACTCAGTCTTCAACTTTGTCGCAAGTGACATCCGACACCCCCAGCCAGGAGTCAGTGGGTTCCTATGACACCACACTTTCATTTTATGTTCCTTCTTCTTGAGAAGTATTTGCCATCGGCTCGACTCAACTTTTCAGTGAGGGCAAGCTTCTAGAGGACAGTCAGCAGCTACTACCCAGCCAAGAAGTGGAATAGAGATCCACTGCTTCTTATGGTAGGCTGGCAAGTAGTAAGGATGATGTTGGGAGTGGTCAGGCATGTGGCCCTGAGACTGGTGAGGGTGACATGAGTGATGTGCAGACAGTAGTGGATGATGATGTAGCTGATCACATATGGGAGAAGGGTGAAGAGGTGGTTTCTTCATCATTAGGAGAAGAGGGTGTCAGCTTGTGCGTGAGGCAAAGGCTGAGACAACAGGGTGGTAGCATGGTCATGTGTCAGCAAGCTGGCAGCAGTGTGAGATCTGGAGCCAAACGTGCCAAGGGAAGACCGTCTACTATACAGGAGCCTACCTGTCTGGAAAGAAGTGGCGGTGCATGGGTTCACAAAAGCAGCGGTAGCAGACAGTCAGCACAGAATGGTGGAGGGAAAATGCCATTCTCAGCGGTGTGGGAATTTTTCACCAAGCCGCCGGAGGATGTCAGCATTGCCATTGTATTACATGTGGGCAGAAGGTCAAGGGTCACCAGGATGCCAATGTTGGCATCATGGCTCTGTGTTAACACTTGCAGCATCAGCATGAAGTGACCTGGGAAAACCGTGGTGCTAATGTCAATGGCCCGCACCCATTCTCCAGCAGTCAAGGCTCCACCACCTCAGCAGGAGGAAGCTGTGTTTCCTTCCCATCATCTACTGGTCCTGATGCTCCTGCTCCTTCTACTCCTTATCACTCATTTTGTCAGCAATCGATTATTAAGGCAATTGCAAAAAGCCAACAGTATGCATGCACTCATCCAACATTGCAGAAGCTGAACGTGCTCCTGGCCAAGTTGTACTACAGTTCCTCTATTTCCATGTTGTGGACTCTGCACCTTTCAGAGAACTTTATTGGCTTGTGCCGAGCTCAGGTAGAAAGTCCCAAGTCATCATTACTTTTCGTATGTTAAACAGAAGGTGGGCCAGTCCTTGATCCTGTTGGTGTCTGCTAAAGTTCATAGCAGCGCCGACGCGTGGAGCTGCGACTACGGTCAAGGACAATATATATCCTTTACGGCCTACTGGGTAAATATGGTTCCTGCCCAGCCACACCAGCAACTTGGCCAGGTGACTGCACTGCTGTCTCCACGTTCTCAAGCTGTGAGTTCTGTGCCAATGTCCTCCTCTGCCTCCACCTTGTCCTCAGCCTCCACTGCAGGCACAATTCTTAGTGCTCCTCCAGAATACCAACTATGCAGAGCACGCCGTTGTCACACTGTTATGCACCTGGTTTACCTTGGCGAACAGAGTTAAACAGGGGAGGAACTGCTCTGCATCCTCCATCAAGAAATCAAATCCCGGCTGTTTCCTTGCCAACTGAAAATGGGAACTATGGTCACCGACAACGGGAAAAGCATTGTGTCTGCGCTGATTAACAATGGCTGAATCAAGCGCCCTCCATGGCGTACGTTTTTAATCTGATTGTAAAGTGGTTCCTGAAGTCTTTTACCCATCTTCAAGACATCCTGTAAATGGCCAGAAACTGTGCATGCAATTCAGCCACTCTTAAACTACAAAGGAAAAATAACATTCCCCAACATTCCCTGATGTGTGACGTTTCCACCTGTTGCAACTCCACCCTCCACATGTTGGACCAACTATCTGAGAAGAGGCAAGCCATAAATAATTTCTTGATGATGCAGGCGGATAGGAGCCCTCTGTGTTACTTCGACATTAGCCAGAGGCACATCATGCATGATACCTGCCGTTTGCTCAGGCCCTTTGAGGAGGCCACTTTGTTTTTCATTTGCCAGGACTATGGGATGAACTACTTCATTTCACTCCTTCATGTCCTGGAGCAGATGCTGCTAAATATGGCTGGCCAGGGGAAAGGAGACATGGCACCTACATCTCATGGCCACCTAAATCCTGTAGGGGGTGAACTGGAGTTGGAGTTGAATCAGGATTAGTACATTCACAAACAAGCAACGTATACAGAAATGGGTATTTTTTCTTCACAAGTGACAGGAGAGGAGCAGGAAGAGCTAGAGGGCGATGAGTGAAGAAAACACCCTCCAGCAGCAGCTGCAAGACATGGAGCAGAATCTGGACCAGCAGGTGGTGGCATACTTGGACTGTATCCTGCCACCCCACATCCAAGATCCCCATGACTACTGGGCAGCCAAACTTGATTTGTGGCCGCAACTGGCAAATTTTCCCTGGACAAACTTTCCTGCCTGGCCAGTAGTATGGTGTGAGAGCGGGGCTTTAATGCAGCCGGGGGATATAGTTACCCCAAGGAGAATTTTCCTTTTTCACCCAAAATGTGGAGAGACTGCCCTTTGTAAAAAATGATTCAGCCAGGATTTCCACATGCATCACACTAGATAATTCTGAGTGCCACACCCAAACTTTGTGAAAAGAGACTAGTTTCTTGTGGCCACCTGCTTCAGCCACTATTTTGATGCTGCCAGCCACCTGTTGCCACACACCTGCTGCCTCTACTGCCATGTTCTCCTACTGCCACCCACCATCTTGTGCTGTGACTGCTAGTGATGGACGAAATTCAGCCAGGACGGTTCGCAAATGCGATCAAATGTTCACGAACCGTGAGTTTGCAATGGGCCCAATTCACTTTAATGGCAGGCGAACCTGAAAAACCTTCAGCTCATATTTGCAGCCACCAAGTACTTAGTAGAAGTGTACAAATAGTCCCACAGCATGGACAGTGACATACTAGAGGGGGATCAATGACAGAAAATCCAACACATTTTATGCGTCTTAAAGGGAAATTCTCTAAAATGTGCCCTGTCGGAGCCTAGAAAAATGTTATTTTAGGAAATTTAGGCCATGGGAATATGGGCCTTAAAAATTAGGCATTTACCTGACATAAAAGAAATTCTGATTATATGGCTCGAGGTAAATTATGCGGTCAATGGATAAAAATGTTAATGTAGGCCAATGAACTACAGGCCCCAAACATTAGGCATGCACCGGACAAGATCAAGTGATTATGAGGTATATTACACGGTCAATGGATATCAATTTTACTGCAGGCCAGTACAAATATAGGTCAAATACAAATGTTTAAAAGAACAAAAAATATAAAATTGGACTAAATACATGGCTAACGAAATTCCCCCTCTTGAAAAAAACCCTAATGATAATACTTGAAATTCAATAACACGTGTCGCCACTGGTGTTGAATTCCTCCGAGGCCGCAACAATTATTCATTCAGCGAACCTTAAAGAACAAGTAAGTATGTGGCTGGAGTTAGATTACACGGTCATTGGATATAAATTTTCCAGCAGGCCAGTGTACTACAGGCCCCAAGCATACAGTTCCATGGCAAATTGTGCCAGCTCTGGCCACAGGTCAAGCCTGCACACTCAGTAGTCCAGGGGTTCCCCGCTTCTCAGAGCGTCCAGTTTGGTGATCACATCAAATGGGCGCAAAAGTCTGTATGCGTCGTGCATGAGAAGCCACTGGCGCGATGAAAAAAAACAAGCTCCCCAGAACCTGTCCTGCCGCAGAGTTCGTACAGGTAGTCGTTAACTGCACGCTTCTGCTAGAGAAGCCTATCAAGCATATACAAGGTGGAATTCCATTACGTTGGGCAGTCACAAATCAAACGTCTGACAGGCAGGTGGTGTCACCGCTGAACATTAGCAAGATGAGCCATATTCGTGTAAGATCTAAAATGGCCAGATATTTTCCTGGCCTGCCGCAAGACATCCTGGGATATTTGGCAACGAATCGCTACACGACTAATTTCAGGACGTGTGCCATGCATGGCATGTGTGTCATTTTGCCCCGTTTCAGCGCGCTCAGCAGATTGGCACCATTGTCGCACACCACTTTACCAACTGTCAAATTGAGCGGGGTTTGCCACTCATCGGTCTGTGACCGCAATGCTAAAAGAAGGGCAGGACCGGTGCGGCTCTTGGCTTCCAGGCACAACAGCCGCAGCACAGCATGGCAACATCTCACCTGGCACGTCGAGTAGGTTCTGGGGAGCTTGGGGGGCGGAGCGGAAGAGGTGGTAGCAGCAGAAAAGGTGGAGTCAGCCAAAGAGGAGAGGGAGGATGGAGTAAAAGAAGGAGAAGAAGAGGCAGGCCTGCATGCAATCTGTGGCGGTAACACCAAATCCACACGGGTACCACGGGTTACATGCTTGACGGCCGTCAGAAGGTTCACCCAGTTGGCAGTAAAAGTTATGTACCTTCCCTGCCCCTTTTTGCTATGCCACATGTCTGTGGACTGGTCAGATGTATCTTGGCACTGACACTGTGTGTCAGAGATACATTCACTTGCCGCTGAACGTGGCCATATAGCTCTGCAAAGCCCTTCTGGGACAAATATTTCCTTCAGTTGCGGTGTGCCAATGGCCACAAATTGTCAAAGGGCTCCGAGTCCAACCAGTTTATATGGCAGTAGTTGGCGGGTTAGCAGTTCTGACAAGCCAGCGGTCAAACATTTGGGCCACGGAAGCCTGCCTTTTGCCAGATGAACGAGACAACAACACGGTGGAAGGTCGAGTGGAGGACAAATGGGAGGATAGTGGAGAATGAGAAGAGGCAGGATGTGGAGCACAAGGAGTGTGTCTTTGTGGGTTCTGACAGTGTTGCTCCCACTGGGCTCGGTGATGGGAGACCAGGTGCCTTCTTAAGGCGGTCGTCCCTAGATGAGTGTTGGGCTTACCGCGACTTACGCATTGACAGCACAGCTGCAGATGGCAACACTATTGTCAGCAGCGGACACGTTAAAAAAAGCCCACACTACAGAGCCATGCGCCGCCGTCCTGGGAGCGCCAGATGTGACCGTGCATGGCAGATGACTCATTCCAGATACATTAGCAGTCTGCTTTTTGCCTCCTGTGCACTGCAACTTCTGCCTGTTTCTCCTCCTTCTCCTCCCTATCTGCTCCTCCGTCTCTCCCTCTGAACTCCCCTCTTCTTCCTCTCTTGTGGGCACCCACGTGACGTCCATAGACACGTCATCATCGTCCCCTTCACCACCACTGACATTAGAGATCTCGGGCATAGATAGCACTCGTTTGTTAAAAATATGTGACAGCACTATTCACGGTATTACGCCAAGTTTCTTTCCAATGGTGGCGGTGCCCGCAGTGTTGAGCCCAGGCCCGACGGCCCCTGTTGATCCGTAGAAAAAATTGATAACCGCAGCACTCACAGTCTTTAATAATGTGGAGATTTATTTCACCAACTGTGCGATGTTTCAACTTCACAGAGTCTTTCTCAAGTTGGTGAAATAAATCTCCACATTATTGAAGACAGTGAGTGCTGCGGTCATACATTTTTTCCATGGACAGCACTGGAGATGAGCAAACCTATTGAGATTCAGATTGTTCTGATTTGCAAAATAAAATACAAATTTTCTTTGAAACAACTGGCTCCAAATGCCCTTGAAATGAGTTACTGTTCTTCTAGTCTCCTTTTAGTCAATGTTTTATGATTTTTTGCTCTTTCTCTCCCGGCTCCGTAACCTATTGAATGCAATGACATGAATTTTAAATCATGCCTGAGTAACAGTGACACACATAGCTATAAGTAAGTGCATGTCTGTGTTCATCTACAGCGTGTTTAAACACATCATGCGTTGGGTTGAGGATTTAGCATGGGGGGAGGCAGCAGAAAGGCTGGGTGTACCCTTGTCACAAAGCTACGCCCCTGGTGGGAGGGAAGCATATTTATAAGTCTCATGGCAGCATGTCCTTGTAGCACAATATCTTGTGTTCATAGCACAGGTGTCCCAACTTACACAGGCCACCTGTGCCAATTTATTTCTACAGCACCTCCCCCCATAATCAGTGCACGCTCTCCTGGCCAAGAGAAGCAGAACATACATGTAGAACCTACACATACGTGTACTGATTGGACAGGTGCAGGAGCTGTGTCCGCTCAATCAGCCGAGCCCTTGTTGTATCCACTGATCAGGGGTGGATTGGCCATTGACTCTACAGGGAAATTTTCCTGAGGGCCAATAACTAGGAGGGCCACCCAAGCCCTCCTCAGGGCCACCAGCTGGGTATATAATGATCTGATTCTCTCTTATGCAGCTGGCCAGCAGCCGCAGGCAGGGGCGTAGCGTGGGGGGGGGCGTTGCCCCGGGCGCCACACTGCGCCACGCCGCAGAGCAGAGTGAGGAGGCGCGCGCGCACGGTAGTGCAGTACGATCACACTGATAGGCTCCACCCCCCTTCCAGGCAGGAAAGACAGTGCAGAGCCAGGAGCCAGAGCAAGAAGATAGAAGCAGAAGATGGCTGCCGCACGGTCCCTGCTTCAGTACTTGTAGCGGTCAGAGTTTATCCAGAGTCCAGACAGGCAGCCTGAAAGCGACTCTGACAGAGTAAGTGACACTGCAGTCAGTGTCATTCCCAGTCCCACCCTGAGTGAATTAGGTCAGTCACAGTGTGTATGTTGGCATGGACTGAGGGTAGGCGTTAGGGGTAATAAATGAGTGAAGTGCCACTGTGCCAGTGCCATGAGAGCCAGGCCAAGGCTGCCAAGTAGATGGCATCATGGCAGTCAGGGTGCTGGTGAAGAGACAGTATGCCTCGCTGGGATGCCATCTGCTGTTTCTGCCCATCTCTGCTGTCCATATACCAGGCCTACCCTGGTATATGGGGTGGACAGCAGAGATGGGCAGATGGCATCCCAGAGGCAGTACTGTCTCTGGTCATCCTTCACCAGCACCGCCTGACTGCCACGGTCCTGCTTGGACTGGCTCTCACGGCACTTCAGCTTCCTCTTGGTCCTTTATATCCTGCTTTGGAATCAGGTTTTGATCTGGGTCCCTGTGAGCTTCAGGGCTGCAGCCAGGTCTGCCCTCCTCTCAGTCTCAGGTCCAGACAAGTATCTCTGCAGAGTCCAGACAGCCACTGAGCAAGTTTAAGTCCCTCTGAGGCTCAGCCTAAGGGTCCATTCACACGTCCTCAACGTGTTTTGCGGATCCATGGATCTGAGGATCCGCAAAACACGGACAGCGGCAATGTGCGTTCCGCATTTTGCGGACCGCACATTGCCGGCACTAATAGAATATGCCTGCTCTCGTCCGCAATTGCGGACAAGAATAGGACATGTTTTATTTTTTTCGGGAACGGAATTGTGGACCTGGAAGTGTGGGTCCGCAATTCCGTATCTGGTCAGCACATTGTGCTGCCCCATAGAAATGAATGGGTCCGCAATTCCTTTCCTGCAAAATGCGGAACAAAATTGCGGACGTGTGAATGGACCCTAAGGCTACTTTCACACTAGCGGCAGGATGGATCCAACAGGCTATTTACCCTGTCGGATCTGTCCTGCCTCTATTTCTCCGGACCGCCGCTCCGTCCCCATTGACTATAATGGGGAATGGGCTGAGCTCCGGCACAGCATGGTGAAAGGCCGCTAGACTGAAAGTACTGCATGTCCGTCTTTTTAGTGCTGCGCCGGAGCTCCGCCCCCGTCCCCATTATAGTCAATGGGGACGGAGCGCCGGCACGGCGAAATAGCATCTGGATGGATCTGACAGGGTGAACAGCCTGTCGGATCCGTTCTGCCGCTAGTGTGAATGTAGCCTAAGCTACTGAGCTGTGGCACAATTTTATAAACTAAACAGAGCCTGGCCTGCTGCACCACTCAGACCAGTCAGGGGGTCAGGGCAGCAGTAGGTGTATTTCTTCAGTTTAGCGATTGCTTGCTGCCCAGAGAGGTAATTTTTGTGGGGCAAATGTGTCTCAGCCCAGCCTCAGGAGGACTCATACTGGACCAGTATTAATAACGGAGGATTATTATTGTGGGGGCCGAGGTGGAACATGCACAGTGAGTAGTACTAGTAGTATTCTTTCCCATAGGCCTATTGTGCAGCAGGATCCACTTAGCCCCCACAGTAATAATCCTTTGTATTAATCCATTGTTTGTCCTCATTAGGCCCCATGCACCAGCCAGGCCTCACTGCGAACCTCAGAGGGCAATTTACATTAATAATAAAGTGGGGGCCATTATAATATACAGGGGAAATAATATTATGGGGAATGGGGGACTATCTGTCTGGCTCTAGCACAGTATTGGGGGGCAGCAGGATGACAGTGAGGATGATAGTAAAGTGAGGAACCTAAAAAAAATTCTGTGAAACTCTGCAGAGACGAGAAGCGGCTGAAAGAAGGTGCCATGGCGGTCTTATCTCTGAATGAAGACGTTGAGGAAAGTCTACATCACAGGAGACGTCACTGGATGTAACAGGTATGGTGCGGTATTCTACTGTAATAATAATGTCCATCCACATATCTGTTTTATGGTAGGGTTGGGGGAGCAGATTGAGAATATGGCCCACTCTGCCGCATCCTGGCCCCAGACTTCAAGTCACACTGTGCGTGTGGGGCTCACACCCATCTACTACATTATCTGTACTCAGACAGCGATCACTGTGTTATCTGTGGTGTTACATAGGACTGCTAGTGCAGTCTACTACATTATCTGTACTCAGAGAGCGATCACTGTGTTATCTGAGGTGTTACATAGGACTGCTAGTGCAGTCTACTACATTATCTGTACTCAGAGAGCGATCAGTGTGTTATCTGAGGTGTTACATAGGACTGCAGTTGAATCTACTACAGTATCTGTACTCAGAGTTATCACTGTGTTATCTGAGGTGTTACATGTTAAAAGGGGTGTGCCCACAGGCTGGGGGGCGAAATTTTTGGCTTGCCCCGGGTGCTGGCAACCCACGCTACGCCACTGGCCGCAGGAGCCCTCCTGAATTCAACTGTATTTATGTCCACAGGACAGCAATACAGTTGATAACTTTGCTGCAGATTGCAGTATTTTGTGCTGCTCTGTGGTATTTGGTTAAGCTGGGGCAGTATAGTATGCACAATGGTATTGATGGCCCTGCCTAATTATGTCACCCTGCCTTCTGTCAGTTCGGACCTGCCTACAACATGGGGCCACTTTAAGTTTTTTTTTCCAGGGCCCCAATCCTCCCCTGCCACTGACATCACTGGCTAAACCCTCAGATGCCGCTGGTAATGCTGACCGTACCATGTACAGAGTTTGCAGATTGAGGCAATTCCTTATCTGACCCCATTGGCCCCCCACGCTGCCATGATGGGTAACTGATGGCTGCTATTGCGACCACGGGCCTTGTAAAGGCATTGAAGCCTGCTAGTTATGGAGGCATATGAGGCCCAGACCACATACTAGGTCACCTAGATAATGTAATTGTAATGCTCAGTGACATACTATAGAGACTGTAATGGTGTGGGTAGACGAGCTATGCCCTCAACATTACACCATTACCCACTATATTATACAGCTGGTGTCCTGCTCTCATTGACAGGATCATAGATAACTCCAATCCATACAGTTTAACCCATTACATGCCAGAAACAATACTGTCTCAACATTTAACTGATATTAAAGAGGGAGAGTGCTTCCTTTCTCACCCTATTACCCTCCATGATTTATTGTTAGGTTTTGTAGGGTTACTATCTAAACCTAAGGTCCAGCAATGTCCCATAGGTCTACCATGTTCAGTTGCCGATGAGAACCTCCCTTTACCAGGTCTGATTATGCAGAATATCAGTTTTTTACAGTAACTTGTGTAATACATTGCAAATCAGAAGTGTTACAGTGTATTACATGGGCGATGAGCAGATCCCATGAACATTAGCACTAAACAAAATAAGCAATAATAAGTCATGTAAAACAAGTTCTCATGCAGCTAGATTTCAAGAAAAGCACAAATGCAATGGGCCATTGAATGGAGAGATGCACAAAATGTAAAAAAAAAGTGCTTACTGTACAAAAGTAAAAAAGAAACTATGTTTGGAATAACAAACTCGAAAAGCAACAGCAGAATAACTGGATTTTTTATGTTGTCACTACAAAAGAGTCTTAAAAGTTGTTATCTCTTTTAAAATGTGCAAATGAAATAGAATAAAATTGTTGAGTCCTTATTAAACAAATGCAAATAAAGTTTTAAAAAATCTTGAAAACATTGCCAAACCGGAATGTGTAGATGAGGCCGCACCTTGTGTATCGTCTACCACATTCATAGAGACGTGTGATTGTCCACATAACAATAGTGACAGATCCTCACCTGGACATTAGCCTCACAGTGACTACTACTCCAATTATTCAGATGGTGAACCCCTCCTCCCCCCCCCCCTTCCAGATAACAGTCCAGGTTTTTGTGGTAAATAAAGCAACATAAAAAGAGAGGTTTACAAGTTATCCCCCGACTGTGCATTTATCCAACCTCCCCCGACATTTCATGTCTCTTTTCTCTGCAACATGACTCCACCACTTTCTGGAGCATCAACAAATTTTCTTTTGAGTTCTTCTGTTTTCTAGGATCAGATGTGACCTTGTCAAGAATAGCCGATTGCAGATAGCTCGTAGTAAATAGGTAATCTATGCGAGAGAGTGATCACCGGACTGTAGTAAAAAGGAATATTCCCTTTTTACTGGATACATTAGATGTCATGTATCTACTGTATGTCAGGGGTTAGGACCGCTCTTTCAATCTTGCCCAGGGTCGCACTTTGTGTAAAACCCACCCTGAGCGTTCCAAAGTTATTACCACTACTGTTGAGTGAATCGAAGTATCTGAAAATTCGATTTGACACGAACTGGAGTTTTCTTGTGCTTTGTGGTAACGAATAAATTTTCCCTGAAATGGCAGCAAACATTTTAAAAAATCATACTCTCCTCATCCATTTGTGGGTGAAGAGGCTGCCGCGGTCATCTTGCTTAAATATCCCACACACAATCTCATCGGGCTGGATCTTCAAGCAAGATGGCCGCTGCAGTCTCTTCATGCTCAAATGATTAAGGTAAGTACAATTAAAAAAAATATATAACCCATCAACTCCTGAAAGGACTGAATATTCATCTCAGATGCCGTGATTAGCAATAAATGGAGCATCTGACGGGATCGGTGCAATTACAAAGCAAATTGTTTTGTAAAATTCAGAGAAGCAGTTGACATTTTTAAGAGTTTCGCTCATCTCTAATTAGTACTGCAAAATATTTATCAATTTCCACAATTTCTCTTCATATCACATACAGCAGGAGGACTCCGCTTTCTTATAAAAGTATTGCTTATTTATTGTAGAAGATTCATCTTATTGAAGTTTGTAGCAGAATTTATAGGAATAATCAATAGAGTTCAGAATTGTGCTCAAAGCTTAGATGCCCACTGCTCACTATGAAACTCCTTTACTAGCAGGCACTGCAGGCTGGCTGGCCGGTCACTCACTTTGTCATGCGTATGCTCCGCCTTCTTCATTAATAAAGTGGGAGGAGCATGCTCATGACAAAGTGAGTGACCGGCCAGCCTGCAGTACCTGCTAGTACGGGAGTTTCATAGTGATTAGTGGATTGCACTACCTTGGCTACACTTTACATATGGATTGGCCACAATTTACATATGAATACTGCTGTGAGCGGGGCCCCGGTGTAATAGAGTACAGTGACTGCATCGGGCCCCGTCGCAATTTTAATACCATTTGCCAGCCTCCACTTACTGTATTGGGGTCACTATTTCCACAGGGACACTGTTATGGGCAGTGGTGTATCTTGGTTTTGTGCTGCCCTAGGCGAGACTAAACTCAGGCACCCCCCTAATATAAATTTGATCCACCCCTTCCTGTCATGGCCAAACCCCTTCTTCTGTAAACCCCACCCCTTCCTCTTTAGGCTCCACCCTTTCCTGGTTTGCATAATAATATTCAAAAATTTATCGCGATAATGATATATATATCGCAATAAATACCTGTTTAAAAGAAAAAAAACACAAGGGGACGTTATACTGTTGTCACGGACGGTGTACAGGAAACAAGGCAAAGCAACATGCATAAATGACTTGCTGGATCCAAAAGCTAAGGAACCGAAGGGAGACCGCTGCAGAAGACCTGGCACTTTCCCTGGCTGCTCAGCCTATGCAAAGATCCGAATGGTGGAAGTTTGCATATCCACGTACCTTGACTATATAACCCCTGAGCACCCTACAATAGTGAGGGGACACGACCACCGGCTCCCTACACAAGATACGGAGGGAGTCAGGGTCACCTGGGATCCAGCAAACAGAAAATAACAGATAAATGTTCAACACTTAGCTTTGTAGCAGACAGGAAAACAAGATCAGCATGCACACACACTCCAGGAAGAAGTATAAGCCGCCCAGAAAAGCATGCTGGGGAGGAATTTAAAGGGAAGCAATTAGTCCAACACATGACAGCTGAGAGAGGCTAACGAGATGAGGAACTGAATACCACAATAAAGAAACTCAAGGGGGAGGTTCTGAAAGGCCTCTGTCAGAGCTTCTCAGCTGTCTGGTTGTGACAACTGTATGGGGCAGCCTCAAGGAGACGTTATACTGTATGGAGCAGCCTCAAGGAGACGTTATACTGTATGGGGGCAGCCTCAAGGAGGTGTTATACTGTATTGGGGCAGCCTCAACGATACGTTATACTGTATGGGGGCAGCCTCAACGAGACGTTATACTGTCTATGGTGGCACTGGCCTCTCCTTGAGGCTGCCCCATACAGACTGTATGGGGCAGCCTCAAGAAGAGGCCAGTGCCACCATAGACAGTCTGACATACCACCTTTATTTATGACACAGTGCAGAGTGCACTATTTGGTTGTGGCAGCCCCCATACAGTTTAGTGTCTCCTTGTGACTGCCCCCCTAAAGGTGGTATGTATGTCATGCGGTATGTATGCCCCCCTAAAGGTGGTATGTATGTCAGACTGACTATGGTGGCCCCAGGGCCACCATAGACAGTCTGACATCATACCACCTTTATTTATGTCTCACTCTCACTGTGCACGTGCACTATTTGCTTTTTAACTCTCTCGTCTCACTCACTCACTCCTGTTTGTTCCTCTGTATGGACCTGGTCCTGGACTGGACATTCCTCGCAGGGTAGGCCAGGAGTCAGGCAAAGTGGCCAACTCTGTTCTATGAGTCTGACGGACGGTGTGTGAGGAGGGAGCTGGTCTGGACAGACTTTTCCCGGCTGGCTGTGGCTGCTGCTTGTGTTGTGAATATTCTGACCCACTGCGCATGCGCAAAAAAGACGACTCGGCGCATGCGCAGTGGGCCGGAATATTCTGCTACGGGGGAATCCTCCACGCCTGCACCGACAAACCCCCAGCAGAGCCAGTCAGAGCAGAGGGGAGAGACGCACCTCCCACGTCACTACTGGAAGTGACGTGGGTAGCAAGGCCAGGTAGGTAAAAATTCAGGAAACACCTGGGGTTGGGAGGAGGAGGGAGGAGGAGGGAGGAAGTAAGTCACTCCTTCACTATGCGGCACCGGCGATGCTGCCGCTCGCAGCAGCATAGTGAAGGATCGGATCGATGTGTACGTTAACTAACTAGGCAAACAAGGCATTTTGCTGCCCCATTGGCAAGTGCCGCCCCAGGCAAATGCCTTGTTTGCCTCGCGATAGATACGCCTCTGGTTATGGGGGAAATCTGTGGATGACACTATAGCATAAGATGCTATATGTGTCATCAACCGATTCCCCCCCATAACAACAGTGTCATCCACAGAGGCCCCCATAACAACAGTGCCATCCCCAGATCCCCCATAACAGTGCCATCCCCAGATATCCCATAACAGTGCCATCCCTAGACCACCATTAGTTCAAAACCCACCAAAACCACGCATTTTGATTAAAAATCTGTTTTTTCTTATTTTCCTCGTCAAAAATCTAGGTGCGTCTTATGGACAGGTGCGTCTAATAGGGCAAAAATCTATGCGAGACAGTTATACATTCTATAAAGAAGATTTATCTTTATCCAATAAAACTATTGGGTAGCCTCCTTCTAAAGGCTCATTCAGACGGCAGTATGTTTTTTGTTGTCCGCAAAAATGTGGATCAGTTTTTTGGTGGACAGCTCATCATGTCTGCAAAAATGGATTGCATTCCACATTTTTGTGGACCTATGGGCTTTATTGAGGCCACATCCTGATTTTGACTGACAAGTATAGGACATGTTTTATTTGTTTTGCAGGGCTGTGGAATGAAAGAAAAGATGTGGACAGCACACAATGTTTTGGGGCCCCATAAAAGTAAATGAGTCTGATGCGCTAAATTGCGGATCAGATGCGAAAAGCAACATGTGTCTTTCTGAATAAGCCCTAACAGACATATTTTTAAAGAATTGGCCTGTTTCCCAAATTCATCGTTATTGCTATTATTTCTTCTCAACATTAAGAACTGACTATAAGGGATTGATCTTTTGACACCGTGAATATGAAAGCTATTAAAATGACGTAAAGAGTTTGTAGCAGTTGGTTTTCTATAGCCTTCTGTAATAATGTCACCATCTTCTATAGCCACCGGGACAAATCCATCTTCAGTGTCAAATTTACACGTGAACTTCATATTCATCTCATTGATGTTATTTAAATAAGTAACGACATCTAGAAACTGCTTTTTCTCCTCTGAATATATGATGAACACGTAATGGATGTATCTAAAAGAAGCTTTGATGCACTGTACATAATGAGTTTTTACTGTAAACTCATAAGAGTCTTCAAAAACGGGTAAAAATATATAAGCCAAGGTACATAGGACAGGAGTGTCCATCATCATACCGATTTCTGATACCAGAAAAACAAAAGCATTGTGAGACAAGACAAAAAATAATGTCACACTCGGATTTTTGTTTTACTCTTTTATGTCTTTGTCTTCTGTATTTGATTTTTTATGTGTGTCTCAGAAAATCCATAGATCAGCCAAGAGCAAATGCTTTTTTTCTTATATTAATCAATTGTTATGATGCATCATATATTTTTTTTTAAAAGGCTGTAAAATTGACTCAATGGTGAAAGTGGCTTCTAATCGAGGAATAAGCACAGTCAGGAGAAATCCAAGCAGATGACCAAAAGAGGTCTACATTCTCAGAAGCAGTGATGAAGCCACAGTCCATGTGTTGTAGATGAAGGTCGGCACTGCACTAGAATACTTGCGGTGCACGTGTCAGCAGGCAGGCTGACTATCGCTAGTCTGAAGAAAGCACAATTTAGTGCTGAAACGCATCACTATTTATTAAGTGACTGAATAAATCGCAGTAAAAAAAAAAAAAATCGCGAGTGCTGGTCTTCCTTCTCTATGAAGCCACAGTCCAGTGAGGACAACCTAAAAGTGTATCACGGTGATGGACACAAATGAATTACAGAGCGGACAGTGTGTACTTTGCAGTGGCTGTGTTAAATAAAAGAAAGCTGACATAATATAAGTTGATAGATAGAAATGTCTTTCAATTTAATAATTGGTATCAATTTAATGTTCATTTAACTAACAACAGAAAATCATGTTGATGGTTGTCTAATTGCGTCTGGTAAAATGTATCATTTACAACTTAAAAGTAGCAGCTTGACACCCTTAATAACAGCAAATACTGTGTAAATTTGTCACATGGATATTTCCCTCTTTTTGTTAAAAACCTGAGGAGCGTGCTTTCTACACAGGGTTATGGTTCATCACAGGCCCTCTCCCAAAAGAGAAGGGTCCCCATAAATCTCTCCCAGTTCGTTTCAGGCCAGAAGGCTCCTGCATGGGACCGAGACAAAGTAGTCAACCCCCAGCCAAAGCCGGGAGTATGCCCAGGAAACCCTCAGCCGAGTGTACGCCAAATCTGTGCTCCTGCCATCACCTAGGCTGCCATCCAAGGTGTTGGCACGGAGCCTCGACTACTAGGCTGGGCTCTCCCCGGATAAGCTGTGGAAACAAGATGGCCACCCCCCCTAGACCTTTTAAGGGGGTACCCGTAAGGCTGCCACAACCCAAGAAATTCTTGTGACAAACAAACGTGGAAAGTGAACACACAGTAAACAAAAATATATAAATAGTGAATGTGTGCTAAAGCTCAGCCCGGACAACTGGTCGGAATTATAAAAAATCCTCCTCCTGATGGCCAGGCAAAGAATAGAGGTGTGTGCGCTCAAAATGTGAGAAAGTGAAGTACGTGCAAATGTTCCGTCACTCAGTGGGCTTCCACCCCCAGTGAGTTCAGGCACCCAGGATCACCACGCCTGGGACAATTCTGGAGTTCTAACATCTCAACCCCTGACTTAGATACAGCAGAGCCCTTGGTCTTCCAGAATAGGGCACTAATGGCCCAAGTCGTACACCCTACGTATGCTGTGTGGTTCTCTGCTATACATCCTGGTAGGGCTCGGTCCACCTGGAATCTAAGAACAGATACTACACTTGATCTCAGCCAAAAGGCCCCATGCACACGCCCATGTTAGTTTTTAAGTCACAAACCACCGATCTACAAAACATTTATGCCTTGTGCACAGTGTGGACAAATTAACTTCAATAAGTCAGTGATCTGCATAAGATGGTGAAGAATAGGACCTTCGCTCATCCTTAAATCTAGACTTTCAAATATGTGAATTATAGATGAAGAGTCATGTGGTTATATGTCTGGATGGAATGTATCTCATCAAGATGTAAAATACTATTTGTTTACACTGATTCTCACATGAAAAGGTCTCATATGAGTATCCCAGGAATCTCTTACAGATGCTAAATAGCAGTGTGAACAATAGGGCTCTACCCAGCAAATACATTGTGTAAATGAAGGACCATCTCAGGAGGCCGGAAAATGCTAAACTCTTGAGAAGGAGGTGGCACTATTATTCTTCCATTGTATATGGTAATGAGGGAAGCCAGATCTCATAATGAAAGGTCTTATTGATTATGCAGGTGGGACTGCGTGTCTCCTGGAGCTATAAGGAGGAGCAGATAGCTATAGCCACCAAAGGGGTATAAAAGACCCAAGCATGGCTCAGAAAGCTGGAATTCACCAAGGGAATTTACTTGGATCACTGACTTGCTGAGGAGAAGACACTGACTGGAGATCAAGTCCTGAGTGTGTGGAGGGTCCGTGTCTGGTAAGTGTCACTAAACTGACTGTAAGTGGAAGGAATAATAAGATATTGTAACCTGTGCTGTGTATAAGGACAATGTGTCTCTGTCTGTAATGTCTCCTGTGTAAGTCTCCATGTAGATCTCCATATAACTTCCATCATAACTGGACACTGATTTTCCACCATTTAAAATACACATTTTCTACACTTCTTCTTGTATTTTATTTCTTGCACTGAACCTTAGAATTAGAGAGGAGTGAATCGAATCCCACAAAGTGGATTTCCAACCGAATTTCTGGAATTATTCGATTCGCCCTAAAGCTGAATTTCCTCGTACTTCGTGTCAGCGAATCGATTAATCCTGAAATTCAAACTTACCACCTTCATTTGCGCATGAAGGGCAACCAGCCTCCATCTTGATCAAAGATCTCGGCCGAAATTCAGCGTGCCGCGAGATTACATCATCATGCCGGTCGCTGTGATGATGTAATCTTGCGCCGCACATGATTTAGGCCGAGATCTTCAAACAAGATGGCGGCGGACGGCCCGTCGCAAGCAAATGGATGCAGTAAGTTTGAGGCAATGTTTTTTTTAAATGTTTATTTCACACTGTTTGTATATTCAGATGCCGTGATCATGTATGAACACGGCATCTGAGGGTTACATTGAGGTGGTGGGGGGGGGGAGGCGCTATCGCTATTTTCAAGAAATTCTCTCATCTCCACTTAGAATCAGACCCAGTAAGAGGGAGGAAATTCTTGCAATGGAATAACTCTTTCCTGGAGGTCCAGTGATGGCAGCAGTGACTGGTGATTGTCCGCACAGCAGTGTGTAAGTGATTGTACACGCAGCGTCCATACATGTGATAGTACATACCTGTAACTGTGCCGGGAACACGGACAATCACCGATCCTGACTGCCATCACTGGACCGCTCCAAAGCATCATTAACAGGAGGAAAGAAGATTACTGACAGGGGGAATCTTTAATTGGTGTCTGATTTGTCAATACGTTATTTTCCCCGTAGACACTTTTATTTCCAGCACCTCTATAGATATCTGTACATAGTAATATAATAAAGGTCTCTATACAGAAAGCAGTCAGTACAGTATATAGTAAATATCACCCCAAAGTCATCTATTACACACAAGCTTAGAAGTGTCATAAAGCCGCCCAGAATGTCTTTTTGTGCCCTTATGACTTGAATAAATTCATCATTCAGAACATGAGCGACTGGAGGACAATCTTCTACTTTTGAACTATATTAAAAGGAAGAGAAAACTAAATGGTTAAAAGAGCCTGATGATAATTATTAATTTTAATAATTCATTTAGACATTCTCACATTCCTGGCACTAGACCAATCTGATATAAAATGTGTATAAAATGCCGTACAAAAACAATGTCAATCAGAAAACAGATTCTAGTGATTTTCCCATAAGAAATAAGTTTCAAAGCCTCACTTCTCCACCTGGGTCCATGTGCCAGTCTCTAGGGGCTGCTGGGATCCATGTACCAATCTGTAACTCCTCATCTCCCTTAATTAATTAAATAAAATGGTAGAGAATACTGAAATATTACTTTATTATAACTGCATTACCAGATTCCTCTCATTATCTATAATGGCAGTGTCATGGTGTGGCTCACTGTGACACGGGTTGCCATGTTTCCTCACATCGGTTGCTCTGGTGTACTAGCTATGGTGGATACCGTGTAGGCCGGTTCCCATGGGTAGGTACGGCAGCCTGTGTGCATACTGTTCCTTCTCTCCTCTCTATTGTCAGGTTCTTGTGGGGTTAATGTCTTGGTCTGGGTGTGGTCACTAGGTGCTATATATTCCTGTTAGCTGTGGGCCTGGAGGTCAGTCTCTCTCCAGATTTCCTGGGTGCAGGAGGTATGCACCTTACCTGGGGCTCTTCTATCTCCCCTGTCTGTGTAGTCACCTGAGCTGCTTTTGCAGTAAGTATGGCCACCAAGCCGCTATTTTTATTCAGTATTCACGTATATCTTTGTGCAATTGATTAGCAGTGTGCTGTTACCTGTAGTTCTACTAATCCCATTGTGTTTCAGCCATGGTAGCGTGCACCTGCATTCTCAAATTACTTATTATGGAGGTGCTGGTTCGTTTGTTTTTCTTCCCTATTGTCACTGCCATTGGGGGATGGCGCCCCCTGGTGGTGAATTTGAACCGTGCACCTCCTGCCCATTTACCATGTGCTTTTAATTAGATAGATTGTACAGCTGTATCCTACCTTGCCCATATTGCATGCTGACAGCCTGGGAGAGGCATGTATAGGATATAGCTGGGTGCTACTTGGCCGGAATTGTACAAACTTCATTCCAAAAAAGTTGGGACACTAAACAAATTGTGAATAAAAACTGAATGCAATGATGTGGAGATGGCAAATGTCAATATTTTATTTGTAATAGAATGTAGATGACAGATCAAACGTTTAATCCGAGTAAATGTATCATTTTAAAGGAAAAATACGTTGATTCAAATTTTCACGGTGTCAACAAATCCCAAAAAAGTTGGGACAAGTAGCAATAAGAGGCTGGAAAAAGTAAATTTGAGCATAACGAAGAGCTGGAAGACCAATTAACACTAATTAGGTCAATTGGCAACATGATTGGGTATAAAAAGAGCTTCTCAGAGTGGCAGTGTCTCTCAGAAGACAAGATGGGTAGAGGACCACCAATTCCCACAATGTTGCGCAGAAAGATAGTGGAGCAATATCAGAAAGGTGTTACCCAGCGAAAAATTGCAAAGACTTTGTATCTATCATCATCAACTGTGCATAACATCATCCGAAGATTCAGAGAATCTGGAACAATCTCTGTGCGTAAGGGTCAAGGCCATAAAACCATACTGGATGCCCGTGATCTCCGGGCCCTTAAACGACACTGCACCACAAACAGGAATGCTACTGTAAAGGAAATCACAGAATGGGCTCAGGAATACTTCCAGAAACCATTGTCAGTGAACACAATCCACCGTGCCATCCGCCGTTGCCAGCTGAAACTCTACAGTGCAAAGAAGAAGCCATTTCTAAGCAAGATCCACAAGCTCAGGCGTTTTCACTGGGCCAGGGATCATTTAAAATGGAGTCTGGCAAAATGGAAGACTGTTCTGTGGTCAGACGAGTCACAATTCGAAGTTCTTTTTGGAAATCTGAGACGCCATGTCATCCGGACCAAAGAGGACAAGGACAACCCAAGTTGTTATCAATGCTCAGTTCAGAAGCCTGCATCTCTGATAGTATGGGGTTGCATCAGTGCGTGTAGCATGGGCAGCTTGCATGTCTGGGAAGGCACCATCAATGCAGAAAAATATATTCAGGTTCTAGAACAACATATGCTCCCATCCAGAAGTCATCTCTTTCAGGGAAGACCCTGCATTTTTCAACAAGATAATGCCAGACCACATTCTGCATCAATCACAACATCATGGCTGCGTAGGAGAAGGATCCTGAAGGAGAAGGTACTGAAATGGCCAGTCTGCCGTCCAGATATTTCACCTATAGAGAACATTTGGCGCATCATAAAGAGGAAGGTGCAACAAAGAAGGCCCAAGACGATTGAACAGTTAGAGGCCTGTATAAGACAAGAATGGGAGAGCATTCCTATTTCTAAACTTGAGAAACTGGTCTCCTCGGTCGCCAGACGTCTGTTGAGTGTTGTAAGAAGAAGGGGAGATGCCACACAGTGGTGAAAATGGCCTTGTCCCAACTTTTTGGGGATTTGTTGACACCATGAAATTCTGATTCAACATATTTTTCCCTTAAAATGGTAAATTTTCTCAGTTTAAACTTTTGTTCCATGATTTATGTTCTATTCTGAATAAAATATTAGAAGTTGGCACCTCCACATCATTGCATTCAGTTTTTATTCACGATTTGTATAGTGTCCCAACTTTTTTGGAATCCGGTTTGTAGGCTGTAAGCTCAGGAGAGGCATGTTAGAGTAAGCCCCATCTGATTAGAAGCCACCTTGTCGTCTGGTAGATGGGCTCGACATATTTTGGATCAATTACATGCGCAAAGAGCTTCTAGCTGCAGTAAGTATGGCCACCAAGCTGCTATTTTTATCCAGTATTCACGTGTATCTTTGTGCAATTGATTAGCAGTGTGCTGTTACCTGTAGTTCTACTAATCCCATTGTGTTTCAGCCATGGTAGCGTGCACCTGCATTCTCAAATTACTTATTATGGAGGTGCTGGTTCGTTTGTTTTTCTTTCCTGTGTAGTCACCTACTGAGACCTCAAGGTTCCATGTCTTGTGTGCAGCTATGTGTGTTTGCCCATGGACTGACCACATGAAGAACAGGCATCTGCTAGTCTGGTTCTTTGTCTTGTGTGCATCCTTGCCTGTTCGCCAATGGACTAACACTACATTGGGAACAGTCATTTGCTTGTCCAGTTCTTTGCCTTTGTCGAGGGCTCCTAGGTTCTGAAGAGGAGGATATCTAGTCTATGTATCCATCTCTGCCTATGAACGCCATGCATCCGTTCCACATGGAGTCCAGGCATTTGTTTGTCTGCTGGTCTGTGCAGCGCTGCCTGTGACCACCACGCATCTGTTCTGCATGGGGTCCAGACATCTGTCTTGTTTTCTGGTTCCCATTATGTCTTGTCTGAACTGTGTCCTGAGTTTGTTTGGGTTCCTGTTTGTGTGCCTGGGTTGCAGTCCATCCCATGTCTGTCTGGACTGCTGGCGCTTGTACCAACATCTGTCTCTGCTTGTAAGCGGCCAAGTTCCCCGGGACCATTCTAAAGGTACGACCAGTGAGCCCTCAGCTAAGTTAATTCCCATCATCAGGGGCTGTGTGAAGTACGGAGATCACTGAGATTCCGCCCTCTGTGTTTGGCCCCAAGTCAATCCAGTGTGCTTGGTCCAGTGGTATTACCTACCAATTTACTCTTACCTGCTGGTCCAGCTTACTGTCATGTCCTGATGTCTGTTAATAATGTATTCATTATGGACCTTGCCTTGTCTTTCGGCTTGCTTTGGTGTGTTATGCCTGAGAGATCTCCTCTCCGCACTTCTGCCGTCTCTTAATAAGTTCCGTTCCTACTGAGACTCAGCTAAGATCTCACCAGTTGTATGGAGGATGGTGATCACTGACAATAGAGCAGAGAGGAGGCTGAGGCAGGTCTGTAGATCCATGTTCTGAGATAACCCATCCTGCTCTGCAATTAGGACTGATTTTCTTCTTACTTATAGGACTGATGATTGCCCTATAGTGAAGACAGGCCATTATAAATAATTACATGTTTGATGTATTTATAGTAAAGTAATATTTCTGTATAATAATGTTATGTTAATACTTCCCAGAGAACCCCTTTAGATATGACGCATATACTGCCCTCAAAAAGCGATGCAGGTCCTGAATCCACAGCAAAACTCTTTGGATTTGCTGCCACAACTATTATAAACCTGCCATATAGAAATTTATGTCCTTACAGAAGGGGACCCAGAAGAGAGCTACAATTGGTTTATAAGAACTTCTGGCCTCTTTAGGCTATATACAGCAGTGTCCAATGAGTGTTATGTAGCGAAGAGTGAAGGAGGCAATGCTGTCTCATCTATTGGACTTGATCATGTGACCATAGCTGTCCTGTTCAACTGAGACTTTATATATTATATTTCATGATGGAAATATCTGAAGTCAGTTTTCCGAGTCTGTGTTGAAGTACTTTGCACCAAACATCTCAAATGTCACAAATTGTGTTATTAATTTGTCTCATCTTTAAACCTAACCCTCTTGTCCAGAAATGTTGCTCCAGATTTCTACACCACCGCTCTACTGGGGGGCTTTGGGACTTCGTTATGACTAGATATGAGTGAATCAAAGCTGACGAAGTAGAATTCGATCCAAGTTTCAGGTTTTATTTGATTTGCATCAAATCCGAATTTGCTCTCGATTTGTGGTAACTAGAGTTGAGCGAACACCTGGATGTTCGGGTTCGAGAAGTTCGGCCGAACATCCCGGAAATGTTCGGGTTCGGGATCCGAACCCGATCCGAACTTCGTCCCGAACCCGAACCCCATTGAAGTCAATGGGGACCCGAACTTTTCGGCACTAAAACGGCTGTAAAACAGCCCAGGAAAGGGCTAGAGGGCTGCAAAAGGCAGCAACATGTAGGTAAATCCCCTGCAAACAAATGTGGATAGGGAAATGAATTAAAATAAAAATTAAATAAATAAAAATTAACCAAAATCAATTGGAGAGAGGTCCCATAGCAGAGAATCTGGCTTCCCGTCACCCACCACTGGAACAGTCCATTCTCAGATATTTAGGCCCCGGCACCCAGGCAGAGGAGAGAGGTCCCGTAACAGACAATCTGGCTTCATGTCAGCAGAGAATCAGTCTTCATGTCATAGCAGAGAATCAGGCTTCACGTCACCCACCACTGCAACAGTCCATTTTCATAAATTTAGGCCCAGCACCCTGGCAGAGGAGAGAGGTCCCGTAACAGACAATCTGGCTTCATGTCAGCAGAGAATTAGTCTGCATGTCATAGCAGAGAATCAGGCTTCACGTCAGCCACCACTGCAACAGTCCGTTGGCATATATTTAGGCCTAGCACCCAGGCAGAGGAGAGAGGTCCCGTAACAGACAATCTGGCTTCATGTCAGCAGAGAATCAGTCTGCATGTCATAGCAGAGAATCAGGCTTCACGTCAGCCACCACTGCAACAGTCCATTGGCATATATTTAGGCCTAGCACACAGGCAGAGGAGAGAGGTCCCGTAACAGACAATCTGGCTTCATGTCAGCAGAGAATCAGTCTGCATGTCATAGCAGAGAATGAGGCTTCACGTCACCCACCACTGCAACAGTCCATTGGCATATATTTAGGCCTAGCACACAGGCAGAGCAGAGAGGTCCCGTAACAGACAATCTGGCTTCATGTCAGCAGAGAATCAGTCTGCATGTCATAGCAGAGAATGAGGCTTCACGTCACCCACCACTGCAACAGTCCATTGGCATATATTTAGGCCTAGCACACAGGCAGAGCAGAGAGGTCCCGTAACAGACAATCTGGCTTCATGTCAGCAGAGAATCAGTCTGCATGTCATAGCAGAGAATGAGGCTTCACGTCACCCACCACTGCAACAGTCCATTGGCATATATTTAGGCCTAGCACACAGGCAGAGCAGAGAGGTCCCGTAACAGACAATCTGGCTTCATGTCAGCAGAGAATCAGTCTGCATGTCATAGCAGAGAATGAGGCTTCACGTCACCCACCACTGCAACAGTCCATTGGCATATATTTAGGCCTAGCACACAGGCAGAGCAGAGAGGTCCCGTAACAGACAATCTGGCTTCATGTCAGCAGAGAATCAGTCTGCATGTCATAGCAGAGAATGAGGCTTCACGTCACCCACCACTGCAACAGTCCATTTTCATAAATTTAGGCCCAGCACCCAGGCAGAGGAGAGAGGTCCCGTAACAGAGGATCTGGCTTCATGTCAGCAGAGAATCAGTCTGCATGTCATAGCAGAGAATCAGGCTTCACGTCAGCCACCACTGCAACAGTCCATTGTCATAAATTTAGGCCCAGCACCCAGGCAGAGGAGAGAGGTCCCGTAACAGACAATCTGGCTTCATGTCAGCAGAGAATTAGTCTGCATGTCATAGCAGAGAATGAGGCTTCACGTCAGCCACCACTGCAACAGTCCATTGGCATATTTTTAGGCCTAGCACACAGGCAGAGGAGAGGTTCATTCAACTTTGGGTAGCCTCGCAATATAATGGTAAAATGAAAATAAAAATAGGATTGAATGAGGAAGTGCCCTGGAGTCCAATAATATATGGTTATGGGGAGGTAGTTAATGTCTAATCTGGACAAGGGACGGACAGGTCCTGTGGGATCCATGCCTGGTTCATTTTTATGAACGTCAGCTTGTCCACATTGGCTGTAGACAGGCGGCTGCGTTTGTCTGTAATGACGCCCCCTGCCGTGCTGAATACACGTTCAGACAAAACGCTGGCTGCCGGGCAGGCCAGCACCTCCAAGGCATAAAAGGCTAGCTCTGGCCACGTGGACAATTTAGAGACCCAGAAGTTGAATGGGGCCGAACCATCAGTCAGTACGTGGAGGGGTGTGCACACGTACTGTTCCACCATGTTAGTGAAATGTTGCCTCCTGCTAACACGTTGCGTATCAGGTGGTGGTGCAGTTAGCTGTGGCGTGTTGACAAAAGTTTTCCACATCTCTGCCATGCTAACACCTGCCCTCAGAGGAGCTGGACGTGACACAGCTGCCTTGGCGACCTCTTGCTCCTCCTCTGCCTTGGCCTTGGGCTTCCACTTGTTCCCCTGTGACATTTGGGAATGCTCTCAGTAGCGCGTCTACCAACGTGCGCTTGTACTCGCGCATCTTCCTATCACGCTCCAGTGCAGGAAGTAAGGTGGGCACATTGTCTTTGTAGCGTGGATCCAGCAGGGTGGCAACCCAGTAGTCCGCACAGGTTAAAATGTGGGCAACTCTGCTGTCGTTGCGCAGGCACTGCAGCATGTAGTCGCTCATGTGTGCCAGGCTGCCCAGGGGTAAGGACAAGCTGTCCTCTGTGGGAGGCGTATCGTCATCGTCCTGCCTTTCCCCCCAGCCACGCACCAGTGATGGACCCGAGCTGCGTTGGGTGCCACCCCGCTGTGACCATGCTTCATCCTCCTCCTCCTCCACCTCCTCCTCATCCTCGTCCTCCTCGTCCTCCAGTAGTGGGCCCTGGCTGGCCACATTTGTACCTGGCCTCTGCTGTTGCCAAAAACCTCCCTCTGAGTCACTTCGAAGAGACTGGCCTGAAAGTGCTAAAAATGACCCCTCTTCCTCCTCCTCCTCCTCCTCCTCCTCCTCCTCCTGGGCCACCTCCTCTTCCATCATCGCCCTAAGTGTTTTCTCAAGGAGACATAGAAGTGGTATTGTAACGCTGATAACGGTGTCATCGCCACTGGCCATGTTGGTGGAGTACTCGAAACAGCGCAACAGGGCACACAGGTCTCGCATGGAGGCCCAGTCATTGGTGGTGAAGTGGTGCTGTTCTGTAGTGCGACTGACCCGTGCGTGCTGCAGCTGAAACTCCACTATGGCCTGCTGCTGCTCGCACAGTCTGTCCAGCATGTGCAAGGTGGAGTTCCACCTGGTGGGCACGTCGCATATGAGGCGGTGAGCGGGAAGGCCGAAGTTACGCTGTAGCGCAGACAGGCGAGCAGCAGCAGGATGTGAACGCCGGAAGCGCGAACAGACGGCCCGCACTTTATGCAGCAGCTCTGACATGTCGGGGTAGTTGTGAATGAACTTCTGCACCACCAAATTCAGCACATGCGCCAAGCAAGGGATGTGCGTCAAATTGGCTAGTCCCAGAGCTGCAACGAGATTTCGCCCATTATCACACACCACCAGGCCGGGCTTGAGGCTCACCGGCAGCAACCACTCGTCGGTCTGTTGTTCGATACCCCGCCACAACTCCTGTGCGGTGTGGGGCCTGTCCCCCAAACATATGAGTTTCAGAATGGCCTGCTGACGTTTACCCCGGGCTGTGCTGAAGTTGGTGGTGAAGGTGTGTGGCTGACTGGATGAGCAGGTGGAAGAAGAGGAGGAGGAAGCCGAGAAGGAGGAGGTGGCAACAGGAGGCAAAGAATGTTGCCCTGCGATCCTTGGCGGCGGAAGGACGTGCGCCAAACAGCTCTCCGCCTGGGGCCCAGCTGCCACTACATTTACCCAGTGTGCAGTTAGGGAGATATAGCGTCCCTGGCCGTGCTTACTGGTCCACGTATCTGTGGTTAGGTGGACCTTGCTACAGATGGCGTTGCGCAGTGCACACTTGATTTTATCGGATACTTGGTTGTGCAGGGAAGGCACGGCTCTCTTGGAGAAGTAGTGCCGGCTGGGAACAACATACTGTGGGACAGCAAGCGACATGAGCTGTTTGAAGCTGTCTGTGTCCACCAGCCTAAATGACAGCATTTCATAGGCCAGTAGTTTAGAAATGCTGGCATTCAGGGCCAGGGATCGAGGGTGGCTAGGTGGGAATTTACGCTTTCTATCAAATGTTTGTGAGATGGAGAGCTGAACGCTGGCGTGTGACATGGTTGAGACGCTTGGTGACGGAGGTGGTGGTGGTGGTGTTGGTGGTACATCCCCTGTTTGCTGGGCGGCAGGTGCCAACGTTCCTCCAGAGGCGGAGGAAGAGGCCGAGGCGGCAGCAGCAGAATAGGCCGAGGCGGCAGCAGCAGAAGAGGTAGCAGGGGGAGCCTGAGTGACTTCCTTGGTTTTAAGGTGTTTACTCCACTGCAGTTCATGCTTTGCATGCAGGTGCCTGGTCATGCAGGTTGTGCTCAGGTTCAGAACGTTAATGCCTCGCTTCAGGCTCTGATGGCACAGCGTGCAAACCACTCGGGTCTTGTCGTCAGCACATTGTTTGAAGAAGTGCCATGCCAGGGAACTCCTTGAAGCTGCCTTTGGGGTGCTCGGTCCCAGATGGCGGCGGTCAGTAGCAGGCGGAGTCTCTTGGCGGCGGGTGTTCTGCTTTTGCCCACTGCTCCCTCTTTTGCTACGCTGTTGGCTCGGTCTCACCACTGCCTCTTCCTCCGAACTGTGAAAGTCAGTGGCACGACCTTCATTCCATGTGGGGTCTAGGACCTCATCGTCCCCTGCATCGTCTTCCACCCAGTCTTGATCCCTGACCTCCTGTTCAGTCTGCACACTGCAGAAAGACGCAGCAGTTGGCACCTGTGTTTCGTCATCATCAGAGACATGCTGAGGTGGTATTCCCATGTCCTCATCATCAGGAAACATAAGTGGTTGTGCGTCAGTGCATTCTATGTCTTTCACCGCTGGGGAAGGGCTAGGTGGATGCCCTTGGGAAACCCTGCCAGCGGAGTCTTCAAACAGCATAAGAGACTGCTGCATAACTTGAGGCTGAGACAGTTTCCCTGGTATGCATGGGGGTGATGTGACAGACTGATGGGGTTGGTTTTCAGGCGCCATCTGTGCGCTTTCTGCAGAAGACTGGGTGGGAGATAATGTGAACGTGCTGGATCCACTGTCGGCCACCCAATTGACTAATGCCTGTACCTGCTCAGGCCTTACCATCCTTAGAACGGCATTGGGCCCCACCATATATCGCTGTAAATTCTGGCGGCTACTGGGACCTGAGGTAGTTGGTACACTAGGACGTGTGGATGTGGCAGAACGGCCACGTTCTCTCCCAGCACCAGAGGGTCCACTAACACCACCACGACCATGTCCACGTCCGCGTCCCTTACTAGATGTTTTTCTCATTGTTATGGTTCACCACAACAACAAATATATTATTTGGCCCAATGTATTGTATTCAAATTCAGCGGAATATAAATTTGAGGCCTAGTATTTAGGCGCTGGGTGACCGGTATGGATTTAGTGACAGAATTAGACTTGGAAATGCACAGAAGCGTGTGTGTGAAGTTATTCTGAATGACCCTATGTGCACCTTGAATATTATATACCCTTTTAGGGATAGATTTCAAATAGCTCTGATATAGCAGGAACCACTAAATTATGAAATTGCTAAATTGGGAATTGTACTTCAACCCAGAACAAAAAATGTGCTTTGACGGACACTAAATAACTTTCCCAGCCACAACAGGACAGCGGTAACGAGAGATTTAGCGGGATATAAATTTGAGGCCTAGTATTTAGGCGCTGGGTGACCGGTATGGATTTAGTGACAGAATTAGACTTGGAAATGCACAGAAGCGTGTGTGTGAAGTTATTCTGAATGACCCTATGTGCACCTTGAATATTATATACCCTTTTAGGGATAGATTTCAAATAGCTCTGATATAGCAGGAACCACTAAATTATGAAATTGCTAAATTGGGAATTGTACTTCAACCCAGAACAAAAAATGTGCTTTGACGGACACTAAATAACTTTCCCAGCTACAACAGGACAGCGGTAACGAGAGATTTAGCGGGATATAAATTTGAGGCCTAGTATTTAGGCGCTGGGTGACCGGTATGGATTTAGTGACAGAATTAGACTTGGAAATGCACAGTAGCGTGTGTGTGAAGTTATTCTGAATGACCCTATGTGCACCTTGAATATTATATACCCTTTTAGGGATAGATTTCAAATAGCTCTGATATAGCAGGAACCACTAAATTATGAAATTGCTAAATTGGGAATTGTACTTCAACCCAGAACAAAAAATGTGCTTTGACGGACACTAAATAACTTTCCCAGCTACAACAGGACAGCGGTAACGAGAGATTTAGCGGGATATAAATTTGAGGCCTAGTATTTAGGCGCTGGGTGACCGGTATGGATTTAGTGACAGAATTAGACTTGGAAATGCACAGAAGCGTGTGTGTGAAGTTATTCTGAATGACCCTATGTGCACCTTGAATATTATATACCCTTTTAGGGATAGATTTCAAATAGCTCTGATATAGCAGGAACCACTAAATTATGAAATTGCTAAATTGGGAATTGTACTTCAACCCAGAACAAAAAATGTGCTTTGACGGACACTAAATAACTTTCCCAGCCACAACAGGACAGCGGTAACGAGAGATTTAGCGGGATATAAATTTGAGGCCTAGTATTTAGGCGCTGGGTGACCGGTATGGATTTAGTGACAGAATTAGACTGGGATATGGCCAAAAAATAACCACACTATTGCTGGTTAAATGCACTTGGTGACGGGCGCAGCTTGCCCCTGATGTAGTATATGGCCAAAAAATGAACAGACTATTGCTGGTTAAATGCACTTGGTGTCACAGCTTGACCAACCACACTACTGAGGGTTAAATGCACTTGGTGACGGGCGCAGCTTGCCCCTGATGTAGTATATGGCCAAAAAATGAACAGACTATTGCTGGTTAAATGCACTTGGTGTGACAGCTTCACCCTGATGTAGGCTTTAGCCAAAAAACAACCACACCATTGAGGGTTAAATGCACTTGGTGACAGGCGCAGCTTGCCCCTGATTTTGTATATGGCCAAAAAATGAACAGACTATTGCTGGTTAAATGCACTTGGTGTGACAGCTTCACCCTGATGTAGGCTTTAGCCAAAAAACAACCACACCATTGAGGGTCAAATGCACTTGGTCGCAGCTTGGATGCACTTGGTCGCAGCACCGCACAAGACACAAAATGGCCGCCGATCACCCCATAAAAAAGTGACTGACAAACGGTCTGGGCAGCCTAAAAACAGTGAGTGAGCATTTGAGTATCAGCAGCTCAATGATGCACAGCTGCAGATCGATCGATTAATCAAGTGAAGTCCTTTGGAGGAGTTAATCTGCCTAATCTCGCCCTACTGTCGCATCCGCAACCTCTCCCTACGCTAATCAGAGCAGAGTGACGGGCGGCGCTATGTGACTCCAGCTTAAATAGAGGCTGGGTCACATGGTGCTCTGGCCAATCACAGCCATGCCAATAGTAGGCATGGCTGTGACGGCCTCTTGGGGCAAGTAGTATGACGCTTGTTGATTGGCTGCTTTGCAGCCTTTCAAAAAGCGCCAAGAAAGCGTCACAAAAGCGCCAAGAAAGCGACGAACACCGAACCCGGACTTTTACGAAAATGTCCGGGTTCGGGTCCGTGTCACGGACACCCCAAAATTCGGTACGAACCCGAACTATACAGTTCGAGTTCGCTCATCCCTAGTGGTAACAAATCAAATTTTTTCCTAAAATGGCTGCTGCTGTGTGAGGACATGGAGCAAAGAACTCTAGGAAGGCAGGATCACCCACAATGCCATGCATGCAGCCAATCAGCAGCCAGCCAGCCCTGTGATGTCACAGTCCTATATATAGCCTCGGCCATCTTAGATTCTGCCATTTCCAGTGTACTTGGTGCAGGGAGAGACGTCAGCAGGCGCTAGGGACAGTGCGAGGAAAGAATTCATTGTGCTAAAAAAAACTATTTACAAGTTCAGGGAAAAATTATTCAAGGTGTAGGGAAAGGATAGGGAGGAATCATTCCACAGCATTTATGTAGAAAAGAGTTCAGTAGGAAAGGTTACAGCCTGGGTAATAGGAACAATCCTATTACACCTTGCTGAACTGACTGGGGATCCAAATTGCCATTATACAGCTCTGTAATTCCAGAAAACCGTTCTTGTTATTGGGGTGCAACTGCTGTGTGATAACAGGGTTTATTACAAGGAAATATTTCTACGTCTTATTTGCTCTTGTCCGGTACAGTTATATGTTGTAAAACCCTTTTTGCCATGTATTAGTCGCAAAAGAAAAATATATTTGCCATTCAGCGGTGCTGTGTCATGAGCATAAGGGTTTAGATACACAGCTCAGCAGACAGGATCAAACAAGATAGGATTAGATACACCATTCAGCAGGCTGTGTCATGCAAAATGGGATTAGATACACAATTTAGCAGGCAGTATCATAGAATATGGGATTAGATACACCGTTTAGCAGGCAGTATCATAAAAGATGGGATTAGATACATCGCTCAGCAGTCCGTATTGCACACAACAGAATGTGTATCAGGCACACATACAGGATAGGATTAGATACAGATGATTTTGGATAAGCTTGCTGATTTCAGCAGTTTATCACACTCTGGAAATGGTGAAGGAAGAGCCTATGGACTGTCAGTAATGGGATTAGATACACAGCTCAGCAGGCTGTATGACACAGAATAGGATTAAATACACCGCTCTGCAGGATGTATCACACAGGATAGGATTAGATACACATGAGGGCAGAGCCGGTGGACAGTCAGTAATGGGATTTAGACACTGGGTGAGAAGTAGATTCCTGTCTGGATGTAGAAAGATGGACACAGGAGTTGTAGTGGGTGTGGCTGCTGCAGAGAGAGCAGTGTGGGGGGGGGGGGGGTGGCCAGCCTGTGACTCTGAACTGTGCAGTGCAGCCAGGCTTGTGTATCAATAAAGTTATATATTCAACAAAACAAGAAGGGGAGAAGGTAAACAGATCTGCCAGGATAGTCTGTCTTCCAGGGTGGAAGGAAAGCTCAGACATGAAAAACAGGTATTGGGGGCATATGTATGTATAGTGAGGTGGGGGGGGTTGCAGGGTTGCGGGCAGTGCGGCAGGCGGGATCGCGATCTCCCGCCCGCCTCCCCTTGAATAATCGTTGGTGGTTAGTGGGTATACCAGGGTGCCAGCACATTGCTGACACCCTGGTATAAACGGCTGACATCTGTGATGCAATGTCAGCCGTTTAACCCTTTCCATACCATGGTCCGTACGGACCGCTGTATGGCAAAAGTTAAAGACTCAGGGAGCTCCCTCCCTCTCCAATCGGGGGGCTGCTGTGCCTTTGCAGCCCCCCGATGGAGAGGGAGAGAGCCCCCGACAGCCCCGTCCTTACCCTTCCCCGTCTGCGCAGTTCTGGCCACTACTGAACAGATCTGTCTAAAGGCATAGATCTGTTCAGACAAAGTGTAAGTAAAATACAGTACAATACACTATATAGTGTACTGTAATATACAGACATCAGACCCACTGGATCTTTAAGAACCAAATGGGTCTGGGTAAAAAAAAAATGTGAAAAAAAAGTTAAAAAAGAAAATAAAGTAACAATCAAAAAACATTTATCACTGATTAAAAATGAAAAAAAAAAAAAAATCCCTACACATGTTTGGTATCGCCACGTCCGTAACTACCTGATCTATAACACGGTTATGTTACTTTACCCGAATGGTGAATGGCATAAAAATAAATGAAAACTATGATGAAATTGAAATTTTGCCCACCTTACTTCCCAAAAAAGATAATCACCCAAAAACTGAAAAAACTATGGCTCTTAGACTATGGAAACACTAAAACATGACTTTTTTTTTTTGTTTCAAAAATTAAATAATTGTGTAAAACTTACATAAATAAAAAAAGTATACATATTGGGTATCGCCGCGTCCTTATCGACCGGCTCTATAAAAATATCACATGACCTAACCCCTCAGGTGACCACCGTAAAAAAAAAAAAAAAAAACGGTGTAAAAAAAAGCCATTTTTTGTAATCTTACATCACAAAAAGTGTAATAGCAAGCAATCAAAAAGTCATATGCACCCCGAAATAGTGCCAATCAAACCGTCATCTCATCCTGCAAAAAATGAGACCCTACTTAAGATATTCGCCCAAAAACTGAAAAAACTATGGCTCTTAGACTATGAAGACACTAAAACTTTTTTTGTTTTAAAAATAAATTCATTCTGTAAAACTTACATAAATAAAAAAAATTGTATACATATTAGGTATCGCCGCATACGTGACAACCTGCTCTATAAAATTACCACATGATCTAACCTGTCAGATGAATGTTGTAAATATCAAAATAAACTGCCAAAAAAGCTATTTCTTGTTACCTTGCCTCACAAAAAGTGTAATATAGAGCAACCAAAAATCATATGTACCCTAAACTAGTACCAACAAAACTGCCACCCTATCCCGTAGTTTCTAAAATGGGGTCACTTTTTTGGAGTTTATACTCTAGGGTTGCATCAGGGGGGCTTCAAATGGGACATGATGTCAAAAAACCAGTCCAGCAAAACCTGCCTTCCAAAAACCAAACGGCGCACCTTTCACTCTACTCCCCGCTGTGTGGCCGTACAGTAGTTTACGGCCACATATAGGGTTTTTCTGTAAACGGCAGAGTCAGGGCAATAAAGATAGTCTTGTTTGGCTGTTAACCCTCGCTTTGTTAGTGGAAAAAATGGGTTAAAATGGAAAATTAGGCAAATAATGAAATTCTCACATTTCATCTCCATTTGCAAATAACTCTTGTGCAACACCTAAAGGGTTAACGAAGTTTGGGTTTTTGTAAATTTCTGAAAAATGTCAAGATTTGCTTCTAAACTTCTAAGCCTTGTAACATCCCCAAAAAATTAAATATCATTCCCAAAATAATTTAAACATAAAGTAGACATATGGGGTATGTAAAGTCATCACAATTTTTAGGGGTATTACAGAAGTAGAGAAACTGAAACTTTTAAATTTGCTAATTTTTCCCAATTTTTGATAAATTAGGTAAAAAAAAATGTTTTACTTCATTTTACCAGTGTCATGAAGTACAATATGTGACAAAAAACAATCTCAGAATGGCCTGGATAAGTCAAAGCGTTTTAAAGTTATCACCACTTAAAGTGACACTGGTCAGATTTGCAAAAAATGGCCTGGTCCTAAGGTGAAATAAGTCTGTGTCCCTAAGGGGTTAAGGACTCAGCCCTATTTCACCTTAAGGACTTGGCCATTTTTGCAAATCTGACCAGTGTCACTTTAAGTGCTGATAACTTTAAAACGCTTTGACTTATCCAGGCCATTCTGAGATTGTTTTTTCGTCACATATTGTACTTCATGGCACTGGTAAAATTAAGTCAAAAAAATTAATTTGTATTAAAAAAATACCAAATTTATATTTAAAAAAAAAAAATTGCATATTTCCACGTTTCAATTTCTCTACTTTTATAATACATAGTAATACCTCCAAAAATAGTTATTACATGTCTACTTCATGTTTGGATCATTTTGGGAATGATATTTTATTTTTTGGGGATGTTACAAGGCTTAGAAGTTTAGAAGCAAATCTTGAAATTTTTCAGAATTTCAAAAACCCAATTTTTAGGGACCAGTTCAGGTCTGAAGTCACTTTGCGAGGCTTATGTAATAGAAACCACCTAAAAATTACCCCATTCTATAAACTACACCCCTCAAGGTATTCAAAATTGATTTTACAAACTTTGTTAACCTTTTTAAATGTTCCACAATAATTAATTGAAAATGGAGATACAATTTCAAAATTAAACTTTTTTGCCAGATATTCCATTTTAATATTTTTTTTTTCCAGTTGCAAAGGAAGGGTAAACAGCCAAACCAAACTCAATATTTATGGCCCTTTATTCTGTAGTTGATAGAAACGCCCCATATGTAGTTGTAAACCGCTGTACGGGCACACGGCAGGGCGCAGAAGGAAAGGAATACCATACGGTTTTTGGAAGGCAGGTTTTGCTGGACTGTTTTTTTGACACCATGTCCCATTTGAAGCCCCCCTGATGCACCCCTAGAGTAGAAACTCAAAAAAAGTGGCCCCATTTTAGAAACTACAGGATATGGTGGCAGTATTGTTGGTTCTAGTTTAGGGTACATATGATTTTTGGTTGCTCTATATTACACTTTTTGTGAGGCAAGGTAACAAGAAATAGCTGTTTTGGCACAGTTTTTATTTTGTTATTTGCAACATTCATCTGACAGGTTAGATCATGTGATATTTTTATAGACCAGGTTGTCAGGGATGCGGTGATGCCTAATATTTAAAAAAAAATTTTTTATGTACGTTTTACACAATAATATCATTTTTGAAACAACAAAGATCATGTTTTAGTGTTTCCATAGTCTGAGTAATTTTTTCAGTTTTTGGGCGATTACCTTAGGTAGGGTATGATTTTCACGGGATACTATGACGGTTTTATTGGCACTATTTTGGGGTGCGTGTGACTTTTTGATCGCTTGCTATTACACTTTTTGTGATGTAAGGTGACAATAAATGGTTTATTTAGCACAGTTTTGAATTTTTACGGTGTTCATCTGAGGGGTTAGGTCATGTGATATTTTTAAAGAGCCGGTCGATATGAACGCGGCGATACCAAATATGTATACTTTTTTTTTATTTATGTAAGTTTTACACAATAACAGTTTTTTTAAAACAAAAAAAAATGCTTTAGTGTCTCCATATTCTGAGCCATAGTTTTTTAAAATTTTTTGGGTGATTGTCTCAGTTAGGGGCTGATTTTTTTTTTGATTTTTTTTTTTGCGGGATGAGGTGACGGTTAGATTGGTACTATTTTGTTTGGCAAACGCCTTTTTGATCGCTTGCTGTTGTACTTGTGATGTAAGGTGACAAAAAATGGTTTATTTAGCACAGTATTTTTGTGTTTTTATTTTTTAAGGTGTTCATCTGAAGGGTAAGGACATGTGATACGTTTTATAGAGCCGGTCGATATGGAGGCGGCGATACCAAATATGTATACTTTTTCTCCCCCCCTAATTTTTGCCAATTTTTTTTTCACTTTATTTTTTGTCCCACTTTGGGACTTGAACTTTTGGGGCTCTAATCCTTCACAATGCATTCTAGTACTTCTGTATTGGAATGCATTGGCTGTATGAGTAATACTGTGAGTATAACTCATACAGCTTCCGGGACTGTGAGATCCAGGGGGTTGGATCTCACAGGCTCTTCACCGGAAGGCAGCGCGATGCCTTCCTTAGACATCGCTCTGCCTTCCATGCCATCGGGTTCCCCCCACAGCCGCATGGGGACCCGATGCCGCTGGACAAGGGGGTCGAGGGACCCCCCCCGGCGTTGTGACAGGGTGCCCGCTGAATGATTTCAGCGGGTATTCTGTCACAATTAACCCCCGCCGCAATGTAAATTTAAACTTGGGACCTACCGGTATGCCCTGAGTCCTTAAGGGGTTAAGTCCTTTATGAAGTTACTCACTTAAAAAAATAAATTGTACTTGCCTCATCCATTTGCTCGTGAAGAGACTGCCGTGGCCGTCTTGCTTGAAGATCCAGTGCAAAATCTCATGCGGCTTGTGATGATGAGATTTCAGACGGGATCTTCATGCGGTATGGCTTTGGCGGCCTCTTTGCGCTCAAACGGATAAGTTAAGTATGATTTATTTTTACCACCATTTCAGGGAAAATGGATTCATTACTACGAATCATGAGAAAATTTGGCTTTGCGGTGAATAACATTTTTCCTTAAATTCGGATCGAAGTCTACTTTGTTAGCTTTGATTTGCTCTACACTAGTTATGTAATCACTAATCAATCAGTAAAACTGCCATTAAGAAAAATAAAAATTGGTGCAGAGTAAATACGACTTTAGTGATCAATGCCAAATATGCTCCTGTGTGTGTCAAACAGAATTTGGTGACAGATTTATTTTTTCCATGCATTAAATGTCTTAAGTATGCAGTTAGTATTTATAACATTGCTTAACAGGAATATAGAAGCGAGCACTCAATTCTATGGCACACACTCAGATTTTATTATTAAAAGATCACTAATTAAAATAACAAAATGACATAAAATTAATAAAACAGTTCAAATGTAGAACAATTACTGTGGTCGACCGTGTAAAAACTAATACAGCATAAATTAGGGATTCCAATAGTAGTAGGTGAAAAACACAGGTGAATGGATAAATGAATAATTACAATAAATTAATTATCTGGTGCTGGAATATAATGCATAAACTTAAATATAATAAATTCGTGAAAAAATAGTGAGTATAGTAAGTGAACACTACTTGGAGTCCGGCGCGTAATAGCGCAGTATGCTGAGTTAATTCCTGTAGGGAAAATGTCTATGGTGTTATACACCGCAACACAGAAAGCTTGGCATACAATGAATAAGAATGATTCATTGATTCATGCCAACTAAGTTTCTCTACCTGACCTATTCATCCTTTGTTATTTACATGTTTTATGCTATGTGTGTGCCACAGAATTGAGTGCTCGCTTCTATATTCCTGTTAAGTACTCTTTCAATTGAGGTGTGGCGTCCTCAACTTTAGTTTGAAGCACCATACCGTCCATTGTCAGCAGTGAGCCACTTCATTTAATTAATCTATTTATAACATTGGTAAAAAAATAAATAAAAATATTATGCATGTTACTGACATTTTATATTTTAACTGTTTGTGTGTAATTAGGAAAATAACCTTTTTTTTTTTTTTTTTCTTATAAAATCTTTATTTCTCCAGGTGAAGACTGGATAAAAGACTCCCAAGGTCATCTAATACTATCTCCTTATGGAATAGGTTATCAATCCCAAATTAGCAATAATAGAACTGAACATAATCTGTGTGAGATGTCTGCAAATTCTGAATATGGGAAAGATTTGAAAAATAATGCTAAGCTTTGTGTGCACAAAGAAATTCAGAAAGATGAACGGTCATGTTCCGAAAGAGAGAAAACTTTTAATATGATATCAAGTGTTGCTGAAAATCTGAGAATTCACACAGGAGAGAAGCTATATTCATATTCAGAATGTGAGAAATGTTTTACTGATAAATCAAGTCTTAATAGACATCAAAGAATTCACACAGGAGAGAAGCCATATTCATGTCCTGAATGTGAGAAATGTTTTACTGATAAATCAAATCTTAATAGACATCAAATAATTCACACAGGAGAGAAGCCATATTCATGTCCTGAATGCAGGACGTCATTTAAAAGTAAACATTATCTTGAGAGTCATCAGAGAATTCACACAGGAGAGAAGCCATATTCATGTCCTGAATGTAAGAAGTGTTTTAATCAGAAATCAAATCTTGATACACATCAAAGAATTCACACAGGAGAGAAGCCATTTCCATGTCCTAAATGTAAGAAGTGTTTTCGTCATAAACAATATCTTAATATACATCTGAGAACTCACACAGGAGAGAAGCCATATTCATGTCCTGAATGTAGGAAGTCATTTAAAAGTAAATACCATCTTGAGAGTCATCAGATAATTCATACAGGAGAGAAGCCATATTCATGTCCTGAATGTGAGAAGCGCTTTAATCAGAAATCTAATCTTGATACACATCAAAGAATTCACACAGGAGAGAAGCCATATTCATGTCCTGAATGTGAGAAGTGCTTTATTCGGAAATCAAATCTTGATACACATCAAAGAATTCACACAGGAGAGAAGCCATTTCCATGTTCTAAATGTAAGAAGTGTTTTCGTCATAAACAACATCTTAATATACATCTGAGAACTCACACAGGAGAGAAGCCATATTCATGTCCTGAATGTAGGAAGTCATTTAAACGTAAAGAAAATTTTGAGACTCATCTGAAAATTCACACAGGAGAGAAGCCATTTTCATGTACTGAATGTGGAAAGTGTTTTACTCAGAAATCTAATTTTGTGAAACACCTGAGAATTCACACAAGAGAGAAGCCGATTTAATATACAGAATGTGGGAAATGGGTTGGCTATAAATTAAAGAGGTTGTCTGGGATTTTAACCCCTTAAGTATTATGATGTAACTGTACGTCATAATGCCTGAGGGTATGTATCTGACCTGACAGGGAGTGAAAATTGTGTCGTGCCTGTCATTTAACCCCTCAGGTGCCCCAATCAACTCAGATCGCGGCACCTGTGAATGAAGGCAGAGGGATGCTGCTTCCTCTGGGTGCTGGCACACAGCGTAGTTCTGACATGCATTCAGGATGCAGTTTTTTTTATTGTAGCTAGTTGAAATTACTTAAATCATTCCTTCTATGCAGGACACCAGGGGTTAACGAGGCTGCCAAACAGGCTAAATTGAAAATTGCATCCTGAATGCATGTCAGAACTGAACTGCCTGCCGATCAGTTGACATAGCAGCCTGGACGCTGCTGAAGCGATCCATGCCTGCCATGGGGTTCTTCATACTGTGCTATGCACGAGGCACAGCTTAGAATGGAGAGAGTAAAAATCCTATTCACCCTAAGGGCTCTCGCACACAAATGTATTTTCTTTCCACGTCTGTTCCGTTTTTTTCAAACCGTATGTTGAACCTTTCAGATTAATGGGTCCGTAAAAAACAATGGAAGTTACTCCATGTGCATTCCGTTTCCGCATGTCCGTTCCGCAAAAAGATGGAACATGTCTTATTGTTGTCCGCATTACCAACAAGGATAGGACTGTTCTATTAGGGTGGTAGCAAGAATATGAGGAGAACACATGCGAAGGAGATAGTAATAATCATATACCAGTGCAGAGAGTCATATGTGGTAATACTGAATGGAGGCCGGAACGTGCCTGGTCCACTGCACACCACCGGTATGAGGAAAATGTGCAGGGAACAGCCTGCAAATGTAACAGCAGTACTGCGCAGGATTTACAGAATGTAATTACAATCACTGTCAACAAGTTACAAAGTTAATCAATCAAGATAGTGTTCCCCTTCCCAGTGTCACCTCACCTGCCCAACGCGTTTTGCCAAACAGGCTGACAAAGCCTTGCAGGCTGTGTGCATGCTTGATCCCTGCACATTTTCCTCATACCGGTGGTGTGCAGTGGACCAGGCACGTTCTGGCCTCCATTCAGTATTACCACATATGACTCTCTGCACTGGTATATGATTATTACTATGTGGTAATACTGAATGGAGGCCAGAACGTGCCTGGTCCACTGCACACCACCGGTATGAGGAAAATGTGCAGGGATCAAGCATGCACACAGCCTGCAAGGCTTTGTCAGCCTGTTTGGCAAAACGCGTTGGGCAGGTGAGGTGACACTGGGAAGGGGAACACTATCTTGTTTGAATAACTTTGTAACTTGTTGACAGTGATTGTATTTACATTCTGTAAATCCTGTGCAGTACTGCTGTTACATTTGCAGGCTGTTCCCTGCACATTTTCCTCGTACCGGTGGTGTGCAGTGGACCAGGCACGTTCCGGCCTCCATTCAGTATTACCACATATGACTCTCTGCACTGGCATATGATTATTACTATCCCCTTCCCATGTGTTCTCTTCATATTCTTGCTCCCACACCGGTTCATGTTTACTCCCCTTGCTATATGTATTTTTTAAGTGACATCTAATAAATAATATTTTGCTATGTTGTTGGACTCATGTGCTAATTTGTTGGGTATGCACACCAATTGTTTTTTAGGTTTTATTTCATGATGGAGGTGTGATCCTATTAGGTCTCATTATAGGCTATTATTGTTCTATTAGGGGCCAGACGTTACGTTCTGCAAAATACGGAATGCACACGGACGTCATACGTTCTTTTGGATCAGTTTATTTTTTGTTCACCTCAAAATACATGCGGTTGTGGAAGATGCCCCTAATCAGGGTTGATCACGTTAGCTCTACTGCTCCAAATTAATAGTAACCCAAGGGTTTTAAGTGCACGGAAAAAAATAACTATGACACAAACTGGGGTAAAAGCTAATTCTCATTTATTACAGGAAATACAGCAGTTTATAAAGTCTTCAGAGGGGCGTTCCACCTGAGGCACGTGGCATTGTTACATTAGCTAAAATATGAAAAGAGAGAACACTTGGTATCTGCCCATTGTGCATTGTTTTACTAACTGTGGTATGTGAACTATGTAAATATCTAGCTGTAAGCGCCATCTTGTAATGGAGTTTTCGCTAACAGCAGCAAAGCATAGATGTCGTAGCAAGGAGGCATGCTCTCTTGGGTAGGATGGAACCTTTGTGCTCTGGAGAAGATAAGGTGCTGTCTGAGAGCTAGAGTATGGGAGCTTTCTTAGCTGAATCAAAGAATGTAGTCCATATCTCTATCAGAGTCGTGTGCATGGTCCCTAATAGAGATCTATTAGGGCGAATAGGAGATGGGATCAAAAGATCCCATGTACTAGGCCCCTAAGGGCCATATTGGTATGGAGCCACAGAATAAGGATGTTAGGTCATTTTCAGAGCACAATGAACGATGTGATGTCAAAACCTTGACAGAATTCTTATTTATTTATTTTTTATTCGCAAAATAAATTTTTTCTAATACAAAACATGGTAAATTAAATGAGGACAAAAAAAATGCACCATATCCTGCAATTTTTTTTTTATGTGAACGGAAAAAAAAAAGTCATGGTTATTGGAACGTGGGGAGGAAAAATCCAAAATGCAATATTGATGACTTATCCTCAGAATAGGTCATCAATATCAGACCAGTAGGAGTCTGACACCAGGACCCCCCACTGATCATCTGTACGAGGAGACGGAGACGATGCAGTGTACACACGTGCCTTCTCCCTCTCTCTTCCTGCTCTCTGCTGTATGTCTATGGGACAGTAGTGCTGAACAGGATAAAAGGGAGACAACACGTGCACAGTCCTCAAACAGCTGATCAGTGTGTTGGACCCCTGCCAATCTGATATTGATGAATTATCCTGAGGATAGTGTAAGTCATCCCAGCAGGCGTTTCTCTGTTCAGCACAATGTATTCTTTATTGTAGCATATAAATCAAAGGTTTTCAGGACGCATTTAGGCCTGTCCAGCCTTCCTCAGCTGATGAATATGCTACTGTTGGGGCAAAACCCCCTCCTCTATAATTGTCGGGGTTCAAATTGAAGGTTTGGTTTTGAGCGCTCAGAGAAAGCTGACCCAGAGGCATCACTGAATCAGATTCACTCTCTCCTTTATTAGACACCAGCATACATATTTAAATCACTGAAAATCATAATCAAATCTGGCACACTGCCAAGGGATGGAAATTAAAACTAACAATTGAATTGGTTATTCATATAAGGCAATACTTCCAAAATATACTTACAAGATTCTCATAGTAATAGAAAAAAGCAAAAAGGTTTCTGTAGCATCTTATCTCAGGCTGGGTTCAGACCTGAGCGTTTTACAGCGCGTATGATCGCGCTGTAAAATGCCGGACGCCCCAAGAAGTACATGAGCTGGCATTCCTCATCAGTAAATCCTGAATCTCAGAAGGAACATAACCTTCTGAAGAATGTCAGCCTCTGATGAGAAGTCGAGGGAGCTATTACCTTGGCCTTGTAGTTATCTATACACAAGATGAAGGACATATTTATAAAAAATATAATCTCATCCCTCACAATTCCCCCATTTTGAGATCTCGGAACTGACATCTTAACCCAGAGGTACTTCAGATGGGATAGGTCCAACTGCCAACCAGAGGCCAGATCCCCTCACAGGAATTAAAGCAGTTCCCAAGACCTCTCCATAATCTTGGCAATTTTTCCTTTTGGAACAGAACCTGTTGGTACACATAAACAAAAGCTTAATCACAGCATATACTACTATTATTGTTTGTCTTGCCACCAGGGAACCTCCACCCACCCTGCTGTGGAGTTATAATTTTAATCATCAGGCACTGGTCTTCTTTGTGAGACAAACTGCCAACAAGACATATAGTATAAATAAGTTCTTTAAAAGTCAAAGGGATTGCCAGATAAGGCATAGTTTTTGAACTCACAGGACTGTGAGTACAGATCAAACAGTCTTTAATTTTACTGTCAGTGTCATTGAGTCCTATAAACAGCCTTTGGTGGTGTTGGATAAGTGCATTGTCCCAGTGATCCTTCAGTTGTTGGTACAGTGCCGTTGTTCCCAGGATTAGGACGGCCATCAGCAGGGGGATCCTCATTTTTAGGCGTCAGAACTTTCTTGCAGTGAGAAGCGTGTATCCAGTCAGGCTTTCCTTGAACCTTTACTGCTGTATGAGTAGTCAACAGGACTTGGAAAGGACCATCAAATCTGGGATGCAGGCCTTTTCTCACATGTCTTTTTATCCCCACCCAGTCTCCTGGTTTCAGACTGTGTTCCTTCTACTGAATCTGGAAGGGAAGCAAACACTTGTTTATGGGTGTGCTCAAGCCTCAATGTAAGGGCCGCATGTAGCTTGTTAGGCTATCATTGTTCATTTTGCAACTGTTGTGGAAAAATACAATCCTAATCTGAAGGGGGGGGGGGGTCCAAACAGAATCTCAATCCTGTCTGATGCAATAACTTCAAGGACACCATACCTGCACACCAATTTACTGACCAGATTAGTTGCTGTGTTCTTTGCATTTGCTACTGGGAAAGTTTCCGGCCACCCTGAGAAGAGATCAACACACACACAAGGACAAATTCATATACTCCTATCATAGGCAGTTGTATATAATATATCTGCAGTCTCTGGAATGGGTAAAATGGCCTGGGGGTGTGTTTGCTTGGAGTCTTCACCACTTGACCGGGAGATTGTTCAATGAACAGACCATACATCCTTATACAAACCGAACAGCTACTGTAGAAAATCCTGGAGCAATCCACCTTGCATTAACCACACTTACCATGGCACCTTTTGATGGGTAAGTGGGCCGTGGGCCTCCTGAGCCATAGCTGGCTATAGAGGGGGTGGTAGACAAATTTTGTCCTCCTCTGGTAATAACAGAGTTCATAAGTTCAAGTACAGAGTCTTTATTTTTAATTGGCTGGCCTATTGAAGGTACCGGCTGTCTCATTCCCCGATCCCGAAGTTAGGGTTTGCGACTGTGTCCACAGGGCTTAGGTTCCAGTGTATGAGTTTGTTCACCATTAGGGATGAGCGAACTCGAACTGTATAGTTCGGGTTCGTACCGAATTTTGGTGTGTCCGTGGCACGGACCCGAACCCGGACATTTTCGTAAAAGTCCGGGTTCGGTGTTCGTCGCTTTCTTGGCGCTTTTTGAAAGGCTGCAAAGCAGCCAATCAACAAGCGTCATACTACTTGCCCCAAGAGGCCGTCACAGCCATGCCTACTATTGGCATGGCTGTGATTGGCCAGAGCATTATGTGACCCAGCCTATATTTAAGCTGGAGTCACATAGCGTCGCCCGTCACTCTGCTCTGATTAGCGTAGGGAGAGGTTGCAGCTGCGACAGTAGGGCGAGATTAGGCTGATTGACTTCTCCAAAAGACTCCATCCAGTGATCGATCTGCAGCTGTGCATCATTGAGCTGCTGAAATTCAATTGCCCACTGTTTTTAGGCTGCCCAGACCGTTTGTCAGTCACTTTTTTCTGGGGTGATCGGCGGCCACTTTGTGTCTTGTGGTGCGCCAGCACAAGCTGCGACCAAGTGCATTTAACCCTCAATGGTGTGGTTGTTTTTTGGCTAAAGCCTACATCAGGGTGAAGCTGTCACACCAAGTGCATTTAACCAGCAATAGTCTGTTTATTTTTTGGCCATATACTACGTCAGAGGCAAGCTGCGCCTGTCACCAAGTGCATTTAACCCTCAGTAGCAGGGGCGTCACTAGGTTAAAACATTCGGGGCCTGGGCCCCGGATGTTTTGTCCCAGGCCCTGAATGTCCTGCCTGCCTGCTAGATGCAACTGTATTGCCGTACACAGAACGGCAAATACTATTGAATCTTATACTGGGAAGAGGCGAAGGACCTTTGGTGACATCACAGGTCATGTGATCAGCAAAACAGGCTGTGATAGGATGACCTGGATGATGTCACCATCCAGGTCATCCTATCACAGCCTGTTTTGCTGATCACATGACCTGTGATGTCACCAAAGGTCCTTCGCCTCTTCCCAGTTCAGGATTGGACCGGAGTCAAGAGGAGAAGGAGCCTAATGGTGATGTCTGTACAGGAGAGGTAAGTGAAGGGAGAGGCAGAGAAATGCTGGGAGTTGTAGTTATTTAACTGGGATGTATTTTAGGGCTGAAGGGAGGGATGTTATTGACATGGAACTGTGTGCTTGAGGTGGCTGGGGGAGGGAGGGATGTTATTTACATGGGACTGTATGTTGAAAGTGGATGGTGGGGGGGAATGATGTTTATGTACATGGGACTTAATGTTTAGGGTCCAGTGTTTCCCAACCAGTGTGCCTCCAGCTGTTGCAAAACTACAACTCCCAGCATGCCTGGACAGCCTTTGGCTGTGCGGGCATGCTGGGAGTTGTAGTTTTGCAACAGCTGGAGGCACACTGGTTGGGAAACACTGGTTTAGGCTACGTTCACACTTGCGTTTGGGGATCCGCTTGTGAGATCCGTTTCAGGTCTCTCACAAGCAGCCCCAAATGCATCAGTTTAACCCCAATGCATTCTGAATGGATGCGGATCCATTCAGAATGCATTCGTTAGGCTCCAAGCAGTCCCCCGTTCCATTTTGGAGGCGGACCTCAAAATGCTGCAAGCAGCGTTTTTTGTGTCCGCATGGCCTTGCGGAGCCAAACGCATCCGTCCTGACAATGTAAGTAAATAGGGACGGATCCCTTTGCATTTACACAAAATGGTGCAATTGTAAACAGATCCGTCCCCCATTGACTTTTAATGTAAGTCAGGACGGATCCGTATTGGGACTTAGAAATTAAAATCTAATACAAACGAATTGGTCCTGAACGGATGCATTTGTTTGTATTATATCGGTGCGGATCCGTCCTGTACAAGTATGTACAATGACGGATCCGCACGAACGCAAGTGTGAAAGTAGCCTTAGGGGGTGATGTTTACATGGGATTGTGCGTTGGAGGCGGCTGGGGAAGAGGTGATGTTATTTACATGGGACTGTATGGTGGAGGGAGGATTATAACTACAGGGGGCACTGCAAATCCAGGGGACATTATAGGCGTTCTTATTACTACTGGGGGCTCTATAGGAGGGTCTTGTAGATCTGCATTATTTCTACTAAGCGCACTATGGGAGCCTTATTACTACTGTGGGGTCTGTAGGGACCTTTATTGCCACTGGGGGAACAATAGGGGGCCTTATTTCTACTAGGGACTCTGTGAGGGTATTATTAATATGGGAGGGCATTGTTGAGGAGCATTATCACGGTTGGGGCAGTGTTACTAATAAGGGCATTCTAGAAGGGAATTACTATTGGTGGGACTATGAGGAGCAGTAATGTTTCTTTAGGATAGTATTTGGGGGTATGAGGGGGGGGGGGTTGAGGTTTTGGCATAGCAAGCAGCAGGATAACACTGTGGGGACTCCAGTTGGGGGATAATGATAGAAAGTGAGGAAGCTAAGATGTCTGTGTGTCACACTCTGCAGAGACGAGGCGGCTGAGAGAAGTTGTCCAGACCGAGAAGATGATGACAGAGAGGAGACGTCACCTGGAGGCCCTGGATGTGACAGGTAAGTGCCGCTGTATAGCAAGTACAGCATAGTGCGGGATGGGGGGGGGGGGCATATTTATTGGGGCTTGTGCCCCGGATCTTTTGAGACCCTAGCAACGCCCCTGCTCAGTAGTGTGGTTGGTCAAGCTGTCACACCAAGTGCATTTAACCAGCAATAGTCTGTTTATTTTTTGGCCATATACTACATCAGGGGCAAGCTGCGCCTGTCACCAAGTGCATTTAACCCTCAGTAGTGTGGTTGGTCAAGCTGTCACACCAAGTGCATTTAACCAGCAATAGTCTGTTTATTTTTTGGCCATATACTACATCAGGGGCAAGCTGCGCCTGTCACCAAGTGCATTTAACCCTCAGTAGTGTGGTTGGTCAAGCTGTCACACCAAGTGCATTTAACCATCAATAGTGTGGTTATTTTTTGGCCATATCCCAGTCTAATTCTGTCACTAAATCCATACCGGTCACCCAGCGCCTACATACTAGGCCTCAAATTTATATCCAGCTAAATCTGTCGTTACAGCTGTACTGTTGTGGCTGAGCAAGTTATTTAGTGTCCGTCAAAGCACAGTTTTTGTTCTGGGTTGAAATACAATTCCCAATTGAGCAATTTCCTAATTTAGTGGTTTCTGCTGTATCAGAGCTATTTGAAATCTATCCCTAAAAGGGTATATAATATTCAAGGTGCACATAGGGTCATTCTGAATAACTTCACACACACGCTACTGTGCATTTCCAAGTCTAATTCTGTCAGTAAATCTATACCTGTCACCCAGCGTCTAAATACTAGGCCTCAAATTTATATTCAGCTGAATTTTAATACAATACATTGGGCCAAATAATATTTTTGTTGTTGTGGTGAACGATAACAATGAGGAAAACATCTAGTAAGGGACGCGGACGTGGACATGGTCGTGGTGGTGTTAGTAGACCCTCTGGTGCTGGGAGAGGACGTGGCCGTTCTGCCACATCCACACGTCCTAGTGTACCAACTACCTCAGGGCCCAGTAGCCGCCAGAATTTACAGCGATATATGGTGGGGCCCAATGCCGTTCTAAGGATGGTAAGGCCTGAGCAGGTACAGGCATTAGTCAATTGGGTGGCCGACAGTGGATCCAGCACGTTCACATTATCTCCCACCCAGTCTTCTGCAGAAAGCGCACAGATGGCGCCTGAAAACCAACCCCATCAGTCTGTCACACCACCCCTATGCATACCAGGGAAACTGTCTCAGCCTTAAGTTATGCAGCAGTCTCTTATGCTGTTTGAAGACTCCGCTGGCAGGGTTTCCCAAGGGCATCCACCTAGCCCTTCCCCAGCGGTGAAAGACATAGAATGCACTGACGCACAACCACTTATGTTTCCTGATGATGAGGACATGGGAATACCACCTCAGCATGTCTCTGATGATGACGAAACACAGGTGCCAACTGCTGCGTCTTTCTGCAGTGTGCAGACTGAACAGGAGGTCAGGGATCAAGACTGGGTGGAAGATGATGCAGAGGACGATGAGGTCCTAGACCCCACATGGAATGAAGGTCGTGCCACTGACTTTCACAGTTCGGAGGAAGAGGCAGTGGTGAGACCGAGCCAACAGCGTAGCAAAAGAGGGAGCAGTGGGCAAAAGCAGAACACCCGCCGCCAAGAGACTCCGCCTGCTACTGACCGCCGCCATCTTGGACCGAGCACCCCAAAGGCAGCTTCAAGGAGTTCCCTGGCATGGCACTTCTTCAAACAATGTGCTGACGACAAGACCCGAGTGGTTTGCACGCTGTGCCATCAGAGCCTGAAGCGAGGCATTAACGTTCTGAACCTTAGCACAACCTGCATGACCAGGCACCTGCATGCAAAGCATGAACTGCAGTGGAGTAAACACCTTAAAACCAAGGAAGTCGCTCAGGCTCCCCCTGCTACCTCTTCTGCTGCTGCCGCCTCAGCCTCTTCTGCTGCTGCCGCCTCGGCCTCTTCCTCCGCCTCTGGAGGAACGTTGGCACCTGCCGCCCAGCAAACAGGGGATGTACCACCAACACCACCACCACCTCCGTCACCAAGCGTCTCAACCATGTCACACGGCAGCGTTCAGCTCTCCATCTCACAAACATTTGAGAGAAAGCGTAAATTCCCACCTAGCCACTCTCGATCCCTGGCCCTGAATGCCAGCATTTCTAAACTACTGGCCTATGAAATGCTGTCATTTAGGCTGGTGGACACAGACAGCTTCAAACAGCTCATGTCTCTTGCTGTCCCACAGTATGTTGTTCCCAGCCGCCACTACTTCTCCAAGAGAGCCATGCCTTCCCTGCACAACCAAGTATCCGATAAAATCAAGTGTGCACTGCGCAACGCCATCTGTAGCAAGGTCCACCTAACCACAGATACGTGGACCAGTAAGCACGGCCAGGGACGCTATATCTCCCTAACTGCACACTGGGTAAATGTAGTGGCAGCTGGGCCCCAGGCGGAGAGCTGTTTGGCGCACGTCCTTCCGCCGCCAAGGATCGCAGGGCAACATTCTTTGCCTCCTGTTGCCACCTCCTCCTTCTCGGCTTCCTCCTCCTCTTCTTCCACCTGCTCATCCAGTCAGCCACACACCTTCACCACCAACTTCAGCACAGCCCGGGGTAAACGTCAGCAGGCCATTCTGAAACTCATATGTTTGGGGGACAGGCCCCACACCGCACAGGAGTTGTGGCGGGATATAGAACAACAGACCGACGAGTGGTTGCTGCCGGTGAGCCTCAAGCCCGGCCTGGTGGTGTGCGATAATGGGCGAAATCTCGTTGCAGCTCTGGGACTAGCCGGTTTGACACACATCCCTTGCTTGGCGCATGTGCTGAATTTGGTGGTGCAGAAGTTCATTCACAACTACCCCGACATGTCAGAGCTGCTGCATAAAGTGCGGGCCGTCTGTTCGCGCTTCCGGCGTTCACATCCTGCCACTGCTCGCCTGTCTGCGCTACACCGTAAATTCGACCTTCCCGCTCACCGCCTCATATGCGACGTGCCCACCAGGTGGAACTCCACCTTGCACATGCTGGACAGACTGTGCGAGCAGCAGCAGGCCATAGTGGAGTTTCAGCGGCAGCACGCTTGGGTCAGTCGCACTGCGGAGCAGCACCACTTCACCACCAATGACTGGGCCTCCATGCGAGACCTGTGTGCCCTGTTGCGCTGTTTCGAGTACTCCACCAACATGGCCAGTGGCGATGACGCCGTTATCAGCGTTACAATACCACTTCTATGTCTCCTTGAGAAAACACTTAGGGCGATAATGGAAGAGGAGGTGGCCCAGGAGGAGGAGGAGGAAGAGGGGTTATTTTTAGCACTTTCAGGCCAGTCTCTTCGAAGTGACTCAGAGGGAGGTTTTTTGCAACAGCAGAGGCCAGGTACAAATGTGGCCAGTCAGGGCCCACTTCTGGAGGACGAGGAGGACGAGGAGGAGGTGGAGGAGGATGATGATGAAGCATGGTCACAGCGGGGTAGCACCCAACGCAGCTCGGGCCCATCACTGGTGCGTGGCTGGGGGGAAACGCAGGACGATGACGATACGCCTCCCACAGAGGACAGCTTGTCCTTACCCCTGGGCAGCCTGGCACACATGAGCGACTACATGCTGCAGTGCCTGCGCAACGACAGCAGAGTTGCCCACATTTTAACGTGTGCGGACTACTGGGTTGCCACCCTGCTGGATCCACGGTACAAAGACAATGTGCCCACCTACTTCCTGCACTGGAGCATGATAGGAAGATGCGATAGTACAAGCGGACGTTGGTAGACGCGCTACTGAGAGCATTCCCAAATGTCACAGGGGAACAAGTGGAAGCCCAAGGCCAAGGCAGAGGAGGAGCAAGAGGTCGCCAAGACAGCTGTGTCACGGCCAGCTCCTCTGAGGGCAGGGTTAGCATGGCAGAGATGTGGAAAAGTTTTGTCAACACGCCACAGCTAACTGCACCACCACCTGATACGCAACGTGTTTGCAGGAGGCAACATTTCACTAACATGGTGGAACAGTACGTGTGCACACCCCTCCACGTACTGACTGATGGTTCGGCCCCATTCAACTTCTGGGTCTCTAAATTGTCCACGTGGCCAGAGCTAGCCTTTTATGCCTTGGAGGTGCTGGCCTGCCCGGCGACCAGCGTTTTGTCTGAACGTGTATTCAGCACGGCAGGGGGCGTCATTACAGACAAACGCAGCCGCCTGTCTACAGCCAATGTGGACAAGCTGACGTTCATAAAAATGAACCAGGCATGGATCCCACAGGACCTGTCCATCCCTTTTGCAGATTAGACATTAACTTTCTCCCCTTAACCATATATTATTGTACTCCAGGGCACTTCCTCATTCAATCCTATTTTTATTTTCATTTTACCATTATATTGCGAGGCTACCCAAAGTTGAATGAACCTCTCCTCTGTCTGGGTTCCGGGGCCTAAATATATGCCAATGGATTTTTCCAATGTTGGCTGACGTGAAGCCTTATTCTCTTCTATGACATGCAAACTGATTCTCTGCTGACATGAAGCCAGATTCTCTGTTACGGGACCTCTCTCCTCTGCCTGGGTGCCTAGGCCTAATTATATGCCAATGGACTGTTCCAATGTTGGGTGACGTGAAGCCTGATTCTCTGCTATGACATGCAGACTGATTCTCTGCTGACATGAAGCCAGATTCTCTGTTACGGGACCTCTCTCCTCTGCCTGGGTGCCGAGGCCTAATTATATGCCAATGGACTGTTCCAATGTTGGGTGACGTGAAGCCTGATTCTCTGCTATGACATGCAGACTGATTCTCTGCTGACATGAAGCCAGATTCTCTGTTTACGGGACCTCTCTCCTCTGCCTGGGTGCCTGGGCCTAAATATTTGACAATGGACTGTTACAGTGGTGGCTGACGTGAATCCTGATTCTCTGCTATGACATGCAAACTGATTCTCTGCTGACATGAAGCCAGATTCTCTGTTACGGGACCTCTCTCCTCTGCCTGGGTGCTGGGCCTAAATATCTGACAATGGACTGTTCCAATGTTGGGTGACGTGAAGCCTGATTCTCTGCTATGACATGCAGACTGATTCTCTGCTGACATGAAGCCAGATTCTCTGTTACGGGACCTCTCTCCTCTGCCTGGGTGCCTGGGCCTAAATATATGACAATGGACTGTTACAGTGGTGGCTGACGTGAAGCCAGATTCTCTGCTATGACATGCAGACTGATTCTCTGCTGACATGACGTGAAGCCAGGTTCTCTGCTATGGGACCTCTCTCCAATTGATATTGGTTAATTTTTATTTATTTTATTTTTATTTTTATTAATTTCCCTATCCACATTTGTTTGGAGGGGATTTACCTACATGTTGCTGCCTTTTGCAGCCCTGGGCTGTTTTACAGCCTTTTTAGTGCCGAAAAGTTCGGGTCCCCATTGACTTCAATAAGGTTCGGGTTCGGGACGAAGTTCGGGTCGGGTTCGGATCCCAAACCCGAACATTTCCGAGAAGTTCGGCCGAACCTCTCGAACCCGAACATCCAGGTGTTTGCTCAACTCTAAATAACACGTGTCGCCACTGGTGTTGAATTCCTCCGAGGCCGCAACAATTATTCATTCAGCGAACATAAAAGAACAAGTAAGTATGTGGCTGGAGGTAGATTACACGGTCATTGGATATTAATTTTCCAGCAGGCCAGTGTACTACAGGCCCCAAGCATACAGTTCCATGGCAAATTGTGCCAGCTCTGGCCACAGGTCAAGCCTGCACACTCAGTAGTCCAGGGGTTCCTCGCTTCTCAGAGCGTCCAGTTTGGTGATCACATCAAATGGGCGCAAAAGTCTGCATGCGTCGTGCATGAGAAGCCACTGGCGCGATGAAAAAAAACAAGCTCCCCAGAACCTGTCCTGCCGCAGAGTTCGTACAGGTAGTCGTTAACTGCACGCTTCTGCTAGAGAAGCCTATCAAGCATATACAAGATGGAATTCCATCACGTCGGGCAGTCACAAATCAAACGTTTGACAGTCAGATGGTGGCGCCGCTGAACGTTAGCAAGGTGAGCCATATTCGTGTAAGATCTAAAATGGCCAGAGATTTTCCTGGCCTGCCGCAAGACATCCTGTACCCAGGGATATTTGGCAACGAATCGCTACACGACTAATTTCAGGATGTGTGCCTCACATGGCATGTGTGTCATTTTGCCCTGTTTCAGTGCGCTCAGCAGATTAGCACCATTGTCGCACACCACTTTACCAACTGTCAAATTGAGCGGGGTTAGCCACTCAGCGGTCTGTGACCGCAATGCTGAAAGAAGTGCAGGACCGGTGCGGCTCTTGGCTTCCAGGCGCAACAGCGGCAGCACACCTGGCACGTCGAGTAGGTTCTGGGGAGCTTGGGGGCGGAGCGGAAGAGGCGGTAGCAGCAGAAAAGGTGGAGTCAGCCAAAGAGGAGAGGGAGGATGGAGTAGGAGAAGGATAAGAAGAGGCAGGCCTGCATGCAATCTGTGGCGGTAACACCAAATCCACACGGGTGCCACGGGTTGCATGCTTGACGGCCGTCAGAAGGTTCACCCAGTTGGCAGTAAACGTTATGTACCTTCCCTGCCCCTGTTTGCTATGCCACATGTCTGTGGACTGGTCAGATGTATCTTGGCACTGACACTGTGTGTCAGAGATACATTCACTTGCCGCTGAACGTGGCCATATAGCTCTGGGAAGCCCTTCTGGGAGAAATATTTCCTTCAGTTGCGGTGTGCCAATGGCCACAAATTTTCTAAAGGCCTCCGAGTCCAACCAGTTTATATGGCAGTAGTTGGCGGGCTAGCAGTTCAGACAAGCCAGCGGTCAAACATTTGGTCCACGGGAGCATGCCTTTTGCCAGATGAACGAGACAACGGCACGGTGGAAGGTCGAGTGGAGGACAAATGGGAGGATAGTGGAGAAGGAGAAGAGGCAGGATGTGGAGCACAAGGAGTGTGTCTTTGTCGGTTCTGACATTGTTGCTCCCACTGGGCTCGGGATGGGAGACCAGGTGCCTTCTTAAGGCGGTCGTCCCTAGATGAGTGTTGGACTTGCAGCGACTTAAGCGTTGACAGCACAGCTGCAGATGGCAACACTATGGTCAGCAGCAGACACGTTAAAAAAAGCCCACACTACAGAGCCATGCGCCGCCGTCTTGGGAGCGCCAGATGTGACCGTGCATGGTGGATGGCTCATTCCAGATACATTAGCAGTCTGCTTTTTGCCTCCTGTGCACTGCAACTTCTGCCTGTTTCTCCTCCTTCTCCTCCCTATCTGCTGCTCCGTCTCTCCCTCTGAACTCCCCTCCTCTTCCTCTCTTGTGGGCACCCACGTGACGTCCATAGACACGTCATCATCGTCCCCTTCACCACCACTGACATTAGAGATCTCGGGCATAGATAGCACTCGTTTGTTAAAAATAGGTGTCAGCACTATTCACGGTATTACGCCAAGTTTCTTTCCAATGGTGGCGGTGCCCGCAGTGTTGAGCCCAGGCCAGACGGGCCCCCGTTGATTCGTAGAAAAAAATAATGTGGAAATTTATTTCACCAACTGTGCGACATTTTTCAAGTTGGTGAAATAAATCTCCACATTATTGAAGACAGTGAGTGCTGCGGTCATAAATTTTTTCCATGGACAGCACTGGAGATGAGCAAACCTATTGAGATTCAGTTTGTTCTGATTTGCAAAATAAAATGCAAATTTTCTTTGAAACAACTGGCTCCAAATGCCCTTGAAATGAGTTACTGTTCTTCTAGTCTCCTTTTAGTCAATGTTTTATGACTTTTTGCTCTTCCTCTCCCGGCTCTGTAACCTATTGAATGCAATGACATGAATTTTAAATCATGCCTGAGTAACAGTGACACACATAGCTATAAGTAAGTGCATGACTGTGTTAACCTACAGCGTGTTTAAACACATCATGCGTTGGGTTGAGGATTTAGCATGGGGGGAGGCAGCAGAAAGGCTGGATGTACCCTTGTCACAAAGCTACGCCCCTGGTGGGAGGGAAGCACATTTAGAGGTCTCATGGCTAGAGATGAGCGAACTACTGTTTTAAGTTCGGCGTCTAAAGTTCGGGTTTGGATTAGCGGAGAATCCCGATCTGGAACCGGATATGGATTCCGACTTCCGTTGTGGTCCGTGGTAGCGGAATCAATAATCGGCCATTATTGATTCCGCTACCACGGACCACAACGGAAGTCGGAATCCATATCCGGTTCCAGATCGGGATTCTCCGCTAATCCAAACCGAACTTTAGACGCCGAACTTAAAACAGAAGTTCGCTTATCTCTACTCATGGCAGCATGTCCTTCTAGCACAAGAACTTGTGTTCATAGCACAAGTGTCCCAACTTACACAGACCACCTGTGCCAATTTATTTCTACAGCACCTCCCCCATAATCAGTGCACGCTCTCCTGGCCAAGAGAAGCAGAACATACATGTAGAACCTACACATACGTGCACTGATTGGACAGTGCAGGAGCTGTGTAAGTTCAATCAGCCGAGCCCTTGTTGTATCCACTGATCAGGGGTGGATTGGCCATCGACTCTACAGGGAAATTTTCCTGTGGGCCAATAACTAGAAGGGCCACCAAGCCCTCCTCAGGGCCGCCAGCCGGGTATAGAATGATCTGATTCTCTCTTATGCAGCTGGCCAGCAGCCGCAGGCAGGGGCGTAGCGTGGGGGGGGGGCGGGGGGCCGTTGCCCCGGGCGCCACACTGCAGGGGGCGCTGTCCGCTGCAACAACAAAATCTTAAATCGCTGACGTTGTTTTTTTTTTTTTTTTTTCACACAGCGCCGCAGAGCAGAGTGAGAAGGCGCGCGCGCGTGGCAGTGCAGTACGATCACACTGATAGGCTCCACCCCCTTCCAGGCAGGAAAGACAGTGCGGAGCCAGAGCAAGAAGATAGAAGCAGAAGATGGCTGCCGCACGGTCCCTGCTTCAGTACTTGTAGCAGTCAGAGAGTTTATCCAGAGTCCAGACAGGCAGCCTGAAAGCGACCCTGACAGAGTAAGTGACACTGCAGTCAGTGTCATTTCCAGTCCCACCCTGAGTGAATTAGGTCAGTCACAGTGTGTATGTTGGCATGGACTGAGGGTAGGTGTTAGGGGTAATATATGAGTGAAGTGCCACTGTGCCAGTGCCATGAGAGCCAGGCCAAGGCTGCCAAGTAGATGGCATCATGGCAGTCAGGGTGCTGGTGAAGGATGACCAGCCCAGGGACACTGACTGAGAGAGACAGTATGCCTCGCTGGGATGCCATCTGCAGTTTCTGCCCATCTCTGCTGTCCATATACCAGGCCTACCCTGGTATATGGAGTGGACAGCAGAGATGGGCAGATGGCATCCCAGAGGCAGTACTGTCTCTGGTCATCCTTCACCGGCACCACCTGACTGCCACGGTCCTGCTTGGACTGGCTCTCATGGCACTTCAAAGCCTGCTGCTTGGCTATCGGCTTCCTCTTGGTCCTTTATATTCTGCTTTGGAATCAGGTTTTGATTTTGCGGACCGCACATTGCCGGCACTAATAGAATATGCCTGTTTTTGTCCGCAATTGCGGACAAGACTGTTGGTTCAGGGAAATAAGGGGTTAGGATAACACCTACCTTCAGGCACACCCCCTCATTAACTTATCCTATAACAAAGGACACGGACATCTTTCAACTTTAAAACTCTCTTTTACTGGGTGATTGTCGGCCACAGCTCACATTATACAGGCAATTATAAACTCCTCCTCCAACCACTCCTTCTGTGCGTGTGCCAACCCCTGAACACCAGAGGGCACGTGCTCCAGATCGTCTCCCATCATGCTTCTGTTCTCCACATTGCCGCCACGGAGGAGGCCGAATTTATACAGGACTCCGACCACCACCCAGTAAAAATAAACCTTGCTCTATCCCGTCTTGGATGCCAGACAAAAATATGTCCAAACCGATTTCCGTCAAGTGCACACCATCCGGCCTCATCAACGCCCTGTTGTCTCCCTCCAGTTGACGGTGACGGACCGTTATACCACCTTGAGAACGCACAAAGCGCGAAATGCGAGCATTTAGTGTTTTCCTGCACCTCTCAAGTGCCACACCATGCCGAGCCCCGTGCCAGACCACCCGTGGAATCACCTCCGCCCACACGATGACCAATTCCCTAAAGAAGGCCGGGAACCGCTCCAGATCAGAGCGCATGAGCGCCATTAATTCCATAAGCCGAAGGGCACATAAATCGTTTCCGCCCACATGAATCACCAGTATTACCGGACCAGCTGACCGGAGACCCAAATCGACCACCTCCGGCAACAGTTGTGACCACCGAAGGCCCCTTATACCTTTCCAAAAAACCTCCACTTCCCTGAATCCCAAGTTCCGGCCTCCAGGCCTCCGCTCCGCTCTCTGCGCCGCCCAGAAAATATAAGAGTGGCCCAATAACCACACCACCGGACGAACAGCACCTAGAAAGACAAAAAGAAAAACATAACCACCATACAACTGCAACCACCGAACCCCTCTATTCCACTTTTTTTTTTTTATATATATATATCAAACCAGCAGATCCGGACGAATATACCGCTCAAAACAAGCAGATCGCCACCTACCAATACGCATCACTTCGGATTCAGCTAGACCCGCTTCAGTTGCCGCCCCTATCCGAAAAGAATGAGTACCAAACTCACAAGGAACAACCCCCGCCTGCCTCAAGCATTTGCGCAAAACTGAAGAAAACTGAAATTTCATAAATGGGGACCCGTCCGCATGCGCGAGAAAATTCACTCCCCCTGCTCTGACAGCCATATACTTGCCAACCAACCTAACTGGGCAAGCTAATCCCGCCACCGGTAATATCGGCAACCACGCCCCCGCCCCCAACTGATCCGTTTTCGACCTCTTAATATGTACTCTGAGAGCATTATTCGCCAACACAACATCCGATTGCAACAAACCCCCAGCTCTAGAACTTGATGGAGCAACCAGTTCACCCACCCTCAGGGCCGCAAAAAAGGCTAAGCAAAAACTAGCCGCCACCATAGCACCCTCAAAATCTGATGAACAAACAGTCCCACAACATTCAATCATCTTGCAAAGCAGAGCGAAAGAAACAGGCCGTCTATTATCCCTCACCACATATTCCTTCTGCCACCCCTTCATAGCCTGTCTTACCACAAAAAATTTCGTCACATCCGCCCAACCGCACAATTTGAAGTAGAACGCCACCCCAGACAGCCGTCGCCGCGCAACAGGGGCAGAAACCCCCATAGACCTCATTCTCAGCAGCCACTCCACAGTCACCTCCAAGCGAATATCATCCCTCCCAGCAACATTCCTCGCCCCACACACCGCCAACCATTCAGCCCAGGCCTTACCATGCGCCTGCCACGTCGCTGGTGACACCGACGCACTCACGAATGACATCAGCTGTTGGCCACTACTTGCCACAGGAACTGAGGGCATTCCAGCCCATCCGATACCGCCTCCGGATGCGACTCCCGAAACACCTGCCAATTAAAGCGAAAAAGAGCATCAGCGATCCGATTGTCAACTCCGGGAACATGCCTGGCCCTGAAATAGATGTTCCGCTCCAAGCAACGAAGCACCAAATGACGCAGCAACGCCAGCACCGGGAGGGAGGAAGAAGACAAACAATTAATACACTGAACAGTACTTAAATTATCCGACCAAAAACAAACATGCCGGTTCTCTAAACAACCTCCCCAAATCTCCACCACCACCACTATAGGCAACAGCTCCAACAGTGTAAGATTCCTGACAAGGCCCAAAACTCGCCACTCATCCGGCCAGGAAGCCGCGCACCACTCCTTACCCAGTATCGTTCCAAAACCACAAGAGCCAGCCGCATCAGACCACAATTCCAACTCAGAGTTCGATACCATCTCAGTAATAAAGCAAGTATGCCCGTTATAAGAACCCAGAAAGGAACTCCACACCCTCAGGTCAGCCTTTAGAGACTTCGTGAGCCGAATGCGATGCCGAGGGGATCGGCTCCCCCGCGTAGCCAAAGAAAGGCGCCGCGAAAAAACCCGACCCATAGGCATGACCCGACACGCAAAGCAAACCCAGGAGGGACTGGAGCTGCCGCAAGGTCACCTTTTCAACTACAAAAAAACCCTCGATCAACCGCACCAAAGTACTCAATTTGTCCGAAGGAAGCCGAAACACCATGGCCACCGAATCAATTTCAATCCCTAAAAAGGAAAGACAAGTTACCGGACCCTCCGTCTTTTGCGCAGAAATAGGAACTCCAAAACGTGCCATTACCTCCAAAAATGTGGCCAGCAGGAGCCGACAGCCGTCACCCTCCTGTGAACCCACAAAAAGGAAATCGTCAAGATAGTGAATCACTGACGACAACCCGGACTCCACTCGAACAACCCATTCTAAGAAAGAGCTGAACATCTCGAAATAATGGCACGAAATGGAGCACCCCATAGGCAGACACATGTCATAGTAGAAAAGGCCCTTAAAGCAACCGCCAAGCAAATGGAAACAGTCAGGATGAATGGGCAAAAGCCTAAATGCGGATTCAATATCCGATTTCGCCATAAGGGCACCCCGCCCCGCATTCCTCACCAATCCCACCGCCCTATCAAACGATACATATGTCACCGACGCCTCCTCAGGCAGAATGGCGTCATTCACGGACATACCCCGGGGATGAGACAAATGATGTATGAGACAAAATTTCCCCTGTTCTTTTTTGGGAACCACACCCCACGGTGAAACCCGCAAATTAGCAATAAAGAAACCCTCCGGTATAAAAAACCATTACGAAGCGTCCCCGCAGCCTCCCTATTGGGGTACCTGTCTAGCCATGGCGCCATCTCTACCACGCTGACCGGCGTCCTTTTGTTCAAAGACAGGAGGGACTCTCCCGGGCCTAACCTGGGATTTAGTACATCTACCCGCTCCGTGAGGGCCCCCGCAAGCTGAGCATTCATGTTTATATTTGCACAGACCGGCGTATTTGCAAAAACCCTCATTGAACAACCAGCACACGCCTGGTCGTCTAACGGCCACTGATCCCTGAGCTGTGGAAGCCCCGACACCAGCGGCCGACCCTGGAAAGGGAGGGGGTCGCTGCGACACCATAAGTCAAAGCCATACATCTGTGGCCTTAACCCCCCATCCCAGCTCCGGCTGCAGCGCTAAACGTCTCCTAAACTCCTCATCATGCCTCCACCACGCACTGCCCCCATGCGCCTTATAGGCACTATATATAGTGTCCAGGTATATGAACAACTCCGCACAGCGCTCTGGATGACGCTGGCCCATAACACAACCCAAAACTGCGAACGCCTGTAACCAGTTGTTCATAGTCCTGGACACTTTCATCCGTCTATCATATGGCTTATCTAAAAAAGCGTTTTTCTTTATCCACCGAGTGTTGGTCCACCGATATCAGGGACCAAATGTCCACATATTGGTTAGACCAAATCTTTTCGCTTACTGCCTCCTCCAAATGCAAGCCCAGCGGACTAACCCCACAGAAAAAGGAATCCTTGTGCACTCCCGCCAACACCGGAGGGGAGGGCCTTACCGCGGGGGGCAATGCGTCCCCAGACACCGGCCCGGCTACCGGTGCCACAGCCACTGAAGCTGCAGGTGACGATGAGGCTGGCAATCTGTCTAACAAGGATTTTAATAATACTTCCAGCCCGGCAGTAGCCCCACTATTACCCCACGCCCCGGCAAAGTGGTACTCACCAGCAAGAGAAGGTACTGGCGCAGCCATCGCAGGTACAGGAACGACATCCCTGTGAACCGCCAAATTCACCTGGCTAGCGGCCCTGGACACTTCAACCGGGATCGGCCGATCCCGTCGGGAACGCGGTGAACGTACAGACTCCCCTGAGGCGACCGATGACCCATCTGAAGACGACGGGGAGCGCCACCTAGAGGATCTGGACCGCCTACTACGCCTAGACGACCGGGATCCGCGCCGCTGACGGCGACTACGGCGATCCCGCCGACCCCTGCTCCTGCCATCCATCGATGAGGAGGGGGACAATGACACCTCCCTGCGCCTGCGTTACCGGACCTGGGAGGAGGGGGCAGCAAGTGGCTGACTCGGTGGGAGGGCAGGGGGCAATTGCGGAGCACCCATAACAGTATCACTACCAACTAAGCATGTACCGCATCCCCTTGTAACGACACCCCTAAAGGGGAAAAAGGGGGAGCTAACAGAGGGGCAAGCTGAGAATCAGGAGGAGTAATAGGCCTGTCCCCCTCATCTGGGGCACTGCTATTGGACCCCATGACACACACGCCGGTCGCCTGAACTGCCGCTGAACTCTGCAACTGGGGCGGCAAAGCAGGCGGAAGCGGAAGGGGCGGAGCTACCTGCCGGCGGCGCGAGTCTATACCCGGCCGCCGAACGGAGGCAGCGCGCCTGCGCATTGCCACAGCAGCTGACGCAGTAGCCAGGGAGGAGGGAAGGGAATGACCCAAGCGAACCGGGGGCCGGTGAGTACGACCGAACGCCGCTCCGCCGGCGCATCGCATGAGGCACTGGGGGGTGAAACAGCCACTAGCGGCGCCACCACCGCATCCATCACCACAGGCGCATGAGGGACGGAGGAAGCAGGAGCGCTAAAACCGCTCAAAAAAGAGCGCAGCCAGCCCTCCCCTTCCTCGCTAAACCTAGCCAGGAGCGCTTCACGCAAGTGAACATCTCCTGCGGCCATATCTCTTGGGGGACAGGGAGCTAGCAGACCTACAAGCTTCCTTCACCGAACAGAGGAAGAGGCAGGTGAGGGCTTATTTATCCCCCACTACAGCCACTTCCCCTTCCTCCTCCATAGCCACACCACCATTCCACTTAACCTATTCCTTCCCAACTCCCCTTCTGCCGCATAACCCACCAGAAACCATCCCATATATTGGCCCTCTGACCACCTTGGGAAATGATAGGGGGAACCATGAGTCCCTCATCACCCTCCTTATAACTGTCGGGTGCTCTCCAGAATAGGACATGTTCTATTTTTTTCGGGAACGGAATTGTGGACCCGGAAGTGTGGGTCCGCAATTCCGTATCTGTGCAGCACATTGAGCTGCCCCATAGAAATGAATGGGTTCGCAATTCCGTTCCCGCAAAATGCGGAAAGAAATTGCGGACGTGTGAATGGACCCTAAGGCTACTTTCACACTAGCGGCAGAACGGATCCGACAGGCTATTCACCCTGTTGGATCTGTCCTGCCGCTATTTCGCCGGACCGCTGCTGCGTCCCCATTGACTATAATGGGGAATGGGCGGAGCTACGGCACAGCGCGTGAAAGGCTGCTGGACTGAAAGTACTGCATGTCCGACTTTTTAGTGCTGCGCCGGAGCTCCGCCCCCGTCCCCATTATAGTCAATGGGGACGGAGCGCCGTCATGGCGAAATAGCGGCTGGATGGATCTGACAGGGTGAACAGCCTGTCGGATCCGTTCTGCCGCTAGTGTGAATGTAGCCTAAGCTACTGAGCTGTGGCACAATTTTATAAACTAAACAGAGCCTGGCCTGCTGCACCACTCAGACCAGTCAGGGAGGGGCCATTATAATATACAGAGGGAATAATATTATGGGGAATGGGGGACTATCTGGCTCTAGCACAGTATTGGGAGCAGCAGGATGAGTTGTTGAGACACCAGGAAGGAGTGGATTATAGTAAAGTGAGGAACCTAAAAAAAATTCTGTGAAACTCTGCAGAGACGAGAAGCGGCTGAAAGAAGGTGTCATGGCGGTCTTATCTCTGAATGAAGACGTTGAGGAAAGTCTACATCACAGGAGACATCACTGGATGTAACAGGTATGGTGCGGTATTCTACTGTAATAATAATGTCCATCCACATATCTGTTTTACGGTAGGGTTGGGGGAGCAGATTGAGAATATGGCCCACTCTGCCGCATCCTGGCCCCAGACTTCAAGTCACACTGTGCGTGTGGGGCTCACACCCATCTACTACATTATCTGTACTCAGAGAGCTATCACTGTGTTATCTTTGGTGTTACATAGGACTGCAGGTTACATCTACTACATTATCTGTACTCAGAGAGCGATCACTGTGTTATCTTTGGTGTTACATAGGACTGCAGGTTACATCTACTACATTATATGTACTCAGAGAGCGATCACTGTGTTATCTGTGGTGTTACATAGGACTGCTAGTGCAGTCTACTACAGTATCTGTACTCAGAGTTATCACTGTGTTATCTGAGGTGTTACATAGGACTGCAGGTTACATCTACTACATTATCTGTACTCAGAGAGTTATCACTGTGTTATCTGAGGTGTTACATAGGACTGCAGGTTACATCTACTACATTATCTGTACTCAGAGAGTTATCACTGTGTTATCTAAGGTGTTACATAGGACTGCAGTTGAATCTACTACATTATCTGTACACGGAGAGTTATCACTGTGTTATCTGAGGTGTTACATGTTAAAAGGGGTGTGCCCACAGCCTGGGGGAGGGCTCAATTTTTGGCTTGCCCCAGGTGCTGGCAACCCACGCTATGCCACTGGCCGCAGAAGCCCTCCTGAATTCAACTGTATTTATGTCCACAGGACAGCAATACAGTTGAATACTGTGCAGCAGATGGCAGTATTTTGTGCTGCTCTGTGGTAGTTGATTCGCTGGGGCGGTATAGTATGCAATATGGTATTGCTGTCCCTGCCTAATTATGTCACCCTGCCTTCTGTCAGTTCGGACCTGCCTACAACATAAGGCCACTTTAAGTTTTTTTTTACCAGGGCCACATTCAGTTCCCAATCAGCCCCTGCCACTGACATCACTGGCTAAACCCTCAGATGCCACTGGTAATGCTGACCGTACCATGTACAGAGTTTGCAGATTGAGGCAACTCCTTATCTGACCCCATTGGCCCCCCACGCTGCCATGATGGGTAACTGATGGCTGCTATTGCGACCACGGGCCTTGTAAAGGCATTGGAGCCTGCTAGTTATAGAGGTGTATGAGGCCCGGACCACATACTAGGTCACCTAGATAAATGTAATTGTAATGCTCAGTGACATACTATAGAGACTGTAATGGTGTGGGTACACGAGCTATGCCCTCAACATTACACCATTACCCACTATATTATACAACTGGTGTCCTGCTCTCATTGACAGGATCATAGATAACTCCAATCCAGACAGTTTAACCCATTACATGCCAGAAACAATACTGTCTCAACATTTATTAATTGATATTAAGGATGGAGAGTGCTTCCTTTCTCACCCTATTACCCTCCATGATTTATTGTTAGGTTTTGTAGGGTTACTATCTAAACCGCAGGTCCAGCAATGTCCCATAGGTCTACCATGTTCAGTTGCCGATGAGAACCTCTCTTTACCAGGGCTGATTATGCAGAATATCAGTTTTTACAGTAACTAGTGTAATACATTGCAAATCAGAAGTGTTACAGTGTATTACATGGGCGATGAGCAGATCCCATGAACATTAGCACTAGACAAAATAAGAAATGATAAGTCATGTAAAACAAGCTCTCATGCAGCTAGATTTCAAGAAAAGCACAAATGCTATGGGCCATTGAATGGAGAGATGCACAAAATGTAAAAAAAAAAAAGGGTTTACTGTACAAAAGTAAAAAAAAACTATGGAATAACAAACTCGAAAAGCAACAGCAGAATAACTGGATTTTTCATGTTGTCACTACAAAAAAGTCTTAAAAGTTGTTATCTCTTTTAAAATGAGAAAATGAAATAGAATAAAATTGTTGAGTCCTTATTAAACAAATGCAAATAAAGTTTTTAAAAATCATGAAAAACATTGCCAAACCGGAATGTGTAGATGAGGCCGCACCTTGTGTATCGTCTACCACATTCATAGAGACGTGTGATTGTCCACATAACAATAGTGGGAGATCCTCACCTGGACATTAGCCTCACAGTGACTACTACTCCAGTCATTCAGATGGTGACCCCTCCTCCCCCCTCCCAGATAACAGTCCAGGTTTTTGTGGTAAATAAAGCAACATAAAAAGAGAAGCTTACAAGTTATCCCCCGACTGTGCATTTATCCATCCCCTGACATTTCATGTCTCTTTCCTCTGCAACATGACTCCACCACTTTCTGAACCATCAACAAATTGTCTTTTGAGTTCTTCTGTTTTCTAGGATCAGATGTGACCTTGTCAAGAATAGCCGATTGCAGATAGCTCGTAGTAAATAGGTAATCTATGCGAGACAGTGATCACCGGACTGTTGTAAAAAGGAATGGTCCCTTTTGACTGGATATATTAGATGTCATGTATCTACTGTATGTCAGGGGTTAGGACCGCACTTTCAATCTTGCCCAGGGTCACACTTTGTCTAAAACCCACCCTGAGCGTTCCAAAGTTATTACCACTACTGTTGAGTGAATCGAAGTATCTGCAAATTTGATTTGCCACAAACTGGAATTTTCTTGTGCTTTGTGGTAACGAATCAATTTTCCCTGAAATGGCAGCAAACATTTTAAAAAGTCCTACTCTCCTCATCCATTTGTGGTTGAAGAGGCTGCCGCGGTCATCTTGCTTAAAGATCCCACACACAATCTCATCGGGCTGGATCTTCAAGCAAGATGGCCGCTGCAGTCTTTTCATGCTCAAATGATTAAGGTAAGTACAATAAAAAAATATGTAACCCATCAACTCCTGAAAGGACTGAATATTCCTCTCAGATGTCGTGATTAGCAATAAATGCAGCATCTGAGGGGTTCAGTGACGGGATCGGTGCAATTACAAAGCAAATTGTTTTGTAAAATTTAGAGAAGCAGTTGATTCAAATTTTTAAGAGTTTCGCTCATCTCTAATTACTACTGTAAAATATTTATCAATTTCCATAATTTCTCTTCCTATCACATACAGCAGGAGGACTCCGCTTTCTTATAAAAGTATTGCTTATTTATTGTAGAAGATTCATCTTATTGAAATTTGTAGCAGAATTTATAGGAATAATCAATAGAGTTCAGAATTGTGCTCAAAGCTTAGATGTCCACTGCTCACTATGAAACTCCCGTACTAGCAGGCACTGCAGGCTGGCTGGCCCGTCACTCACTTTGTCATGCGTATGCTCCGCCGTCTTCATTAATAAAGTGGGAGGAGCATGCTTATGTCAAAGTGAGTGACCGGCCAGCCTGCAGTACCTGCTAGTATGGGAGTTTCATAGTGAGTAGTGGATTGCACTACCTTGCCTACACTTTACATATGGATTGGCCACAATTTACATATGAATACTGGTATGAGCGGGGTCCACTCACTGTATTGGGGTCACTATTTACACAGGGACACTGTTATGGGGGAAATCTGTGGATGACACCATAGCATAGGATGCTATATGTGTCATCCACCGATTTCCCCCCCATAACAGTGTCATCCACAGAGGCCCCCATAACAGTAACATTCACAGATCCCCCATAACAGTGCCATTCACATATCCCCATAACAGTGCCATCCACAGATCCTCATAACAGTGCCATCCCCAGTTCCCCATAACAGTGCCATCCCCAGATCCCCCATAACAGTGCCATTCCCAGATCCCCCATAACAGTGCCATCCCCAGATCCCCCATAACAGTGCCATCCCCAGATCCCCCATAACAGTGCCATCCCCAGATCCCCCATAACAGTGCCATCCCCAGATCCCCATAACAGTGCCATCCCCATATCCTCCATAACAGTGCCATCCCCAGATCCCCCATGACAGTATTTCATCCACAGATCCTCCATAACAGTGCCATCCCCAGATCCCCCATAACAGTACGTCATCCACAGATCCCCCATAACAGTACGTCATCCAAAGATCCGTCATAACAGTACGTCATCCACAGATCCGTCATAACAGTACGTCATTCACAGATCCCCCATAACAGTACGTCATCCACAGACCACCATTAGTTCAAAACACACCAAAATCATGCATTTTGATTAAAAATCTGTTTTTTTCCTCGTCAAAAGCCTAGGTGCGTTTTATGGACACGTGCATCTTATAGGGCAAAAATCTATGCGAGACAGTTATACATTCTATAAAGTTGATTTATCTTCATCCAATAAAACTATTGGGTAGCCTCATTCTAAAGGCTCATTCAGACGGCAGTATGTTGTTTGTTGTCCGCAAAAATGTGGATCAGTTTTTTTGTGGACAGCTCATCATGTCTGCAAAAATGGATTGCATTCCACATTTTTGTGGACCTATGGACTTTAATGGGGCCACATCCTGATTTTCACTGACAAGTATAGGACATGTTTTATTTGTTTTGCGGGGCCGTGGAATGAAAGAAAAGATGTGGACAGCACACAATGTTTTGGGGCCCCATAAAAGTAAATGAGTCTGATGCACCAAATTGAGTATCAGATGCGAAAAGCAACATGTGTCCTTCTGAATAAGCCCTAACAGACATATTTTTTAAGAATTGGCCTGTTTCCCAAATGCATCGTTATTGCTATTATTTCTTCTCAACCTTAACAACTGACTATAAGGATTGATCTTTTGACACCGTGAATATGAAAGCTATTAAAATGACGTAAAGAGTTTGTAGCAGTTGGTTTTCTATAGCCTTCTGTAATAATGTCACCATCTTCTATAGCCACCGGGACAAATCCATCTTCAGTGTCAAATTTACACGTGAACTTCATGTTCATCTCATTGATGTTATTTAAATAAGTAACGACATCTAGAAACTGCACTTCCTCCTCTGAATATATGATGAACACGTAATGGATGTATCTAAAAGAAGCTTTGATGCACTGTACATAATGAGTTTTTACTGTAAACTCATAAGAGTCTTCAAAAACGGGTACAAATATATAAGCCAAGGTACATAGGACAGGAGTGTCCATCATCATACCGATTTCTGATACCAGAAAAACAAAAGCATTGTGAGACAAGACAAAAAATAATGTCACACTCCGGATTTTTGTTTTACTCTTTTATGTCTTTGTCTTCTGTATTTGATTTTTAATGTGTGTCTCAGAAAATCCATAGATCAGCCAAGAGCAAATGCTTTTGTTCTCATATTAATCAATTGTTATGATGCATCATATATTTTTTTTTAAAAGGCTGAAAATAGACTCAATGGTGAAAGTGGCTTCTAATCAAGGAATAAGCACAGTCAGGAGAAATCCAAGCAGATGACCAAAAGAGGTCTACATTCTCAGAACCAGTGATGAAGCCACAATCCAGTGAGGACAACCTAAAAGTGTATCATGGTGATGGACACAAATGAATTACAGAGCGGATAGTGTGTACTTTGCAGTGGCTGTGTTAAATAAAAGAAAGCTGGCATAATATAAGTTGATAGATAGAAATGTCTTTCAATTTAATAATTGGTATCAATTTAACGTTCATTTAACTAACAACAGAAAATCATGTTGATGGTTGTCTAATTGCGTCTGGTAAAATGTATCATTTACAACTTAAAAGTAGCAGCTTGACACCCTTAATAACAGCAAATACTGTGTAAATTTGTCACATAGGTATTTCCCTCTGTTTGTTAAAAACCTGAGGAGCGTGCTTTCTACACCTATGCAACAAAATTGTGCAGCGTGCCACACAAAAACATGCACAAGGTTATGGTTTATCACAGGCACTCTCCCAAAGAGAAGGGTCCCCATAAACCTCTCCCAGTTCCTTTCGGTCCAGAAGGCTCCTGCAAGGAACCGAGACAAAGTAGTCAACCCCCAGCCAAAGCCGGGAGTATGCCCAGGCAACCCTCACCCGAGTGTACGCCAAATCTGTGCTCCTGCCATCACCTAGGCTGCCATCCAAGGTGTCGGCACGGAGTTTCGACTACTAGGCTGGGCTCTCCCCGGAGAAGCTGTGGAAGCAAGATGGCCACCCCCCTAGACATTTTAAGGGGGTACCCGTAAGGCTGCACAACCCAAGAAATTTTTGTGACAAACAAATGTGGAAAGTGAACACACAGTAAACAAAAATATATAAATCGTGAATGTGTGCTGAAGCTCACCCCAGACAGCTTGTCGGAATTATAAAAATTCCTCCTCCTGATGGCCGGGCAAAGAATAGAGGTGTGTGCGCTTAAAATGTGAGAAAGTGAAGTACGTGCAAATGTTCCGTCACTCAGTGGGCTTCCACCCCCAGTGAGTTCAGGCACCCAGGGTCACCATGCTTGGGGCAATTCTGGAGTTCTAACATCTCAGCCCCTGACTTAGATACAGCAGAGCCCTTGGTCTTCCAGAATAGGGCACTAATGGCCCAAGTCGTACACCCTAGGTATGCTGTGTGGTTCTCTGCTATACATCCTGGCAGGGCTCGGTCCACCTGGAATCTAAGAACAGATACTACACTTGATTTCAGCCAAAAGGCCCCATGCACACAACCATGTTAGTTATTAAGTCACAAACCACCGATCTACAATTTATGCCTTGTGCACAGTGTAGACAAATTAACTTCAATAAGTCAGTGATCTGCATAAGATGGTGAAGAATAGGACCTTCGCTCATCCTTAAATCTAGACTTTCATATATGTTAATTATAGATGAAGAGTCATGTGGTTATATGTCTGGATGGAAAGTATCTCATCAAGATGTAAAATACTAATTGTTTACACTGATTCTCACATGAAAAGGTCTCGCAGTATCCCAGGAATCTCTTACAGATGCTAAATAGGAGTGTGAACAATAGGGCTCTACCCAGCAAATACATTATGTAAATGAAGGACCATCTCAGGAGGCCAGAAAATGCTAAACTCTTGAGGAGGAGGTGGCACCATTATTCTTCCATTGTATATGGTAATGAGGGAAGCCAGATCTCATAATGAAAGGTTTCATTGATTATGAAGGTGGGACTGGGCGTCTCCTGGAGCTAAGAGGAGGAGCAGATAGCTATAGCCACCAAAGAGGTATAAAAGACCCAAGCATGGCTCAGAAAGCTGGAACTCACCAGGAACTTTACTTGGATCACTAGCTTGCTGAGGAGAAGACACTGACTGGAGATCAAGTCCTGAGTGTGTGGAGGGTCCATGTCTGGTAAGTGTCACTGAACTGACTGTAAGTGGAAAGAATTATAAGATATTGTAACCTGTGCTGTGTATAAGGACAATGTGTCTCTGTCTGTAATGTCTCTTGTGTATGTTTCCATGTAGATCTCCATATAACTCCCATCATAACTGGACACTGATTTCCACCATTTATAATACACATTTTCTACACTTGTTCTTGTATTTTATTTCTTGCACTGAACCTTAGAATTAGAGAGGAGCGAATCGAATCCCACAAAGTGGATTTCCAACCGAATTTGTGGAATTATTTGATTCGCCTTAAAGCTGAATTTCCTCGTACTTCGTGTCAGCGAATCGATTAATCCTGACATTCAAACTTACCACCTCCATTTGCGCATAAAGGGCAACCAGCCTCCATCTTGATCGAAGATCTCGGCCGACATCCAGTGCGCCGTGAGATTACTGATTACTGATGCGGTAATTTTGATGCAATGTTTTTTTAAAAGGTTTATTTCACACTGTTTGTAAATTCAGATGACGTGATCATGTATGAACACGGCATCTGAGGGTTACATTGATGGGGGGGCGCTTTCGCTATTTTAAAGAAATTCCCTCATCTCCACTTAGAATCAGACCCAGTAAGAGGGAGGAAAATCTTGCAATGGGAATAACTCTTTCTTGGAGGTTCAGTGATGGCAGCGGTGACTGGTGATTGTCAGCACAGTAGTGTGTAAGTGATTGTACACGCAGTGTCCATACATGTGATAGTACATACCTGTAACTGTGCCGGAAACACGGACAATCACTGATCCTGACTGCCATCACTGGACCGCTCCAAAGCATCATTAACAGCAGGAAAGAAGATTACTGACAGGGGGAATCTTTAATTGGTATCTAATTTGTCAATACGTTATTTTCCCCGTAGACACTTATTTCCAGCACCTCTATAGATATCTGTACATAGTAATATAATAAAGGTCTCTATACAGAAAGCAGTCAGTACAGTATATAGTAAATATCACCCTAAAGTCATCTATTACACACAAGTCTCTAGAGGCTGTTGGGATCCATGTTCCAATCTGTAACTCCTCAGCTCCGACAATTAATTAAATAAAATGATAGAGAATACTGAAATATTGCTTTATTATAAATGCATTACCAGATTCCTCTCATTATTTATAATGGTAGTGTCATGGTGTGGCTCACTGTGACACGGGTTGCCATGTTTCCTCACATTGGTTGCTCTGGCGTATGAGCTATGGTGGATACCGTGTAGGCTGGTTCCCATGGGTAGGTATGGCAGCCTATGTGCATACTGTTCTTTCTCTCCTCTCTATTGTCAGCTTCTTGTGGGGTTAATGTCTGTGGTCACTAGGTGCTATACATTCCCGTTAGCTGTGGACCTGGAGGTCAGTCTGTCTCCAGATTTGCTGGGTGCAGGAGCTATGCACCTTACCTGGGGGTTCTTCTACCTGAGCTGCCTTTGCAGTAAGTATGGCCACCAAGCTGCTATTTTTATTCAGTATTCACGTATATCTTTGTGCAATTGATTAGCAGTGTGCTGTTACCTGTAGTTCTACTAATCTCATTGTGTTTCAGCCATGGTAGCGTGCACCTGCATTCTCAAATTACTTATTATGGAGGTGCTGGTTTGTTTGTTTTTCTTCCCTGTGTAGTCACCTACTGAGACCTCAAGGTTCCATGTGCAGCTCTGTGTGTTTGCCCATGGACTGACCACATGAAGAACAGGCATCTGTTAGTCTGGTTCTTTGTCTTGTGTGCAGCTTTGCCTGTTTGTCAATAGACTAACACTACATTGGGAACAGGCATTTGCTTGTCCAGTTCTTTGCCTTTGTGGAGAGGGCTCCTAGGTTCTGAAGAGGAGGATATCTAGTCTATGTATCCATCTCTGCCTATGAACACCACACATCCGTTCCACATGGAGTCCAGGCATTTGTTTGTCTGCTGGTCTGTGCAGCTCTGCCTGTGACCACCACGCAACTGTTCTGCATGGGGTCCAGACATCTGTCTTGTTTTCTGGTTCCCATTATGTCTTGTCTGAACTGTGTCCTGAGTTTGTTTGGGTTCCTGTTTGTGTGCTTGGGTTGCAGTCCATCCCATGTCTCTCTGGACTGCTGGTGCTTGCACCAACATCTGTCTCTGCTTGTAAGTGGCCAAGTGGATCGGGACAATTCTAAAGGTACGACTAGTGAGCCCTCGGCTAAGTTAATTCCCATCATCAGGGGCTGTGTGAAGAACGGGAATCACTGAGATTCCGCCCTCTGTGTTTGGCCCCAAGTCAATTCAGTGTGCTTGGTCCAGTGGTATTACCTACCAATTTACTCTTACCTGCTGGTCCAGCTTACTGTCATGTCCTGATGTCTGTTAATAATGTATTCATTATGGACCTTGCCTTGTCTTTCTGCTTGCTTTGGTGTGTTATGCCTGAGAGATCTCCTCTCCGCACTTCTGCCGTCTCTTAATAAGTTCCGTTCCTACTGAGACTCAGCTAAGATCTCACCAGTTGTATGGAGGATGGTGATCACTGACAATAGAGCAGAGAGGAGGATGAGGCAGGTCTGTAGATCCATGTTCTGAGATAACCCATCCTGCTCTGCAATTAGGACTGATTTTCTTCTTACTTATAGGACTGTGGCAATTTTATTCTAGACTGATGATTGCCCTATAGTGAAGACAGGCCATTATAAATAATTACATGTTTGATGTATTTATAGTAAAGTAATATTTCTGTATAATAATGTTATGTTATTACTTCCCAGAGAACCCCTTTAGATATGGCGCATATACTGCCCTCAAAAAGCGATGCAGGTCCTGAATCCACAGCAAAACCCTTTGGATTTGCTGCCACAACTATTATAAACCTGCCATATAGAAATCTATGTCCTTACAGAAGGGGACCCAGAAGAGAGATACAATTGGTTAGAAGAACGTCTGGCCTCTTTTTCAGGCTATATACAGCAGTGTCCAATGAGTGTTATGTAGCGAAGAGTGAAGGAGGCAATGATGCCTCATCTATTGGACTTGATCATGTGACCATAGCTGTCCTGTTCAACTGAGACTTTATATATTATATTTCATGAGGGTAATATCTGAAGTCAGTTTTCCGAGTCTGTGTTGAAGTACTTTACACCAAACATCTCAAATGTCACAAATTGTTTTTTTTGTTTTTTTTTGGGGGGGGGGGGCTTTGGGACTTTGTTATCACTAGAGATGAGTGACTTAAAGCTGAAGAAGTGGAATTCGATCCGAGTTTCAGTTTTTTTTTGCACGTGTGAGGACATGGAGCAAAGAACTCTAGGAAGGCAGGATCACCCACAATGCCAAGCATGCAGCCAATCAGCAGCCAGCCAGCCCTGTGATGTCACAGCCCTATATATAGCCTCAGCCATCTTAGATTCTGCCATTTCCAGTGTACTTGGTGCAGGGAGAGACATCAGCAGGTGCTGGGACAGTGCGGGGAAAGAATTCATTGTGCTAAAAAACTATTTACAAGTTCAGGGAAAAATTATTCAAGGTGTAGGGAAAAGATAGGGAGGAATCATTCCACAGCATTTATGTAGAAAAGAGTTCAGTAGGAAAGGTTACAGTCTGGGTAATAGGAACAATCCTATTACACCTTGTGTCGGGTTGTCACATCTGAGTCCGACTATTTCCTCCGATAAATAAGTTCTTTTTGACGTGAGATGACGTTAATGATAAAACATGTAGTTCTGCATTATACAATAATACACAGGTATTATAAAAATATGCAGATTTATTGGTTACAAGATTATAAACATATATAAGTAGATAAACACAATGATACATGCAAATAAATAAATATCTATAGCATTACAAGCTTAACAATACATGTGAGTGGAAATAACTTGTCACATTATAACAAAGCTATTATTAGGTTAGGATATCAAATAGGAACATAATTTATATACATTACTCCTGTTCAGAGAAAGCCTCATGATATCAGGACGGGCATGTCTAATCCTAGACATCAATATAGAATGCTAAATACATTCTGCCCCCCTCTAACCAACTACACATCACATGACTTCAGGCATGGGCAAATCCAATCAAGGATATAACTTAGAAGAGATAACTGTATCCTTCCGCCCCATCCTGGACTATTTTCACACATATGACTTTGGTAAGACTATTAAGACAAATAGCAGGGATCTAGGATCTTGCTAGATCATATCTTAAATGGGAAGGACTTGAAACAAGTCTTTCCTGTGGGAATCCATCACTTAGCTTGGCGAAGAATGTTCTATCAATATATATATCTAAGCAATTATTTAATGCTTTGCTAGATTATGAGTCTTAATTCTTCTGCAGGTAGAATGAAGCCTCACAATATCCTAAAACTACATCTCAATATGGAGATGATCAATTAATGAATGTATTTATTCGCCAATCTAGATGGTATAATTTCACCCACACTATCAAATTAGTCTTAATAAAATGAAATATAATTTTCTGTGTCTCTTACCAAGTCCTAGTAGAAATCTCACTTCTGCTCCTAGGAAAGCTGGGTGGTCCATCATAGCACATCTCACCATGGCTTTCATCTTGATAGACCCCTCTAGAGAGCTCCACTTCTCTCTCCTCTCCTCTTTCTTGTCTGTGTCTTTTTCTCCCCCCTTTCTCCCCCCTGTGTATGGTTTATGAACACAAACTTATCAGTTAGACACACCTTCCTAGTTTGGAAGTTTCCAATCATAATCGGATGGGCGTGACTATTGATAAGAAATGACATCATAACCTTACCCAAAATGCACTTTTGCTACTGTTGTAATGTCACCTACTCATACCTAGGTGGCACTGCTGTGTAAGCTATTGCATCCTAGTATAAAGGGTTAACTTCTGTAAGTCTGAATAAAGGTATAATATACATTTTGACCTTAAAAGCTTTAATTCAAGGCTATAGGGATTAGATTTGACACTTGTAGAAATTAGAGACAGACCTAGGCGTCTCTCTGGATGTTTCTCACACTGTATATTTGTGCATCGTAAATAACTTCAATGGCTTTGTTTACTCAGGGATATCAGTACCTCCTCTCATACCAAAGAGGTGAATAATTGTTACAAAACACACATCTTCACAGACACTCTTTTAGAGACAAAGATTCTCCTAATGAGAAATATATATAATATACTGGATACATGTCTTCATAACATATAACAATATAATATATATTATATGTTCTACTGATTGTCTTATGCTAAGGACTAAGGCTCATTAAATGAATACATACATATTATATATTTTGCTTCATCAATAAATGCCTAATTGTATAGGTAATTATCACCAGCTGCATAGAGCTTATCTTTACCTCCCTGTCATAAATTTTAAAGTAGATAAGAAGGCCTCTTCTCAGACTGGTACATTCATGAGAAGAATAACACTAAAAAGTAGAAACCTTCGTGTGACCTTACTTTGGCCTTCTCAAGACATACAAAATTGTAACTATAGTCGAGCATGGCTATTAAAGGTAATGAACATTTATCTTGACTAGAATGAATTGGATATCAATGCATTTACCTATGAAAAGGCACGACACTTGCTGCACTGACTGGGGATCCAAATTGCCATTATACAGCTCTGTAATTCCAGAAAACCGTTCTTGTTATTGGGGTGCGAGTGCTGTGTGATAACAGGGTTTATTACAAGGAAATATTTTTACATCTTATTTGCCCTTGTGCGGTGCAGTTATATGTTGTAAAACCCTTTTTGCCTTGATACACAGTTTTGCAGACAGTATCATAGAATATGGGATTAGATACACGGTTCAACAGGCAGTATCATAGAATATGGGATTAGATACATCGCTCAGCAGGCAGTATCGCACACAACAGGATGTGTATCAGGCACACATACAGGATAGGATTAGATACAGATCTGATTGGATACACTTGCTGATTCAAGCTGTTTTTCACACTCTGGAGATGGTGATGGAAGAGCCTGTGGACTGTCAGTGATAGGATTAGATACAGAGCTCAGCAGGCTGTATGACACAAAATAGGATTAGATACACATGTGAGGGCAGAGTCTGTGGACGGTCAGTAATGGGATTTAGACACTGGGTAGAAAGTTGGGTGTAGAAAAATGGACTCAGGAGTTATAGTGGATGTGGCTGCTGCAGACAGAGCAGTGTGGGGGCGTGGCCAGCCTGTGACTCATCACTGTGCAGTGCAGCCAGGCTTGTGTATCAATAAACTTTTATATATTCAACAAAACAAGAAGGAGAGAAAGTAACCAGATCTGCCAGGATAGTCTGTCTTCCAGGGGTGAAGGAAAGCTAAGACATGAAAAACAGGTATTGGGGGCTTATGTATGTATAGTGAGGGGTGTTAGAAGCACATAAAAAGAACTTTGATTTTTGGGACCGGACAACCTCTTTAACCCCTTAAGGACTCAGCCCTATTTCACCTTAAGGACTTGGCCCTTTTTTGCAAATCTGACCAGTGTCACTTTAAGTGCTGATAACTTTAAAACGCTTTGACTTATCCAGGCCATTCTGAGATTGTTTTATCGTAGCATATTTAACTTCATGACACTGGTAAAATTAAGTCAAAAAAATTAATTTTTATTTATAAAAAAATATCAAATTTACCAAAAATGTGTAAAAAATTGCAAGTTTCCAAGTTTCACTTATGTAAGTTTTACAGTATAACAGCTTTTTAACAAAAAAATAAAATCATGCTTTTGTGTCTCCAAATTCTGAGTCATTTTTTTGGGCAATTGTCTCACGTAGGGGCTAATTTTTTGCGGGATGAGGTGACGGTTAGATTGGTACAATTTTGGTGGGCAAACGCCTTTTTGATCACCTGCTGTTGTACTTTTTGTGATGTAAGGTGACAAAAAAATAGTTTATTTAGCACAGTTTTAATTTTTTTATTTTTACGGTGTTCATCTGAGGGGTAAGGTCATGTGATTTGTTTATATAGCCGGTCATTACGGACGCGGCGATACCGAATATGTATACTCCCCCCCCCCCCCCCTAATTTTTACCAATTTTTTTTTTTTTTACTTTATTCGGGGAAAACTTTATTTTTTCAACTTTTTTTCACTTTATTTTTTGTCCCACTTTGGGACTTGAACTATTGGGGGTCTAATCCTTTACAATGCATTCTAATACTTCTGCATTGGATTGCATTGGCTGTATGAGTAATACTGTGAGTATTACTCATACAGCTTCTGGGCCAGTTAGATCCAGGGGGCTGTATCTCACAGGCTCTTCACCGGAAGGCAGCGCGATGCCTTCCTTAGACATCGCTCTGCCTTCTATGCCATCGGGTCCCCCCCACAGCCACATGGGGACCCGATGGCGGCGGCTCCGCCGGACAAGGAAAAATCCGCAAACCGCAGGTCTGAAGTGACCTGCGGCGATCGCCGATACGGGGGGTCACGGGACCCCCCCGGCGTTGTGAACGGCTTCCCGCTGAATGATTTCAGCGGGCATCCTGTCACAATGAAGCCCCGCTGCGAAACAATGTAAATTAAAACTTAGGGCGTACCGGTATGCCCTAAGTCATTAAGGAGTTAAGTCCTTTATAAAGTTACTCACTTGAAAAAATAAATTGTACTTACCTCATCCATTTGCTCGTGAAGAGACTGCCGTGGCCGTCTTACTTGAAGATCCAGTGCAAAATCTGATGCGGCTTGTGATGATGAGATTTCAGACGGGATCTTCATGCAGTATGGCTTTGGCGGCCTCTTCGCGCTCAAACGGAGAAGGTAAGTATTATTTATTTTATTTTTACCACCATTTCAGGGAAAATGGATTCATTACCACGAATCATGAGAAAATTTGGCTTTGCTGTGAATAAAATTTTTCCTAAAATTCGGATCGAATTGTATTTCGTCAGCTTTGATTTGCTCTACACTAGTTATATAATCACTAATCAATCAGTAAAACTGCCATTAAGAAAAGGGGAAATCGGTGCAGAGTAAATATGACTTTAGTGATCAATGCCAAAGATGCTCCTGTGTGTGTCAAACAGAATTTGGTGACAGATTAATTTTTTTAAATGCATTAAATGTCTTAAGTATGCAGTTAGTATTTATAACATTGGCACATTTTTTTTTATTATGCAGGTGAAGGCTGGATAAAAGGCTCCCAAGGTCATCTAATACTATCTCCTTATGGAATAGGTTATTAATCCCAAATTAGCAATAATAGAACTGAACACAATCTGTGTGAGATGTCTGCAAATTCTGAATATGGGAAAGATTTTAAAAATAATGCTAAGCTTTCTGTGCAAAAAGAACTTCAGAAAGATGAACGGTCATGTTCTGAAAGAGAGAAAACTTTTAATATGATATCAAGTGTTGCTGAAAATCTGAAAATTCACACAGGAAATAAGCTATATTCATGTTCAGAATGTGAGAAATGTTTTACTGATAAATCAAATCTTAATAAACATCAAAGAATTCACACAGGAGAGAAGCCATATTCATGTCCTGAATGTGAGACATGTTTTACTGATAAATCAAGTCTTAATAAACATCAAAGAATTCACACAGGAGAGAAGCCATATTCATGTCCTGAATGTGAGACATGTTTTACTGATAAATTAAGTCTTAATAAACATCACAGAATTCACACAGGAGAGAAGCCATATTCATGTCCTGAATGTGAGAAATGTTTTACTGATAAATCAAGTCTTAATAGACATCAAAGAATTCACACAGGAGAGAAGCCATATTCATGTCCTGAATGTGAGACATGTTTTACTGATAAATCAAGTCTTAATAAACATCAAAGAATTCACACAGGAGAGAAGCCATATTCATGTCCTGAATGTGAGACATGTTTTACTGAAAAATCAAGTCTTAATAAACATCAAAGAATTCACACAGGAGAGAAGCCATATTCATGTCCTGAATGTGAGACATGTTTTACTGATAAATCAAGTCTTAATAAACATCAGAGAATTCACACAGGAGAGAAGCCATATTCATGTCCTGAATGTGAGAAATGTTTTACTGATAAATCAAGTCTTAATAGACATCAAAGAATTCATACAGGAGAGAAGCAATATTCATGTCCTGAATGTGAGAAACATTTTAATCGGAAATCAAATCTTTATACACATCTAAGAACTCACACAGGAAAAAAGCTATATTCATGTCCTGAATGTGAGACATGTTTTACTGATAAATTAAGTCTTAATAGACATCAAAAAATTCACAGGAGAGAAGCCATATTCATGTCCTGAATGCAGGATGTCATTTGACAGTAAACATCATCTTGAGAGTCATCAGAGAATCCACAAAGGAGAGAAGCCATATTCATGTCCCGAATGTGAGACATGTTTTACTGATAAATCAAGTCTTTATAGACATCAAAGAATTCACACAGGAGAGAAGCCATATTCATGTCCTGAATGCAGGACGTCATTTACCAGGAAACATCGTCTTGAGAGTCATCAGAGAATTCACACAGGCGAGAAGCCATATTCATGTCCTGAATGTGAGAAGTGCTTTAATCGGAAATCAAATCTTGATACACATCAAAGAATTCACACAGGAGAGAAGCCATTTTTATGTCCTGAATGCAGGAAGTCATTTAAACGTAAAGATACACTTGAGACTCATCTGAAAATTCACACAGGAGAGAATCCATTTTCATGCACTGAATGTGGAAAGTGTTTTACTGAGAAATCAAATTTTGTGAGACACTTGAGAATTCACACAAGAGAGAAGCTGATTTAATATGCAGAATGTGGGAAATGCATTGGCTGTAAATTAAAGGGATTGTCCGGGATTTTAACACCTTATGTATTATGATGTAACTGTACGTCATAATGCCTGAGGGTATGTATCTGACCTGACAGGGAGTGAAGATTGTGTTGTGCCCGTCATTTAACCCCTCAGGTGCCGTGATCAACGCAGATCGCGACACCTGTGAATGAAGGCAGAGGGATGCTGCTTCCTCTGGGTGGTGGCACACAGCACAGTTCTGACATGCATTCAGGATGCAGTTTTTTTTATTGTAGCTAGTTGAAATTACTTAAATCATTGCTTCTATGCAGAACACTGTGTGCCAGTACCCTCTGCCTTCCGATCGGTTGCCATAGCAGCCTGGATGCTGCTGAAGCGATCCAGGCCTGCCATGGGGTTCTCCATACTGAGCTATGCACAAGGCACAGCTTAGAATGGAGAGAGTAAAAATCCTATTCACCCTAAGGGCTCTTGCACACAAACGCATTTTATTTCCACGTCTGTTCCGTTTTTTTTTTAAACCGTATGCAGAACCATTCAGATTAATGGGTCTGTAAAAAAAAATAGAAGGTACTCCATGTGCATTCCGTTTCCGTAAAAAGATAGAACATGTCCTATTATTGTCCGCATTACCAACAAGGATAGGACTGTTCTATTAGGGTGGTAGCAAGAATATGAGGAGAAAACATGGGAAGGCGATAGTAATAATCATATACCAGTGCAGAGAGTCATATGTGGTAATACTGAATGGAGGTCGGAACGTGCCTGGTCCACTGCACACCACCGGTATGAGGAAACTGTACAGGGATCAAGCATGCACAAAGCCTGCAAGGCTTTGTCAGCCTGTTTGGCGAAACGCGTTGGGCAGGTGAGGTGACACTGGGAAGGGGAACACTATCTTGTTTGATTAAATTTGTAACTTGTTGACAGTGATTGTAATTACATTCTGTAAATCCTGCGCAGTACTGCTGTTTCATTTGCAGGCTGTGTGCTTGCTTGATCCCTGCACATTTTCCTCATACCGGTCGTGTGCAGTGGACCAGGCACGTTCTGGCCTCCATTCAGTATTACCACATGACTCTCTGCACTGGCATATGATTATTACTATCTCCTTCCCATGTGTTCTCCTCATATTCTTGCTCCCACACTGGTTCATGTTTACTCCCCTTGCTATATGTATTTTTTAAGTGATATCTAATAAATTATATTTTGCTATGTTGTTGGACTCATGTGCGAATTTGTTTTTTTTTAGGTTTTATTTCATGATGAACGTGTGATCCTTTTAGGTCTCATAATAGGATATTATTGTTCTATTAGGGGCCAGATGTTACGTTCTGCAAAATACGGAATGCACACGGATGTCATACGTTCTTCTTTTGGATCAGTTTATTTTTTGCACACCTCAAAATGCATATGGTTGTGGAAGATGCCCCTAATCAGGGTGATCACGTTAGCTCTACTGCTTCAAATTATTAGTAACCCAAGGGTTTTACGTGCACGGAAGAAAATAACTATGACACACACACTGGGGTCAAAGCTAATTCTCATTTATTACAGGAAATACAGCAGTTTATAGAGTCATTAGACGGGCGTTCCACCTGAGGCACGTGGCATTGTTACATTAGCTAAAATATTAAAATATGAAAAGAGATAACACTTGGTATCTGCCCATTGTGCATTGTTTTACTAACTGCGGTATGTGAACTATTTAAATATCTAGCTGTAAGCGCCATCTTGTAATGGAGTTTTCACTAACAGCAAAAAAGCATAGATGTCGTAGCAAGGAGGCGTGTTCTCTTGGGTAGGATGGAACCTTTGTGCTCTGGAGAAGATAAGGTGCTGTCTGAGAGCTAGAGTATGTGGGAGCTTTCTTAGCTGAATCAAAGAATGTAGTCCACATTAGTGATGAGCGGGAGGTGCCATATTCTATTTCGCGAATATTCGATTGAATATTCGTGTTATATTAGTCAAAATTGAATATTCGTAATTATTCAAATTATCACGAATAATATGCGATTTAATTAATCGCGTATTGCAATTTTTATTTTGATAGTATAAGGCAACGGTATTTTACGAAATTTCGTAATATTGCTCTAACTTCGTCTTTTAGAATATGACGAATATTCAAGAAGATGAAGTTAGAGCAATATTACGAAATTTCTTTAAAAAAAAATACACATATAAATTGTAATTTAGCAAATATAGTGCTATAATCATTTTTTTTTCTTCTCTAATTTTTTTTGCCTCTTCTGAACTTAAGTTTTGTAAAATATGTACACTATTAAAAAAAATTACTATAGCAGTATATTAGCTGAATTACAATCTATATGTGTATTTTACGAAATATTCTAAAAGACGAAGTTAGAGCAATATTACGAATATTCTAAAAGTTATAATAATAAAATATATAAAAAATATATACGTAAAAAGTTGAAATCGCAATTCGATTATTATAACTTGAATTAATCGAATTGCGATTTCAACTTAGCACTGCTATATTCCATAGGCTAGAATTAACGAATATAGAATATAGCAGTACTAAGTTGAAATCGCCATGCGATTACTTTGAGTTATATTAATCGCATTGCGATTTCAACTTGATTCTGCTGCTGGGTCTCAAATAAACCAGCTCCAAGTTGAAATCGCAATTCGATTAATTCAAGTTATAATAATCGAATTGTGATTTCAACTTGGACCTGGTTTACTATGGTTGGCTTCAATGGCTTGGTAGAATTAGCGAATATAAACGAAGATAACAAAGTATTCTCCATCTTCGCTTTAGCTACCTATTCATCAACATTGCGAATTCTAGCAATCATATAGGAAAGTTTACTAGAGAGACAGCTAAGTTTATTTCGCTATGCGATTAAATTACTTTGCTTTTTTTTAAAATAAATAGAATAATTATAATAATTATCAGGTATTATAATTATTCTATTTATTTAAAAAAAAGTAATATAATCGCATAGCAAATTAAACTTAGCTGTCTCTATATAAAACTTTCCTATATGATTGCTAGAATTAGCGAAGTTGATGAATAGCTAAAACGAAGATGGAGAATACTTTGTTATCTTCGTTTTGTGGAATATGACGAATACATTCGTTATCTTCGTTTTGTGGAATATGTCGAATACATTCGTCATATTCGCTAATTCTACCAAGCCATTGAAGACAACCATAGTAAACCAGGTCCAAGTTGAAATCGCAATGCGATTAATATAACTTGAAGAAATCGCATGGCGATTTCAACTTAGCACTGCTATATTCCATATTAGGCTAGACGAATATGGAATATAGCAGTGTGAAGTTGAAATCGCAATTCGATTATTATAACTTGAATTGCGATTTCAACGTAATTCTCAAATCTGACAGTACATTCTAGTATATGGAGACGTTCCCTTGGTGATGGGGACACTCCATGAGCACGGAAGTCGGCAGAAGCGGCAACGGGCACTGACTGGAGCAGCCAGGAATCCAAAGGACAGGTAAGAACAACTTTAGGGAAGTGGGAAAGAAAAAATATAATAATAAAAAAAAAACTAATATTCTATTTCGCAAATATATAGCACTATATTCTAAATATTCACGAAATCTCGAAGTCACGATATTCAAGAAGAAAATTCGCAATTCGAATATTCACGCTCAACACTAGTCCACATCTCTATCGCAGTCGTGTGCATGGTCCCTAATAGGAGATGGGATCAAAAGATCCCATGTACTTGGCCCCTAAGGGCCATATTGGTATGGAGCCACAGAATAAGGATGTTAGGTCATTTTCAGAGCACAATGAACGATGTGATGTCAAAACCCCCAAAACCCCCTTGACAGAATTCTTATATTATATTTTATTTTCACAAAAGGAATTTTTTCCCATTTTCCAATACAAAACATGGTAAATAAAATGGGAACATAAAAAAATGCACCATATCCTGCAAAAAATATTGAATGTGAACGGAAAACAAAAAGTTATGGTTATTGGAACGTGGGGAGGAAAAATCCAAAATGCAATATTGATGACTTATCCTCAGTAGGGGTCTGACATCAGGAACCCCCACTGATCACCTGTACGAGGAGACAGCTTGCGCAGTGTACACACGTGCCTTCTCCCTTCTCTCTTCCTGCTCTCCGCTGTATGTCTATGGGACAGTAGCAGTGAACAGGAAAAAAGAAGGGAGACGGCACGTGCACAGTCCTCAAACAGCTGATCAGTGTGTTGCACCCCCGCCAATCTGATATTGATGAATTATCCTGAGGATAGTGTATGAGTCATCCCAGCAGGCGTTTCTCTGTTCAGCACAATGTATTCTTTATTGTAGCATATAAATCAAAGTTTTTCAGGATGCATTTAGGCCTGTCCAGCCGTCCTCAGCTGATGGATATGCTACTGTTGGGGAAAAAACCCCCTCCTCTATAATTGTCGGGGTTCAAATTGAAGTTTTGTTTTTGAGCGCTCAGAGAAAGCTAACCCAGAGGCATCACTGAATCAGATTCACTCTCTCCTTTATTAGACACCAGCATACATATTTAAATCACAGAAAATGATAATCAAATCTGGCACACTGCAAAGGGATGGAAATTAAAACTAACAATTTAATTGGTTATTCATATAAGGCAATACTTCCAAAATATACTAACAAGATTCTCATAGTAATAGAAAAAAAGCAAAAAGGTTTCTGTAGCATCTTATCTCAGAGCTGGCATTCCTCATCAGTAAATCCTATATCTCAGAAGGAACATAACCTTCTGAAGAATGTCAACCAGGGAGCTATTACCTTGGCCTTGTAGTTATCTATACACAGAAACTGCCATGTCTTCTCAGCTGGTTCAGTAATTTTCCACATATACACAAGATGGAGGACATATTTATAAAAAATAGAATCTCATCACTCACAATTCCCCCATTTTGAGATATCTTGGAACTGACATCTTGACCCAGAGGTACTTCAGATGGGATAGGTCCAACTGCCAACCAGAGGCCAGATCCCCTCACAGGAATTAATGCTGTTCCCAAGACCTCTCAATAATCTTGGCAATTTTTCCTTTTGGTACAGAACCTGTTGGTACACATAAACAAAAGCTTAATCACAGCATATACTACTATTATTGTTTGTCTTGCCACCAGGGAGCCGCCACCCACCCTGCTATGGGGAGAGGGACTGCAGTAGAGTTATACTTTTGATCATCAGGCACTGATCTTCTTTGTGAGACAAACTGCCAACAAGACATATAGTATGAATAAGTTCTTTAAAAGTCAAAGGGATTGCCAGATAAGGCATAGTTTTTGAACTCACAGGACTGTGAGTACAGATCCAACAGTCTTTAATGTTACTGTCAGTGTCATTGAGTCCTCTAAACAGCTTATGGTGGTGTTGGATAAGTGCATTGTCCCAGTTATCCTTCAGTTGTTGGTACAGTGCCGTTGTTTCCAGGATTAGGACGGCTATCAGCAGGAGGATCCTCATTTTTAGGCGTCAGAACTTTCTTGCAGTAAGAAGCGTGTATCCATTTAGGCTTTTCTTGAATCTTGATTGCTGTATGAGTAGTCAACAGGACTTGGAAAGGACCATCAAATCTGGGATCCAGGCCTTTTCTCACATGTCTTTTTATCACCACCCAGTCTCCTGGTTTCAGACTGTGTGTTCCTTCTATTGAATCTGGAAGGGAAGCAAACACTTGTTTATGGGTGTGCTCAAGCCTCTTTGTAAGGGCCGCATGTAGCTTGTTAGGCTATCATTGTTCATTTTGTAACTGTTGTGGAAAAAAAAAATCCTAATCTGGGGGCGCTTCCAAACAGAATCTTAAATGGGAATAATCCTGTCTGATTCAATAACTTCAAGGACACCATATCTGCACACCAATTCACTGACCAGCTTAGTTGCTGTGTTCTTTGCATTTGCTACTGGGAAAATTTCTGGCCACCCTGAAAAGAGATCAACACACACAAGGAGAAATTCATATACTCCTACCTTAGGCAGTTGTATATAGTCTACCTGCAGTTTTTGGAATGGGTAAAGTGGCCTGGGTATGTGTTTGCTTGGAGTTTTCACCACTTGACCGGGATTTTTCAATGCACAGACCATACATCCTTATACAAACCGATCGGCTACTGTAGAAAATCCTGGAGCAATCCACCTTGCATTAACCACACTTACCATGGCACATTTTGATAGGTAAGTGGGAGCGTGGGCCTCCTGAACCATAGCTGGGTATAGAGGGGGTGGTAGACACATTTTGTCCTTGTTTCTCCAAATTCCATGTTCATCAGGTTTGGGCCTTGTTTTGCCCAAAGTTCCTTTTCCTCTGAAGGGGCTTGTTCGAGCATTCTTTGAAATATACTTACTGAAATGTCCTCAGGTCTCAAGGCTCTCAGCGGGGCGGCAACAGCATTTAGTGGCTGGGGTGCAGCTTGCTTGGCTGCCTTGTCTGCTCGATCATTTCCTTTTGCTTCCACCGTGGTACATCTTGTATGAGCCTTTGCCTGAATAACAGCAACCTCCTCTGGTAATAACAGAGTTCATAAGTTCAAGTACAGAGTCTTTATTTTTAATTGGCTTGCCTGTTGAAGGTACCGGCTGTCTCATTCCCCGATCCCTAAGTTAGGGTTAGCGTTTGTGTCCACAGGGCTTAGGTTCCAGTGTATGAGTTCGTTCACCATCAGGACTTGCTTATACTGTCAGCAGTCAGGGAGAGGCTTAGAGATTGTTAGGAGGTTATCATTCCCTTCTCCCTAGCTTTGGGGAGGTTACCATTCCCTTCTCCCTAGCTTGTTTACCTGTTGCTGTTTGTTTACTTGGTGTTCCTCTTATCCCCACTTGCCGTGACACCTAAAGACAGATGTGGGGCTGTTTCTCTAAGAAAGCAGCCACAAGTTCTAATCCTGTACAACCTCTACAAATATCTGGATTTAATACAGAAAACTATTATTTCTACAACTATAAATCAGCAAATTAATTGTTAAGTAATATGGCCGCTGAGTTATTTAATAAAATTTACCTGTATAGAGCCACCTGCTGTTTGTTGTTTTCCTTATTTCTCTAAGTAAGATTACTGAGGAGGATGCACATGCTCACTTATATCCTTCATCGGTCACCAGCCCTTTCCATGGTTAGAAGCTATCACAGGTACAGGCAGGAATAACATGGACAGGACGAGAGCTGCGGCAGAAAGGACATGCTCTGTGAGAAAGGACATGCACCTGAAATCAATCTAGAAGAGTAATTGAAGAAATTAATGGAAACATCATTGGATCCACATGATCTACAGGCTGGTTTTATCTTTGTTAGAAAGAATATTGTGTATTGTGTGAAGTCCATTTTCTTTTTTTTATTAATTATGGGTTAATTCATTTAATTGTATAAGAATAGTTAAATGTGAGTTGATGGGAGCAGTGTCAGAAGCGGAGAAAAAGTATATAAAGAATCCGCAGAAAGGAAAATATTAAAATGGAAGACCGTTACAGAATAAATGACTGAGTAGGTTACCCCGGAAAACTTCTGGCTGAGTTAGTTTGTAAAAGTAAATCTTTTATAAATGATCTGATAGGAACTATGAAGGAATTTGCAAAATTGCTTGGGACAGACAAGGCAGAAGATGTGTGTGCGCTGTTTAGGAGGATGGTGGTAGTAGTAGTAGTGGCAGCTAAGTAGCAGGTAACGGAAGTGGCAGTAGGGGAAATATCAGCAGAAACATGATAGGAGGAAGGCAGATGCTGGCAGCAGCTGTATGTCACAGAACATGATGGGTGGAAGGCAGGCAGTGGCATGATGGCATGATGGTGGCAGTAGCTGTACAGCACACAACATGGTGGCAGGCAGGCAGACAGGAGCAGTGGCATGATAGGGCACCCTCTGAGGAGATCTAGTCATCGGCCTCAGCCGGAGGATTGTGAGAATATGCATGGAACTGCGACTCATTATTTTGAGGAAAGTGATATTTTATACACTGGTGAAGGACAACTTGGTTTTAATGAATAGTATTTTTCTAAAATGGCAGCTGCACATGTTAGAAAGAGGAAGTAAGAAGCCCGGAACCGAGAGAGCACCCATAATACCCTGCAGATAGCCAATCAGCAGCTAGCCAGCCCCTGTGATTTCACAGCCCTATAAAAAGTCTCCCCCTGCTCGGTCTCCGCCATTTTGCAGTAAACCTAGTGCAGGGAGAGATGTGACAGGCACTAGGGACAGTGAACAGGAAAGACTATTTACAAAAATTACTATTCAGCAGTTCAGGGACAGATTATTGTTAACCCCTTCATGACTGCCATACGGCTATATATGTACTATCTGCACATACCCCATAAAAGGAGATTCCTCATTTGCTGTGATCTACAAGAGTGCCGGTCACAAATGTCCTTCTGCCATCTTAACATTAGGACTGTCACGCCACCTGGTGTAGATCCCTCTACTGAATGTGGTAAGAGCCACCCTTTTTCTTTTCCATTTATCCTGTGGAATAAGTAGGTGGCGTTTTCACTAAATTCGTGTATTGTCTCACAACAATGTGGTTTATTTAAACCTTATTTTAGAATTAAATAGTAAAAGTTACGTTTTATTTATACCCAGTTCTCATGATTTTCTGATATAATAGAACTCGAGCACCTTAAAATCTGCACTATCAGAATTTTAGAAGCAATTCTTAAAATGTTTAAGAAAATTTCCAAAACCCAATTTTTAAGGACCAGTTCAGGTCTGAAGTCACTTTGTGGGGCTTTTATAGTGGAAACCCCCCATAAATTACCCCATTGCAGAAACTACACCCCTCAAGTTACTCAAAACTGATTTTACAAACTTTTTTAACCCTTTAGGTGTTCCACAAGAATTAAAGGAAAATGAAGATGACATTTCTAAATTTCACTTTTTTGGCAGATTTTCCATTTTAATCAGTTTTTTTCTTTAACACGTAGAGGGTTAACAGCCAAAAAAAAAAACTCAATATTTTTTTACTCTGATTCTGTGCTTTACAGAAACACCCCACATGTGGTCGTAAATTGATATAAGGGCACATGGCAAGGCGCAGAAGAAAAGGAGCATCATATGGTTTTTGGAAAGCAGATTTTGATGGACTGATTTTTAGATGCCATGTCCCATTTAAAGCCCCCTGATGCACCATTACAATAGAAACTGCCAAAAAGTTACCCCATTTTGGAAACTAGGGGATAAGGTGATGGTTTTATTGGTAGTATTTTGGGGTACATATGATTTTTAATTGCTCTATATTATGTTTTTTGTGAGGCAAGGTAAACAAAAATTGGCTGTTTTGGCAACTTTTTTTATGTTTTTGCAAGATTCATCTGACAAGTAGATCATGTGCTATTTTTATAAAGCAGGTTGTTGCGGATGCAATGATATCAAATATGTCTACTTTCTATATTTGTTTCAGTTTTACATAATAAAGCATTTTTGGAAAAAAATATGTTTTTGTTTCTCCATTTTCTGAATGTCTTATTTTTTTTTTCTGCCAATCATCTTGTCCAGGGGCTTGTTTTTGCAGAAAGAGTTGATGTTTCTATTGGTACCATTTTTGGGTACATATGATATCATTCATTATTACACTTTATGGGGCAAAGGTGACCAAAAAATTTGTTGTTTTTGAACAGTTTTTATTTATTTATTTTTACATTATTCACCTGAGGGGTTAGGTCATGTGACATTGTTATAGAGCGGGTCGTTACAGATGTGGCAATACCTAATATGTATACTTTTTCTTATTTATTTAAGTTTTACACAATAATAGCATTTTTGAAACAAAACAAATTATGTTTTAGTGTTGCCATAGTCTGAGAGCCATAGCTTTTAAACTTTTTGACCAATCGTCTTAAGTAGGGTCTCATTTTTTGTGGGATGAGGTAATAGTTTGATTTTACTATTTTGGAGGGCATACTCCTTTTTGATCGCTTGGTGTTGCAATTTTTGTGATGTAAGGTGACAAAAAAATTGCTTTTTTGGCACTGTTTTATATATATATTTTTTTTTTGGGTGTTCAGCTGAGGTGTTAGGTCATGTGATATTTTTATAGAGCTGGTTGTTGCAGACACGGTGATACCTAATATGTATGCTTTTTAAAATGTATTTCACTTTAAAACAAATAATAGCATATTTGAAACAAAAAAAAATATGTTTTAGTGTCTCCACGTTCTAAGAGCTATAGTTATTTTATTTTTTAAGCGATTTTCTTATGTATGAGCTTACTTTTTTGTGCGATGAGGTGACCGTTTTATTGGTACTATTTTGTAGGACGTGTGCCTTTTTGATCGCTTAGTGTTGCACTTTTTGTGATGTGGTGACTAGCTATTTTTGACAGTTTTTTAATGGTGTTTATTGGACAGGGTGGATCATGTGATTATTTATATATATATATATATATATATATATATATATACACTCACCTAAAGAATTATTAGGAACACCATACTAATACGGTGTTGGACCCCCTTTTACCTTCAGAACTGCCTTAATTCTACGTGGCATTGATTCAACAAGGTGCTGATAGCATTCTTTAGAAATGTTGGCCCATATTGATAGGATAGCATCTTGCAGTTGATGGAGATTTGAGGGATGCACATCCAGGGCACGAAGCTCCCGTTCCACCACATCCCAAAGATGCTCTATTGGGTTGAGATCTGGTGACTGTGGGGGCCATTTTAGTACAGTGAACTCATTGTCATGTTCAAGAAACTATTTTATCAGTCTTCAACAGTCCAATTTTGGTGAGCTTGTGCAAATTGCAGCCTCTTTTTCCTATTTGTAGTGGAGAGGAGTGGTATCCGGTGGGGTCTTCTGCTGTTGTAGCCCATCCGCCTCAAGGTTGTGCGTGTTGTGGCTTCACAAATGCTTTGCTGCATACCTCGGTTGTAACGAGTGGTTATTTCAGTCAACGTTGCTCTTCTATCAGTTTGAATCAGTCGGCCCATTCTCCTCTGACCTCTAGCATCAACAAGGCATTTTCGCCCACAGGACTGCCGCATACTGGATGTTTTTCCCATTTCACACCATTCTTTGTAAACTCTAGAAATGGTTGTGTGTGAAAATCCCAGTAACTAAGCAGATTGTGAAATACTCAGACCGGCCGTCTGGCACCAACAACCATGCCACGCTCAAAATTGCTTAAATCACCTTTCTTTCCCATTCTGACATTCAGTTTGGAGTTCAGGAGATTGTCTTGACCAGGACCACAACCCTACATGCATTGAAGCAACTGCCATGTGATTGGTTGACTAGAAAATCGCATTAATGAGAAATAGAACAGGTGTTCCTAATAATACTTTAGGTGAGTGTATATAGATAGATTCAGTCGTCACGGATGCGGTGATATCTAATATGTGTAGTTTATTTATTTATTTTTCATTTTTTCAATCTCTTATAAATGAGCGTATATAGGAAAAGGTAATTTATTTTATTTTTATTTCCATTTTTATTTTTTACATTTCATTTTAACTTTTTATTTCATACTTTTTTTTTATCGAGTCCCACTTGGATCGTGTGGGGCTGATGGCTTTATTATACTTTGCAATGCTCTTGTTCGAAATGGTTCGAAATGCGGGCAGGGCCGGCACATATGGGGGCAGGACCGGCATGGACTGAACACGGCCAGAATGTATGGAGCATGGCCGGTACAGATGAGGCACTCAGACACCAGGTAGCAGAAGGCAGGACATCAAGGGGAGTCACAATGCGTGGCATGGACCAGCAAGTGCCTTATTTCAGGTTCCAATCTGCAGATCCGATTGGTTAGTCTGCATTTTAGTCAGACTAACCAATCGGAGCAATCGCCGGCAAGGGACCACTCTGATTGGTCCCTTGCAGGCATTACTGTACTGTCCGTGACAGTGGCAGTCCAGGGGCAGAAAGTGTTTTGCAGCGCTTGGATTAAAGAGCTCCCATGACAATTATACATGTATATGGGGCGCTCTCCCAAACTACTACAAATTGCGGTGAGACGAAGTTGGATAGGGGACACTTTCCCACACCTGAGTACGGACGTCTGCCACTGAAAGTCCATACAGTGAACACGACTGGGTACCTTCCTATAGTCGATACTATATTCCCTTCAAGTTCATTGAAGTCCCCTGATGAGTTCTGGCAATTCGGGATGAAACATGGCATGTAGGGCTGTGTAAATAGGGTTTATTTAGAGATTAGGCCCCAATAAAGGGACAGGTTCCCTATGGGGTCGCCCCTTTCGGGGTGGGTGCTCTGTGTCTGTTAGGCAGGTGACCTGTTTAGCCCCAAACCATCCTTCCAGGCAGGGCTTTACTTTCAGGGCACAACAGGAGATTCCTCATTTGCCTTAAACTACAAAAGTGCCGATCACAAGTGTCCTTCTGCCATCTTAACATTAGGACTGTCACGCCACCTGGTGTAGATCCCTCTACTGAGTGTGGTAAGATCTACCATTTTTCGCTTCTCGGCCTTTTGGCTAAGATCAAGTGTAGTATCTGTTCTTATCAGTCTGCCTTTTCTTGCCGGCCCAGGTCCTTGTGGGTACCCCCTGCACTCTGCCTTTGAGCATCGTTGATTTAATTCAGCTTCAGCTCATTGCTGCTATTGGGTGCAGGGCTATTCCCAAAGGAACAAGAGTGCTCTGGTCTCCGACCTCCTCTTGGCCTGTGGCTTAATAGTCTTGGTGTACGACGTTAGACAGTGCTTACTTGGATCTCGACAGCCCGAACACGATTACTGGAAGATCTTCTCCGACTGCGATCCAGGAGAAGACTTTGCGAAGACTCGACGAGGAACCCCGACGACGAGGACTGAAGACTCCGGCCTCGGAGGACCCCGACGAGGAAAAGAGGCTCGGCGAAGCCCTTTCCTGGAAGAAGCTCCGCCCTTCCCCGGAAGAAGCCCCGCCCAGCAAGAAGGAATCTGCATAGCGTTGCCCCCTGTTGCCAAAAGGGACCCTTTGCAAAGATTTCTCAGGGAGACGAAGGCAGGAAGAAGGAAGAAGCCATAGCCTCTACCTCAACCTCCAAGCCTCCAAAGAAGAAGACGAAGAAGACCGCAGAAGAAAGAAAGGCCATGGCAGAGGCCCTCCAGGACCCTTCAGCCTCCACTTCATTTGGCTGCAGACCCGGTGGCACCGCCCCTCCGAAGCAACAGGAAGGCCAGAAGCCCGGTCCCGGCTCCCCTCCCCTGGAGCCCTGGATGAGGCAGACGGTCGTCCTGAAGCTTAAGGAAGTGGACGGAAGAGCGCCGGACATGAGCCAGGATGTGTTTGGCAAGAAGATGGTCCTGGAGCAGGGATTTGCTAAACCGGAAGTGACAAGCATCCACTCCTTCTTTGCTGGGATGTTCTGGATAACCTTCGCCTCCGTGACCATCTGCAAGAGGTATTGGGAGATGGTGAAAGCCGAACAGCCGGACTCCCCCTTTCGACGCTTTGTGGGCAGCTGCCCAGTCCAGAGAGATGAAAGAAGAGTGACCGTCGCCATGCGGAACCCACACATCCCAGGCAAGGATATTGTCACCTACCTGAAGCACTTCTGTACCGTGATGAGGGACCCCACCCACATCTTGGACGGAAACGGCTTCTGGACCGGAAAGTGGTCAGTCATCGTCCGCCTGAACAGGGACTCCACAGACCCGGATGGCGTGCAAAACCTGCCCCCGACCTTCTCGCTAGGCAACTCCCAAGAGCTCATCTACTTCTCCGACATGCCGCAGACCTGCAGGAAATGTGGCAAGAAGGGGCATAGGCTGAGTGACTGCAAGGAAGTGGCCTGCTGGATCTGTCGAGTGACAGGGCACGAAACCCGGGAGTGTAAGAGGACGGCATGCAACCTGTGCGGACTGGCTTCACACATCTACAAGGACTGCCCAAAAAGAGAACGCACCTGGGCAGCGGTCGCAGCCAGAGCACCAGCCAGCGGGAACCCCACCGCAGCCACACCTCAGGCAGCAACAAGACCCAAAGCGAAGAAGTCCAAAAAGGAGGGTAAGCAGACACCTGCCCTAGGCCATGCTTCCGCCCCCCCCTCTCCCGGCCTCCCTCCCGCCCCGTCGTCACCACTACTGAGGATTCCCTTATCCAACTGCCCATTACCTCAGTGGCGCCCTCCACCGCCCCAAGCCCAACCCGCCCCATTGTCACCACTGCAGCAACACTAACCCCTCCTCCAGCTGCTGCAGCCCTCTCCTTGGAGGATTTTCCCCCTCTTGACTCCCCAGAGGTCAGGAAAGGGAAGAGAAAGGGGAGGGACAGCCCCATCGCTGATCACTCCAAAAATAAGATGGTCAAGGTAGAGGACAGGGCCTCACCCAACAAAGAGGAAACAGAGCAGCAGACGTAAGAACCGGTGGCCACCAACGAGGACACCCAACAGCAAACCCTCCACCCCCCCTTTAGCCTCGATGAGACCGAGGTGGAGGAAATAGTGGCCAACGGAGCAACCGCTGACCCGATACGGCTACAGATAACCCTAGAGGAGATCGTAGCCAACTTTGCGCTGTTGCAGGGGCAACCCATAGACAGCGGACAAGAAATAGAGAAACCGCCGGACGACCGGAGTGGTAACTAAGATGTAACGTTTCCGCTAACCTCTTTCTTTCCCTTACATGATGGCAAATTTTAACCTTTTTTCCATTAATGTTAGGAGCATCAGGGACAGGTTCAGACGTCAGACGGTACTAACCTTTCTTACTTCACAGGTCGCCGATGTGTTTATGTTGCAGGAGTGTACTTTGCCCCCCTCTAGGTCATACAACCATCTGGCCAGCGAGTGGTCCCACGGCCCCTCCTACTGGTCCGGTGGTGGCGACTGCAAGTCGGCCGGGGTTGCCATCCTCCTCAGGGGAAATGCGTTCACACTTGACTCCATCCAGAAGCTCGTCTGCGGCAGACTACTTGTCGTAGACGGCTCCTTGGCGGGAGAGCCGGTTAGGCTCATCAACGTGTACGCCTCCCCTGACAAGGGTGAGCGACTGGAGCTCTTCCAGGCCCTCCGACTGCAACTGGCTACCACTAGGACCGTAGTGATGGCCGGGGACTTCAACTGCCCAATCGAGGAGGACGGACGCAGCTCCGGGACGTCAAGCAAGCTTGACGTCACTTCCAAACTACTCATTGAGATGGTGACCGAAGCGCGTCTGCAGGACGTTGTGGGTTCCATGGGGAAAGGCTCCATTAATTATACGTGGAGCCGACCCAATGGATCACTCTGCTCCCGGATCAACTTTGTGTTTACCTCTCGGGCAGTCAGGCAGTGTAAACACTTCTATGGTCCCTTGCTTCTTCTCCGATCACAGGGCCATTCCGGTCCAGAGCACCCTAGGCACCGGGGTCCCCCCGGCCGCGGGTTCTGAAAACTGAACTGCGCCCTGATGAATCGCGAGGATGTGCTTGCGGAACTTAGAGAGGTCTTCATAGCCTGGCGGAATGACAAATGCTTGTTCCAACAGACTAGTGACTGGTGGGAGTATGTTAAAGTCCAGTTTCGTTGTTTCTTTCAGGCCAAGCAACAACATCAGGCGTGTGAGAAGAAGAGGGCCTTCAGAGCACTGCAGCGTGAGCTGCGGTCCCTGCAAGACCTTTCCCAGTGCGACTGGAGCGTTAGAGAGGAGCTGGAGGGGGCCAAGAAGAGCCTGAAAAGACACTTTGAGGAGGAATCCAAGCGAATCATCTTCCGTTCCAAAGTCGATGACCCTCTGACGGTGGGCGAGGTGCTCTCTGCTGCTAAATCCTTTAGATCCGGCAGGACCCCGGGCAGTGACGGCCTCCCAGCGGAGCTCTATGTAGCGCTGTGGGACCTGATCTGTCCGGACCTGCTGGAACTCTATGAGGAGATGGTGGTGGAGGGTAGGATGCCCCCATCGTTGAGGGAAGGAATGATCACGATCCTGTATAAGCGGAAGGGGGAGAGATGTGACCTGAATAACTGGCGTCCCATCTCCCTCCTGAACGTGGACTACAAGATCCTCGCCAAGGTGCTAGCCAACCGGCTGAAGGTCGTCATCGGCAGAATCATCCACCCGGATCAGACCTGCGGCATACCCGGCCGCAGGATCGCAGACAGCCTCGCTCTCATGAGAGACACGGTACACTACATCAAGGACCGCTGCGTACATGTGGCCCTGGTAAGCCTGGACCAGGAGAAGGCCTTTGACCGAGTGTCTCATGCGTTCATGGGCAGGGCTTTGCGCAGGCTGGGTCTAGGCAGGAGGTTTGTTGACTTGATGTATTTTGACATTTGCAGCACGGTGTTGGTGAACGGCTGGAAGACTGACCCTTCTCGGTTCGCTCCGGGGTCAGACAAGGCTGCCCTCTTTCACCTCTCCTTTTTGTTTGTGTTATAGAATCCTTCGCGGAGTCTGTCCGGCAAAATGGAGAGAACAGAGGGATCACCGCACCAGGACCTGGACACTACCAGGTCAAGTGCTCGCTGTACATGGACGATGTGACCGTCTTCTGCACTGACCGGCGTTCGGTGACTGCACTCTTCCAGACCTGCGAGGAGTTCGGACAAGCTTCAAGGGCCAAATTCAACTGCGGCAAGTCAGAAGCCATGCTCTTCGGGGACTGGCAACTGGCCTCTTCTGCCCCCTTCCCATTTACCATCAAATCGGGCTTCATCAAAATTCTGGGAGTCTGGGGGGGCGGAGCTAGCGCCAGCGGGAGATGGCTGCATGAGTGCATAGCTCCGTACACAAATCGCCCTAATTAGCCTGGATATCGAGCCTGGAGATCCGAACATGGTCAAAATCGGAGGACCCAAACCCAGTGACACCGCTGACCAGCAGAGAGCTCCAGCCTGTAAAGGGGATATGGACAAATTTGTCAAGAAAGCAGCCGCTGCTTATGTGGCGCGGGAAAGTAAAATGGCGCCGGCATCACCTCGCGCTGCCGGCCGCCCACAGAAAGATTCATCTGATGCGTCCCAAGAAGCGGAGGTGGAGGTGGACAATCTACCTATATCAAGATCATACCTTAAAGAAATCCTCACCTCCTCTCTAACGGCAGCGCTGGAGCCTCTGAGCACAGACCTCTCCGTGATCAAGCAGGACGTTAGGCAGATCGGCAGGAGAGTGGAGACGCTGGAAGAGTCTCAAGCGATCATGGTGAGTCACCAAAGGGAAGTGGCTAACAATATGGTCTCCATACAAAGTGATCTGAATGCCTTATACTGTGCTCTGGAAGACCAAGAAAATCGCGGCAGGCGCAATAATTTGCGCTTTCGCGGTGTACCAGAATCAACTGTCGCACGCGATATTCCTTATGTCATCACTCAAATTTGTCTCTCCATCCTGGGCCCTGACTCAGCCCATGAGGTATTAATAGAAAGAGCTCACAGAGCTTTAAGACCCAAGCCAGCCGCGTCTGATCCACCAAGGGACATCATTTGTAAGTTCCTAAGTTTCCAAGTGAAGGAAGCCATTATGATTAAAGCTCGCTCAGCAGGAGAAATCACTTGGGAAGGATGCAACATATCCGTATACCAGGACCTCTCCCAATCCACACTGAAGAAGCGGAGATCTTTGAAGCCACTGACAGACTGGCTCAGGTCCCACAACATTCCATATAGATGGTCATTCCCTTTTGGCCTGTCCTTTTTCCATGAAGGTCGCAGGCTGAATATTTCTACTTTTGTGGATCTCAATCAAGTGTACGACCACCTCAACATTGGACCTCTGAACATTCAGAACTGGGACCCAATTCAGAACTTATCCTCCTTACCGGACTTACCTATCCTGGCTCCGTGGGAGAAACAACGCACCCCAAGATCTTCTAAGTCTAGACGGGATGTCTCACAATCCACGCCAAGAAGACTTCCACTAGGAGAGTGAGCGGGTCGGCATTACTATTATCTTCCATTCTGCTCCTTCTCTTTAAACTTTAACTCTTTCACCTCCTCCACTTTCCGTCAATTACCGTCCGGGTAAATGTTCATAACTCCTTACCCCTCTAATTCCTCCTCCGACCTAGCATATATACATGTTTTGCAAAGTTTTGGATCTAAGCATCTAAACAGGGTGATGTCCTTCACATTTGGGAAATTCCCCCTTCAATTCACCAACGAGTTTTGTGCGCATCTGCGCAAATTTTTTCTTTGTTAAGTTTGTCTTTTTCTTTGTGCCGTTGGTTGTATTATTTGTTTCTGTTTAATGGATACCCTTCACAGGGTGATGTAACCCTGCATCTATCAAGATATAGTATGTCTTTGTTCCTACTACCGAGGTATAAACTTGGGACTGCCTTATATGGCTCTTTTGGTGCGGGGGGGCCTGAGTCGCAGTGTTCCACACAAATGATCGAGTTAATATGGCGGATCTCACAATAGTTTCTTACAATGTTAAAGGCTTCAATGCGCCTTCTAAAAGATGCCAAATATTTTCGCTCTTAAAAAAGAAAAACGCCTCTATTTTATTTTTGCAAGAAACCCACTTTAAATTTAACCACTACCCAAATCTATCTTATTCTAGCTTTCCGACATGGTTCCACTGCGGCTCGGGCTCTTCCGCTTCCAGGGGAGTTAGCATAGGATTTAACAAAAACACTCATTTCCAATACGCTTCCCATATTCAAGAAGCAGAGGGACGGTATATAATGCTTAAAGGTACTATAGCTAACCATGTTTACACCCTGATTAACATATACGCCCCTAATGTCAACCAGGCTTCTTGGTTTGAAACTATCTACCCGATTATAGAGTCCTTCCAAGAAGGCACGGTTATCATGGGAGGGGACTTTAATGTCGCCTTGAATCCTGTTTTAGACTCCTCAACCACAAGGTCTGCCCTCTCACGGAAGAAACTTAACTCTCTCTGTAAAAAAATACAGGATTTAAATTTAGTCGATGCCTGGAGAACATTTAATCCCACGGAGAGGGATTATACTTTTTTTTCGAATGTTCATGGCTCGTACCACAGGTTGGATTACTTATTTATTTCTAAAGCACATCTTCAGTTCTGCTCTAAAACCCTATCCGACCACTCTCCAATCTCTATCACCATTTCCACCCCCCAACGCGCTCCTAAGACAACTAACTGGAGACTTAATGAGCAGCTGATATCCTCTAAGGAAAATAGAGACAAGATACAAAAATCCCTTGATGACTTTTTCTACCTGAATGCCCTCCCGGAAACTTCACATCACGTCCTTTGGGATGCCCACAAGGCATATATAAGGGGCCAATTTATTAGTCTAGGAGCCCATCTTAAGAAGTTGAGGACAGCACGAATAGATCACCTTCTGTCTGAAATTAGCAAGACAGAAACAACCCACAAAAACTCCCTCTCTGACCAACACCTTCCTAAACCTAATTCACTTCGTTCTGAGCTTAAGAATATCCTAAACTCCATATCAGCTAAATATTTTCTTAACTCCCAGTTCAAATATTTTGCCCATGGAGACAAAGCGTCCAAATTTGTCATGAATAGGATAAAAAAAAGGAGGAACCATAACTACATCTGTAAGATCCATACTAATGAAGGTGGCTTAGTTTCTACGTCTAAAGACATAGCCTCCCAATTTCAGGCCTTTTACCAAGCTCTCTATAAATTACCCCAATCCTCTTCTCCAACCGATGCCTCCTTCACTATGAATGCCATAAACAGCTTCCTTGATACTGTCTCTCTCCCTAAACTCAATACTTCTAACATTAAGGTATTAGACTCCCCTTTCTCCATGGATGAATTGAAAAAGGCTATTAAACAGCTTCCGAAAAATAAAGCCCCAGGTCCGGATGGCCTTTCGGCCCTTTATTATAACACCTTCACAGATTCCATATCCCCTTTCCTACTTAATTTTTTTAATCAGTCACTCAAGGGCATCCCTCTGACTACAGATATGACGAGAGCTTTGATAACTATTATCCCCAAAGAAGGCAAAGATCCAGCTCATTGTGTAAACTATCGGCCTATTTCCCTATTGAACCTGGATTTAAAACTATTGGCTAAGATGTTAGCGAATCGTCTCTCTCCCTTACTCCCATCCTTGATTCATGGTGACCAGACAGGCTTTGTGGTTGGAAGAGAGGGTAAAGACAACTCGGTCCGGATTATTAATGCCATTCACCACGCCACCAAGCTCTCTCATCCGTTAGTCCTTCTCAGCACCGACGCCGAAAAGGCTTTTGATAGGGTTAGCTGGAGTTTCTTACGTCTTACCTTATTAAGGTTTGGAATTCCCGCATCCTTCGTCGACGCAGTCTTCTCCATGTATTAAAACGCCTCGGCGTCGGTGCTGGTGAATGAAACGACCTCCCCTTCCTTCCCCATCAGAAATGGGACCCGCCAGGGCTGTCCCCTTTCCCCTCTGGTTTTTGTGCTTTCTATGGAACCTCTATTACAATCTTTCCGTCAAAATGACGAAATCAAAGGTATTAAGCTAGGAAAACACGAACATAAAGTCGCAGCTTTTGCGGACGACCTCCTTCTCATTACCACAAACCCGAAAACATCCCTCCCATTAATTTATGATACTTTTGAGAAGGTCAGCCCCCTATCTAACCTTAAAATTAACATGAAGAAGTCCCATGTTCTATGTTTAGGCCTAAATCCTAGTACTAAAATGAACTTGGCAGCCCAATCCCCATTTAACTGGGATACCCCTTTCATAACTTATTTGGGAGTTAAAATTGATACCGATACTTCCAAATTATTCCAACTAAATTATGCCCCACTTCTACGACATATGCAAGACCAATTGAACGACCTTCACCGACATACGTTATCCTGGTTTGGGCGTAAAAATATGTTTACCTCTTAGTCCTCCCTAAGCTTACTTACTTACAACAAGTCCTTCCCCTCCCTGTCCCCAGATCCTTTTTCCAATCCCTGGATAAGGATATTCGCTCTTTCATTTGGAGTCGCAAGAAAGCCCGTATACGCTTTTCTGTACTGCAAAACCCCAAATCCCTGGGGGGCATCAACCTGCCTAATCCCTCCCTATATAACTTAGCTACCCTATTAACCAGAGTTGTCGACTGGTTCAGGAATTCAACATATAAGTCCTGGCCTAGCATGGAAGCTGCCCTAGCTAAGATTTCATTTAGAACTCTTCTGATCCACTCTCAGCATGACCGGGCTAAACTTAGGACCGCTGGTCCGATTGTATCTGCCACCCTGGATGCATGGGATAAGTTCCAAAAATCTGGTAATGGCATTCCACTTCCCTCCCCTCTTATTCAAATCAGGGACTTAGTAGATATGGCACCGTTAGAGCTGAAACAAAGTATACCCTCATCTATCCGCAATTCAGAAATTCCAGTTCTCTCTCTTTATGAGGCGGATGGTAGCATGATTAGATTAGATTATGCAGACCAACTTAGCAAAGTTTGTCCCCTACCATGCACTCCTAAGACCAATCACCTGGTTTGAGAGTCACATTGGCTCTAAGGATCCCCCTAAGAAACTAATTTCTCTTCTATATAGGAAATTGAGCCTTCCTATATGCCCTCCTAAAATGGCATTTATTGGTGCGTGGGAAAGGGATCTGAACACCCTATTTTCTGTTGAAGACCAGATGAGATTGTTTAGAGAGCCTCATAACTCATCTAGGTGTGTTCGGATACAAGAGAATGGCTACAAGGTTCTGACCAGGTGGTATAAAACCCCTGATGTCACATGTAGATATAGTAGTTCTGGTTCTGACACATGCTGGAGGTGTGGGGAGGAGGGCGGTAAGTTCCTCCACATATGGTGGTCTTGCTCACCTTTAAGTAATTGGTGGTCCGAGATCTTTAGACAATGCAACTTAATTTGTAAGTCCAAGATCACACCATCTCCTCAACTCGCTCTCTTAGGCCTCCCTCCTTCTCACACATCCACCGGAGTCACTCCACTTTTTAAGAAATTGTTATCAGATTTTGGCTCTCAGCAGACCTCCCACCTCTCGAGTTCTGGGTAAACAAAGTGGATTCCATATATAGATTTGAGGAACTCTCAGCCTGGGAAAATCGTTCTCATAGCAAGTTCTCCATTTTATGGAAGCCCTGGATTGCTTATAGACACTTTAACGAGATCCATTAACGGTTCTAGGTTTTAACACCTCTCATCTCCAATTTATTCTGCTCTTACGAAGAATATGATATACATCTGGTAAAGGTATCCATAATGTTGTAATTGTAATTGTAACTGTTTTAGTTTGCTGTACACGAAGTAGTGCAATGGTCGCATTACATGCCTTTATTGTACACATATGTCCATCGCAGTGGATTACTTGTACTGCTTTATTAAGACTTCAATAAAGCTTTGAAAAAAAATCAAAAAAAAAAAATCTGGGAGTCTGGTTCGGGAAGGAAGGCGCAGCCCTCAAGTCTTGGGAAGAACGCTTGGCCAAAGTCAACCAAAGAAATAACTGGCACGCTCCCTGGTTCTACAGGGACGTTGTTAGGTTTGTGAGGGAACACCAGCTGGAGGGCCTCAAACACGACTTGTGGAAGCCAAAAACTATCCACAAGCTCATCAGAGCAAAGGACATGGTGAAGTCAATTCCAGGGATCCATGACGACACCGTAGAGACAGTTTGGACTAATGTGTCGTCAAACAGGTTGACCAACGGGAATAAGGACTTGTCATGGATGGCCATTCAGGGCGGACTGCCTATCCGGTCATTCATGCATGCCCGCAATCTGTGCAAAACCCGGTACTGCCCCAGGTTCCCTTTCCTGGAGGAAACATCTTACCACCTGTTTTGGGAGTGCCCCTTTGCACAGCGCCTGTTGGACGCCCTGGAACATGAACTCAAAGACTCTGTACCCTGGAACAGCCTGCAATGCACTTCGGTGCTGTATGGACTGTTTCATGGGATTCATACTGTTGGAGCCATCCAGGAGGCCTGGCGCCTTATGAACAGTTTTAAGGACGCTATTTGGTTTGCTAGGAACCGGCTCATCCTCAGGAGGGAGAAAAAGTCCGTCCTGGACTGCCGCAGACTTATCCATAGTCTGTTGCAGGATTACAACATCATGGACGTCGACGAAGAAGAAGAGGACTAAACCCCTCTCCTTCCCCCTCTCCCCCATTTGTATTTGTCCTCTCAATAAAGCTTTGGGCATGTGATTCCCCCTACCTACCCCCTCCTTCCCACTTCCCCTTCCCTCTTCACTGTCTAAAGGCTTTGTTGGAAGGTTTTGTGATTAAATAGGTATGCTAGTGTAGCATTCATTGCGATGTATAGAGTAGGTTAGCCTGTGCTTTACATAACAATACCATGCTCGCAAAGACGATTGTAAGTAATTTATTAAGTGCTGACTCGTGGCCTGTGCTGCGTCACAGTACTAAAGTATGTATGTATGACGACTGATTGTAATAAAGATGTTTCAATCAAAAAAAAGATCCACCCTTTTTCTTTTCCATTTATCCTGTGGAATAAAGTAGGTGGCGTTTTCACTAAATTTGCATATTGTCTCACAACAATGTGGTTTACTTAAACCTTATTTTAGAATTACATAGTAAAAGTTACGTTTTATTGATACCCAGTTCACATGATTTTCTGATATATTGTTTGAGTTGTGATCTTACACCTCTGCACGCTCATCCTTAGTGCGGAAGGTATCATTGATAACTCGAGTTCTATTATACATAAGTTTTTCTGTTTATCTCTAAAACATACGTTTATCCGTTAATCCCCAATTGTAGAGTTGGTGTGAAATTGCGGACTGATACTACAAGTTTTGGGGTGTTTACTTTTTTATTTTTTTTTATATAAGTACATCCATTCATCCTTGTTTCGGGGGTGAAATTGTGGCCTGACACTATTGCTCTTTTACTCTTACAGTTACAGTACAGTATGTCCGACAGACAGGTGTCAGGGCCTTCTAAGGGAACGGGCAGCGCTCAAAATGTTGCTGGAGCTGGCAGAAGTACCAGCAGAAGAAAGGAGAATGGTAGCAGCAGTCGCTGGGACAGGCCAGAGCTGCCATTGTTATCCAGCGGTCGTGTTTTGTCCAGCAACCCAGATGTCCTTGAATGGTTGACTCAGTCTTCAACTTTGTCGCAAGTGACATCCGACACCCCCAGCCAGGAGTCAGTGGGTTCCTATGACACCACACTTTAATTTTATGTTTCTTCTTCTTGAGAAGTATTTGCCGTCGGCTCGACTCAACTTTTCAGTGAGGACAAGCTTCTAGAGGACAGTCAGCAGCTACTACCCAGCCAAGATGTGGAATAGAGATCCACTGCTTCCTCTGGTAGGCTGGCAAGTAGTAAGGATGATGTTGGGAGTGGTCAGGCATGTGGCCCTGAGGCTGGTGAGGGTGACATCAGTGATGTGCAGACAGTAGTGGATGATGATGTAGCTGATCGCATATGGGAGCTGGGTGAAGAGGTGGCTTCCTCATCATTAGGAGAAGAGGGTGTCAGCTTGTGTGTGAGGCAAAGGCTGAGACAACAGGGTGTTAGCGTGGTCATGAGTCAGCAAGCTGGCAGCAGTGTGAGATCTGGATCCAAACGTGCCATGGGAAGACCGTCTACTATACAGGAGCCTACCTGTCTGGAAATAAGTGGCGGTGCATGGGTTCACAAAAGCAGCGGTAGCAGACAGTCAGCACAGAATGGTGGAGGGAAAATGCCATTCTCAGCAGTGTGGGAATTTTTCACCAAGCCGCCGGAGGATGTCAGCATTGTCATTTGTATTACATGTGGGCAGAAGGTCAAGGGTAGCCGGGATGCCAATGTTGGCATCATAGCTCTGTGTTAACACTTGCAGCATCAGCATAAAGTGACCTGGGAAAACCGTTGTGCTAATGTAGTGGTACACCCGCACCCATTCTCCAGCAGTCAAGGCTCCACCACCTCAGCAGAAGGAAGCTGCGTTTCCTTCCCATCATCTACTGGTCCTGATGCTCCTGCTCCTTCTACTCCTTATCACTCATTTTGTCAGCAATCGATTATTAAGGCAATTGCAAAAAGACAACAGTATGCATGCACTCATCCAACATCGCAGAAGCTGAACGTGCTCCTGGCCAAGTTGTTGGTACTACAGTCCCTCTCTTTCCATGTTGTGGACTCTGCACCTTTCAGAGAAGTGATGGCTTTATTGGCTTGTGCCGAGCTTAGGTGGAAAGTCCCAAATCATCATTACTTTTCGTATGTTAAACAGAAGGTGGGCCAGTCTTTGATCCTGTTGGTGTCTGCTAAAGTTCATAGCAGCGCCGACGCGTGGAGCTGCGACTATGGTCAAGGACAATATATATCCTTTACGGCCTACTGGGTAAATGTGGTTCCTGCCCAGCCACACCAGCAACTTGGCCAGGTGACGGCACTGCTGTCTCCACGTTCTCAAGCTGTGAGTTCTGTGCCAATGTCCTCCTCTGCCTCCACCTTGTCCTCAGCCTCCACTGCAGGAACATTTCTTAGTGCTCCTCCAGAATACCAACTATGTAGAGCACGCCGTTGTCACACTGTTATGCACCTGGTTTACCTGGGCGAACAGAGTTAAACAGGGGAGGAAGTGCTCTGCATCCTCCATCAAGAAATCAAATCCTGGCTGTTTCCTTGCCATCTGAAAATGGGAACTATCGTCACCGACAACGAGAAGAGCATTGTGTCTGCGCTGATTAATAAGGGCTGAATCAAGCGCCCTCCATGGCGTACGTTTTTAATCTGATTGTAAAGTGGTTCCTGAAGTCTTCCACCCATCTTAAAGACATCCTGAAAATGGCCAGAAACTGTGCATGCAATTCAGCCACTCTTAAACTACAAAGGAAAAATAACGTTCCCCAACATTCCCTGATGTGTGACGTTTCCACCTGTTGCAACTCCACCCTCCACATGTTGGACCAACTATCTGAGCAGAGGCAAGCCATAAATAATTTCTTGATGACACAGGCGGATAGGAGCCCTCTGTGTAACACCCCTTGAAAAAGCTGTACGCGAAACGTGCGTTGGGGAGTGGACCGGTGGTATTGCTGCAGGATACAATTGAATCAATTGGTCAGTATATACAATAGCTTCCATCATGTGTCATATACAATTGTGATATTGGTATTGCCCTAATTTTGATAACCTTGGTGTATATATCTACACCGGCTAGTGGCAAAATTTGACACATATATACATGTGGATATTAGTGGTGTCCAATAGCTACAGCGTTTGGATACTATATGTCCACCACTTATGACCTTTTGGGTATAACTATGCACTTGCACTTTACTTTAGATATCTGTATTGGCAGCCTACCATCGGTTCACTTGGTTTTTAATATGTATTGTAACCTGTATGTACTGTCTTATTTGTGACCAGTGCTGATCATGTGTCTTTTGTGATTTTCTTAATAAAATTGAGTATTTTTGTACTATTGTAGTATATGTTCTTTAAATCAAATTATATTTCATTCACCTTACTCCTTCAATCGGTTATATATATTCTAATTAGGGGTAAGCCCGCAATTTTGTTAGGGCTATATATAGGTTTTCATAACGTCGACATTAGCCAGAGTCACATCATGCATGATACCTGCTGTTTGCTAAGGCCCTTTGAGGAGGCCACTTTGTTTTTCATTTGCCAGGACTATGGGATGAACTACTTCATTTCACTCCTTCATGCCCTGGAGCAGATGCTGTTAAATATGGCTGGCCAGGGGAAAGGGGACATGGCGCCTACATCTCACGGCCACCTAAATCCTGTAGGGGGTGAGCTGGAGTTGAAGGAGAAGCAAGATTAGTACATTCACAAACAAGCAACGTAAACAGAAATGGGTATTTTTTCTTCATAAGTGACAGGACAGGAGCAGGAAGAGCTAGAGGGCGATGAGTGAAGAAACAAAATTTTTTACAAAAATGGAGTGGCTCTACTACTCCGTAGGATGGAGAGGTGCTCAATATCTAGGTGTGAACTCCAAACACCAGAAAGTAAAGAATTTCAAATAATATTGGAGATATGGCACTCAATATCTGGGAATTTTGTTCAAAACAAGTCGCTTTATTGATGCAATAAAATACTTAAAATGTCATGCAAAGTACGTAATTTGTACAGAAATTAAATAACATAATAATAAAAAGTCACAATTGACAATATAAAAATCACTTATAGTGTATATAAACACACATCAGACAGCAAATGGGTACTTGTCTGTAATCTGATTGAATGGGTCCAGAGAGTTAAATTCTCAGCACTAGAGCACTGAATGTGTTATTGCTCAATAATTTTCAATGAGAAATTGATCGAATGTCACCATTCATTCGGTATAAAATAATCACCGATTATCATTAATGTAGTGCAGTCGCAGGATTTTCGGATTTAATAGTAGAAGTTATTCCGAATATGCATATATCACAGTTCATGGAACTTATCGGATTAGAGTTCAGAAGTTGTTAGCTCTAGGTGGCGTCCCACCTTTTTTCAAGCTATTTAAATCCCTTACCTCCACTTCTCAATACGGTTTGTTCAGTCACCGTTTCCTCAGCGTCCCAAATATTCGATTTCTCCTTGCTTGTAAATCAGAGTGTATCACTCTGAGGAGTTTTCGAGCTTGATGTAGGACGAGTTGATCACTTAGGAGGTTATTGGTAAGGGAGGTGTAGCTGTAGATCTCCTTGCGTACGCCAAAAATGGTGGTAATGTGGGGTCCAGGTTCCTCCCAGACGCGTTTCGAAGTCCCAAGGGGTGCTGACTTCTTCCTCAGTGGTGACCTGGCTCCCCCTAAACCACCTTTTTTATACCATCTTTGTTAATTGGTTCCAGATGTCCCAAAGATCAGTCCTGGATCACAATCCAGGTACCATAGTGGCAAAATCTGGTCTGGATTATTACAATGTGCTATACTTCAATGATAAAATTGAATATTTTAATGATAAAGTAAATTCAATCAGAGATATAGCTCCCACATTTCTTCCATAAGTATAATACATCGAAATCTTGCTATTTTTGAAAAAAACGCATATGCGGTAATGATGCGGTTTCCATGCGTTTTTTTTAGAGTCGATGCGTTTTTTTCAGAAAAGCTGCTGAAATTACATCCTTAATCATTTGCATGAGGGATTTGGTGTTATTTGCTTCCTTTCTCTCGTTATGCACAATAACATGAATTAAAATGTATAAATGAATATAAAAATATTTAATTGGTAAAAAATATAATAAATAAATGCACCTTCGCATATTTTTTACATCCAAAAGTAGATGAATCAAACTGACTTAGTCCAACATGGAGGACTGTTGTCAGATTGGATGAACACGAGATTGTGGCTGAATGGGCGGTGGGTGCCGTCCACCAAGACACGGTCCGATGTACGTAATTAATATACCATCTGACCATGTGTCGGTGGAAGGCAACCACCCCAGGTTTTAATCTGCTACAAGAAGCCAAAGATTTCTAACTCTGCATTTAATCCATGTGGTATAAGGGTGTCCAGTTCAAAAATCCATCTTGATTCTATTCTGGACATTTTCTCCACATGGTTACCTCCTCTCCAATCCACTTCCACTTTCTCTATCGCTGCAAAACATAGATCTGTTTGTTGACCGTGATGTTCTTTAAAATGTTTTGACAGTGGGTGGTCCATGTGGCCTTTCCTGATATTATTGAGATGTTCTGCAATCTTTTTGTTCTTCCCACATAGATTTTGTTGCATGGACAACTTATTGTGTAAATAACACTAGTAGTGTTACAAGTGAGGTATTCTTTTATTTTATGTCTGAGTTGGTTAGTCGGGGATATTATTTCCTGTGTCTTTCGTGGGAACTTAGTCGATCGGCAGTTGATACAAGTGCCGCATCTATAGAAGCCTTTGATATCCAACATTGTCTGTATCGTGGGTTTGTTGGTTTTCTTCTTTTTTATTGTAGGGGCTACCTTTAATCCTAAATTGGGGGCCTTACTGTACACAATGTGTGGTGTGATCGGGATCAATGATCCTATCAATCTATCTTCTTTAAGAAAATGCCAATGTTTTTTAATTATATGTTGTATTTTTCGGTATTGGGCATTAAAGGGTAAGACCATTCTCATAGTCCCCTCATCTTTATTTTTCTTTCTCACTTTAGTTGGATTGAAGAAGGATTTTCTATCTAATTCTCTCACCTTACTTAGAGATGAGTCTACTAAAATTTCTGGGTATTCTCTAGTTACAAATTGTTCCTTCATTTTGCATGCTTCCTCTTCAAATTGCTCCTCTTTAGTGCAATTACGTTTTATACGTCGGAACTGTCCATATGGTATATTTAGCAGCCATCTAGGTAGATGTCCGCTGGTATAGGGGATCATACTATTTTTCGCAACCTCCTTCAGAAAGGTATTACAGATTACTTTCTCACCTTCAATTTGAATATTTAAGTCCAAGAATTCGATGTTTCCATCGTATATCTTGGATGAAAGGTGTATATTTCTGTCATTCCTGTTTAATCCATCTATGAAGGAGGCTAGCGAACTAGTGTCCCCGTTCCATACTAAAATAATGTCGTCAATATACCTATACCATAGCACCAGGTCCGTCCCCAGTCGTGGTAAGACAGACCTCTCCTCCCAGTCTGCCATGAAGAGGTTCGCATAACTGGGGGCGAACCTGGTGCCCATGGCGGTACCGCACTTTTGCACATAAAAATTTGAGCCAAAACAAAATAATTGTGAGACAAGATGAAGTTAACACTTTCTTCTAGGAAGCTTATCTGTTCTTTTTTGAGTCTACCTTCTATTAATAGTTGATCCTTCATAGCTATCGTCCCTTGTTGGTGGTCAATAATTGTGTATAATGACCGTACATCTAATGTACACATTGTCCACTTGGGGTCAAATTTTAACTTTTCTAGAATGTCTATAACTTGTGTCGTATCTCGGATGTAAGTTTTCATATTCTTTACTGTCGGCTGAAGGTGGGTGTCAATATATTTTGACAAATTACTTGTGATTGAACCAATCCCGGAAATTATGGGTCGGCCGGGTGGTTGTGTTGGGTTCTTGTGTAACTTCGGCAGACAGTAAAAAATTGGCATTCTTGCCTGTGTATCACATATAAATTCATATTCTTGTCTATTTATTACATTTTGGGAGAATCCTCTTTCACACAGTTGTTTCAACTCCTCTTGATAGACTTTAGTCGGATCGACTTTTACTCTCATATATGTAGCTCTCATCCTCCAATTGTTTAAGACATTCCTTATTGTAATCTTCCTCACCCCAAATAACAATGGCCCCTCCCTTATCTGCTGATCTAATCACTATTTTTTCTTTCATTTGTAGTTCCTTTATGGCTTTTATTTCCTGATTCGAAATGTTACATCCCCTATTATTATTTTTGATCTTTCTTAGATCATATTCAACTGATTGACGAAAAGCAATGATTTCCTGACTTAATTCCTGTATAGGATACTTCTTAGATTTCTTTTTTAAATCTGTGTGGGTATATTCTTGTGTAACCGTCACTGGTCTCTCCACTGGGTTTTTAAGGTGGTATTTTTTAAGACATAACTTTCTAACAAATTTCTCGACGCCAATGTAGGCATCGAAATGATTTAGTTTCTGCGTGGGTGCGAACTTAAGTCCCTTATTTAATAAACGCATCTGTGTTTCTGTTAGTGTTGTATTACTTAAATTGACCACTAGGTTTTGTGTTATATCTTCTATCTGTGTTTTCGTGCCCCTCTTCCCCTTTCCCCGTCGTATCTTCTTCTTTTTCCCTCCCAATGTGTGTCTCTCTGTTCCCGTATTGGGGATCTGTGTCTTGTGTTCTGAATTTCTTGTTGGCCTGGTGATTTGTGTCTCACCCTGTTCTGTATTTCTTGGTGAGTTGGTGTCCTTTGTCTTATGTAATTCTGTGCTCTTTCTCCATAATTGTGACTCTGATCTGTCAGTCTGTGTCGTAGATTGTAATGATGTGTCCCTGGTGAATTTTGTTGGTGATTCCGTACTGGGGAGTGTTGTGACCTCTCTCGTGTGCGTACCCTGTGATGTGAAGGGGTCACATCTAAAAAATGTTCCTCTGTCAGTAAATCAAATTTGTTACTAACCGGGATAGTGTATTTATTACTCCGGTCGTCTATTTCTTGTCTCTCCCTGGTTGTATCCTTATTACTATTTTGTGTTATCATATGTCTATTTGGCTCTTGTCTGTTATCTGAATAATTTTTCATTATTTTTTTGGATTTCCTACTTATAATTTCTTGTTCTGTTTTATCAAGACTTTTTATTAACCTTTGTTGCCACAACTCGTATTCATCATCCCTGGACAATTTATCTATCTTATCTTTTACTAGATTCAATTGACTCATTATATTTTCCAACATCACAGTCCTCCTTTTTATAATTAACAATATCAACATTTTAGACTGTTCTTTCAGCAATGTGTTCCATTCGATTTCAAATTCAGGGTCCCATAGGTCCTGAGCTGGTATCTTACTCAGACTCAGTCCCCTTGGGATAATATCACAATGGATATATTGTTGTAGGGATTTGATTTCCCATCTCTGCCTTAGTTGTTTTAACAGCAGAGTTTCAGCTTCCCTGAATAAATCAGTGGTTGATTGGTTACAAATGGTCACACTTGCCTCAGAAACCTCAAAGTTAAACGCCTCTACATTTAATCTCTTGCTTTCAGCATGATTCCAGATATCCATCCCAGTGGACCTAGTGAGCTCTACTCCAATTGGAGTTATAAAGAGTTAAAATTTTTACAAAAATGGAGTGGCTCTACTACTCCGTAGGATGGAGAGGTGCTCAATATCTAGGTGTGAACTCCAAACACCAGAAAGTAAAGAATTTCAAATAATATTGGAGATATGGCACTCAATATCTGGGAATTTTGCTCAAAACAAGTCGCTTTATTGATGCAATAAAATACTTAAAATGTCATACAAAGTACGTAATTTGTACAAAAATTAAATAACATAATAATAAAAAGTCACAATTGACAATATAAAAATCACTTATAGTGTATATAAACACACATCAGACAGCAAATGGGTACTTGTCTGTAATCTGATTGAATGGGTCCAGAGAGTTAAATTCTCAGCACTAGAGCACTGAATGTGTTATTGCTCAATAATTTTCAATGAGAAATTGATCGAATGTCACCATTCATTCGGTATAAAATAATCACCGATTATCATTATTGTAGTGCAGTCGCAGGATTTTCAGATTTAATGGTAGAAGTTATTCCGAATATGCATATATCACAGTTCATGGAACTTATCGGATTAGAGTTCAGAAGTTGTTAGCTCTAGGTGGCGTCCCACCTTTTTTCAAGCTATTTAAATCCCTTACCTCCACTTCTCAATACGGTTTGTTCGGTCACCGTTTCCTCAGCGTCCCAAATATTCGATTTCTCCTTGCTTGTAAATCAGAGTGTCTCACTCTGAGGAGTTTTCGAACTTGATGTAGGACGAGTTGATCACTTAGGAGGTTATTGGTAAGGGAGGTGTAGCTGTAGATCTCCTTGCGTACGCCAAAAATGGTGGTAATGTGGGGTCCAGGTTCCTCCCAGACGCGTTTCGAAGTCCCAAGGGGTGCTGACTTCTTCCTCAGTGGTGACCTGGCTCCCCCTAAACCACCTTTTTTATACCATCTTTGTTAATTGGTTCCAGATGTCCCAAAGATCAGTCCTGGATCACAATCCAGGTACCATAGTGGCAAAATCTGGTCTGGATTATTACAATGTGCTATACTTCAATGATAAAATTGAATATTTTAATGATAAAGTAAATTCAATCAGAGATATAGCTCCCACATTTCTTCCATAAGTATAATACATCGAAATCTTGCTATTTTTGAAAAAAACGCATATGCGGTAATGATGCGGTTTCCATGCGTTTTTTTTTAAAGTCGATGCGTTTTTTTCAGAAAAGCTGCTGAAATTACATCCTTAATCATTTGCATGAGGGATTTGGTGTTATTTGCTTCCTTTCTCTCGTTATGCGCAATAACATGAATTAAAATGTATAAATGAATATAAAAATATTTAATTGGTAAAAAATATAATAAATAAATGCACCTTCGCATATTTTTTACATCCAAAAGTAGATGAATCAAACTGACTTAGTCCAACATGGAGGACTGTTGTCAGATTAGATGAACACGAGATTGTGGCTGAATGGGCGGTGGGTGTAATCTGACAACAGTCCTCCATGTTGGACTAAGTCAGTTTGATTCATCTACTTTTGGATGTAAAAAATATGCGAAGGTGCATTTATTTATTATATTTTTTACCAATTAAATATTTTTATATTCATTTATACATTTTAATTCATGTTATTGCGCATAACGAGAGAAAGGAAGCAAATAACACCAAATCCCTCATGCAAATGATTAAGGATGTAATTTCAGCAGCTTTTCTGAAAAAAACGCATCGTCTTTAAAAAAAACGCATGGAAACCGCATCATTACCGCATATGCGTTTTTTTCAAAAATAGCAAGATTTCGATGTATTATACTTATGGAAGAAATGTGGGAGCTATATCTCTGATTGAATTTACTTTATCATTAAAATATTCAATTTTATCATTGAAGTATAGCACATTGTAATAATCCAGACCAGATTTTGCCACTATGGTACCTGGATTGTGATCCAGGACTGATCTTTGGGACATCTGGAACCAATTAACAAAGATGGTATAAAAAAGGTGGTTTAGGGGGAGCCAGGTCACCACTGAGGAAGAAGTCAGCACCCCTTGGGACTTCGAAACGCGTCTGGGAGGAACCTGGACCCCACATTACCACCATTTTTGGCGTACGCAAGGAGATCTACAGCTACACCTCCCTTACCAATAACCTCCTAAGTGATCAACTCGTCCTACATCAAGCTCGAAAACTCCTCAGAGTGAGACACTCTGATTTACAAGCAAGGAGAAATCGAATATTTGGGACGCTGAGGAAACGGTGACCGAACAAACCGTATTGAGAAGTGGAGGTAAGGGATTTAAATAGCTTGAAAAAAGGTGGGACGCCACCTAGAGCTAACAACTTCTGAACTCTAATCCGATAAGTTCCATGAACTGTGATATATGCATATTCGGAATAACTTCTACTATTAAATCCGAAAATCCTGCGACTGCACTACATTAATGATAATCGGTGATTATTTTATACCGAATGAATGGTGACATTCGATCAATTTCTCATTGAAAATTATTGAGCAATAACACATTCAGTGCTCTAGTGCTGAGAATTTAACTCTCTGGACCCATTCAATCAGATTACAGACAAGTACCCATTTGCTGTCTGATGTGTGTTTATATACACTATAAGTGATTTTTATATTGTCAATTGTGACTTTTTATTATTATGTTATTTAATTTTTGTACAAATTACGTACTTTGTATGACATTTTAAGTATTTTATTGCATCAATAAAGCGACTTGTTTTGAGCAAAATTCCCAGATATTGAGTGCCATATCTCCAATATTATTTGAGTGAAGAAACAACCCACCAGCAGCAGCTGAAAGACATGGAGCAGAATCTGGACCAGCATACTTGGCATACTTGGTGGCATACTTGGACTGTATCCTGCCACCCCACATCCAAGATCCCCTGGACTACTGAGCAGCCAAACTTGATTGGTGGCTGCAACTGGCGAATTTTCCCTGGACAAACTTTCCTGCCTGGCCAGTAGTGTGTCATGAGAGCGGGGTTTTAATGCAGCCAGAGGATATAGTTACCCTAAAGAGATTTCTCCTTTCCACCCAAAATGTGGAGAGACTGCCCATTGTAAAAAATGATTCAGCCAGGATTTCCACATGCATCACACTAGATAATTCTGAGTGCCACACCCAAACCTTGTGAAAAGAGACCCGTTTCTTGTGTCCACCTGCTTCAGCCACTATTTTGATGCTGCCAGCCACCTTTTGCCACACACCTTCTGCCTCTGCTGCCATGTTCTCCTACTGCCACCCACCATCTTGTGCTGTGACTCTGTGACTGCTAGTGATGGGCGAACATCAGCCAGGACGGTTCGCAAATGCGATCAAATGTTCACGAACCGTGAGTTCGCAATGGGCCCCATTCACTTTAATGGCAGGCGAACCTGAAAAACCTTCAGCTCATATTGGCAGCCACCAAGTACTTAGTAGAAGTGTACAAATAGTCCCACAACATGGACAGTGACATACCAGGGGGGGGATCAATGACAAAAAATCCAACACATTTTATGCGTCTTAAAGGGAAATTCTCTAAAATGTGCCCTGTCGGAGCCTAGAAAAATGTTATTTTAGGCCATGGGAATATGGGCCTTAAAAATTAGGCATTTACCTGACATAAAAGAAATTCTGATTATGTGGCTCGAGGTAAATTATGCGGTCAATGGATAAAAATGTTAATGTAGGCCAATGAACTACAAGGCCCAAACATTAGGCATTCACTGGACATAAAAGATCAAGTGATTATGAGGTATATTACACGGTCAATGGATATCAATTTTACTGCAGGCCAGTACAAATACAGGTCAAATACAAATGTTTAAAAGAACAAAAAATATAAAATTGGACTAAATACATGGCTAACGAAATTCCCCCTCTTGAAAAAAACCCTAATGATAATACTTGAAATTCAATAACACGTGTCGCCACTGGTGTTGAATTCCTCCGAGGCCGCAACAATTATTCATTCAGCGAACATAAAAGAACAAGTAAGTATGTGGCTGGAGGTAGATTACACGGTCATTGGATATAAATTTTCCAGCAGGGCAGTGTACTACAGGCCCCAAGCATACAGTTCCATGGCAAATTGTGCCAGCTCTGGCCACAGGTCAAGCCTGCACACTCAGTAGTCAAGGGGTTCCTCGCTTCTCAGAGCGTCCAGTTTGGTGATCACATCAAATGGGCGCAAAAGTCTGCATGCGTCGTGCATGAGAAGCCACTGGCGCGATGAAAAAAAACAAGCTCCCCTGAACCTGTCCTGCCGCAGAGTTCGTACAGATAGTAGTTAACTGCACGCTTCTGCTAGAGAAACCTATCAAGCATATACAAGATGGAATTCCATCACGTTGGGCAGTCACAAATCAAACGTCTTATAGGCAGGTGGTGTTGCCGCTGAACGTTAGCAAGGTGAGCCATATTCGTGTAAGATCTAAAATGGCCAGAGATTTTCCTGGCCTGCCGCAGCCAGAGATTTTCCTGGCCTGCCGCAAGACATCCTGGACCCAGGGATATTTGGCAACGAATCGCTACACGACTAATTTCAGGACGTGTGCCATGCATGGCATGTGTGTCATTTTTCCCTGTTTCAGCGCGCTCAGCAAATTGGCACCATTGTCGCACACTACTTTACCAACTGTTAAATTGAGCGGGGTTAGCCACTCATCGGTCTGTGACCGCAATGCTGAAAGAAGTGCAGGACCGGTGCGGATCTTGGCTTCCAGGCACAACAGCCGCAGCACAGCATGGCCACGTCTCACCTGGCACATCGAGTAGGTTCTGGGGAGCTTGGGGGGCGGAGCGGAAGAGGCGGTAGCAGCAGAAAAGGTGGAGTCAGCCGAAGAGGAGATGGAGGATGGAGTAGGAGAAGAAGAGGCAGGCCTGCATGCAATCTGTGGCGGTAACACCAAATCCACACGGGTGCCACGGGTTGCATGCTTGACTGAAGGTTCACCCAGTTGGCAGTAAAAGTTATGTACCTTCCCTGCCCCTGTTTGCTATGCCACATGTTTGTGGACTGGTCAGATGTATCTTGGCACTGACACTGTGTGTCAGAGATACATTCACTTGCCGCTGAACGTAGCCATATAGCTCTGGGAAGCCCTTCTGGGAGAAATATTTCCTTCAGTTGCGGTGTGCCAACGGCACGGTGGAAGGTCAAGTGGAGGACAAATGGGAGGATAGTGGAGAAGGAGAAGAGGCAGTATGTGGAGCACAAGGATTGTGTCTTTGTGGGTTCTGACAGTGTTGCTCCCACTGGGCTCGGTGATGGGAGACCTGGTGCCTTCTTAAGGCGGTCGTCCCTAGATGAGTGTTGGGCTTACAGCGACTTACGCGTTGACAGCACAGCTGCAGATGGCAACGCTATTGTTAGCAGCGGACACGTTAAAAAAAGCCCACACTACAGAGCCATGCACAGCCGTCTTAGGAGCGCCAGATGTTACCGTGCATGGTGGATGGTTCATTCCAGATACATTAGCAGTCTGCTTTTTGCCTCCTGTGCACTGCAACTTCTGCCTGTTTCTCCTCCTTCTCCTCCCTATCTGCTGCTCCGTCTCTCCCTCCTAACTCCCCTTCTCTTCCTCTCTTGTGGACACCCATGTGACGTCCATAGACACGTCATCATCGTCCCCTTCACCACCACTGACATTAGAGATCTCGGGCATAGATAGCACTCGTTTGTTAAAAATAGGTGACAGCACTATTCACGGTATTACGCCAAGTTTCTTTCCAATGGTGGCGGTGCCCGCAGTGTTGAGCCCAGGCGAGACGGGCCCCCGTTGATTCGTAGAAAAAAAATGATAACCGCAGCACTCACAGTCGATAATAATGTGGAGATTTATTTCACCAACTGTGCGACGTTTCAACTTCACAGATTCTTTTTCAAGTTGGTTAAATAAATCTCCACATTATTGAAGACAGTGAGTGCTGCGGTCATAAGAGAGAATCGGATCTGTCCTGCCGCTATTTCGCCGGACCGCCGCTCCGTCCCCATCGACTATAATGGGGAATGGGCGGAGCTCCGGCACAGCACGGCGAAAGGCCACTGGACAAAGTACTGCATGTCCGACTTTTTAGTGCTGCGCCGGAGCTCCGCCCCCGTCCCCATTATAGTCAATGGGGACGGTGCGCTGGCACGGCGAAATAGCGGCTGGATGGATCTGACAGGGTGAACAGCCTGTCGGATCCGTTCTGCCACTAGTGGGAATGTAGCCTAAGCTACTGAGCTGTGGCACATTTTATAAACTAAACAGAGCCTTGCCTGCTGCACCACTCAGACCAGTCAGGGGGTCAGGGCAGCAGTAGGTGTATTTCTTCAGTTTAACGATTGCTTGCTGCCCAGAGAGGTAATTTTTGTGGGGCAAATGTGTCTCAGCCCAGGCTCAGGAGGAGTCATACTGGACCAGTATTAATAATGGAGGATTATTATTGTGGGGGCCGAGGTGGAATATGCACAGGGAGTAGTACTAGTAGTATTCTTTCCCATAGGCCTATTGTGTAGCAGATTCCACTTAGGCCCCCAAAGCAATAATCCTTTGTATTAATCCATTGTTAGTCCTCATTAGGCCCCTCGCCCCAGCCAGGCCTCACTGCGAACCTCAGAGGGCAATTTACATTAGTAATACAGAAGGGGCCATTATAATATACAGGGGGAATAATATTATGGGGAATGGGGGACTATCTGTCTGGCTCTAGCACAGTATTGGGGGCAGCAGGATGACAGTGAGGATGATAGTAAAGTGAGGAACCTAAAAAAAAATCTGTGAAACTCTGCAGAGACGAGAAGCGGCTAAAAGAAGGTGTCATGGCGGTCTTATCTCTGAATGAAGACGTTGATGAAAGTCTACATCACAGGAGACGTCACTGGATGTAACAGGTATGGTGCGGTATTCTACTGTATATAATAATGTCCATCCACATATCTGTTTTACGGTAGGGTTGGGGGAGCAGATTGAGAATATGGCCCACCCTGCCGCATCCTGGTCCCAGACTTCAGGTCACACTGTGCATGTGGGGCTCACACCCATCTACTACATTATCTGTACTCAGAGAGTTATCACTGTGTTATCTGTGGTGTTACATAGGACTGCTAGTGCAGTCTACTACAGTATCTGTACTCAGAGAGTTATCACTGTGTTATCTGTGGTGTTACATAGGACTGCAGGTTACATCTATTACAGTATCTCTACTTAGAGAGTTATCACTGTGTTATCTGAGGTGTTACATAGGACTGCAGGTGACATCCACTACATTATCTGTACTCAGAGAGTTATCATTGTGTTATCTGTAGTGTTACATAGGACTGCAGGTTACATCTACTACATTATCTGTACTCAGAAAGCGATCAGTGTGTTATCTGAGGTGTTACATAGGACTGCAGTTGAATCTACTACATTATCTGTACACAGAGAGTTATCACTGTGTTATCTGAGGTGTTACATGTTAAAAGGGGTGTGCCCACAGGCTGGGGGGCGCAATTTTTGCCTTGCCCCGGGTGCTGGCAACCCACGCTACGCCACTGGCCGCAGGAGCCCTCCTGAATTCAACTGTATTTATGTCCATAGGACATCACTGACTAAACCCTCAGATGCCACTGGTAATGCTGACCGTACCATGTACAGAGTTTGCAGATTGAGGCAACTCCTTATCTGACCCCATTGGCCCCCCACGCTGCCATGATGGGTAACTGATGGCTGCTATTGCGACCACGGGCCTTGTAAAGGCATTGAAGCCTGCTAGTTATAGAGGTGTATGAGACCTAGACCACATACTAGGCCTCCTAGATAAATGTAATTGTAATGCTCAGTGACATACTATATAGACTGTAATGGTGTGGGTTCACGAGCTATGCCCTCAACATTACACCATTACCCACTATATTATACAGCTGGTGTCCTGCTCTCATTGACAGGATCATAGATAACTCCAATCCAGACAGTTTAACCCATTACATGCCAGAATCAATGCTGACCTTACATTTAACTGATATTAAGGATGGAGAGTGCTTCCTTTCTCACCCTATTACCCTCCATGATTTATTGTTAGGTTTTGTAGGGTTACTATCTAAACCTAAGGTCCAGCAATGTCCCATAGGTCTACCATGTTCAGTTGCCGATGAGAACCTCTCTTTACCAGGGCTGATTATGCAGAATATCAGTTTTTTACAGTAACTTGTGTAATACATTGCAAATCAGAAGTGTTACAGTGTATTAAATGGGCGATGAGCAGATCCCATGAACATTAGCACTAAACAAAATAAGCAATGATAAGTCATGTAAAACAAGCTCTCATGCAGCTAGACTTCAAGAAAAGCACAAATGCAATGGGCCATTGAATGGAGAGATGCACAAAATGTAAAAAAAAAAGAAGTGTTTACTGTACAAAAGTAAAAAAGAAACTGTATGTTTGGAATAACAAACTTGAAAAGCAACAGCAGAATAACTGGATTTTTCATGTTGTCACTACAAAAAAGTCTTAAAAGTTGTTATCTCTTTTAAAATGTGCAAATGAAATAGAATAAAATTGTTGAGTCCTTATTAAACAAATGCAAATAAAGTTTTTAAAAATCTTGAAAACATTGCCAAACCGGAATGTGTAGATGAGGCCGCACCTTGTGTATCGTCTACCACATTCATAGAGACGTGTGATTGTCCACATAACAATAGTGAGAGATCCTCACCTGGACATTAGCCTCACAATGACTACTACTCCAGTCATTCAGATGGTGACCCCCCCCCCCCCCTCCCAGATAACAGTCCAGGTTTTTGTGGTAAATAAAGAAACATAAAAAGAGAAGCTTACAAGTTATCCCCGACTGCATTTCATGTCTCTTTCCTCTGCAACATGACTCCACCACTTTCTGAAGCATCAACAAATTGTCTTCTGAGTTCTTCTGTTTTCTAGGATCAGATGTGACCTTGTCAAGAATAGCCGATTGCAGATAGCTTGTAGTAAATAGGTAATCTATGCGAGACAGTGATCCCTGGACTGTTGTAAAAAGGAATTGTCCCTTTTGACTGGATACATTAGATGTCATGTATCTACTGTATGTCAGGGGTTAGGACCGCACTTTTAATCTTGCCCAGGGCCACACTTTGTCTAAAACCCACCCTGAGCGTTCCAAAGTTATTACCACTAATGTTGAGTGAATCAAAGTATCTGAAAATTCAATTTGCCACAAACTGGAATTTTCTTGTGCTTTGTGGTAACGAATCAATTTTCCCTGAAATGGCAGCAAACATTTTTAAAAATCCTACTCTCCTCATCCATTTGTGGGTGAAGAGGCTGCCGCGGTCATCTTGCTTAAAGATTCCACACACAATCTCATCGGGCTGGATCTTCAAGCAAGATGGCCGCTGGAGTCTCTTCATGCTCAAATGATTAAGGTAAGTACAATAAAAAAATATGTAACCCATCAACTCCTGAAAGGACTGAATATTCATCTCAGATGCCGTGATTAGCAATAAATGCAGCATCTGAGGGGTTCAGTGACGGGATCGGTGCAATTACAAAGCAAATTGTTTTGTAAAATTCAGAGAAGCAGTTGATTCAAATTTTTAAGAGTTTCGCTCATCTCTAATTACTACTGCAAAATATTTACCAATTTCCATAATTTCTCTTCCTATCACATACAGCAGGAGGACTCCGCTTTCTTATAAAAGTATTGCTTATTTATTGTAGAAGATTCATCTTATTGAAATTTGTAGCAGAATGTATAGGAATAATCAATAGAGTTCAGAATTGTGCTCAAAGCTTAGATGTCCACTGCTCACTATGAAACTCCCGTACTAGCAGGCACTGCAGGCTGGCTGGCCGGTCACTCACTTTGTCATGCGCATGCTCCGCCTTCTTCATTAATAAAGTGGGAGGAGCATGCTTATGACAAAGTGAGTGACCGGCCAGCCTGCAGTACCTGCTAGTACGGGAGTTTCATAGTGAGTAGTGGATTGCACTACCTTGCCTACACTAGACATATGGATTGGCCGCAATTTACATATGAATACTGGTATGAGCGGGGTCCACTCACTGTATTGGGGTCACTATTTACACAGGGACACTGTTATGGGGGAAATCTGTGGATGACACTATAGCATAGGATGCTATATGGGTCATCCACCGATTTCCCCCCCATAACAGTGTCATCCACAGAGGCCCCCATAACAGTAACATTCACAGATCCCCCATAACAGTGCCATTCACATATCCCCATAACAGTGCCATTCACATATCCCCATAACAGTGCCATCCCCAGATCCCCATAACAGTGCCATCCCCAGATCCCCATAACAGTGCCATCCCCAGATCCCCATAACAGTGCCATCCCCAGATCCTCCATAACAGTGCCATCCTCCCCATAACAGTGCCATCCCCAGATCCCCCATAACGGTGCCATCCCCAGATTCCCCATAGCAGTGCCATCCCATGATCCCCCATAACAGTGCCATCCCCATATCACCCATAACAGTGCCATCCCCAGATCCCCCATAACAGTGCCATCCCCAGATCCTCCATAACAGTGCCATCGCCAGATCCCCCATAACAGTATTTCATCCACAGATCCTCCATAACAGTGCCATCCCCAGATCCCCCATAACAGTACGTCATCCACAGATCCCCCATAACAGTGTGCCATCCACAGATCCGTCATAACAGTACGTCATCCACAGATCCCCCATAACAGTACGTCATCCACAGACCACCATTAGTTCAAAACCCACCAAAACCATGCATTTTGAATAAAAATCTGTTTTTTTCCTCGTCAAAAGCCTAGGTGCGTTTTATGGACACGTGCATCTTATAGGGCAAAAATCTATGCGAGACAGTTATACATTCTATAAAGTAGATTTATCTTCATCCACTAAAACTATTGGGTAGCCTCATTCTAAGGGCTCATTCAAACGGCAGTATGTTTTTTGTTGTCTGCAAAAATGTGGATCAGTTTTTTTGTGGACAGCTCATCATGTCTGCAAAAATGGATTGCATTCCACATTTTTGTGGACCTATGGACTTTAATGGGGCCACATCCTGATTTTCACTGACAAGTATAGGACATGTTTTATTTGTTTTGCGGGGCCGTGGAATGAAAGAAAAGATGTCGACAGCACACAATGTTTTGGGGCCCCATAAAAGTAAATGAGTCTGATGCACCAAATTGCGGATCAGATGCGAAAAGCAACATGTGTCCTTCTGAATAAGCCCTAACAGACATATTTTTTAAGAATTGGCGTGTTTCCCAAATTCATCGTTATTGCTATTATTTCTTCTCAACATTAAGAACTGACTATAAGGATTGATCTTTTGACACCGTGAATATGAAAGCTATTAAAATGACGTAAAGAGTTTGTAGCAGTTGTTTTTTTTATAGCCTTCTGTAATAATGTCACCATCTTCTATAGCCACCGGGACAAATCCATCTTCAGTGTCAAATTTACACGTGCACTTCATGTTCATCTCATTGATGTTATTTAAATAAGTAACGACATCTAGAAACTGCACTTTCTCCTCTGAATATATGATGAACATGTAATGGATGTATCTAAAAGAAGCTTTGATCTACTGTACATAAGGATTTTTTACTGTAAACTCATAAGAGTCTTCAAAAACAGGTACAAATATATAAGCCAAGGTACATAGGACATGAGTGTCCATCATCATACCGATTTCTGATACCAGAAAAACAAAAGCATTGTGAGACAAGACAAAAAATAATGTCACACTCCGGATTTTTGTTTTACTCTTTTATGTCTTTGTCTTCTGTATTTGATTTTTTATGTGTGTCTCAGAAAATCCATAGATCAGCCAAGAGCAAATGCTTTTTTTCTTATATTAATCAATTGTTATGATGCATCATATATATTTTTTAAAGGCTGTAAAATAGACTCAATGGTGAAAGTGGCTTCTAATCGAGGAATAAGCACAGTCAGGAGAAATCCAAGCAGATGACCAAAAGAGGTCTACATTCTCAGAAGCAGTGATGAAGCCACAGTCCATGGGTTGTAGATGAAGGTCGGCACTGCACTAGAATACTTGCGGTGCACGTGTCAGCAGGCAGGCTGACTATCGCTAGTCTGAAGAAAGCACAATTTAGTGCTGAAACGCATCACTATTTATTAATAAGTGACTGAATAAATCGCAGTAAAAAAAAAATCAATCGCGAGTGCCGGTCTTCCTTCTCTATGAAGCCACAGTCCAGTGAGGACAACCTAAAAGTGTATCACGGTGATGGACACAAATGAATTACAGAGCGGATTGTGTGGACTTTGCAGTGGCTGTGTTAAATAAAAGAAAGCTGACATAATATAAGTTGATAGATAGAAATGTCTTTCAATTTAATAATTGGTATCAATTTAATGTTCATTTAACTAACAACAGAAAATCATGTTGATGGTTGTCTAATCGAGTCTGGTAAAATGTATCATTTACAACTTAAAAGTTGCAGCTTGACACCCATAATAACAGCAAATACTGTGTAAATTTGTCACATAGGTATTTCCCTCTTTTTGTTAAAAACCTGAGGAGCGTGCTTTCTACACAGGGTTATGGTTCATCACAGGCCCTCTCCCAAAAGAGAAGGGTCCCCATAAATCTCTCCCAGTTCATTTCAGGCCAGAAGGCTCCTGCAAGGGACCGAGACAAAGTAGTCAACCCCCAGCCAAAGCCGGGAGTATGCCCAGGCAACCCTCAGCCGAGTGTACGCCAAATCTGTGCTCCTGCCATCACCTAGGCTGCCATCCAAGGTGTCAGCACGGAGCTTCGACTACTAGGCTGGGCTCTCCCCGGAGAAGCAGTTGAAGCAAGATGGCCACCCCCCTAAACCTTTTAAGGGGGTACCCGTAAGGCTGCACAACCCAAAAAATTCTTGTGACAAACAAACGTGGAAAGTGAACACACAGTAAACAAAAATATATAAATAGTGAATGTGTGCTGATGCTCACCCCGGACAGCTGGTCGGAATTATAAAAATTCCTCCTCCTGATGGCCGCCAAAGAATAGAGGTGTGTGCGCTCAAAATGTGAGAAAGTGAAGTACGTGCAAATGTTCCGTCACCCCCCAGTGAGTTCAGGCACCCCAGGGTCACCACGCCTGGGGCAGTTCTGGAGTTCTAACATCTCAGCCCCTGACTTGGATAAAGCAGAGCCCTTGGTCTTCCAGAATAGGGCACTAATGGCCCAAGTCGCACACCCTAGGTATGCTGTGTGGTTCTCTGCTCTACATCCTGGCAGGGCTCGGTCCACCTGGAATCTAAGAACAGATACTGCACTTGATCTCAGCCAAAAGGCCCCATGCACACGACCATGTTCGTTTTTAAGTCACAAACCACCGATCTACAAACATTTATGCCTTGTGCACAGTGTGGACAAATTAACTTTAATAAGTCAGTGATCTGCATAATATGGTGAAGAATAGGACCTTCGCTCATCCTTAAATCTAGACTTTCAAATATGTGAATTATAGATGAAGAGTCATGTGGCTATAGGTCTGGATGGAATGTATCTCATCAAGGTGTAAAATACTAATTGTTTACACTGATTCTCACATGAAAAGGTCTCATATGAATATCCCAGGAATCTCTTACAGATGCTAAATAGGAGTGTGAACAATAGGGCTCTACCCAGCAAATACATTGTGTAAATGAAGGACAATCTCAGAAGGCCAGAAAATGCTAAACTCTTGAGGAGGAGATGGCACCATTATTCTTCCATTATATATGGTAATGAGGGAAGCCAGATCTCATAATGAAAGGTTTTATTGATTATGAAGGTGGGACTGGGCGTCTCCTGGAGCTAAGAGGAGGAGCAGATAGCTATAGCCACCAAAGGGGTATAAAAGACCCAAGCATGGCTCAGAAAGCTGGAACTCCCCAGGAACTTTAATTGGATCACTGGCTTGCTGAGGAGAAGACACTGACTGGAGATCAAGTCCTGAGTGTGTGGAGGGTCCATGTCTGGTAAGTGTCACTGAACTGACTGTAAGTGGAAAGAATTCTAAGATATTGTAATCTGTGCTGTGTATAAGGACAATGTGTCTCTGTCTGTAATGTCTCCTGTGTATGTCTCCATGTAGATCTCCATATAACTTCCATCATAACTGGACACTGATTTTCCACCATTTATAATACACATTTTCTACACTTCTTCTTGTATTTTATTTCTTGCACTGAACCTTAGAATTAGAGAGGAGTGAATCGAATCCCACAAAGTGGATTTCCAACCGAATTTCTGGAATTATTCGATTCGCCCTAAAGCTGAATTTCCTTGTACTTCGTGTCAGCGAATCGATTAATCCTGAAATTCAAACTTACCACCTCCATTTGTGCATGAAGGGCAACCAGCCTCCATCTTGATCGAAGATCTCGGCCGACATCCAGTGCGCCGTGAGATTACATCATCATGCCGGTCGCTGTGATGATGTAATCTTGCGCCGCACATGATTTCGGCCGAGATCTTCAAACAAGATGGCGGCGGACGGCCCGTCGCAAGCAAATGGATGCAGTAAGTTTGATGCAATGTTTTTTTTAAATGTTTATTTCACACTGTTTGTAAATTCAGATGCCGTGATCATGTATGAACACGGCATCTGAGGGTTACATTGAGGTGGGAGGAGGGGGTGCTATCGCTATTTTCAAGACATTCTCTCATTTACATTTAGAATCAGACCCAGTAAGAGGGAGGACATTCTTGCAATGGGAATAACTCTTTCCTGGAGGTTCAGTGATGGCAGCAGTGACTGGTGATTGTCCGCACAGTAGTGTGTAAGTAATTGTACACGCAGTGTCCATACATGTGATAGTACATACCTGTAACTGTGCCGGGAACACGGCCAATCACCGATCCTGACTGCCATCACTGGACCGCTCCAAAGCATCATTAACAGGAGGAAAGAAGATTACTGACAGGGGGAATCTTTAATTGGTGTCTGATTTGCCAATACGTTATTTTCCCCGTAGACACTTTTATTTCCAGCACCTCTATAGATATCTGTACATAGTAATATAATAAAGGTCTCTATACAGAAAGCAGCCAGTACAGTATATAGTAAATATCACCCCAAAGTCATCTATTACACACAAGCTTAGAAGTGTCATAAAGCCGTCCAGAATGTCTTTTTGTGCCCTTATGACTTGAATAAAATCTTCATTCACAACATGAGCGACTGGAGGACAATCTTCTACTTTTGAACTATATTAAAAGGAAGAGAAAAATAAATGGTTAAAAGAGCCTGATGATAATTATTATTAATTATAATAATTCATTTAGACATTCTCACATTTCTGGCACTAGGCCAATCTGATATAAAATGTGTATAAAATGCCGTACAGAAACAATGTCAATCAGAAAACAGATTCTAGTGATTTTACCATAAGAAATATGTGTCAAAGCCTCACTTCTCCACCTGGGTCCATGTGCCAGTCTCTAGGGGCTGTTGGGATCCATGTACCAATCTGTAACTCCTCATCTTCCTTAATTAATTAAATAAAATGGTAGAGAATACTGAAATATTACTTTATTATAAATGCATTACCAGATTCCTCTCATTATCTATAATGGCAGTGTCATGGTGTGGCTCACTGTGACACGGGTTGCCATGTTTCCTCACATTGGTTGCTCTGGTGTACGAGCTATGGTGGATACTGTGTAGGCTGGTTCCCATGGGTAGGTTCGGCAGCCTGTGTGCATACTGTTCCTTCTCCCCTTTCTATTGTCAGGTTCTTGTGGGCTTAATGTCTTGGTCTGGGTGTGGTCACTAGGTGCTATATATTCCTGTTAGCTGTGGGCCTGGAGGTCAATCTGTCTCCAGAATTGCTGGGTGCAGGAGCTATGCACCTTACCTGGGGTTCTTGTATCTGCCCTGTCTGTGTAGTCACCTGAGCTGCCTTTGCGGTAAGTATGGCCAGCAAGCCGCTATTTTTATTCAGTATTCACGTATATCTTTCTGCAATTGATTAGCAGTGTGCTGTTACCTGTAGTTCTACTAATCCCATTGTGTTTCAGCCATGGTAGCGTGCACCTGCATTCTCAAATTACTTATTATGGAGGTGCTGGTTCGTTAGTTTTTCTACGCTATTGTCACTGCCATTGGGGGGGGTGGCGCCCCCCTGGTGGTGAGTTTGAACCGTGCACCTCCTGCCCATTTACCATGTGCTTTTAATTAGATAGATTGTACAGCTGTATCCTACCTTGCCCATATTGCATGCTGACAGCCTGGGAGAGGCATGTATAGGATAAAGCTGGGTGCTACTTTACCCAGATTGTAGGCTGTAAGCCTAGGAGAGGCATGTTAGAGTAGGCCCCATCTTATTAGAAGCCACCTTGTCGTCTGGTAGACGGGCTCAACATATTTTTGATCAATTATATGCGCAAAGAGCTTCTAGCTGCCTTTGCAGTAAGTATGGCCACCAAGCCGCTATTTTTATTCAGTATTTGCATATATCTTTGTGCAATTGATTAGCACTGTGCTGTTACCTGTAGTTCTACTAATCCCATTGTATTTCAGCCATGGTAGCGTGCACCTGCATTCTCAAATTACTTATTATGGGGGTGCTTGTTTCATTTGTTTTTCTTCCCTGTGTAGTCACCTACTGAGACCTCAAGGTTCCATGTCTTGTGTGCAGCTCTGTGTGTTTGACCATGGACTGACTACATGAAGAACAGGCATCTGCTAGTCTGGTTCTTTGTCTTGTGTGCAGCTTTGCCTGTTCGCCAATGGACTAACACTACATTGGGAACAGTCATTTGCTTGTCCAGTTCTTTGCTTTTGTGGAGAGGGCTCCTAGGTTCTGAAGAGGAGGATATCTAGTCTATGTATCCATCTCTGCCTATGAACGCCATGCATCCGTTCCACATGGAGTCCAGGCATTTGCTTGTCTGCTGGTCTGTGCAGCTCTGCCTGTGACTACCACGCATCTGTTCTGCATGGGGTCCAGACATCTGTCTTTTGGTATTACCTACCAATTTACCCTTACCTGCTGGTCCAGCTTACTGTCATGTCCTGATGTCTGTTAATAATGTATTTATTATGGACCTTGCCTTGTCTGTCTGCTTGCTTTGGTGTGTTATGCCTGAGAGATCTCCACTCCGCACTTTTGCCGTCTCTTAATAAGTTCTGTTCCTACAGAGACTCAGCTAAGATCTCACCAGTTGTATGGAGGATGGTGATCACTGACAATAGAGCAGAGAGGAGGCTGAGGCAGGTCTGTAGATCCATGTTCTGAGATAACCCATCCTGCTCTGCGATTTGGACTGATTTTCTTTGTACTTATAGGACTGTGGCAATTTTATTCTAGACTGATGATTGACCTGTACAGAAGACAGGCCTTTATAAATAATTAAATGGTTGATGTATTTATAGTAAAGTAATATTTCTGTATAATAATGTTATGTTATTACTTCCCAGAGAACCCCTTTAGATATGGCCCATATACTGCCCTCAAAAAGGGATGCAGGTCCTAAATCCACAGCAAAACCCTTTGGATTTGCTGTCATATAGAAATCTATGTCCTTACAGAAGGGGACCCAGAAGAGAGATACAATTGGTTTATAAGAACTTCTGGCCTCTTTTTCAGGCTATATACAGCAGTGTCCAATGAGTGTTATGTAGCGAAGAGTGAAGGAGGCAATGCTGCCTCATCTATTGGACTTGATCATGTGACCATAGCTGTCCTGAGACTGAGACTTTATTTATTATATTTCATGAGGGTAATTTCTGAAGTCAGTTTTCTGAGTCTGTGTTGAAGTACTTTGCACCAAACATCTCAAATGTCACAAATTGTGTTATTAATTTGTCTCATCTTTAAACCTAACCCTCTTGTCCAGAAATGTTGCTCCAGATTTCTACACCACCGCTCTACTGGGGGTCTTTGGGACTTCGTTATGACTAGATATGAGTGAATCAAATCTGACGAAGTCGAATTCGATCCGAGTTTCAGGTTTTATTCGATTCGCATCGAATCCGAATTTGCTCTCTATTTGTGGTAACAAATCAATTTGTTTCCTAAAATGGCTGCTGCTGTGTGATGACATGGAGCAAAGAACTCTAGGAAGGCAGGATCACCCACAATGCCATGCATGCAGCCAATCAGCAGCCAGCCAGCCCTGTGATGTCACAGTCCTATATATATAGCCTCAGCCATCTTAGATTCTGCCATTTCCAGTGAACTTAGTGCAGGGAGAGACGTCAGCAGGCGCTAGGGACAGTGCGAGGAAAGAATTCATTGTGCTAAAAAAAACTATTTACAAGTTCAGGGAAAAATTATTCAAGGTGTAGGGAATAGATAGGGAGGAATCATTCCACAGCATTTATGTAGAAAAGAGTTCAGTAGGAAAGGTTACAGCCTGGGTAATAGGAACAATCCTATTACACCTTGCTGCACTGACTGGGGATCCAAATTGCCATTATACAGCTCTGTAATTCCAGAAAACCGTTCTTGTTATTGGGGTGCGAGTGCTGTGTGATAACAGGGTTTATTACAAGGAAATATTTCTACATCTTATTTGCCCTTGTGCGGTGCAGTTATATGTTGTAAAACCCTTTTTGCCATGCATTAGTCTCAAAAGAAAAATATATTTGCCATTCAGCGGTGCTGTGTCATGAGCATAAGGGTTTAGATACACAGCTCAGCAGGCAGGATCAAACAAGATAGGATTAGATACACCATTCAGCAGGCTGCGTCATACAAAATGGGATTAGATACACAGTTTAGCAGGCAGTATCATAGAATATGGGATTAGATACACAGTTTAGCAGGCAGTATCATAGAAGATGGGATTAGATACACCGCTCAGCAGTCCGTATCACACACAAAGTATGTGTATCAGGCACACATACAGGATAGGATTAGATACAGATGTGTTTGGATAAGCTTGCTGATTCCAGCTGTTTATCACACTCTGGAGATGGTGAGGGAAGAGCCTGTGGACGGATAGTGATGGGATTAGATACATGGCTCAGCAGGCTGTATCACACAGGATAGGATTAGATACACATGTGAGGGCCGAGCCTGTGAACGGTCAGTGATGGGATTAGATACACCGCTCAGCAGACTGTATCACACAGGATAGGATTAGATACACATGTGAAGGCAGAGCCTGTGAACGGTCAGTGATGGTATTAGATACACCGCTCAGCAGGCTGTATCACACAGGACAGGATTAGATACACATGTGAGGGCAGAGCCTGTGGACAGTCAGTAATGGGATTTAGACACTGGGTGAGAAGTAGATTCCTGTCTGGGTGCAGAAATATGGACACAGGAGTTGTAGTCGGTGTGGCTGCTGCAGAGAGAGCAGTGTGGGGCGTGGCCAGCCTGTGACTCATCACTGTGCAGTGCAGCCAGGCTTGTGTATCAATAAAGTCATATATTCAACAAAACAAGAAGGGGAGAAAGTATACAGATCTGCTAGGATAGTCTGATGTCTTCCAAGGAGGAAGGAAAGCTCAGACACGAAAAACATGTATTGGGGGCATATGTATGTATAGTGAGGGTTGTTAGAAGCACATAAAAAGAACTTAGATATTTGGACCGGACAACCTCTTTAAGTCCTTTATGAAGTTACTAATTTTAAAAAATAAATTGTACTTACCTCATCCATTTGCTTGTGAAGGGGCTGTCGTGGCCGTCTTGCTCGAGGATCCAGTGCAAAATCTCATGCTGCTTGTGATGATGAGATTTCAGACGGGACCTTTATGCAATATGGCTTTGGCGGCCTCTTCCCGCTCAAACGGATAAGGTAAGTATGATTTATTTTATTTTTACCACCATTTCAGGGAAAATGCATTCATTACCACGAATCATGAGAAAATTCGGCTTTGCAGTGAATAACATTTTTCCTGAAATTCGGATCGAATTCTATATTGTCGGCTTTGATTTGCTCTAAACTAGTTATGTAATCACTAATCAATCAGTAAAACTGCCATTTAGAAAGGGGGAAATTGGTGCAGAGTAAATATGACTTTAGTGATCAATGCCAAAGATGCTCCTGTGTCTGTCAAACAGAATTTGGTGACAGATTTATTTTTTTCAATGCATTAAATGTCTTAAGTATACAGTTAGTATTTATAACATTGGAACATTGTTTATTATGCATGTTAATGACATTTTATATTTTAACTGTTTGTGTGTAATTAGGAAAAATAGACCCTTTTATCTTATAAAATGTTTCTTTCTCCAGGTGAAGACTGGATAAAAGGCTCCCATGGTCATCTAATACTATCTCCTTATGGAATAGGTTATCAATCCCAAATTAGCAATAATAGAACTGAACATAATCTGTGTGAGATGTCTGCAAATTCTGAATATGGGAAAGATTTGAAAAATAATGCTAAGCTTTCTGTGCACAAAGAAATTCAGGAAGATGAACGGTCATGTTCTGAAAGAGAGAAAACTTTTAATATGATATCAAGTGTTGCTGAAAATCTGAGAATTCACACAGTAAAAAAGCCATATTCATGTTCAAAATGTGAGAAATGTTTTACTGATAAATCAAGTCTTATTAAACATCAAAGAATTCACAAAGGAGAGAAGCCATTTCCATGTCCTGAATGTAAGACATGTTTTAAACTTAAAGATCAACTTGAGACTCATCTGAAAATTCATACCAGGTCTAAGCCATTTTCATGCCCTGAATGTTGGAAATATTTTAATAAGAAATCAAATCTTGATACACATCTGAGAACTCACACGGGAGAGAAGCCATATTCATGTCCTGAATGTGAGAAATGTTTTACTGATAAAACAAGTCTTAATAGACATCAAAGAATTCACACAGGAGAGAAGCCATATTCATGTCCTCAATGTGAGACATGTTTTACAGAAAAATCAAGTCTTATTAAACACCAAAGAATTCACACAGGAGAGAAGCCATTTCCATGTCCTGAATGTAAGACATGTTTTAATGAAAAATCAAGTCTTATAATACATCAAAGAATTCACACAGGAGAGAAGCCATTTCCATGTCCTGAATGTGAGAAGCGTTTTAATCGGAAATCAAACCTTTATACACATCTGAGAACTCACACAGGAGATAAGCCATATTCATGTCCTGAATGTGAGAAGTGCTTTCATCAGAAATCAAATCTTGATATACATCAAAGAAATCACACAGGAGAGAAGCCATTTTCATGCACTGAATGTGGAAAGTGTTTTACTGTGAAATCAAATTTTGTGAGACACCTGAGAATTCACACAAGAGAGAAGCCAATTTAATATACAGAATGTGGGAAATGCGTTGGCTGTAAATTAAAGGGGTTGTCCAGGATTTTAACCCCTTATGTATTATGATGTAACTGTACGTCATAATGCCTGAGGGTATGTTTTTGACCTGACAGGGAGCGGAGATTGTGTCGAGCCCATCATTTAACCCCTCAGGTGCCGTGATCAACGCAGATCACGGCACCTGTGAATGAAAGCATGGGGATGCTGCTTCCTCTGGGTTCTGACATGCATTCAGGATTATTGTAACTATCTGAAATTACTTAAATCATTCCATCTATGCAGAACTCCAGGGGTTAACGAGGCTGCTAAACAGGCTAAATTGAAAATTGCATCCTGAATGCATGTCAGAACTGCACTGTGTGCGAGTACCCTCTGCATTTCGATCGGTTGCCATAGCACGCTGCTGAAGCGATCCAGGCCACGTTCTCAAGCTGTGAGTCCTGTGCCAATGTCCTCCTCTGCCTCCTCATCCTCCACCTTGTCCTCAGCCTCCACTGCAGGCACAATTCTTAGTGCATCTCCAGATTACCACCTTTGCAGAGCACGCCGGAGTCACACTGTTGGGGCTTGTTCACACGACTGTGTGTAGACCGTGCCCGTGCTGTGGACCACACATTGAATTGAATCAATTCACTTGAATGGGTCCGCGATCTGTCCGTTCCGCCAAAAAATAGAGCAAGTTCTATCTTTTTGCGGTGCAGAGGCACAGAACGGAACCCCAGGAAGCACTTCATAGTGCTTCCGTAGTGCTCCATTCCACATCTCTGGATTTGCGAACCCATTGAGGTGAATGGGTCCGCATCCTTGAAGCGGAATGCACACAGAACGGTGACCGTATATTGCAGATCCGCAACACATTTGTGTGAATGAGCCCTTATGCACCTGTTTTGCCTGTGCGTTACAAAAAGGAGGAACTTTTCTGCATCCTCCATCAAGAAGTCAAATCCTGGCTGTTTCCATGACAACTGAAAATGGAAACCATGGTCACCGACAACAGGAAGAACATTGTGTCAGCGCTGATTAACAAGGGCTGAGCCAAGCACCCTCCATGGTGTACGTTTTTTAATCTGGTTGCAAAGTGGTTCCTGAAGTCTTCCACCCATCTACAAGACATCCTGAAAATGGCCAAGAAACTGTGCATGCACTTCAGCCACTCTTACACTGCAAAGGCAGAATAACGTTCCCCAACATTCCCTGATGTGTGATGTTTCCACCTGTTGCAACTCCACCCTCCACATAAATGGACAAATGAGACTGCGCGTTTTCCCTCCTCCCGAAAATCCAGGGGTGTCCCTCTCACCATGCCAAGAGAAGACCAGACGTCCTTTCTTTTAACACTTCCTTTGAAACACCAAAGTGCGCTAATGGTGAAATACCGCTACTCTGATCTTATTAAAGTGTGCTAATATACATACAAGCGCAAGCAGGTTAAAGGCACATCAGGTGAAGTCAAAATTCCATTTCCCTTTGTATCAGTCCAAACGATATATGATCCTAGGGAAAGTGTTGTTTCCATAGTGAAATACCATCAATAAATGTATAAAAAGTAGTTTATTATACTCACATGCGTCTTTTTTAAAACAAACATTTGCAAATGGCAAAACTTTTTTCCATTTTCCATTTAATAGACTATCCCCCTAGTGCCCCTATAGCTACTCCATATAATCATAATTCAAAGCCGTTTAGACAACGCATAACACTACACTAGATAGGCAAAGCGCTTGCCCTTCCGGCTTCCAGTACGCTGTGCACATGTGCAATGACGTCAGTCCCCATGCGGGTTACCTCCCCGGAGGCAATATATTCTAACCAGATATACCAGGTGGCACTCTTGAAACAGCGTCCGCATCCAGGACAGAATATCCATTACATGAGGCCACAGGTATGCGCCTTCCCACCTTGGGGGGCTTTTCTACAACACTCCTAACATCCCTACTATTCTTTGTTTTATTTCATTACTTTTACAGCCTTATTTAATACCAATGAAAACACTATATAATATATATTATATATCATACACTATGCATGAGCGTCTACGACAAGTGCACATAGATGCACACACTCTACCTTACTGAGATATTATTTCTTTCCAATCATGTCCTCCTATCTTTACACTGCTGGACACTGAACAATATATATTTAGCAATTTATTTAGATGTACAGTGGAGGAAATAATTATTTGACCCCTCACTGATTTTGTAAGTTTGTCCAATGACAAAGAAATGAAAAGTCTCAGAACAGTATCATTTCAATGGTAGGTTTATTGTAACAGTGGCAGATAGCACATCAAAAGGAAAATCGAAAAAATAACTTTAAATAAAAGATAGCAACTGATTTGCATTTCATTGAGTGAAATAAGTATTTGAACCCTCTAACAAAAAAAGACTTAATACTTGGTGGAAAAACCCTTGTTTGCAAGCACAGAGGTCAAACGTTTCTTGTAATTGATGACCAAGTTTGCGCACATTTTAGGAGGAATGTTGGTCCACTCCTCTTTGCAGATCATCTCTAAATCCCTAAGGTTTCGAGGCTGTCTCTGTGCAACTCTGAGCTTGAGCTCCCTCCATAGGTTTTCGATTGGATTAAGGTCCGGAGACTGACTAGGCCACTCCATGACCTTAATGTGCTTCTTCTTGAGCCACTCCTTTGTTGCCTTTGCTGTATGTTTTGGGTCATTGTCGTGCTGGAACACCCATCCACGACCCATTTTCAGTTTCCTGGCAGAGGGAAGGAGGTTGTCGCTCAGGATTTCACGATACATGGCTCCGTCCATTTTCCCGTTTATGCGAATAAGTTGTCCTGTGCCCTTAGCAGAAAAACACCCCCAAAGCAAAATGTTTCCACCCCCATGCTTGACGGTGGGGACGGTGTTTTGGGGGTCATAGGCAGCATTTTTCTTCCTCCAAACACAGCGAGTTGAGTTAATGCCAAAGAGCTCTATTTTGGTCTCATCAGACCACAGCACCTTCTCCCAGTCACTCTCTGAATCATTCAGGTGTTCATTGGCAAACTTCAGACGGGCCTGCACATGTGCCTTCCTGAGCAGGGGGACCTTGCGAGCCCTGCAGGATTTTAATCAATTGCGGTGTAATGTGTTTCCAATGGTTTTCTTGGTGACTGTGGTCCCTGCTAATTTGAGGTCATTAACTAACTCCTCCCGTGTAGTTCTAGGATGCTTTTTCACCTTTCTCAGAACCATTGACACCCCACGAGGTGAGATCTTGCGTGGAGCCCCAGAGCGAGGTCGATTGATGGTCATTTTGTGCTCCTTCCATTTTCGAACAATCGCACCAACAGTTGTCACCTTCTCTCCCAGCTTCTTGCTAATGGTTTTGTAGCCCATTCCAGCCTTGTGCAGGTCTACAATTTTGTCTCTGACATCCTTGGACAGCTCTTTGGTCTTTCCCATGTTGGAGAGTTTGGAGTCTGCTTGATTGATTGATTCTGTGGACAGGTGTCTTTTATACAGGTGACTAGTTAAGACAGGTGTCCTTAATGAGGGTGACTAATTGAGTAGAAGTGTCTAACCACTCTGTGGGAGCCAGAACTCTTAATGGTTGGTAGGGGTTCAAATACTTATTTCACTCAATGAAATGCAAATCAGTTGCTATCTTTTATTTAAAGTTATTTTTTCGATTTTCCTTTTGATGTGCTATCTGCCACTGTTACAATAAACCTACCATTGAAATGATACTGTTCTGAGACTTTTCATTTCTTTGTCATTGGACAAACTTACAAAATCAGTGAGGGGTCAAATAATTATTTCCTCCACTGTATATGTTCATGTACAAACCGGATTCCAAAAAAGTTGGGACACTAAACAAATTGTGAATAAAAACTGAATGCAATGATGTGGAGATGGCAAATGTCAATATTTTATTTGTAATAGAAGGTAGATGACAGATCAAACGTTTAATCCGAGTAAATGTATCATTTTAAAGGAAAAATACGTTGATTAAAATTTTCACGGTGTCAACAAATCCCCAAAAAGTTGGGACAAGTAGCAATAAGAGGCTGGAAAAAGTAAATTTGAGCATAACGAAGAGCTGGAAGACCAATTAACACTAATTAGGTCAATTGGCAACATGATTGGATATAAAAAGAGCTTCTCAGAGTGGCAGTGTCTCTCAGAAGCCAAGATGGGTAGAGGATCACCAATTCCCACAATGTTGCGCAGAAAGATAGTGGAGCAATATCAGAAAGGTGTTACCCAGCGAAAAATTGCAAAGACTTTGCATCTATCATCATCAACTGTGCATAACATCATCCGAAGATTCAGAGAATCTGGAACAATCTCTGTGCGTAAGGGTCAAGGCCATAAAACCATCCTGGATGCCCGTGATCTCCGGGCCCTTAAACGACACTGCGCCACAAACAGGAATGCTACTGTAAAGGAAATCACAGAATGGGCGCAGGAATACTTGCAGAAACCATTGTCAGTGAACACAATCCACCGTGCCATCCGCCGTTGCCAGCTGAAACTCTACAGTGCAAAGAAGAAGCCATTTCTAAGCAAGATCCACAAGCTCAGGCGTTTTCACTGGGCCAGGGATCATTTAAAATGGAGTGTGGCAAAATGGAAGACTGTTCTGTGGTCAGACGAGTCACGATTCAAAGTTCTTTTTGGAAATCTGGGACGCCATGTCATCCGGACCAAAGAGGACAAGGACAACCCAAGTTGTTATCAACGCTCAGTTCAGAAGCCTGCATCTCTGATGGTATGGGGTTGCATGAGTGCGTGTGGCATGGGCAGCTTGCATGTCTGGAAAGGCACCATCAATGCAGAAAAATATATTCAGGTTCTAGAACAACATATGCTCCCATCCAGACGTCATCTCTTTCAGGGAAGATCCTGCATTTTTCAACAAGATAATGCCAGACCACATTCTGCATCAATCACAACATCATGGCTGTGTAGGAGAAGGGTCCGGGCACTGAAATGGCCAGTCTGCAGTCCAGATCTTTCACCTATAGAGAACATTTGGTGCATCATAAAGAGGAAGGTGCAACAAAGAAGGCCCAAGACGATTGAACAGTTAGAGGCCTGTATTAGACAAGAATGGGAGAGCATTCCTATTTCTAAACTTGAGAAACTGGTCTCCTCGGTCCCCAGACGTCTGTTGAGTGTTGTAAGAAGAAGGGGAGATGACACACAGTGGTGAAAATGGCCTTGTCCCAACTTTTTGGGGATTTGTTGACACCATGAAATTCTGATTCAGCATATTTTCCCCTTAAAATGGTACATTTTCTCAGTTTAAACTTTTGTTCCGTGATTTATGTTCTATTCTGAATAAAATATTAGAAGTTGGCACCTCCACATCATTGCATTCAGTTTCTATTCACGATTTGTATAGTGTCCCAACTTTTTTGGAATCCGGTTTGTACTTATACTTAATGACAGATTGTATTGCATATTCATTTATATTATCTTAAATCTCATAATTTTGTCTATCCACATATCAATGTATGCTGTTTTTATATCCTTGTAGATCCCTTGATAAAGGTCATTTGTTGACCAAAACATTGAGATTAATTATATGGCCCTACATTACATTACACAGTCTAGATAAAGAATGAATACAGAATGATGTAATTGCACGTTGTACATTAAAAGCATCACTTTAAAAAAAAAATGGTGCGCCATAGATTCTTCTGCTAATACGGACTGACACTTTGTCCTCTATGAGGACCCAACACCAATAAAAGGGTGTGCAGATCCCATCTCATTCCTATAGGATACTGTGTTGACTCCTCATGTGGTTGCCACCTCCCCACTCTGTGACTGGGCTATTATTTGACTCCTCATGCGGTTGTTACCTCACCATTCTGTAACTGACCACTATGTTGACTCCTCATGCAGTTGCCAGCGCACCACTCAGTGACTGACCACTGTGTTGACTCCTCATGCAGTTCCCACCCTCACCACTCTGTGACTGACCATTGTGTTGCCTCATCAGGCGGTTGTCACCCTTCCCATAATGAAACTGGGCCACTTTGTTGACTCCTCCTGTGGCTACCACCACACCACTCTGTGACTGACCACTATGTTGACTCATCATGCAGTTGTCACCTCACCACTCTGTAACTGGGCCACTGTGTTGACTCCTCATGCAGTTGTCACCTCACCACTCTGGGACGGACCACTATGTTGACTCCTCATGCGGTTTCCACCCCCCTCATAATGTAACTGTGCTACTGTGTTGACTCTTCATGCAGTTGCCACCATCCCCACTGTTTGACAGAGCCACTATTGTCCCTGTTTGGCCTTGACATAATTGTTGACATTTATTTTACCCTTCTTTTGATCTGTCAGAAGGATGGAAAAATGAGAAACACAAGGACCCTGTCTTTCGAGCAACCATAAGGCCTGTATCACACAGTCCCTATATTGCATCAGAATTTACTCATGATTTGGAAACCAAAAGCAGGAGTTAGTACAAAACACAGAAGACATGCAAATATTCCATATTCCAGCCGGGTATATAATGATCTGATTCTCTCTTATGCAGCTGGACAGCAGCCGCAGGAGCCCTCCTGAATTCAACAGTATTTATGTCCACAGGACAGCAATACAGTTGAATACTGTGCGGTAGATGGCAGTATTTTGTGCTGCTCTGTGGTCTTTGGTAATTGTAATGCTCAGTGACATACTATAGAGACCCTGTAATGGCGTGGGTACACGAGCTATGCCCTCAAAATTACACCATTACCAACTATATTATACAGCTGGTGTCCTGCTCTCATTGACAGGATTATAGATAACTCCAATCCAGACAGTTTAACCCATTACATGCCAGAAACAATACTGTCTCAGCATTTAACTGATATTAAGAATGGAGAGATGCACAAAAAGTAAAAAATAAATCTGTTTGTTTGGAATAACAAACTCGAAAAGCAACAGCAGAATAACTGGATTTTTCATGTTGTAACTACAAAAAAATATAAAAAAAATATATAAATAGTGAATGTGTGCTGAAGCTCAGCCTGGACAGCTGGTTGGTATTATAAAAATTCCTCCTCCTGATGGCCGGGCAAAGAATAGAGGTGTGTGCACTCAAAATGTGAGAAAGTGAAGTACGTGCAAATGTTCCGTCACTCAGTGGGCTTCCACCCTCAGTGAGTTCAGGCACCCCAGAGTCACCACGCCTGGGGCAATTCTGGAGTTCTAACATCTCAGCCCCTGACTTGGATAAAGCAGAGCCCTTGGTCTTCCAGAAAAGGGCACTAATGGCCCAAGTCATACACCCTAGGTATGCTGTGTGGTTCTCTGCTCTACATCCTGGCAGGGCTCGGTCCACCTGGAATCTAAGAACAGATACTATACTTGATCTTAGCCAAAAGGCCCCATGCACATGACCATGTTAGTTTTTTAGTCACAAACCACCTATCTACAAAACATTTATGCCTTGTGCACAGTGTGGACAAATTAACTTCAATAAGTCAGTGATCTGCGTAAGATGGTGAAGAATAGGACCATCGCTCATCCTTAAATCTAGACTTTCAAATATGTGAATTATAGATGAAGAGTCATGTATGTGGTTATAGGTCTGGATGGAATGTATCTCATCAAGATGTAAAATACTAATTGTTTACACTGATTCTCACATGAGAAGGTCTCATATGAGTATCCCAGGAATCTCTTACAGATGCTAAATAGGAGTGTGAACAATAGGGCTCTACCGTGCAAATACAATGTGTAAATGAAGGACCATCTCAGGAGGCCAGAAAATGCTAAACTCTTGAGGAGGAGGTGGCACCATTATTCTTCCATTGTATATGGTAATGAGGGAAGCCAGATCTCATAATGAAAGGTTTTATTGATTATAAAGGTGGGACTGGGCGTCTCCTGGAGCTAAGAGGAGGAGCAGATAGCTATAGCCACCAAAGGGGTATAAAAGACCCAAGCATGGCTCAGAAAGCTGGAACTCCCCAGGAATTTTAATTGGATCACTAGCTTGCTGAGGAGAAGACACTGACTGGAGATCAAGTCCTGTCAGCGAATCGATTAATCCTGAAATTCAAACTTATCACCTCCACTTGCGCATGAAGAGCAACCAGCCTCCATCTTGATCGAAGATCTCGGCCGAAATTCAGCGTGCCGCGAGATTACATCATCATGTCGGTCGCTGTGATGATGTAATCTTGCACTGCACATGATTTCGGCCGAGATCTTCAAACAAGATGGCGGCGGACGGCCCGTCGCAAGCAAATGGATGCGGTAAGTTTGATGCAATGTTTTGTTTAAATGTTTATTTCACACTGTTTGTATATATTTTGATGCCGTGATCATGTATGAACACAGCATCTGAGGGTTACATTGATGGGGGGGGGGGGGGCGCTATCGCTATTTTCAAGAAATCCTCTCATCTCCACTTAGAATCAGACCCAGTAAGAGGGAGGAAATTCTTACAATGTGAATAACTCTTTCCTGGAGGTTCAGTGATGGCAGCAGTGACTGGTGATTGTCCGCACAGTAGTGTGTAAGTGATTGTACACGCAGTGTCCATACATGTGATAGTACATACCTGTAACTGTGCCGGGAACACGGACAATCACCGCTCCTGACTGCCATCACTGGACCGCTCCAAAGCATCAATAACAGCAGGAAAGAAGATTACTGACAGGGGGAATCTTTAATTTGAGTCTGATTTACCAATACGTTATTTTCACGGTAGACACTTTTATTTCCAGCACCTCTATAGATATCTGTACATAGTAATATAATAAAGGTCTCTATACAGAAAGCAGTCAGTACAGTATATAGTAAATATCGCCCCAAAGTCATCTATTACACACAAGCTTAGAAGTGTCATAAAGCCGCCCAGAATGTCTTTTTTGTGCCCTTATGACTTGAATAAAATCTTCATTCACAACATGAGCGACTGGAGGACAATCTTCTACTTTTGAACTATATTAAAAGGAAGAGAAAACTAAATGGTTAGAAGAGCCTGATGATAATTATAAATTTTAATAATTCATTTAGACATTCTCACATTCCTGGCACTAGACCAATCTGATATAAAATGTGTATAAAATGCCAGACAGAAACAATGTCAATCAGAAAACTGATTCTAGTGATTTTACCATAAGAAATATGTGTCAAAGCCTCACTTCTCCACCTGGGTCCATGTGCCAGTCTCTAGAGGCTGTTGGGATCCATGTAACAATCTGTAACTCCTCATCTTCCTTAATTAATTAAATAAAATGATAGAGAATACTGAAATATTACTTTATTATAAATGCATTACCAGATTCCTCTCATTATCTATAATGGCAGTGTCATGGTGTGGCTCACTGTGACACGGGTGGCCATGTTTCCTCACATTGGTTGCTCTGGTGTACGAGCTATGGTGGATACCGTGTAGGCTGGTTCCCATGGGTAGGTACGGCAGCCTGTGTGCATACTGTTCCTTCTCTCCTCTCTATTGTCAGGTTCTTGTGGGGTTAATGTCTTGGTCTGGGTGTGGTCACTAGGTGCTATATATTCCTGTTAGCTGTGGACCTGGAGGTCAGTCTGTCTCCAGATTTCCTGGGTGCAGGAGGTATGCACCTTACCTGGGGTTCTTCTATCTGCCCTGTCTGTGTAGTCACCTTAGCTGCGTTTGCAGTAAGTATGGCCACCAAGCCGCTATTTTTATCCAGTATTCATGTATATCTTTGTGCAATTGATTAGCAGTGTGCTGTTACCTGTAGTTCTACTAATCCCATTGTGTTTCAGAAATGGTAGCGTGCACCTGCATTCTCAAATTACTTATGGAGGTGCTGGTTCGTTTGTTTTTCTTCCCTGTGTAGTCACCTACTGAGACCTCAAGGTTCCATGTCTTGTGTGCAGCTCTGTGTGTTTGACCATGGACTGACCACATGAAGAACAGGCATCTGCTAGTCTGGTTCTTTGTCTTGTGTGCATCCTTGCCTGTTCGCCAATGGACTAACACTACATTGGGAAGTGTCATTTGCTTGTCCAGTTCTTTGCCTTTGTGGAGAGGGCTCCTTGGTTCTGAAGAGGAGGATATCTAGTCTATGTATCCAACTCTGCTTATGAACGCCATGCATCCGTTCCACATGGAGTCCAGGCATTTGTTTGTCTGCTGGTCTGTGCAGCTCTGCCTGTGACCACCACGCATCTGTTCTGCATGGGGTCCAGACATCTGTCTTGTTTTCTGGTTCCCATTATGTCTTGTCTGAACTGTGTCCTGAGTTTGTTTGGGTTCCTGTTTGTGTGCCTGGGTTGCAGTCCATCCCATGTCTGTCTGGACTGCTGGCGCTTGTACCAACATCTGTCTCTGCTTGTAAGTGGCCAAGTGCCCCGGGACCATTCTAAAGGTACGACCAGTGAGCCCTCGGCTAAGTTAATTCCCATTATCGGGGGCTGTGTGAAGTACGGAGATCGCTGAGTTTCCGCCCTCTCTGTTTGGCCCCAAGTCAATCCAGTGTGCTTGGTACAGTAATATTACCTACCAATTTACCCTTACTTGCTGGTCCAGCTTACCGTCATGTCATGATGTCTGTTAACAATGTATTCATTATGGACCTTGTCTGTCTGCTTGCTTTGGTGTGTTATGCCTGAGAGTTCTCCACTCCGCACTTCTGCCGTCTCTTAATAAGTTCCGTTCCTACAGAGACTCGGCTAAGATCTCACCAGTTGTATGGAGGATGGTGATCACTGACAATAGAGCAGAGAGGAGGATGAGGCAGGTCTGTAGATCCATGTTCTGAGATAACCCATCCTGCTCTGCGATTAGGACTGATTTTCTTTGTACTTATAGGACTGTGGCAATTTTATTCTAGACTGATTGCCCTATGGTGAAGACAAGCCATTATAAATAATTAAATGTGTGTATTTATAGTAAAGTAATATTTCTGTACAATGTTATGCTATTACTTCCCAGAGAACCCCTTTAGATATGGTGCATATACTGCCCTCAAAAAGCAATGCAGGTCCTGAATCCACAGCAAAACCCTTTGGATTTGCTGCCACAACTATTATAAACCTGCCATATAGAAATCTATGTCCCTTACAAAAGGGGACCCAGAAGAGACATACAATTGGTTTATAAGAACTTCTGGCCTCTTTTTCAGGCTATATACAGCAGTGTCCAATTAGTGTTATGTAGCGAAGAGTGAAGGAGGCAATGATGCTTTATCTATTGGACTTGATCATGTGACCATAGCTGTCCTGTTCAACTGAGACTTTATATATTATATTTCATGAGGGTAATTTCTGAAGTCAGTTTTCCGAGTCTGTGTTGAAGTACTTTGCACCAAACATCTCAAATGTCACAAATTGTGTTATTAATTTGTCTCATCTTTAAACCTAACCCTCTTGTCCAGAAATGTTGCTCCTAGATTTCTACACCACCGCTCTACTGGGGGGCTTTGGGACATCAGTTATGACTAGATATGAATGAATCAAAGCTGATGAAGTAGAATTCGATCCGAGTTTCGGGTTTTATTTGATTCGCATCAAATCCGAATTTGCTCTCGATTTGTGGTAACAAATCAAATTTTTTCCTAAAATGGCTGCTGCACGTGTGAGGACATGGAGCAAAGAACTCTAGGAAGGCAGGATCACCCACAATGCCATGCATGCAGCCAATCAGCAGCCAGCCAGCCCTGTGATGTCACAGTCCTATATATAGCCTCGGCCATCTTAGATTCTGCCATTTCCAGTGTACTTGGTGCAGGAAGAGACTTCAGCAGGCGCTAGGGACAGTGCGAGGAAAGAATTCATTGTGCTAAAAAAATATATTTACAAGTTCAGGGAAAAATTATTCAAGGTGTATGGAAAGGATAGGGAGTAGGGATGAGCGAACCCGAACTGTATAGTTCGGGTTCGTACCGAATTTTAGGATGTCCGTGACACGGACCCGAACCCGGACATTTTCATAAAAGTTAGGGTTTAGTGTTCGTCGCTTTCTTGGCGCTTTTTGAAAGGCTGCAAAGCAGCCAATCAACAAGCGTCATACTACTTGCCCCAAGAGGCCGCCACAGCCATGCCTACTATTGGCATGGCTGTGATTGGCCAGAGCACCATGTAACCCGGCCTCTATTTAAGCTGGAGTCACATAGCGCCGCACGTCACTCTGCTCTGATCAGCATAGGGAGAGGTTGCAGCCGCGACGTTAGGGCGAGATTAGCCAGTGATTAACTCCTCCAAAGGACTTCATTCAGAGATCGATCTGCAGCTATGGATGATTGAACTGCTGCTATTGAATTGCTCACTATTTTTAGGCTGCCCAGAGCGTTTTTCAGTCACTTTTTTCTGAGGTGATCGGCGGCCATTTTGTGTCTTGTGGTGCGCCAGCACAAGCTGCCACCAAGTGCATTTAACCCTCAATGGTGTGGTTGTTTTTTGGCTAAATCCTACATCAGGGTGAAGCTGTCACACCAAATGCATTTAACCAGCAATAGTCTATTTTTTGGCCATATACTAAATCAGGGGCAAGCTGCGCCTGTCACCAAGTGCATTTAACCCTCAATAGTGTGGTTGGTCAAGCTGTCACACCAAGTGCATTTAAACATCAATAGTGTGGTTATTTTCTGGCCATATCCCAGTCTAATTCTGTCAGTAAACATATACCTGTCACCCAGCGCCTAAATACTAGACCTCAAATTTATATCCAGCTAAATCTGTCGTTACTGCTGTACTGTTGTGGCTGGTCAAGTTATTTAGTGTCCGTCAAAGCACAGTTTTTGTTCTGGGTTGAAATACAATTCCCAATTTAGCAATTTCCTAATTTAGTGGTTTCTGCTGTATCAGGCCTACTTTAAATTTATCCCTAAAAGGGTATATCAGATTCAAGGTGCACATAAGGTCATTCTGAATAACTTCACACACACGCTACTGTGCATTTCCAAGTCTAATTCTGTCAGTAAACCTATACCTGTCACCCAGTGCCTAAATAATAGGCCTCAAATTTATAGTCAGCTAAATCTGTGGTTACTGCTGTGCCTGTATTAGTGTAATACGGTACCTAAATAGATAGCCAGATAGTGTTAGTTGTCTTTAAAAAAAGGCCTGAATTTGAATTCAATTCATTGGGTCAAATAATATTTTTGTTGTTGTGGTAAACAATAACAATTAGGAAAACATCTAGTAAAGGACGCGGACATGGTCCTGGTGTTAGTGGATCAAGACTGGGTGGAAGACGATGCAGGGGATAATGAGGTCCTAGACCCCACATGGAATGAAGGTCGTGCCACTGACTTTCACAGTTCGGTGGAAGAGGCAGTGGTGAGACCGAGCCAACAGCGTAGCAAAAGAGGGAGCAGTGGGCAAAAGCAGAACACCCGCCGCCAAGAGACTCCGCCTGCTACTGACCGCCGCCATCTGGGACCGAGCACCCCAAAGGCAGCTTCAAGGAGTTCCCTGGCATGGCACTTCTTCAAACAATGTGCTGACGACAAGACCCGAGTGGTTTGCACGCTATGCCATCAGAGCCTGAAGCGAGGCATTAACGTTCTGAACCTTAGCACAACCTGCATGACCAGGCACCTGCATGCAAAGCATGAACTGCAGTGGAGTAAACACCTTAAAACCAAGGAAGTCACTCAGGCTCCCCCTGCTACCTCTTCTGCTGCTGCCGCCTCGGCCTCTTCTGCTGCAGCCGCCTCGGCTTCTTCCTCCGCCTCTGGAGGAACGTTGGCACCTGCCGCCCAGCATGCAGGGGATGTACCACCAACCCCACCACCACCTCCATCACCAAGCATCTCAACCATGTCACACGGCAGCGTTCAGCTCTCCATCTCACAAACATTTGAGAGAAAGCGTAAATTCCCACCTAGCCACCCTCGATCCCTGGCCCTGAATGCCAGCATTTCCTAAACTACTGGCCTATGAAATGCTGTCATTTTATGCTGGTGGACACAGACAGCTTCAAACGGCTCATGTCGCTTGCTGTCCCACAGTATGTTGTTCCTAGCCGGCACTACTTCTCCAAGAGAGCCGTGCCTTCCCTGCACAACCAAGTATCCGATAAAATCAAGTGTGCACTGCGCAACGCCATCTGTGGCAAGGTCCACCTAACCACAGATATGTGGACCAGTAAGCACGGCCAGGGACGCTATATCTCCCTAACTGCACACTGGGTAAATGTAGTGGCAGCTGGGCCCCAGGCGGAGAGCTGTTTGGCGCACGTCCTTCCGCCGCCAAGGATCGCAGGGCAACATTCTTTGCCTCCTCCTCCTTCTCGGCTTCCTGCTCATCCAGTCAGCCACACACCTTCACCACCAACTTCAGCACAGCCCGGTGTAAACGTCAGCAGGCCATTCTGAAACTCATATGTTTGGGGGACAGGCCCCACACTGCACAGGAGTTGTGGCGGGGTATAGAACAGACCGACGAGTGTTTGCTGCCGGTGAGCCTCAAGCCCGGCCTGGTGGTGTGTAATAATGGGTGAAATCTCATTGCAGCTCTGGGACTAGCCGGTTTGACACACATCCCTTGCTTGGCGCATGTGCTGAATTTGGTGGTGCAGAAGTTCATTCACAACTACCCCGACATGTCAGTGCTGCTGCATAAAGTGCGGGCTGTCTGTTCACGCTTCCGGCGTTAACATCCTGACGCTGCTTGCCTGTCTGCGCTACAGCGTAACTTCGGCCTTCCCGCTCACCGCCTCATATGCGACGTGCCCACCAGGTGGAACTCCACCTTGCACATGCTGGACAGACTGTGCGAGCAGCAGCAGGCCATAGTGGAGTTTCAGCTGCAGCACGCACGGGTCAGTCGCACTACGGAACAGCACCACTTCACCACCAATGACTGGGCCTCCATGCGAGACCTGTGTGCCCTGTTGCGCTGTTTTGAGTACTCTACCAACATGGCCAGTGGCGATGACGCAGTTATCAGCATTACAATAATACTTCTATGTCTCCTTGAGAAAACACTTAGAGCGATGATGGAAGAGGAGGTGGCCCAGGAGGAGGAGGAAGAGGGGTCATTTTTAGCACTTTCAGGCCAGTCTCTTAGTAGTGACTCAGAGGGAGGTTTTCCATTTCATCCACCATGACGGCCCACATTGAGATTGACCCTTGACCTCTGTAGGGGCAGGAACACATAGAGTTTAAGAACCCCCCACCCCTCCACCTCCTCAGTGCTTTCCTGCCCCTACAGGGGCCAACACGTGGAGAGCTCCTCCTTCATGGAGGATGAAATAGCTGTATCTTCCTTACAGGTTCTCCAGCTGGCCTCCCGCGGCAGGGGCTAAGGCTGGCCAGCTAGGAGCATCGAGGACCCTCGTCTTGGCTTATGCCGAGGCCTGTGGTCCTCCCCATACCTTCAGACTTCCTTCCCTCCTTGTGGAAGCAGTTGAAGGTGCCGGCTTCTCGACACGCGCTGCGCTCGGCGTCCTTTCCTTCCGGAGGACCGAGCTCTGGTGTCCGGCAGGGGGAGCAGGTGCGACGCATGGAGCGTCTCTAAGGGCGGGCCGGGCGACGCACACCTCTCTTAGTAGGCTGGTGCGGCGCAGGCCTACGCCGTCATGCAAGGCGCGGCTAGATGACGTCAGACGCCGGGACTTTTAAAAAAGAGAAGACCGTGGTCCCATCCCTACACCGCGATGTCCGAGACAACTGCTCCCCGTCATTTAACCGTACGGACCGCTGTATGGAAAAAGTTAACAGCCCAGGGAGCTCCCTCTCCCATCAAGGGGCTGCTGTGCCTTTGCAGCCCCCCGATGGAGAGGGAGAGAGCCCCCAGACAGCCCCGTCCTTACCCTTACCCGTCTGCGCAGTTCTGGCCACTACTGAGAAGACGGGGAAGGTTCCCATGGCAACAGGACGCTTTCTCAGGCATCCTGCTGTCCATGGTGCTGAACAGCTCTGTCTAAAGGCATAGACCTGTTCAGACAAAGTGTAAGTAAAATAAAGTACAAAACACTATATAGTGTACTGTAATATACAGACATCAGACCCACTGGATCTTCAAGAACCAAGTGGGTCTGGGTAAAAAAAAATGTGAAAAAAGTAAAAAATTAAGTAAAAATCAAAAAACACTTATCACTGATTAAAAATGAGAAAAAAAAATCCCTAAACATGTTTGGTATCGCCAATTTTTCCAGTTGCAAAGGAAGGGTTAACAGCCAAACCAAACTTAATATTTATGGCCCTGATTCTGTAGTTTATAGAAACGCCCCATATGTGGTCGTAAACAGCTGTACGGGCACACGGCAGGGCGCAGAAGGAAAGGAATACCATACGGTTTTTGGAAGGCAGGTTTTGCTGGAATGTTTTTTGTTTTTTGACACCATGTCCCATTTGAAGCCTTCCTGATTCACCCCTAGAGTAGAAACTCCCAAAAAGTGGCCCCATTTTAGAAACTACGGGATAGGGTGGCAGTATTGTTGGTTCTAGTTTAGGGTACATATGATTTTTGGTTGCTCTATATTACACTTTTTGTGAGGCAAGGTAACAAATGGCTGTTTTGGCACCGTTTTTATTTTTTGTTATTTGCAACATTCATCTGACAGGTTAGATCATGTGATATTTATAGACCAGGTTGTCAGGGATGCGGTGATACCTAAAATTTCTATATTTTATTATTTATAAGTTTTACACAATGATTTCTTTTGAAGCAAAAAAAAAATCATGTTTAGTGTTTCCATAGTCTGTCATTTTTTTTCAGTTTTTGGGGATTTCCTTGGGTAGGGTATGATTTTCGCTGGATAATATGCCGGTTTTATTGGCGCTTTTTTTTTTTTTTTTTGATCGCTTGCTATTACACTTTTTGTGATGTAAGGTGTCAAAATATGGTTTATTTTGCACAGTTTTTATTTTACATTTGTTTATGATGTTCAACTGAGGGGTTAGGTTATGTAATATTTTTATAGAGCCGGTCGATATGGACGTGGCGATACCTAATATGTATAAATTTTATTATTTTTTATTTATGTAAGTTTTACACTATCATTTTTGAAACAACAAAAAATCATGTTTTAGTGTCTCCATATTCTGAGAGCCATAGTTTTTTCAGTTTTTGGGCGATTATCTTAGGTAGGGTCTCATTTTTTGCGGGATGAGATGACGGTTTGATTGGCACTATTTTGGGGGTGCACATGACTTTTTGATCGCTTGCTATTACACTTTTTGTGATGTAAGGTGACAATAAATGGTTTATTTAGCACAGTTTTTAATTTTTACGGTGTTCATCTGAGGGGTAAGGACATGTGATACGTTTTATAGAGCCGGTCGATATGGACGCGGCGATACCAAATATGTATACTCCCCCCCCCCCCCCCCCTCTAATTTGTACCAATTTTTTTTTCACTTATTTTTTTGTCCCACTTTGGGACTTGAACTTTTGGGGCTCTAATCCTTCACAATGCATTCTAATACTTCTGTATTGGAATGCATTGGCTGTATGAGTAATACTGTGAGTATATACTAATACAGCTTCCGGGACACTGAGATCCAGGGGGCTGGATCTCACAGGCTCTTCACCGGAAGGCAGCGCAATGCCTTCCTTAGACATCGCTCTGCCTTCCATGTCATCGGGTCCCCCCCCCACAGCTGCATGGGGACCCGATGCCGCCAGACAAGGGGGTCGAGGGACCCCCCCGGTGTTGTGACAGGATGCCCGCTGAATGATTTCAGCGGGTATTCTGTCACAATTAACCCCCGCCGCAATGTAAATTTAAACTTAGGACGTACCAGTACGCCCTGAGTCCTTAAGGGGTTAAGTCCTTTATGAAGTTACTCACTTAAAAAAAAAAAATTGTACTTGCCTCATCCATTTGCTCGTGAAGAGACTGCCGTGGCTTTCTTGCTTGAAGATCCAGTGCGGCCTCTTTGTGCTCAAACGGATAAGTTAAGTATGATTTCTTTTTACCACCATTTCAGGGAAAATTTATTCATTACTACGAATCATGAGAAAATTTGGCTTTGCGGTGAATAAATTTTTTCCTTAAATTCGAATCGAAGTCTACTTTGCTTTCTTTGATTTGCTCTACACTAGTTATGTAATCACTAATCAATCAGTAAAACTGCCATTAAGAAAAATAAAAATTGGTGCAGAGTAAATACGACTTTAGTGATCAATGCCAAAGATGCTCCTGTGTGTGTCAAACAGAATTTGGTGACAGATTTATTTTTTTCCATGCATTAAATGTTTTAAGTATGCAGTTAGTATTTATAACATTGGTAAAAAAAAATTATGCATGTTAATGACCTTTTATATTTTAACTGTTTGTGTGTAATTAGGAAAAATAACCTTTTATTTTATTTTTTTAAATAAAATCTTTCTTTCTACAGGTGAAGACTGGATAAAAGGCTCCCAAGGTCATCTAATACTATCTCCTTATAGAATACGTTATCAATCCCAAATTAGCAATAATAGAACTGAACATGATCTGTGTGAGATGTCTGCAAATTCTGAATATGGGAAAATTTTGAAAAATGCTAAGCTTTCTGTGCAAAAAGAAATTCAGAAAGATGAACGGTCATGTTCTGAAAGAGAGAAAACTTTTAATATGATATCAAGTGTTGCTGAAAATCTGAGAATTCACGCAGGAGAGAAGCTATATTCATGTTCAGAATGTGAGAAATGTTTTAATCAGAAATCAAGTCTTAATAGACATCAAAAAATTCACACAGGAGAGAAGCCATATTCATGTCCTGAATGTAAGAAGTGTTTTAATCAGAACTCAAATCTTGATAAACATCTGAGAACTCACACAGGAGAGAAGCCATATTCATGTCCTGAATGTGAGACATGTTTTACTGAAAAATCAAGTCTTATTAAACACCAAAGAAATCACACAGGAGAGAAGCCATTTCAATGTCCTGAATGTGAGAAATGGTTTACTGATAAATCAAGTCTTAATAAACATCAAAGAATTCACACAGGAGAGAAGCCATATTCATGTCCTGAATGTGAGCAGTGCTTTAATCGGAAATCAAATCTTGATGCACATCAAAGAATTCACACAGGAGAGAAGCCATTTCCATGTCCTGAATGTATGAAGTCATTCAAAAGTAAATATCATCTTGAGAGTCATCAGATAATTCATACAGGAGAGAAGCCATATTCATGTCCTGAATGTAATAAGTGTTTTAATCATAAATCAAATCTTGATAAACATCTGAGAACTCACACAGGAGAGAAGCCATATTCATGTCCTGAATGTGAGCAGTGCTTTAATCGGAAATCAAATCTTGATGCACATCAAAGAATTCACACAGGAGAGAAGCCATTTCCATGTCCTGAATGTATGAAGTCATTCAAAAGTAAATATCATCTTGAGAGTCATCAGATAATTCATACAGGAGAGAAGCCATATTCATGTCCTGAATGCAGGAAGTCATTTAAACGTAAAGATAATTTTGAGACTCATCTGAAAATTCACACAGGAGAGAAGCCATTTTCATGTACTAGATGTGGAAAGTGTTTTACTGATAAATCAAATTTTGTGAGACACCTGAGAATTCACACAAGAGAGAAGCTGATTTAATATACAGAATGTGGGAAATGGGTTGGCTATAAATTAAAGGGGTTGTCCGGGATTTTAACCCCTTAAGTATTATGATGTAACTGTACGTCATAATGCCTGAGGGTATGTATCTGACCTGACAGGGAGTGAAGATTGTGTCGTGCCTGTCATTTAACCCCTCAGGTGCCCCAATCAACTCAAATTGCGGCACCTGTGAATGAAGGCAGAGGGATGCTGCTTCCTCTGGGTGCTGCCACACAGCGTAGTTCTGACATGCATTCAGGATGCAGTTTTTTTTTATTGTAGCTAGTTGAAATTACTTAAATCATTCCTTCTATGCAGAACACCAGGGGTTAACGAGGCTGCCAAACAGGCTAAATTGAAAATTGCATCCTGAATGCATGGCAGAACTGAACTGCCTTCCGATCGGTTGCCATAGCAGCCTGGATGCTGCTGAAGCGATCCAGGCCTGCCATGGGGTTCTCCATACTGTGCTATGCACGAGGCACAGCTTAGAATGGAGAGAGTAAAAATCCTATTCACCCTAAGGGCTCTCGCACACAAACGTATTTTCTTTTCACGTCTGTTCCGTTTTTGTTTTTTTTTCAAACCGTATGCAGAACCATTTAGATTAATGGGTCCGTAAAAGAAAAAATGGAAGTTACCAAAAAATGGAAGCATGTCCGTTCCGCCAAAAGATGTCTTATTGTTGTCCGCATTACCAACAAGGATAGGACTGCTCTATTAGGGTGGTAGCAAGAATATGAGGAGAACACATGGGAAGAGAGTCATATGTGGTAATACTGAATGGAGGCCAGAACGTGCCTGGTCCACTGCACACCACCGGTACGAGGAAAATGTGCAGGGATCAAGCAAGCACACAGCCTGCAAGGCTTTGTCAGCCTGTTTGGCGAAACGCGTTGGGCAGGTGAGGTGACACTGGGAAGGGGATTACTATCTTGTTTGATTAACTTTGGAACTTGTTGACAGTGATTGTAATTACATTCTGTAAATCCTGTGCAGTACGGCTGTTACATTTGCAGGCTGTTCCCTGCACATTTTCCTCATACCGGTGGTGTGCAGTGGACCAGGCACGTTCCAGCCTCCATTCAGTATTACCACATATGACTCTCTGCACTGGCATATGATTATTACTATCCCCTTCCCATGTGTTCTCTTCATATTCTTGCTCCCACACTGGTTCATGTTTACTCCCCTTGCTATATGTATTTTTTAAGTGATATCTAATAAATTATATTTTGCTATGTTGGACTCATGTGCTAGTTTGTTGGGTATGCACACCAATTGTTTTTTAGGTTTTATTTCATGATGGAGGTGTGATCCTATTAGGTCTCATTATAGGCTATTATTGTTCTATTAGGAGCCAGATGTTACGTTCTGCAAAATACGGAATGCACACGGACGTCATACGTTCTTCTTTTGGATCAGTTTCTTTTTTGCGCACCTCAAAATACATACGGTTGTGGTAGATGCCCCTAATCAGGGTTGATCACGTTGGCTCTACTGCTCCAAATTAATAGTAACCCAAGGGTTTTACGTGCACGGAAGAAAATAACTATGACACAAACTGGGGTCAAAGCTAATTCTCATTTATTACAGGAAATACAGCAGTTTATAAAGTCTTCAGAGGGGCGTTCCACCTGAGGCACGTGGCATTGTTACATTAGCTAAAATATGAAAAGAGAGAACACTTGGTATCTGCCCATTGTGCATTGTTTTACTAACTGTGGTATGTGAACTATGTAAATATCTAGCTGTAAGTGCCATCTTGTAATGGAGTTTTCGCTATCAGCAAAAAAGCATAGATGTCGTAGCAAGGAGGCGTGCTCTCTTGGGTAGGATGGAACCTTTGTGCTCTGGAGAAGATAAGGTGCTGTCTGAGAGCTAGAGTATGTGGGAGCTTTCTTAGCTGAATCAAAGAATGTAGTCCATATCTCTATCAGAGTCGTGTGCATGGTCCCTAATGGAGATCTATTAGGTTGAATAGGAGATGGGATCAAAAGATCCCATGTACTAGGCCCCTAAGGGCCATATTGGTATGGAGCCACAGAATAAGGATGTTAGGTCATTTTCAGAGCACAATGAACGATGTGATGTCAAAACCCCCAAAACCCCCTTGACAGAATTCTTATTTTTATTTTTTTGTACAAAAGAATTTTCTTCCAATTTTCTAATACAAAACATGGTAAATTAAATGAGGGGAAAAAATGCACCATATCCTGCAAAAAAAATTTGAATATGAACGGAGAAAAAAAAGTTATGGTTATTGGAACGTGGGGAGGAAAAATCCAAAATGCAATATTGATGACTTATCCTTAGAATAGGTCATCAATATCAGACCAGTAGGGGTCTGACACCAGGAACCCCCACTGATTATCTGTACGAGGAGATGTCTCACGCAGTGTACACACGTGCCTTCTCCCTTCCTGCTCTCCGCTGTATGTCTATGGGACAGTAGCGCTGAACAGGAAAAAAGGGAGACAGCACGTGCACAGTCCTCAAACAGCTGATCAGTGTGTTGGACCCCTGCCAATCTGATATTGATGAATTATCCTGAGAATAGTGTCATCCCAGCAGGCGTTTCTCTGTTCAGCACAATGTATTCTTTATTGTAGCATATAAATCAAAGTTTTCAGGACGCATTTAGGCCTGTCCAGCCTTCCTCAGCTGATGGATATGCTACTGTTGGGGCAAAACCCCCTCCTCTATAATTGTTGGGGTTCAAATTAAAGGTTTGTTTTTGAGCGCTCAGAGAAAGCTGACACAGAGGCATCACTGAATCAGGTTCACTCTCTCCTTTATTAGACACCAGCATACATATTTAAATCACAGAAAATCAACTTCAAATCTGGCACACTGCCAAGGGATGGAAATTGAAACTAACAATTGAATTGGTTATTCATATAAGGCAATACTTCCAAAATATACTAACAAGATTCTCATAGTAATAGAAAAAAGCAAAAAGGTCTCTGTAGCATCTTATCTCAGAGCTGGCATTCCTCATCAGTAAATCCTGAATCTCAGAAGGAACATAACCTTCTGAAGAATGTCAACCAGGGAGCTATTACCTTGGCCTTGTAGTTATCGATACACAGAAACTGCCATGTCTTCTCAGCTGGCTCAGTAATTTTCCACATATACACAAGATGGAGGACATATTTATAAAAAAAATATAATCTCATCCCTCACAATTCCCCCATTTTGAGATCTCGGAACTGACATCTTAACCCAGAGGTACTTCAGATGGGATAGGTCCAACTGCCAACCAGAGGCCAGATTCCCTCACAGGAATTAAAGCAGTTCCCAAGACCTCTCAATAATCTTGGCAATTTTTCCTTTTGGAACAGAACCTGTTGGTACACATAAACAAAAGCTTAATCACAGCATATACTACGATTATTGTTTGTCTTGCCACCAGAGAGCCTCCACCCACCCTGCTATGGGGAGAGGGACTGCAGTGGAGTTATACTTTTGATCATCAGGCACTGGTCTTCTTTGTGAGACAAACTGCCAACAAGACATATAGTATGAATAAGTTATTTAAAAGTCAAAGGGATTGCCAGATAAGACATGGATCTGTACTCACAGTCCTGTGAGTTCAAAAACTAACAATCTTTAATTTTACTGTCAGTGAGTCCTCTAAACAGCTTCTGGTGGTGTTGGATAAGTGCATTGTCCCAGTTATCCTTCAGTTGTTGGTACAGTGCCGTTGTTCCCAGGATTAGGACGGCCATCAGCAGGAGGATCCTCATCCTTAGGCGTCAGAACTTTCTTGCAGTGAGAAGCGTGTATCCAGTTAGGCTTTCCTTTGAACCTTTACTGCTGTATAAGTAGTCAACAGGACTTGGAAAGGACCATCAAATCTGGGATCCAGGCCTTTTCTCACATGTCTTTTTATCACCACCCAGTCTCCTGGTTTCAGACTGTGTTCCTTCTACTGAATCTGGAAGGGAAGCAAACACTTGTTTATGGGTGTGCTCAAGCCTCTTTGTAAGGGCCGCATGTAGCGTGTTAGGCTATCATAGTCCATTTTGCAACTGTTGTGGAAAAAATACAATCCTAATCTGGGGGCGCTTCCAAACAGAATCTCAAATGGGGATAATCCTGTCTGATGCAATAACTTCAGGGACACCATACCTGCACACCAATTCACTGACCAGCTTAGTTGTTGTGTTCTTTGCATTTGCGTTTGCTACTGGGAAAGTTTCCGGCCACCCTGAAAAGAGATCCACACATACAAGGACAAATTCATATACTCCTATCATAGGCAGTTGTATATAGTATATCTGCAGTCTCTGGAATGGGTAAAGTGGCCTGGGGGGGTGTTTGCTTGGAGTCTTCACCACTTGACCGGGATTGTTCAATGCACAGACCATACATCCTTATACAAACCGAGCGGCTACTGTAGAAAATCCTGGAGCAATCCACCTTGCATTAACCACACTTACCATGGCACCTTTTGATAGGTAAGTGGGAGTGTGGGCCTCCTGAACCATAGCTGGGTATAGAGGGGGTGGTAGACAAATTTTGTCCTTGTTTTCCCAAATTCCATGTTCATCAGGTTTTGCCCTTGTTTTGCCCAAAGTTCCTTTTCCTCTGGAGGGGCTTGTTCAAGCATTCTTTGAAATATACTTACTGAAATGTCCTCAGGTCTCAAGGCTCTCAGCAGGGGCGGCAACAGCATTTAGTGGCTGGGGTGCAGCTTGCTTGGCTGCCTTGTCTGCTCGATCATTTCCTTTTGCTTCCACCGTGGTACATCTTGTATGAGCCTTTACCTTAATAATAGCAACCTCCTCTGGTAATAACAGAGAGTTCATAAATTCAAGTACAGAGTCTTTATTTTTAATTGGCTGGCCTGTTGAAGGGATCGGGGAATGAGACAGCCGGTACCTAAGTTAGGGTTTGCGACTGTGTCCACAGGGCTTAGGTTTCAGCGTATGAGTTCGTTCACCATCAGCACTTGCTTATACTGTCAGCAGTCAGGGAGAGGCTTAGGGATTGTTAAGAGGTTACCATTCCCTTCTCCCTAGCTTTGGGGCCTAGTCGGTTTACCTGTTGCTGTTTGTTTACTTGGTGTTCTCTTATCCCCACTTAGCGTGACACCTATAGAGAGATGTAGGGCTGTTTCTGTAAGAAAGCAGCCACAAGTTCTAATCCTGTACAACCTCTACAAATATCTGGATTTAATACAGAAAACGTATTACTACAACTATAGATCAGCAAATTAATTTAGTATAGCCGCTGAGTTATTTAATAAAATTTACCTATATAGCGCCACCTGCTGTTTGTTTTTCCTTATTTCTCTATCCACCTAAGTAACATTACTGAGGAGGACGCACATGCTCGCTTATATCCTTCATCTGTCACCAGCCCTTTCCATGGTTAGAAGCCATCACAGGCACAGGAAGGAATAACATGGTGTCACCGCCAGCTCTCTGAGAGGTCTGACAGACGTTCTTCTCTACTTCTTGCATGACGTTCTTTGTTTTGGTTTCACTTTGTCATCTCCTCTCCTTCTCCCAGCTGTCACTTATTTACTCTAATTGCCTCCCCTCACTTTGCACTGTATACTACTTCCTGGATTGTGTTCACTGCTGGAGGCTGCTTCTGCTGATTCCTCAGATAAGTCCTTTTCCTTTTATTTGTGTTTCCTTGCTGGCTTGATTTTAGGTGAACCTGACTCCGTCCGTATTAAGTGCAGGGAGCCGGTGGTCGTGTCCCCTCACTATTATAGGGTTCTCAGGTGTCACACAGTATTAGGTACGTGGGCATGCAATCGTCTACCATAAATATTTTTGCATGGGCATAGCAGTCAGGGAGAGCTCTAGGGGTTTTATAGGGCTCACCCATATGCTCCTTAGTTTGGGATCAAGCCAGTCGGATGTTTATTTATAAGTTCCAGCTTTCTGCAACACCATCCATGACACATGGACAGGATGAGAGCTGCAGCAGAAAGAACATGTTCTGTTAAAAAGGACATGCACCTAAGCTGACAACTTGAAATTAATCTAGAAGAGGAATTGAAGAAATTAATGGGAACATCATTGGATCCACATGATCTACAGGCTGGTTTTATCTTTTGCTGGAAAGACTGTTATGTATTGTATGAAGTCCAATTTTTTATTTTAATTTTTTAAAATTAATTATGGGTTAATTCATTTAATTGTAGCGTAAGAATAGTTAAATGTGAGTTGATGGGAGCAGTGTCAGAAGTGGAGCAAAAGTATATAAAGAATCTTCATAAAGGAAAATATTAAAATGGAAGAACATGACAGAATAAATGACTGAACAGGTTACCCCGGAAAACTTCTGGCTGAGTTAGTTTGTAAAAGTAAATGTTTTATAAATGATGTGATAGGAACTATGAAGGAATTTGCAAAATTGCTTGGGACAGTACAAGGCAGCTGTTTAGAAGGATGGTGGTAGTAGTACTAGTGGCAACTAAGTAGCAGGTAATGGAAGTGGCAGTAGGGGGATTAGCAGCAGCAACATGATAGTAGGAAGGCAGATGTTGGCAGCAGCTGTATGTCACAGAACATGATGGGTGGAAGGCAGGCAGTGGCATGATGGTGGCAGTAGCTGTACAGCACACAACATGGCGGTAGGCAGGCAGACAGGAGCGGTGGCATGATAAGGACCCTCTGAGCAGATCTAGTCATCGGCTTTAGACGGAGGATTGTGAGAATATGCATGGAACTGCGACTCATAATTTTGAGGAAAGTGATATTTTATACACCGGTGAAGGACAACTTGGTTTTAATGAATAGTATTTTTTCTAAAATTGCAGCTGCACATGTTAGAAAGAGGAAGTAAGAAGCCCGGGACCGAGAGAGCACCCATAATACCATGCAGATAGCCAATCAGCAGCTAGCCAGCCCCTGTGATTTCACAGCCCTATAAAAAGTCTCCCCCTGCTCGGTCTCTGCCATTTTGCAGTAAACTTAGTGACAGGCACTAGGGATAGTGAACAGGAAAGACTTTATTTACAAAAATTACTATTCAGCAGTTCAGGGACAGATTATTGTTAACCCCTTCATGGCTGCCATTCGGCTATATATGTACTATCTGCACATACCCCACAACAGGAGATTCCTCATTTGCCGTAATCTACAAGAGTGCCGGTCACAAGTGTCCTTCTGCTATCTTAACATTAGGACTGTCACGCCACCTGGTGTAGATCCCTCTACTGAATGTGGTAAGATCCACCCTTTTTCTTTTCTATTTATCCTGTGGAATGAGTAGGTGGCATTTTCACTAAATTTGTGTATTGTCTCACAACAATGTGGTTTATTTAAACCTTATTTTAGAATTAAATAGTAAAAGTTACGTTTTATTGATACCCAGTTCTCATGATTTTCTGATATATTGTTTGGGTTGTGATCTTTAAGACTCTGCACGCTCATCCTTAATGCGGAAGGTATCATTCATAACTCGAGTTCTATTATACATAAGTTTATCCGTTAATCCCTAATTGTAGAGTTGTTGTGAAATTGCAGCCTGATGCTACAAGTTTTGGGGTGTTTACTCTTTTAATTTTTTATATATAAGTACATCCATTAATCATTGTTTCGGGGTGAAATTGTGGCCTGACACTATTTCTCTTTTACTCTTACAGTTACAGTACAGTATGTCCGACAGACAGGTGCCAGGGCCTTCTAAGGGAACGGGCAGTACTCAAAATGTTGCTGGAGCTGGCAGAAGTACCAGCAGAAGAAAGGAGAATTGTAGCAGCAGTCGCTGGGACAGGCCAGAGCTGCCATTGTTATCCAGCGGTCGTGTTTTGACAAGAAGTCCTTGAATGGTTGACTCAGTCTTCAACTTTGTCGCAAGTGACATCCGACACCCCCAGCCAGGAGTCAGTGGGTTCCTATGACACCACACTTTCATTTTCTGTTCCTTCTTCTTGAGAAGTATTTACCGTCGGCTCGACTCAACTTTTCAGTGAGGACGAGCTTTTAGAGGACAGTCAGCAGCTACTGCCCAGCCAAGATGTGGAATAGAGATCCACTGCTTCCTCCAGTAGGCTGGCAGGTAGTAGGATGATGTTGCGAGTGGTCAGGCGTGTGGCCCTGAGACTGGTGAAGGTGACATCAGTGATGTGCAGACATTAGTGGAGGATGATGATGATTGTGTAGCTGATGGCATATGGGAGCCGGGCGAAGAGGTGGCTTCATTATCATTAGGAGAAGAGGGTGTCAGCTTGTGCGTGAGGCAAAGGCTGAGACAACAGGGTGGTAGCGTGGTCATGAGTCAGCAAGCTGGCAGCAGCAGGGACGGCGCTACCATAAGGCAGACCATACGGCTGCCTTAGGGCGCACCCTGGGGGAGGGCGGAAAAATGAACTTCACTTACAGAGCAGCATGGGATCGGCAACATGGTCACGGGGTCAGGCCAGTGAGGTGTGACTGGCGAATGGCCCAGCAGGGGCGAACGGCAGCAGGGACTGACTGTCTGTGAGTCTGACTCAAACACAGCCAGATTGCCGTAGCAGCAGGACAGGTGGGTAGTTGAATCACTGATGAGCGCACTAGCGCCAGAGTGCCCGGCATAAATGTGTTGTTTAAAAATCATTACACAAACAACAATCATAAATGGAGGGGGAATGGTGACGGTGACATGATGGGAGGGGGGACAATGTCTGTAGTCTGTGACATGGGGATGGGGCCATAGAGGGGGAACTGAAATGTGACACAATAGGGGGAAATGATGTGACACAAAGGGGGTGATGTGACATGGTTTGGAGGAGGAGAAATGTGACATTGAGGGGGTGAAATGTCACATAGAGGACTGATGTGACATAGGTGATTTGACATGGAGGGTGAAAAATGTGACATTGAGGCCTTGAGCGGGAAAATGTGACATGGGGTAGAAATGCCACATGGGGGGGAGAAATGTGACAGAGGGGATTATGTAAAAATGAAGGGGAGAAATGTGACATGGAGGGGGCTGATGGCTGACACATAAGGGCATGATGGCTGAGGTCTGATTAACATTGGGGGTCTGATTGCTGGTCTGATCTGAGGTGAAACAGATATATATTTTTTTTTATCATCCCCCTCTAAAACCTAGGTGCATCTTAGAGGGTACCAGCTGCTGCAGACGGGACCAGGGCCAGGTGAGCTTTGAGGTGGGGGAGGGGGCGCCAAAATGTAGCCTTCGCTTGTGTTGGCAAAAATACTTGTACCGGCCCTGGGCAGCAGTGTAAGATCTGGAGTCTACTATACAGGAGCCTACCTGTCTGGAAAGAAGTGGCGGTGCATAGATTCACAAAGGCAGTGGTAGCAGACAGTCAGCACAGAATGGTGGAGGGAAAATGCCATACTCAGCAGTGTGGGAATTTTTCATCAAGCTGCCGGAGGATGTCGGCATTGCCATTTGTATTACATGTGGGCAGAAGGTCAAGGGTGGCCAGGATGCCAATGTTGGCATCATGGCTCTGTGTTAACACTTGCAGCATCAGCATGAAGTGACCTGGGAAAACCATGGCGCTAATGTAGTGGTACAGCCTGATGCAGCAACTGCTGTATCACCCAATGGCCCACACCCATTCTCCAGCAGTCAAGGCTCCACCACCTCAGCAGAAGGAAGCTGTGTTTCCTTTCCATCATCTACTGGTCCTGATGCTCCTGCTCCTTCTTCTACTCCTCATCACTAATTTTGTCAGCAATCGATTATTAAGGCAATTGCAAAAAGACAACAGTATGCATGCACTCATCCAACATCACAGAAGCCGAACGTGCTCCTGGCCAAGTTGTTGGTACTACAGTCCCTCTCTTTCCATGTCGTGGACTCTGCACCTTTCAGAGAACTGATGGCTTGTGCCGAGCTAAGGTGGAAAGTCTCAAGTCATCATTACTTTTCAAAAAGACAGTACCAGCCCTGCACACCTGTGTTAAACAGAAGGTGGGCCAGTCCTTGATCCTGTTGGTGTCTGCTAAAGTAAATGAGTAAATGTGGTTCCTGCACAGCCACACCAGCAGCTTGGGCAGGTGACGGCACTGCCATCTCCACATTCTCAAGCTGTGAGTCCTGTGCCAATGCCCTCCTCTGCCTCCTCATCCTCCACCTTGTCCTCAGCCTCCACTGCAGGCACAATTCTTAGTGCTCGTCCAGAATACCAACTATGCAGAGCACGCCGTTGTCACACTGTTATGCACCTGGTTAGCCTGGGCGAACAGAGTTAAACAGGGGAGGAACTGCTCTGCATCCTCCATCAAGAAATCAAATCCTGGCTGTTTCCTTGCCAACTGAAAGTGGGAACTATGGTCACCGATAACAGGAAGAGCATTGTGTCTGCGCTGATTAACAAGGGCTGAGCCACGCGCCCTACATGGCGTACGTTTTTAATCTGGTTCTAAAGTGGTTCCTGAAGTCTTCCACCTATCTTCAAGACATCCTGTAAATAGACAGAAACTGTTCATGCAATTCAGCCACTCTTACACTGCAAAGGAAGAATAACGTTCCCCAACATTTCCTGATGTGTGATGTTTCCACCCTCCACATGTTGGACCAACTATATGAGCAGAGGCAAGCCATAAATAATTTCTCTGACGCAGGTGGACAGGAGCCCTCCTGTGTAACGTCAACATTAGCCAGAGACACATCATGCATGATGCCTGCCGTTTGCTCAGGCCCTTTGAGGAGGCCACTTTGTTTTTCATTTGCCAGGACAATGGGATGAACTACTTCATTTCACTCCTTCATGTCCTGGAGCAGATGCTGCTAAATCTGGCTGGCCAGGGGAAAGGAGACATGGCGCCTATATCTTACGGCCACCTAAATTCTGTAGGGGGTGAGCTAGAGTTGGAGGAGAAGCAGGATTAGTACATTCACAAACTAGCAATGTATACAGAAATGCGTGGTTTTTCTTCACCAGTGACAGGAGAGGGCGATGAGTGAAGAAACCGCCCACCAGCAGCAGCAAGACATGGAGCAGAATCTGGACCAGCAGGTGGTGGCATACTTGGACTGTATCCTGCCACCCCACATCCAAGATCCCATGGACTACTAGGCAGCCAAACTTGATTTGTGGCCGCAACTGGCAGAATTTGCCCTGGACAAGCTTTCCTGCTTGGCTAGTAGTGTGGCATGAGAGCGGGACTTTAATGCAGCAGGGGGATATAGTTACCCCAAGGAGAACTTTCCTTTCCCAAAATGTGGATAGACTGCCCTTTGTAAAAAAAATGATTCAGACAGGATTTCCACATTCATCAGACTAGATAATTCTGAGTTCCACACCCAAACTTTGTGAAAAGAGACACGATTCTTGTGGCCAACTGCTTCAGCCACTATTTTGATGCTGCCAGCCACCTGTGTCCACACACCTGCTGCCATGTTCTCCTACTGCCACCCACCATCTTGTGCTGTGACTGCTAGTGATGGACGAACATCAGCCGGGAGGGTTCACAAAACGCGATCAAATGTTCGCGAACCGTGAGTTCGCAACGGGCCCCATTCACTTTAATGGCAGGCAAACCTGAAAAACCTTCAGCTCATATTTGCAGCCAGCAAGTACTTAGTAGAAGTGTACAAATAGTCCCACAGCATGGACAGTGACATACTAGAGGGGGATCAATGACAAAAAATCCAGCAAAAAATTGCATCTTAATCAGGGGATATTTTATGCATCTTAAAATGTGCCCTGTCGGAGCCTAGAAAAATGCTATTTTAGGCCACAGGAGTACGGGCCTTTAAAAATTTGGCATTTACCTGACATAAAAGAAATTCTGATTTATGTGGCTCAAGGTACATTATGCGGTCAATGGATAAAAATGTTAATGTAGGCCAATGAACTACAGGCACCAAACATTAGGCATTTACCGGAAATAAAAGATCAAGTGATTATGAGGTATATTACACGGTCAATGGATATCAATTTTACTGCAGGCCAGTACAAATACAGGTCAAATACAAATGTTTAAAAGAACTAAAAATATACAATTGGACTAAATACATGGCTAACGAAATCCCCCCTCCTGAAAAAAACCCTAATGATAATACTTGAAATTCGATAACACGTGGTCGCCACTGGTGTTGAATTCCTCCGAGGCCGCAACAATTATTCATTCAGCGAACATAAAAGAAGTATGTGGCTGGAGGTAGATTACACGGTCATTGGATATCAATTTTCGATCAGGCTAGTGTACTACAGGCCCCAAAAATTATGCATTCAGCCTACATAAAAGAACAAGTATGTATGTGGCTGGAGGTCTCTTAGACGGTTAATGGATATCAATTTTAATGAAGGCCAGTACAAATACAGGTCAAATACATATATTAAAAAGAACAAAAAATATAAAATTGGACTCAAAACATTGCTAATGAAATCCCCCCTCTTGAAAAAAACTGTAATGATAATATTTACACTGTGTTGAGCTAGGAGAGTGTGCTTATCAGTCACGATCCCCCCCTGCTGCTCTGAACGTCCTTTCGGACAGGACACTGGACAAGGGGCAAGCATACAGTTCCATGGCAAATTGTGCCAGCTCTGGCCACAGGTCAAGCCTGCACACTCAGTAGTCCAGGGGTTCCTCGCTTCTCAGAGCGTCCAGTTTGGTGATCTCCGCAAATGGGCGCAGAAGTCTGACTGCGTTGCGCATGAGAAGCCATTGACGTGGTAAAAAAAAAAACAAGCTCCCCAGAACCTGTCCTGCCGCAGAGTTTGTACAGATAGTCGTTAACTGCACGTTTCTGCTACAGCAGCCTATCAAGCATATACAAGGAGGAATTCCATCGCGTTGGGCAGTCACAAATCAAACATTTGACAGGCAGGTGGTGTCGCCGCTGATCGTTATCAAGGTGAGCCATATTCGTGTAAGATCTAAAATGGACAGAGATTTTCCTGGCCTGACGCAAGACGTCCTGGACCCAGAGGTATTTGGCAGCGAATCACTACACAACTAATTTCAGGACATGTGCCATGCACGGCATGTGTCATTTTGCCCTGTTTCAGCGCACTCAGCAGATTGGCACCATTGTTGCACACCACTTTACCAACTGTCAAATTGAGCGGGGTTAGCCACTCATCGGTCTGTGACGGCAAAGCTGAAAGAAGTGTAGGACCGGTGCGGCTCTTGGCTTCCAGGCACAACAGCCGCAGCACAGCATGGCAACATCTCACCTAGGCACGTTAAGTAGGTTCTGGGGGGCGGAGTGGAAGAGGCGGTAGCAGCAGAAAAGGTGGAGTCAGACGAAGAGGAGAGGGAGGATGGAGTAGGAGGAGGAGAAGAGGCAGGCCTGCATGCAATCTGTTGCAGTAACGCCAAATCCACACGGGTGCCAGGGGTTGCATGCTTGACGGCCGTCAGAAGGTTAACCCAGTGGGCAGTAAAAGTTATCTACTTTCCCTTCCCCTGTTTGCTAGACCACGTGTCTGTGGTCAGATGTATCTTGTCACTGACACTGTGTGCCAGAGATACATTCACTTGCAGCTGAACGTGGCCATATAGCTCTGGGATGCCCTTCTGGGAGAAATATTTCCTTCAGTTGCGGTGTGCCAATGGCCACAAATTTTCTAAAGACCTCCGAGTCCACCAGTTTATATGGCAGTAGTTGGCGGGATAGCAGTTCACACAAGCCAGCGGTCAAACATTTGGGCCACGGAAGCCTGCCTTTTGCAAGATGAACGAGACGACGGCACGGTGGAAGGTCGAGTGGAGGACAAATGGGAGGAGAGAGGAGAAGAGGCAGGACGTGGAGCACAAGGAGTGTGTCTTTGTGGGTTCTGACAGTGTTGCTCCCACTGGGCTCGGTAATGGGAGGCCAGGTGCCTCCCTGGGCTGATCTGGGTACTGTCATCAGACTGCTGGGTGGCGACCGTTGATACCTCCTCTTCCTGATCCGATGCCAAGAATAGCTGCGCATCAGTAAGATCTTTGAATGGATGGAAAATTAATTCCTCTTACTCAAGCAGAGGGGATATGGTGGTGGTGGTGGTGTCTTTGGGGGTGCATACAGCAGAGAATGAAGAGGGTGCAGATAGAGAGGATAAGGAGGGTGCAGAAGCGGAATGCTGAGTGAGACACTCAACCAAGTCTGGTGCGTCCTTTGACGTAATCGCATGCACCTACTGCAACTTCCCACCATGGCTCTGGCCTGGTGGTGTCTTTGGGGGTGCATACAGCAGAGAATGAAGAGGGTGCAGATAGAGAGGAGAAGGAGGGTGCAGAAGCGGAATGCTGAGTGAGACACTCAACCAAGTCTGGTGCGTCCTTTGACGTAATCGCATGCACCTACTGCAACTTCCCACCATGGCTCTGGCCTGGTGCACCTGCCCGACCCCTACCTCCCCTGCGGAATGGCCTGCCTCTTCCTCTGCCTGTCATTTTCAAAATGACCCTGTGATAAGTCTCTATAGATGAGCAGTATTTGTGGAAGAAGGTATATCACACCCCTGCTTCGATCAGTTTTTTTGGGGGCAACTGGTAAATCACACCAGTAGAAATTATTTGTTCCAATAGCGTTTGGCACTCTGTGTAGCTGCAGTATCGTAGCAGAACCGCATGCAACTGCTGCACAATACAAATGCACTATAATATTCATTCTATGTTAGAAAGAATATTATAAGTATATCACACCCCTCAGTAATTCACACCTATCGATAGCACACCTATACCAGTCCTTAAAATGACTTTTGTGGCCCTATTAGCTAGCGATTGGTGTCCCTAACAGTCTGTCCCTGCTCCACACAGCAACCTCTCCCTACACTGGCAAAAGACAGAATTTAAAATGGCGGCCAGATCAGGTTTATTTATAAGGTAGGGGTATGTCCATGTGCTGAAACTTCTCAATTGGCTGTCCTGTACCACCTGATGGATGTGTCATGGGTCAAAGTTCTTCACAAAAAGAATATGGCACTGGCGGACATCGCCATATGTTCGGTGAACCGAACAAGCCAAGTTCACAGCGAAATGTCCGCCGGGTGAACCGCAAGGCCATCTCTAGTTACTGCCATTGCCCCTCGAAAGACGGGACTAACAGCTAACCCAAAGAAATGTGCAATAGGGTTAGAGGAGACTAAATTCCTTGGGTATGTCATTGGACATGGAGTCATTAAACCCCAAGGAGTGGCATAACTACCGGGGAAGTGACTGCTTCGGGGCCCAGCACCCGGCAGCATGTCCTGTCTATCCCTGCAGAGCTGACACTCTGAGCTACGAGGCCCTTGTATTTAAATCTCATTTGGCATGTCTTTCAGAAAAGTTTCTCCTGGGATCCGAACTCTCGACCTTTCACATCAGAGGCAAGGCATTTACCCACACAGCTATGACAGCTGTATTACCAGTTCCTTTAAAAAATGAAAATAAAAAGACTTCTACTGTAGGTAACTTTGATACCTAGTGTACATACACATGACAGCTGCCCCAGCACACTGTGTATGGATGTAGCAGGGCTGGGTGTGTTGCGGCAACTGTCATGTGTATGGTTGTACACTAGGTATCAAAGTTATCACAGTAGAAGTCTTATATATATTGTTTTTTAAGTAACTAGCTGTACAGCTGTCATAGCCGTGTGGTTAGGTGCTTTGCCTCTGATCCAGAAGGTCATGGATTAAAATCCCATCTTAAACTTTTCTGAAAGACAGGCTAAATAGGAACACAGGCACCAAATCTTCAACACTAGAGGCTGCTGGGAGCACAGGAAGAGGAAGAGGCTGCATCGTATCGCAGACATGCTGGTAAGTTGAAAAGTGTTGTTGTTTTTTTTGTTTGTTTTTTAAATTTCAGACTGTTACTTTACTGCCCAGGGGGGGGGGAGGGGCACTATTGGTGCCATGATACTGGCACATGGAGGGGGGGAGGAGAGAGGCACTTGATATTGGCACATTAGGGGGCAGGGGGAGAGGATGGCACTATGATATTGGCACATGGGGGCAAGAAATGGACATGAATCAGGAGGGGCAGAAATGTAGCCAAAAATGTAGATTCACTAACGGACCTGGATAGGTGTATAGTGTGAATCCAGCACAGTAGTGTGTATGGTGTATGTAGCAGAGCTGTATGCGATACAGGGATGTATAATGTGCACAGTACAGCTGGGTATGTAAAATGTGTAACACAGTGATATATAATGTGCCACTCAGGAGCTGTGTGTATAGCAGTAGCTGTGTATGTAAAATGTGCAACACAGTGATATATAATGTGCCACTCGGAGCTGTGTGTATAGCAGAGCTGTGTATGTAAAATGTGCAACACAGTGATATATAATGTGCCACTCGGAGCTGTGTGTATAGCAGAGCTGTGTATGTAAAATGTGCAACACAGTGATATATAATGTGCCACTCAGAGCTGTGTGCGCATGTAGCAGAGCTGTGTATGTAAAATGTGCAAAAACCCTGATGCTCTCAAAAATAGAAAGCAATATAAAACATTGAAGTTTGATACCTTTTACCCCTTAAAGACCGGGCCCATTTTCATTTTTACATTAGCCATACCCTTTTTCCATTCACATGGTCATATGAGGGCTTTTTTTGTGTGGGACAAGATGCATTTTTTAAATGTTGCCACTTAATTTACCATGTCTTGTATCAGAAAGCAGGAAAAAAATAAATTCTTTGTGGGTTAAAAAAAAAACACACACACAATTCCGCCAAGGTTTTTGAGGTTTTGACATCACGGCGTTCGCTAAAATTCTGCGGCTCAATACGATACAAAACTTATATAGTTTTTATTTGGTTTAATTACTTAAAAAAATTACTTTTCCATATGTCGGTCTATGTGAGGGCTTGTTTTTGTGTAACGATCAGTAGTTTTCTTGGGGGGAGGGGGCCCCATACAAAACTTTGCTGTGGGGCCCAGTCACTTCTAGTTATGCCCCTGGCAAGACGGCTAGCAACATTGTTCATTTCCTTGCCACATATTGTATCATTGGAACAATTACGGTGGACACGTATGAATTCACCCTTAGGTATATTTTTATAATGTGTCGAGGATGACAAGATGTGGCAAAGAGGGTAGTATTCCCAGACGTCTCTTTCCTGTAAGTACTCGTACTCGCCATGGAGCTCTCAGCCTCACCTACAAGTACAAGATCAAGAAAGGGAATACTGTAATTGCTGTGAATTAAAACGAAATTGAGGTTAAAGTATTACAGTTGAGGTAATCCCCCACCACATCGGCCACCACATCGCCCGACCAAACAGTAGGTCATCGATGTACCGGCCATACCACCGGATGGAAGAGTCCCATACATTACAATCAGAAAATAGATATTGGTGCTCCCACCAGGCCATGTACACGTTTGCCATCGATGGGGAAAAGTTCGCACCCATTGAAACCCCAGTACAATGCAAGTATATCTGATGGTTGAATGTAAATATATTATGCTTCAGCAAAAATGATACCACTTCACAAATGTAGTCCCGGAAAGTCATTGAGTAGTCGGAATAAACACTGAGAAACCATCTTAGGCCGGTAACTGCTAAATTATGAGGTATCACTCTATATAATGAGGTTATATCCGAAACGCGTTGACATGGACTGTCTGTATGGTTTTTAATGCACTACGTTTAACCCCTTAGTGACCAAGCCTGTTTGGGCCTTTATGACCAAGCGTTTTTCTTCCTTTTTTCATCGTCGCGTTCCAAGAGCTATAACTTTTTTATTTTTTCGTCTATATAGCTTTATGAGGGCTTGTTTTTTACGGGACAAGTTGTAGTTTTTAATGGAACCATTTTTGGGTACACATAACTTTCTGATTAACTTTTATTAACTCTTTCTGGGAGGGAGATGGGGGAAAATAGCAATACTGCCACTGCGTTTTTACATTATAAATTTTACGGCGTTCATTTTTCGGTACAAATAACATAATATCTTTATTCTCTGGGTCAGTACGATTACAGTGATACTAAATACTTATAATTTTTTTTACGTTTTACTACTTTTTTTTCCAATAAAACCCCTTTTATTAACCAAAAAAATGATTTTGCATTGCCACTTCACAAGACCCATAACTTTTTTTTTTCTTTTTCTATGGAGTTGTGTGAGGGCTTGATTTTTGAGGGACAACTTGTATTTTTCATTGGTATCATTTTGGAGTAAATGGCGCTTTTTGATCGCTTGTTATTACGTTTTTTTCGGTGGAAACTAAGAATAAATTAGAAATTCTTTATTTTTTTTATTTTTATTTTTTACGGCGTTCACCATAGGGGATAATTTATGTAATATTTATGTAGTCCGGGTCGTTACGGACGCTGCAATACCAAACATATGGGGGATATTTTCTTTTTGCAATTTTTTTCATTGAAAAGCGTATTTTCAATGAAAAAAAAAGCATATTTTTTTATTTTATGGAATTTTAATAAATGTGTATTTATTTATTTTTTTACTACTTAAAAGTCCCACAAAGGGACTATAATATACAGTATTTTGATTGCTTTTAAAATGTAATGCATTATCTCTATAAGGCATTACATTTCAATAGCATTTCAATAGCATTTCAATAGCGATGCTATTCAAACCTTGACCAGCAGGTGGCGCCAGAGAGGCACGGCCTGCTGGAAATAACTGAAGACAGGCTCGGGGCCCTGATCGGAAGTGAGGTAAGCTTCCGAACACATCAGCACCCCGCGATCTTATTTTCGGGGTGCTGATGGGAGACAGAGGGAGCCATTGCGCCCGGCATGTAAAGGGTTAAACAGCCCGGATCGGCACTCCTGCCGGTCCGGGCTGTTAGAGCAGGGTCCCGGCTCTCATGTGAGAGCCGGGTCCGTGCTCCCCGCTGCACGGGGGAGCCGTGCAGCGCTTAGACCGGGCCGCCGTAAAAACGCGGCAGCCCAGCCTAAGGCCCCTTAGTGACCGCCGTAAAAACACGTATGGGTGGTCACTAAGGGGTTAATAAAAGATTCCACATTGAAGATGAAGCTGGATTATTTCTCTTTTTTCTATGATTTAGGAATGTGTGTGGTGTGGCGGTGTTTGGTCTAAAAAAAAAAAAGTCTTTATAGATATGATGCATGGAAGGACCAGATAAATATATCTCTTTTAATCGAATTTTGTGAGATTTAGAATACAAAGTAAAATAATACGAAAATTGACACGATTATATGGAGATCGGGGAGATATGGAAATATAGAGATCTGGGAACATAGACAGGAAATTTGACATTATAATAATGAGCAGGGGATTAGAAAAATGAAGAGAGGTGTCACATTAGACTTTCTGACTACCGCATGTAAAACGCACCAATAACGTAGGTGCGTTTTTTCAATATAATCATGATATTGTATGTAAAATGAAAAAGTAACAATACAAATGATATAGAAGTGAAAGACAGAAGTAAATGAGGGTGATATTGTGAGCAGAAGGCCAGCAGTTGGATCGCAAAGCATGATTTTGAGGATCACCCATTTTCCAAATCGCCTGTGGGGAAAGAATGCTGATCCTATAAAAAGAACATTATCGCATTTGCTGTCTACCACTATAGAACAAAGGACCGGCACTTCACTGGTAATCACGAATCTTTGCTTTATTGAAGCATGGAGGAAAAACAGCGCAGATGCTTGACAAAGGCTCATACTTGAGCCGAAATACATGTCGCATCTGCGCTGTTTTTCCTCCATGCTTCAATAAGGCAAAGATTTGTGATTACCAGTGAAGTGCCGGTCCTTTGTTCTATATTGTAAGTGGGCTTTCATACCCTGGACACGAGCCCCACGACTCTGCAAGAGGAGTGCCGACCGTCTTCAGTTTTGCTGTCTACCACTGAGGAAGGGGCGTTTTGTTGGCCCCGAAACGCGTTTCGTAAAAAAAAAGGACAGCAAACTAATTTACACTCCACTTATGCGGCTCGACTATAGGGGCGATTAAGAATTATTCAAATTTTGAACCATCGATCACAATATTATACAGATGTCCCATGGTTAGCACTCCCGCTGTTAACTCCAATTTCTTAACTTGAGACAAAAGCCATTGAAAAGCAATTTAGGCTGGGTTCAGACCTGAGCGTTTTACAGCGCAGTTCCTACGCGCTGTAAAACGCATCAACAGGCAAGAACCTGATGATTCCCTATGGGAATGGATCTCACCTGAGCGCTTTACAGCGCGTACGATCGTGCTGTAAAGCGCCCGACGCCCCAAGAAGTACATGAGCTTCTTTGGGGCGTCTTGTCGCGCGTTCCCGTACATAGACTTTAGCGGGAGCGCGCGACAATGGGCGTTCCGCTTGTCTCTGTATGCGCGATTGCAAACGCCAGTACAATTGCGCATACAGAGCGCTCCATCGCGAACGCTCAGGTCTGAAACCAGCGTAAAGGTGTTTTCTTAGATTAGATAACCAAACTCAGAAATCTTAGAAAAAAGGAGTGCTAACCCTGTGACATCTATACTTCCGATACAGTGGAGCGGAGGAGTTTTAGGACCTATAAAACACACCCTGCATCCTGCCGTCATGTGGGACGGCTGGATCACGTGGGACGGCTGGATCACGTGGGACGCCGCGTAGGTCCCAGCAGGCCAAAGAATAAGTGATACTCCGGAGAAGCCACATACGGCTTGGAGTAGTAAAGTACATTTATACACATGTAAATTGCGCAAAATATAATATCTCTGGATGAAAGTATTGAATAGAGACCTACAAGTTAAAGAACAGTATTTATCTATTATATGAACAGATGAGCACAATCGAAACACAGGTGGACATTTCACCCTAGCCACTGCTGGATATTCATTTTTATACTGCCACTTTGGTGCTGCTGGCTCATTACCTTGTTGCACATAGGATTGCTACTGATTTATTGCTATTTATGCTGCTGCTCTTAAATTAGTTCCATTGCTGCTGATTCATATTTATTATTTTTCATTGCTGCTTGAATATTGCTGCTGATTCATATTTATTGGTGGTTTTATTTTTTTAGTATTCTAGTATTCTATCTTCACTCCAATTTTATTGTGTAGCGTTTAATGTATATATTACATTAAATATTTTTTATTATCTGTTTTGATGGATTGATGGTCCATGTGGCCCTAATTACTCAATATTTATTAACCTGATTCTGCGGCTTACAGAAACACACCATATGTGGTTGCAAACTGATGTAAGGGCACACGGCAGGGCGCAGAAGAAAAGGAGCACCATATGGTTTTTGGAAGGCAGATTTTGCAGAACTTTTTAAATGCCATGTCCCATTTGAAGCCTCCCTGATGCACCCTTACAGTAGAAACTCCCAAAAAGTGACCCCATTTTGGAAACTAGGGGATAAGGTACCAGTTTTATTGGTACTATTTTTGGGTACGTATGATTTTTTGATAATTCATTATAACGCTTTTGGGGCAAGGTGACCAAAAATAGTTTGATTTAGCACAGTTTTTATTTATTTATTTTTACAGCGTTCACCTGAGGGGTTAGGTCATGTGACATTTCTTTAGAGCAGATCGTTACGGACGTGGCGATACCTAATATGTATTCATTTTTTTTCATATTTATTTAAGTTTTACACAATAATAGCATTTTTTAAACCACAATAATGATGTTTTAGTGTCTCCATAGTCAGAGAGCCATAGCTTTTTTTTATTTTTTGACCGATTGTCTTAGTTAGGGTCTAATTTTTTGCGGGATGAGGTGACAGTTTGGTACTATTTTGGGGGGCATACGCCTTTTTGATCGCACTTTATGTGATGTTAGATGGCAAAAAATAGCATTTTTAGCACTTTTTTTATATTTTTTTTTACAGTGTTCACCGGAGGGGTTAGTTCATGTAATATTTTTATAGAGCTGGTTGTTATGGACACGGCAATACCTAATATGTATACTTTTGTTTATTAATTTCACTTTAACACAATAATAGCATTTTTGAATAAAAAAAAATGTTTTAATGGTGTCCATGTTCTGAGAGCTATAGTTTTTATATTTTTTTGTGATTTTTCTTATGTAGGGGCTCATTTTTTGCAGGATGAGGTGACTGTTTTGTAGGTACCAATTTGTGGGACATACGCCTTTTTGATCACTTGGTGTTGCACTTTTTGTGATGTAAGGTGACAAAAATGGCTTTTTTGACAGTTTTTATTTCTATTTTTTTTATGGTGTTTAGCAGACTGGGTGGATCATGTGATATATTTATAGAGCCAACCTTCACGGACGCGGCAATACAAAATATGTTTATTTTTTTATTCATTTTTTCCTATTAACAATTTTTTTAAATTCCTTATTTGGGGCTTTTTTTTTTTTTTTTACATGTGAAACCATTTTTTATTTTTTTTTACACTTTGCATACCCCAAATGGTCATAAAAGACTTCTGGGGGACATTTAAAGGGGATGACCACCATACGTAAAAAAAAAAAAAAAAAAAAAAAAATGCCCCAGATAATAACTAAAGTCAGGAGGTATTAGTATAGTGAGAGATATACTGTGTATGTATAATTTTTCTAATGTGTTCAGCATAGTATTCTCCCATAGATGACAGGCTGTGTGGGTGGAGCTTCAGCAAAGTGAAAGTAAAAATCCCACCATGCATCACAGCAAGCATCTTTAGAGGAGCCATCACATGACATCCCTGGCCAACTGTGATACTATAGTAACAACAGCACCTCAGGTATCATTTCGTCACAGACAAGTCAGCATAATGATGAGAATCATACACATTTTCTAGATGAATACCACATTAGCAGTTCCATATTACTAAATTATCACCTATGTAGGGTCAACTGTGACAGGCTGAGCTAAATACACACAGAAGCGCTGAATCCTGTCAAAGAAGGAAATATAAACTAAATATATATACAAAAAGTTAGGCTACTTTCACACTAGCGTTATTCTTTTCAGGCATTGAGTTCCGTTGTCAGGGCTCTATGCTGGAAAAAAAACTGATCAGTCACATCCCCATGCATTCTGAATGGAGAGAAATCCGGTCAGGATGCATCAAGATGTCTTCAGTTCAGTCTCTCCGTCCTAAATTCTGGAAGACATGCAGGAATGCAGGATCCGGCATTCATTTCCATTGACTTGCATTAGTGCAGGATCCGGCATTCATTTCCATTGACTTGCATTAGTGCAGGATTTGGCATTCATTTCCATTGACTTGCATTAGTGCAGGATCCGGCATGAAAAATTCCGCAACGACGGATCCGGCATTTCGGTCTGCGCATGCTCTGACCGCAAAAACCGCTGGATCCTTTTTTTGCAGATGACACCTGAGTAACGGATCAGGCATTTCAATGCGTTTGTCATACGGATTAGGATCCTGATCCATCTGACAAATGCCAACAGTCAGCATGCGTTTTGACAGATCCGGCGACGGAACTGCCTGCCGGAATACTCTGCCGCAAGTGTGAAAGTAGCCTTTGGGAGGTCTAGAATATATAAATATTATACACAGTTGAGTCCCATTATTATTATTTTTTTAAGTTCTATTCGATCATAATTTTTTTTTACCAATCTCATAAAAAAACATCTATTTCATGGTTGTTTTGACACTGTTTTTATTTTATTGTTTTACTGCATTCACCTGAGGGGTTAGACCATGTGATCTTTTTAAAGAGCAGGTAGTTACAAATGCAGCGATACCTAATATGTATCGTTTTTTTTTTTTTTTTTAAAGGGATTCTGTCACCTGGATTTTGCCTGTACAGCTGTGGAGATCAGCCTCAGGGAACTAACTGCACATGCGCTAGCTGCGAGATTACAGCACCGCCTGCATCCTTCCAATCTGCTCCTTGCTCCCGGACATCACTAAATTAGAACGCTGTAATCTCGTAGCTAGCGCATGCGCAGTTCATTCCCTGAGGCTGATGCCAGCACAGGGAAGGAACACTATGCCGGCACTGACATGCGGCGTACTTGCGCATGCGCGAGATTACTGTGTTCTAACTTGGTGACTTCCGGGAGCAAGGAGGAGATTCGGAGGATGCAGGCGGTGCTGGGCTCACAGTGGGTGTGGCTGGGCTACGGAAACGTTAGTAACAGCCTTTGGGCTCCTTACTTGCCTCATATACATTTTTTTTTTACCTAAATATAAGCACTCAGAGCTATGCCAAAAGTATATTACGGACGTGCTAGCCGCTATCTAGCAGCACATGTCCGCAGCTCTATAGTCAAAATCTAGGTCACATTATCCCTTTAAAAAAATCTGTTTTACACAATGTCCGCAGGCATGCGCAGTGAAGAAGCAAAAGATCCGGAACTAGTGGGATCGTGAACTAAGTTTAAAAACATGCGCAGTAACATATGAGCGGAGAGAGCCCCAGCTTACCTGACAAGCGCGGCACCAAATGATGACGTGCACCAATCGGGAAGAGAAGAATAGCAAGCAACTGACGTCAAGGGGCGAGGCCAGGACATCACTGAGCCGAGCCCTGCGATACACCCAATCAGCAGTCCAGCAGAGACATCTATCACGCCCCCAAATGAAACGTATTGGAAATACGTCACAAACAAAGGTCTTCTAAGTCATCAGTGAGGTGAACACGCTCAGACACTGCCCTAACCCCTGAAGATGCCGTGATACGGCGAAACATGTCGGGGGGCAGCGTGAAGCTCGGATTTTAAACAGTAATCACTGTGGCCTATGAATATAGAAATAATGAAAGACACAGTGCCGATACAATACAGGCAAGCGCGCAGCCTGTCACGGCAGTAGGGTGATCGAATCTAGTAGCGGGCATACTTGACAGTAGATGACCATACTGACAATGTGCCCTAGGTGACATATAATACTGGAAATTTTAAACCACTATTTGTCACTTATATAAATTGTACTATTAATAATTAATAAAAGTTAAGTCTTAGGATTTTGGTAGGTGCAGGATTAATAGGTGTTAAGTAGTCCTTAAGGACATTAGTAGTAGTGAATTGTTGTATAACACACCGTATCCTTGCACTTAAAGGGAAAGTTTAGAAATTGCAGACTCAGTCCCACTCCCCAGCCAGCCCTCACCTCAGCCACTTGAACCGACCGGGAGCGACACTGATGACCAAACCGTACCTGTACTGCACGCGCCGCCAAGCCAGCCACCCACACTCCAGCAGCTCACCTCGCAGCTTCCTATCCTTGTACTTGCCGCTCCGAGTCTGCAACTCCGCCTCCTCCACTTCCGGCGAACCGCCTCCCAGTCTGCCTTTCTACCTCCGGCTCCGACCGCCCCCTATCACAGCACTACGCCCGGCCCACTCGCCACATGATTTTATTTTTCATTTTTTTAATCCTCAGTCGGCAGCGGGCCTCCAGTGGCGTAGGGCCCCATAGCCATTGCTATGGCTGCTATGGCGATCCCTATGCCACTGCCTGTGAACTGTCCCTGCCTTCTCTCTGGGTTTCCCTGCTGTCACTGACAGCGGGCAACCCGCTCTGCAGCTGCCTGATTAGCGTGCAGCTGCCATCTCTGATTAGACATTCAGAAACGTCCATTCAGAGATAGAGATCCACCTCCCAGATGTTTATAGTCAACTGGCGGACAGAAGGTGGATAACAACCACATAAAGTGACTTGTGTCAGATTTGACAAATGGAGCTGCGTCCTGAAGGTCAAAACAGGCATTGTCCTTAGGCCTCATGCACACGACAGTATTTTTTCACGGTCCACAAAAACGGGGTCCGTAGGTCCATGATCCGTGACCAGTTTTTTCGTCCGTGGGTCTTCCTTGATTTTTGGAGGATCCACGGACATGAAAAAAAAGCCAAACGGATCCGTCCTGAATTACAATGCAAGTCAATGAGGACTGGATCCGTTTGACGTTGACACAATATGGTGCCATTTCCGTCCCCATTGACTTTCAATGTAAAGTCTGGAGTTCTTTTATACCATCAGATTCGCTGGGGCTCCGATCGGTAACCATGGCAATCGGGACACTACTGCAGTCCCGGTTGCCATGGTTGCTTAGCAATTTGTAGAAGCTTCATACTTAGCTGCGATGTCTGTGACCGTCCGGGAGCTCCTCCTACTGGTAAGTGAAAGGTCTGTGCGGCGCATTGCCTATAGCACAGACCTGTCAATTACCAGTAGGAGGAGCTCCCGGCCGGTCACAGACATCGATGCTCGCAGGTAAGTATGAAGCTTCTACAAATTGCTAAGTAACCATGGCAACCGGTGCAGTCCCGGTTGCCATGGTTACCGATCGGAGCCCCAGCAATTACACTGGGACTCCGATTAGTACTCTCCACTGCCACCAATGATAGGGGGGGCGATTTTAATTAGGAGGGGGAGGGAGGGGAGAGGGCCCACTGGCCACCAACGAGTTATCTACAGCGGAGGGGGGGGGGGCCCACTGGAAAACCAATGAGTTAACTACAGGGGAGGGAGGGGGGCCCACTGGACACCAATGAGTTAACTACAGGGGAGGAAGGGGGGCCCACTGGACACCAATGAGTTAACTACAGGGGAGGGAGGGGGGGCCCACTGGACACCAATGAGTTAACTACAGGGGAGGGAGGGGGGGGCGGCCGCACTGGCCACCAATGAGTTAAAAACGGGGGGGGGGGGGGGTCTGCCATGTACACAGTTTGTCAGTATATTCTAACCTGAAGCATCCCCATCACCATGGGAACGCCTCTGTGTTAGAATATACTGTCGGATCTGAGTTTTCACAAAGTGAAAACTCACCTCTGAAAAAGCTTTTATGCAGACGGATATTGGGATCCGTCTGTATGAAAGTAACCTATGGCCACGGATCACGGACACGGATGCCAATCTTGTGTGCATCCGTGTTCTTTCACGGACCCATTGACTTGAATGGGTCCGTGAACCGTTGTCCGTCAAAAAAATAGGACAAGTCCTATTTTTTTGATGGACAGGTCATATTTTTTTGACAGACAGGAAACACGGATCACGGTCTCGACTGCAAAATGGTGCATTTTCCGATTTTTCCACGGATCCATTGAAAGTCAATGGGTCCGCGAAAAAAAACGGAAAACGGTACAACGGCCACGGATGCACACAACGGTCGTGTGCATGAGGCCTTAAGCGGTAATGACCAGTGATCGTGGTTACAATTTAAGGCTTCATGTACGCTAACAAGGTAAGGGTTAACAGCCAAACAAAACCCAATATTTATTGCCCTTATTCTGAAGTTTACAGAAAGACCCCATATGTGGTTGTAAACTGCTGTACGGGCACATGGCATTGTGCAGAAGGAAAAGAACGCTATATGATTTTTGGAAGGTAGATTTCACTGGGATAATTTTAAGCTGCCATGTCACATTTGTAGACCCCCCTGATCCACCCCTAGAGTAGAAACTTAAAAAAAAGATCTAATTTTGGAAACTATGGGGTAAGGTGGCAGTTTTGTTGGTATTAGGGTACATATGTTTTTTGGTTGCTCTATATTACACTTTTTGTGAAGCAAGGTAACAAAAAATAGCGCATTTGGCACCGTTTTTATTTTTTGTTATTTACATTGTTCATCTGAGAGGTTACATCATGTGGTATTTTTATAGAGCAGGTTGTTACGGACGCTGCAATACCGAATAGTATTTTATTTTAATTTTTTATGTAGGTTTTACAAAATGATATCATTTTTTAAACCAAAAATAAGTAGGGTAGCATTTTTGTGGAATGAGGTGATGGTAGATTGAAACTATTTTGGGTGCATATGATTTTTTGATCGCTTGCTATTACACTTTTTTTATGTAAGGTGACAAAAAATGGCTTTTTCTACACCGTTTAAATTTTCTTTTTTACGGTGTTCACCTTTGGCGTTAGGTCATGTGATATTTTTATATACCAGATTCTTTCGGACGCGGCAATACCTAATGGTATACTTTTTTTTATTTCTGTAAGTTTTACACAATGATATTTATGTAAATTTTTAAAAAATGATGAGAGCCCTAGTTTTTTTATTTTTTGGGCAATTGTCTTAAGTAGGGTATCATTTTTGTGGGATGAGGTGATGGTAGATTGAAACTATTTTGGGTGCATATAATTTTTTGATCGCTTGCTATTACACTTTTTGTGAGGTAAGGTGAAAAAAAATGGCATTTTTGATAAGGTTTTATTTTTTTGACGGTGTTCAACTGAGGGGTTAGGTCAAGTGATATTTTTATAGAGCATTTACAGAGCCGATACAGACTTGGTGATACCTAATATTTATACGTTTCTTTTTTTCCCTATTTTTTTACAAAAAAAATGTACTTTATTTTGGGAAAAGGATGGCTTTTTTTACTTGAAACTTGTATTTTTTGTAAAACTTTTTTTTTAACTTTTTTTTACTTTTTTTTTCTTCACAACTTTTGGGGGTCTGATCCTCTGTACAGTGCGTTACAATACTTCTGTATTGTAATGCATTGGCTGTGAGTGTATGACTAATGTAATACAGGGGGCTGGATCCCACAGGATTTCCCAGAAGGCATCGGTTTGCCTTCCCTGCCATCAGATCCCCGTCACAGCAGAGCGGGGACTAGATGGCTGCTCCGATCCCTGCGTGGACATTGCACGTGCCGCGGTCGGCGCTGACCACGGCACATCAATGGTTAATGCGCATACAGCAGGGTTCAGGCTATCGGTGACAGCTGTACCCCTGCCTCTGATTGGGCGGCCGCAACTCCTGCACCCGCCCGATCAGCATGCCATAATAGTAAGCGCTAATTGGCAAGTCACGTCCCGCTGCGCAGTACTATTACTGCGCAGGTCGGGAAGGGGTTAAACACTCATATACATTTTAACACTTTTTTGCTAAGGGTCTTAGGCTAGGGCCCCACCCTACTTAAGATGGCCCAGCCTAAGCGCTGCAGGGCTCTCCTGTGCAGTGGAGAGCAGGGGCTCAGCTCCTTTTATTCACTCCTAATGGACCCATTGCACGTGTCTTCATCACTAACAAGGTTTCTTTTTGTAATAGTTCCCTCCTATTGTCGCCTTCTGCTAAACAAGATTTTATTTGTAAGATGCCTGAAAAACACAGTACATTTGGATCTCTTGCAGGCATCTCCCTAACGTGGCTGATGAAGCGAGTGGCACCCTGCCCTGTACTCATAGAGCAATAATGTTCATAAAACCTCTCATATAGGTAACGAATTGTTCGACCAATGAAAACTTGTTGCAGGGGCAAAAGATACTGAGCATAAACCGCAAATTTAGTTCTGCAATTCAAGAAATCATTTACCAACCACTGAGCTCCACTCCCTTAGACTTCTTAAAGTACAATTAAAATGGTAAGAGGGGCAATGGCCACATCGAAAATTATACTTTGAAATCATGTTATGAAAAGAGTTGAGCAAACACCTGGATGTTCGGGTTCAAGAAGTTCGGCCGAACTTCCCGGAAAGGTTCTGGTTCGGCATCCGAACCCGACCCGAACTTCGTCCCGAACCCGAACCCCATTGAAGTCAATGGGGACCCGAACTTTTCGGCACTAAAAAGGCTGTAAAACAGCCCAGGGAAGGGCTAGAGGGCTGCAAAAGGCAGTAAATGTAGTTAAATCCCCTGCAAACAAATGTGGATAGGGAAATGAATTAAAATAAAAATAAATAAAAATTAACCAATATCAATTGGAGAGAGGTCCCATAGCAGAGAATCATGCTTCATGTCACCCAACACTGGAACAGGCCACTGTCAGATATTTTTAGGCCCCGGCACCCAGACAGAGGAGAGAGGTCCCATAGCAGAGATTCAGGCTTCATGTCAGCAGAGAATCAGGCTTCATGTCATAGCAGAGAATCAGGCTTCACGTCACCCAAAACTGGAACAGTCCATTGTCAGATAGTTAGGCCCCGGCACCCAGACAGAGGAGAGAGGTCCTATAGCAGAGATTCAGGCTTCATGTCATAGCAGAGAATCATGCTTCATGTCACTCAACACTGGAACAGGCCACTGTCAGATATTTTTAGGCCCCGGCACCCAGACAGAGGAGAGAGGTCCCATAGCAGAGATTCAGGCTTCATGTCATAGCAGAGAATCAGGATTCCTGCCACCCAAAACTAGAACAGTCCATTGTCAGATATTTAGGCCCCGGCACCCAGACAGAGGAGAGGTTCATTCAACTTTGGGTTGCCCCGCAATATAATGGTAAAATAAAAATAGGATTGAATGAGGAAGTGCCCTGGAGTCCAATAATATATGGTTAAGGGGAGGTAGTTAATGTCTAATCTGGACAAGGGACGGACAGGTCCTGTGGGATCCATGCATGGTTCATTTTTATGAACGTCAGCTTGTCCACATTGGCTGTAGACAGGCGGCTGCATTTGTCTGTAATGACGCCCCCTGCCGTGCAGAATACACGTTCAGACAAAACGCTGGCCGCCGGGCAGGCCAGCACCTCCAAGGCATAAGAGGCTAGCTCTGGCCACGTGGACAATTTGGAGACCCAAAAGTTGAATGGGGCCGAACCATCAGTCAGTACGTGGAGGGGTGTGCACACGTACTGTTCCACCATGTTAGTGAAATGTTGCCTCCGTCTAACACGTTGTGTATCAGGTGGTGGTGCAGTTAGCTGTGGCGTGTTGACAAAACTTTTCCACATCTCTGCCATGCTAACCCTGCCCTCAGAGGAGCTGGCCGTGACACAGCTGCGTTGGCGACCTCTTGCTCCTCCTCTGCCTTCACCTTGGGCTTCCACTTGTTCCCCAGTGACATTTGGGAATGCTCTCAGTAGCGCGTCTACCAACGTGCGCTTGTACTCGCGCATCTTCCTATCAGGCTCCAGTGCAGGAAGTAAGGTGGGCACATTGTCTTTGTACTATGGATCCAGCAGGGTGGCAACCCAGTAATCCGCACACGTTATAATGTGGGCAACTCTGCTGTAGTTGCGCAGGCACTGCAGCATGTAGTCACTCATGTGTGCCAGGCTGCCCAGAGGTAAGGACAAGCTGTCCTCTGTGGGAGGCGTATCGTCATCGTCCTGCGTTTCCCCCCAGCCACGCACCAGAAATGCACGGTAGCATGTGAAGTTATTGAGGATGACACTATCCGCGCCTTCAATCTAATATACCCTTTTATGGTTAAATTTAAAGTAGGCCTGATACAGCAGAAACCACTGATTTAGGGAATTGCTAAGTTGGGAATTGTATTTCATTCCAGAACAAAAATATTTCCTTTGCCAGACAGCAGACAGTAATACAATTGGCTGGCCACAGCTGAAACACCAGATTTAGGGTACTGCTATTTTGGCAATTGTATTTCACCCCTCAATAAATTAGCAAGCACAGCCAAGCCCCTGATGTAGGATATAGCAAAAAAAAAAAAAAAACTACTATTGATGGTTAAATGGACTTGGTGGCAGCTTTTGCTGGCGCACCACAAGACACAAAATGGCCGCCGATCACCCCAGAAAAAAGTGACAAAAAAACGCTCTGGGCAGCCTAAAAACAGTAAGCAATTGAATAGCAGAAGATGAATGATTCACAGCTGTAGATCGATCACTTCATTAAGTGTTTTTGCTGAGTAAATCCCTGTCTAGTGCCAAATCTCGCCCTAACAGCAGCAGCTGCATCCTCTCGCTACACTGATCAGAGCAGAGTGACGTGCGGCGCTATGTGACTCCAGCTTAAATAGAGGCAATAGTAGGCATGGCTGTGATGGCCTCTTGGGGCAAGTAGTATGACGCTTGTTGATTAGCTGCTTTGCAGCCTTTCAAAAAGCACCAAGAAAGCGACGAACATCGAACCTGGACTTTTACGAAAATGTTCGGGTTCGGGTCCGTGTCATGGACACCCCAAAATTCGGTACGAACCCAAACTATACAGTTCGGGTTCGCTCATCCCTACTTGTGAGGAGAGGGATTGGTTAGGTCTCACTGTCACACCAATGGAAATAAACATGACAGCCGGAGGGGGAGGGGGGTTGTCGGCATCCAGTTTCAGCTAGTATCTGAGGGAGTGAGCGGGAGGATGACCTGCAGATCCTCTTCCATGTCACCTTGAAAATATCAGGAGTGTAGCAGAGCCCTGTTATATATTTTAATAGCCACCTTGTGTTTTGTTATGCACGTGAATCGGGCAGCGCCGACCAGCACCCCCTAAGCCCTGCCCTGCCCCAGAACCCGCCCACACCCCACGCGGTTCCTGGGAAAATTGTCTCGCATTAAACTGGTCCTTGGTGCAAGAAATATTGGGGACCACTGAGCCAAGGTACATAGGACAGGAGTGTCCATCATCATAGCAATTTCTGACACCAGAAAAACCAAAGCATTGCGAGACCAAACAAAAAGTAATGTTTGGTCTCGCAATGCTTTTTGTTTGGATTTTTGTTTTACTCTGTTATGTCTTTGTCTTCTATATTTGGTTTTAATGTGTGTCTCAGAAAATCCATAGATCGACCAAGAGCAAATGTTTTGTTCTTAAATTGATCAATTGTTATGATGCATCATATATTTTTTTTAAAAGGCTGTAAAATATAGGTGAAACTCTAAAAATTAGAATATCATGCAAAAATTCATTTATTTCAGTAATGAAACTTAAAATTTGAATTTTGTGAAAAGGTTCATTATTCTAGGCTCAAAGTGTCACACTCTAGTCCTCTAATGAATCCATCCCCCCTGAGCAAAGGGTACCTCAAAATTGTGGCTTTGGGGTTTTCATAAGCTGTAAGCCATAATCATCCAAATTATAACAACTAAAGGCTTGAAATATCTCGCTTTACATATAATGAGTCTCATATGTTAGTTTCACCTTTTAAGTTGCATTACTGAAATAAATGAACTTTTTTCAGGTTTCACCTGTAGACTGAATTATAGATGGAGAGTCATGTGGTTATAGGTCTGGATGAAATGTATCTATCTCATCAGGATGTAAAATGCTCATTGTTTACACTGATTCTCATATGAAAAGGTCTCGGAGTATCCCAGGAATCTCTTACAGATGCTGAATAGGAGTGTGAACAATAGGTCTCTACCCTGCAAATACAATGTGTAAATGAAGGACCATCTCAGGGGGCTAGAAGGCACCATTATTCTTCCAATGTATATTATAATGAGGAAAGCCAGATCTGATGATCCAAAGTTTCACTGATTATAAAGGTGGAACTGGGCGTCTCCTGGGGAGAGGAGGAGCAGATAGCTATAGCCACCAAAGGGGTATAAAAGATCCAAGCATGTCTCAGAAAGCTAGAATTCACCAAGGTAATTTACTTGGATCACTGACTTGCTGAGGAGAAGACACTTGCTGGAGATCAAGTCCTGAGTGTGTGGAGGGTCCATGTCTGGTAAGTGTCACTGAACTGACTGTAAGTGGAAGGAATTATAAGATATTGTAATCTGTGCTGTGTATAAGGACAATGTGTCTCTGTAATGTCTCCTGTGTATGTCTCCATGTAGATCTCCATATAACTCCCATCATAACTGGACACTGATTTTCCACCGTTTACAATACACATTTTCTACACTTCTTCTTGTATTTCATTTCTTGCCCTGAACCTTAGAATCAGACCCAGTAAGAGGGAGGGAATTCTTACAATGGGAATAACTCTTTCCTGGAGGTTCAGTGATGGCAGCAGTGACTGGTGATTGTCCGCACAGTAGTGTGTAAGTGATTGTACACGCAGTGTCCATACATGTGATAGTACATACCTGTAACTGTGCCGGGAACATGGACAATCACCGATCCTGACTGCCATCACTGGACCGCTCCAAAGCATCATTAATAGGAGGAAAGAAGATTACTGACAGAGGGAATCTTTAATTGGTGTCTGATTTGTCAATACGTTATTTTCCCCGTAGACACTTTTATTTCCAGCACCTCTATAGATATCTGTACATAGTAATATAATAAAGGTCTCTATACAGAAAGCAGTCAGTACAGAATATAGTAAATATCACCCCAAAGTCATCTATTACACACAAGCTTAGAAGTGTCAAAAAGCCTCCCAGAATGTCTTTTTAAGGTTTTTTGTGCCCTTATGACTTAAATAAATGTATCATTAAGAACATGAGCGACTGGAGGACAATCTGCTATTATTTATATTTCATTTAGATTCCATCATATTCCTGGCACTAGACCAATCTGATATAAAATGTGTATAAAATGTTGTACAGAAACAATGTCAATCAGAAAGCAGATTCTAGTGATTTTACCATAAGAAATATGTGTCAAAGCCTCACTTCTCCACCTGGGTCCATGTGCCAGTCTCTAGGGGCTGTTGGGATCCATGTACCAATCTGTAACTCCTCATCTCCCACAATTAATTAAATAAAATGGTAGAGAATACTGAAATATTACTTTATTATAAATGCATTACCAGATTCCTCTCATTATTTATAATGGTAGTGTCATGGTGTGGCTCACTGTGACATGGGTTGCCATGTTTCCTCACATTGGTTGCTCTCGCATACTGGCTACAATGGATGCCGTGTAGGCTGGTTGCCATAGGCAACAGGTATTTTTACGGCGGCCTGTGTGTATATACTGTTCTCCTTGTATTTTCTTTCTCCTCTCCCTGTTGTCTGGTTCTTGGGAGGTTAATGTCTTGGTCTGGCTATGGTTACCAGGTGCTATACTGTATATTCCTGTTAGCTGTGGCCCCGGAGGTCAGTCTGTCTCCAGCTCTGCTGGGTGCAGGAACTATAAACCCGACCTGGGGTTATTCTGTCTGTCCTGTCTGTGTGGTCACCTACTGAGACATAAAAGGTCACCTTGTCCAGATTCCATGTGCTTTGTGCAGCTCTGCCTGTTCTCCCATGAACTAACTCTGAATGGGGAACAGGCATCCGCTAGTCTGGTTCTTTGCCTTTGTGCAGAGGCCTCCTGGGTTCTCCAGAGGCAGGATATATAGTCTATGTATGAAGCTCTGCCTGTGACCACCATGCATCCGTTCCATATGGGGTGCAGGCATTTGTCTTGTTTTCTGGTTCCTACTATGACTTGTCTAAACAGTGTCTTGAGTTTGTTTGGGTTCCTGTTTGTGTGCCTGGCTTGCAGTCCGTCCTGTGTCTGTCTGGTATGCTGGTGATTACACCAACATCTGTCTCTGCTTCTAAGTGGCCAAGTGTACCGGGACTATGGTACTATGGTATGGGACTTCTGGAGGTGCGACCAGTGAACCCTTGGCTAAGTTCGTCCCCACCATCAGAGGCTCTGTGAAAAACAGGGATCAGCGAGTTTCCACCCTCTGGGTTTGGCCCAAAGTCAGACTATTGCACTTGGGTCCAGCTGCTGGTCCAGCTTACTGTCATGTCCTGATCTCTGTTATTAAAGTTTTCATTATGGACCTTGTCTGTCTGCTTGCTTTGGTGTGTTATGCCAGATAGATGTTCTAGGGGTCCGTATGACCCTCACTAGAACATGACTTCTCTTATCTCTTCATGAGCTCCGTTATTACAGAGACTCAGCTAAGATCTCACCAGTTGTATGGAGGATGGTGATCACTGACAATAGAGCAGAGAGGACGCTGAGGCAGGTCTGTAGATCCCTGTTCTGAAATAACTAGAAATGAGCGAATTTCATATTTTGAAATTTGTTCACACTTTGTTTGGTGGTGAAAGGTGAATTGCGTTATAGATTCCGTTACCACAGACCATAACGTAATTCTATGACGGAATGCATTTGGAGACATTCCGTTATTCATTCTGTCATAATAGAAGACTATGGACCGCAAAATGGATCCGTCCTGTTTCGTTATGTAGGGGAGTCCTCTCGTCATAGAACTGCGTTATAGTCTGTGGTAACGGAATCCATAATGCAATTCACCTTTTACCACTAAACGAAGTGTGAACAAATTTCATAAGCTAAAATTCCCTCATCTCTAGAAATAACCCATCCTGCTCTGTGATTAGGACCGGTTTTCTTTGTACTTGTAGGATTGTGGCCATTTTATTTCAGACTGATGATTGCCCTGTAAATAAGACAAGCCATTATAAATAACAAAATGTTTGATACATTTATAGAAAAGTGATATTTCTGTATAATAATGTTATTCCCACAGTGGGACAAATAAAAAAAAATAGAGAAAAAAGTTTTTTTTAATTACTGTGTGCTGTCCGCATCCGCAATTCCAGAGCGCGCCCCCAATCTTCCGGTCCGTGGATCCATAAAAAAATAGAACATGTCCTATTCTTGTCTGCAATTGTGGACAAGAATAAGCAGTTCTATGGGGGTGCCAGCCGGGTGCATTGCGGATCCGCAATACACTACGGACGTGTTGATGAACCCTTAATATGACTTTAGTGATCAATGCCAATGATGCTCTTGTGTGTGTCAAACAGAATTTGGTGACAGATTTATTTTATTTAATACATTTCATGTCTTATTAGCAGTTAATATTTAGAACATTGGTACATTTTTATCTGCATGCTAATTACATTTTATATTTTAACTGTTTGTGTGTAATTAGGAAAAAGAGAACCTTTTATCTTATACAATTTTTCTTTCCCCAGGTGAAGACTGGATAAAAGGCTGCCAAGGTCATCTAATTCTATCTCCTTCTATATAGAAATAGAAGGTAATCAATCCAAAATAACCAATAATAGCACTGGACATAATCTGGGTGAGATGTCTTCAAATTCTGAATATGGGAAAGATTTTAAAAATAATGCTAATCTTTCTGTGCACAAAGATATTCAGAAAAATGAACGGTCATGTTCTGAAAGAGAGAAAACTTTTAATGTGATATCAAGTGTAGCTGAAAATAAGAGAAATAACACAGGAGAAAATACATATTCACATTTAGAATGTAATAACAGTTCTTGTTGGAAATCACATCTTGTTGAACATCAGAAAACTCACACAGGAGAGAAGCCATTTTCATGTACGGAAGGTGGGAAATGTTATAGTGATAAATCAAGTCTTGTGCAACATCAGAGAATTCACACAGGGGAGCGGTCATTTCCATGTCCGGAATGTGGGAAATGTTTTAGTAAAAAATCAAATCTTGGGGTACATCAGAGAATTCATACCGGGGTTAAGCCATTTTCATGCCCTGAATGTGGGAAATATTTTAATGGGAAATCACATCTTGTAATACATCTGAAAATTCACAGCGGGGAGAAGCCATTTGCATGTCCTGAATGCGAGAAATGTTTTAATCAAAAACCAAATCTTGATACACATCTGAGAACTCACACAGGAGAGAAGCCATTTTTATGTTCTGAATGTGAGAAGTGTTTTAGTATGAAATCAAATCTTGTGCGACATCAGAAAACTCACACAGGAGAGAAGGGATTTTCATGTTCTGAATGTGAAAAGTGTTTTAGTGAAAGATCAAATCTTGTGCAACATCAGAGAATTCACACAGGAGAGAAGCCATTTCCATGTCCTGATTGCAGGACGTCATTTAAAAGTAAACATCATCTTGAGAGACATCAGAGAATTCACACAGGAGAAAAGCCATTTTCCTGTCCAGAATGTGAGAAGTGTTTTCGTATGAAATCACATCTTGTTCAACATCAGAAAACTCACAAAGGATAGAAGCCTTTTTCATGCACTGAATGTGGAGAGTGTTTTAGTGAGAATTAAAGATTGAGACACCTGAGAATTCACAGGAGAGAAGCCTATTTAATATACAGAATGTGGGAAATGCTTTGGCTGTAAATTAAAGTGGTTGTCCGGGCATTTAATCCCTTCATGTATTATGTATGTCATAATTAGAGATGAGCAAATCAACTTCAAATTAAAATCCAAAGTCAATTTGAATATAACTTCGGTCCAATACTGTATGGAGCGAGCTCTCCGTACCGTATTAGTCTGTATTGGCTCAGATGAGCCGAAGTTATTACTTAAATAGTATTGGACCGGCACTCAAACATATGGGTTCACGCAAAGAACCAATAAAGTAAAGTAGTGCAATTTATTAGAACATAAAAAACATACATACACATAATAGTGGGATAAATGAGATAATGGGTGGACTATCTCATGTATAAAGTCCATACAATGCAGGTTATTGGAGAAAATGAATAATGTCCCGTACTTATGCAAATAATACCTATTATGCAAAATCGATAGCAAACGGTCTCATAGTGTGATGAGTATAATACTCACTATTTACTGCGCAACTCAGTGGCGTCCCACATGTAAGGGCTCTTACCTCGGTGTTGATTCAATCCAATGCAAACGGCAGAGTGTAGTTGCTTACTGACGTCATAAAATCAGATCTCCGTAAGATCCCTTCAATTATCGTGAGATGAGCTATTACTTTTTCTTTCTCTTTCGTATAATACAGACTCTTCGATCGCTGCTAAAAATCGTAGTGAAGCTTCGATCTTGTGATCATGGATTGTTATCAGTAGCCAGCCGTTAATAAAGTCGACCACCAGTCCGTTTGCTTTCGTTCGTTTCAGAAGATGATTTCCTTGGTGTCTTTCAATGTTGCATGGCCATGCTCAATATTTCGGACTCTTTATGAATATCCCATCGATCCAATTTTTGGACATTGGCACCTATCCGTGTATATAGAGAGTGAGCCGTCCCATTACTATTTATTTACTGGAAATTATTACTTAGCAAATTCTCGCGTGACTTTGTGTAATAAATTCATAGATTCATTTTTATTGCAAAAAAACATTTCCCGAACTTGATTTCCGTTCCAAGGTACCAATTAGAACCGAACCCGAGTTGGGGGAAATGGGTTTTTCACAGTAAAAATAAATCTATGAAGTTATTATGCAAAGTCACAAGAGACTTCGCTAAGTAATAACTTAATGTCATCTGGGCCAGTACCGACTAATACTGTACGGAGCGCTCGCTCCATACAGTATTGGACCGAAGTTTTATGCAAATCGACTTCAGATGTTTTATTCCGAAGTCGATTTGCTCATCTCTAGTCATAATGCCTGAGGGAATGTATCTGACCTGACAGGGAGCGGAGATTGCGTCGCACCCGTCATTTAACCCCTGCGGTGCCTGTGAATGAAGGCAGAGGGATGCTGCTCCCTCTGGGTGCTGGCACACAGTGCAGTTCTGACTTGCATTTAGGATGCAGTTTTTTATTGTAGCTAGCTGGAATTACTTAAATCATTCCCACTATGCAGAACACCAGGGGTTAACAAAACTGCATCTTGAATGCATGTCAGAGCTGCACTGTGTGCCAGTACCCTCTGCTTTATGATCGGTTGCCATGGCAGCCCGCAAGCTGCTTAAGTGGTCCAAGCGATGGCGATGGCGTTCTCCATACTGAGCTATGCACGAGGCACAGCTCAGAATGGAGAGAGTGAAAATCCTATTCACCCTAAGGGCTCATGCACACAAACGTATTTTCTTTCTGTGTCCGTTACATTTTTATTTTTTTTGTCGACCATATGCAGAACTATTCAGTTCAATGGGTCCGTAAAAAAATGGAAGTTACTCCGTGTGTATTCCGTTTCCATATGCCCGCTCCTTAAAAATATAGAACATGTCCTATTATTGTCTGCATTACCAACAAAGATAGGACTGTTCTATTAGGGGCCAAATGTTCCGTTCCACAAAATGCACACGGACGTCATCCATGCTTTTTGTGGATCAGTTTTTTTCTTATCACACCTTAAAATACATACGGTCATGTGCATGAGCCCTAATAGAGATCTATTAGTGTGAATTGGAGACGGGATCAAGAGATCCCATGTACTAAGGGACAAATTGGTGTTATAAAAAAAGTTAAATAAAATTAAAAAAAATATATATAACTATAAATCACCCCTTTCCCAATTTTACATATAAAAATATATAAACAACAAAAAAATAAACCTATTTTGTATCGCTGTGAGAAAATCTCTGAACTATAAAAAAAAATCCTGTACAGTGAACGCCGAACATACTGCAAAAATGGTACCAATAAGAAATATAGTTAGTTACAAAAAAACAAGCCCTCCTACAGCTTTGTAGACCGAAAGATAAAAAAAGTTATATGGCAATGCAAGGGAAATTTATATATTTTTTTCAAATGTTTTTAAAGTAGTAAAACAAAAAAAAACTATACAATTTGGTATCGCTGCATTTGTATGGAGCCACAGAATAAGGATGTTAGGTCACTTTTAGAGCACAATAAACGATGTGATGTCAAAACCCCAAAAACCTTGACAGAATTCATTATTTTTTATTTTTCACACAAATAATTTTCTTCCCATTTTCCAATGCAAGAAATTGTAAATTAAATGATGACATTAGAAAATGCACCATATCCTGCACAAAATGAGCCCTCCTATAGCCATGTGAACGGAAAAATAAAAATTTTATGGTTATTGGAATGTAGGAATGAAAAATCAAAAATGCAAAAATGAAATTAGGCCTCAACCACAAAGGGTTAATGTTGATAACCTATCCTCAGAATAGGTCATCAATATCAGATCAGTAGGGGTCTGACACCCGGATCCCCCACTGATAATCTCTACGAGGAGACGGCTCGCGCAGTGTGCACACGTGCCTTCTCCCTTTTCAGGACGCGTTTCGGCCCGTCCAGCCGTCCTCAGCGGATGGATATGCTACAATAAAAAAATGTGCTGAACAGAGAATCTCCTGTTGGGATTACTTATACACTGTTCGTGGGGATTGCCCCATTCCTGTGCAGCGCGGACCACGGATCGAGTGCCGTCGGATTTCCTATAAGACTATTCTGAGGATAGGTCATCAATATAGGAGATCCCGGACAACATCTTTAAGTCTAGTGAGACATCTGGATATTCATATGATGGAGAATCCATACGTGCTTAGAGTCTAGGAGGGATCTATTGTAATGTTCAGAGTGTAGAAAATGTGGAAGGTGTGGAGCTTAGTTTTAGGACCTGCTGCTTCACCATGATTTCTGATCTATAATGTAAAGGTGTTTCCAGGATTAGAAGAAGAACTTCTTTACTCCAAAACATCTCCTCTCCTGTCCAAGGGTTGAGCGCAGCATTGTAATTCTGCCACATTAACTTTAATAGAGCCATACTGCAATACCAGACATAACCTGTGGACAGATGTGGGGCTGTTTCTCTAAGAAAGCAGCCACAAGTTCTAATCCTGTACAACCTCTACAAATATCTGGATATAATACAGAAAACTATTATTACTACAACTATAGATCAGAAAATCTCTTAAACTTTGTTGGAGTCCTATTTCTCCAAAGTGACCTTGTGATTCAATTAGGGTGGAATCAGCTCTCTTGTATTTGCATGTAATTATAATGTAATATAGTCGCTGAATTATTTAATAAAATGTACCTGTATAGCGCCACCTGCTGTTTGTTGTTTTCCTTATTTCTCTATCCACCTAAGTAACATTACTGAGGAGGACCCACATGCTCACTTATATCCTTCATCGGTCACCAGCCCTTTCCATGGTTAGAAGCCATCACAGGTGCCGGCAGGAATAACATGGACAGGACGAGAGCTGCGGCAGAAAGGACATGCTCTGTGAGAAAGGACATGCACCTGAGCTGCCAGCTTGAAATCAATCTAGAAGAGCAATTGAAGAAATGAATGGGAACATCATTGGATCCACATGATCTACAGGCTGGTTTTATCTTTGTTAGAAAGAGACTATTGTGTATTGTGTGAAGTCCAATTTTCATTTTTTTATAATTATTAGATATTTCATTGTAGAGTAAGAATAGTTAAATGTGAGTTGATGGGAGCAGTGTCAGAAGCGGAGCAAAAGTATATAAAGAATCCTCAGAAAGGAAAATATTAAAATGGAAGAACATGACAGAATAAATGACTGAGTAGGTTACCCCGGAAAACTTCTGGCTGAGTTAGTTTATAAAAGTAAATTGTTTATAAATGATCTGATAGGAACTATGAAGGAATTTGCAAAATTGCTTAGAACAGACAAGGCAGATGTGTGTGCACTGTTTAGGAGGATGGTTGTAGTAGTAGTAGTGGCAGCTAAGTAGCAGGTAACGGAAGTGGCAGTAGGGGAAATATCAGCAGAAACATGATAGTAGGAAGGCAGACAGTGGCATGATGGTGGCAGCAGCTGTACAGTACACAACATGGTGGTAGGCAGGCAGACATGAGCAGTGGCATAATAGGGCACCCTCTGAGCAGATCTAGTCATCGGCCTCAGCCGGAGGATTGTGAAAATCCACATGGATCCATGCCTCATTCTTTTGACAAAAGCTTGGTTTTCTTGGGTGTCATGCCTCCTGCCACACTGGAGGCTGGGAAAGAGAGAACAGACAGTGCATACTGGGCGAGTTCAGGCCACTGTACCAGTCATCCTGTTGGCAAACAAGGGTGGCCACCAGCATCCGCAACAAGAGTTTCTTCCTTCTCCTGGTCTCTCTTGTGGCAGCTAGGAGACATCCACAGGTGCTACAGTGTCACATTTTCGTCATTACTTTCTGCTTCTTCTGCTCAGATTCCTCCTTTGTCGTCAGCCATCGAAAAATGGAATGCATGGCCATTAGTGTTGATCTCGATGCCCGGCACATGGCGGTACTCGCAGCCAATAAATGTGTAGGTAAGTACTGCCCAAACTGTGATGCCAATAGCCATGTTGGCTACTGGCATTACAGTGATTGGCTGGCCAAAACATGTCATCGGATGCTATAAAGCACCCGATGACACGTGCTCGGCTCAGTATTAGTCAGGGAGAGCTGTGCAAAGGAAGGGACAGAGAGTGTAGGTATTGAAATTATTTTTGTGCAAAAACGTTTCAGAGACCCAAAAGTCCTTGTAAGGACTATCCTGTGTGACAGTAGCAATATACGTTTATAGCACAACCTGCACTAAATTGCTCAGTGTTAGGGAGAGCTCTGCATAGGAAGGGATAGACAGTTTAGGGAGTGTAATTGGAAGATTTTTATGCAAAAAAGACTATTGTGTGTGATAGTAGCAATATATATTTTTAACGCATTCTGCGCTAAATACCGTGTAATATGTCGCTGCGGACAGTTAAATTATTCGCGCCACATCTCCTGTGTAAAGTGTGCGCATCCCTAAAATATCTGTGACATCCAGTGCACTTTTTCCGTAGACGGTGTCCGCTGAGGACAATGACATTAGCTTCGCCATATCTGCAGTGTAACGTGTGCGCTAAAAAAGTTAATCTGTGACATAGTGTACTTTTTCAATAGACGATGTCCGCTTCTGAAAGTGACATTACCAGACCCACATCTACAGTGTAAGGTGTGCGTTTAAAAAATTTATCAGTGACATACAGTGTACTTTATCCGTAGACGCTGCGAACAGTGACATTACCTGTGGTACCTGTCCTGTATAACATTACCTGTGATACCTGTCCTGTATAACATTAACTCATCCCAAATACCTTTTGACTTTTTTTGCGCATACACTCCCAAATCCTACGCTACTGTACGTGTGACATACTTTTAAGCATATATAACATTTAAAATGAAGATGGCAAGTAAGGGACATGGAAGTGGCCGTGATGCTGATGGTGCACGCAGAGGCCGCGGCCCTGGGCGCGTAGAAACTGTGCCTGCTGCCAGAGCACAAGAAAAACAATCATTCATCATACCTAGCTTTATGTCCCAGTTTTCTGGGCGGCGCAGGACACCACTCTTGAAGTCAGACCAGTGTGACCAGGTGGTCGGTTGGATTGCAGCAGATAATGCTTCCAGTCGGTTAAGCACCACCCTGTCTTCCACCAAGTCCAGTGAGTCCAGGAGTTTGGTCAACACAATCCTCACCCTGATCCTCCTTCCTTCTACCATGGAGAGTCTGGCCAAACAAGTGATCCCACACTCAGATATTCCCAGGACCTCTTTTCATCACCATTACTTGATTTGGCCCTCCCGCCATGCACGCTTGAAGAGTGAAAGACAGCATAAAATCTAATTTGATACAAGTTAGCGAGAACAATTTAGAGTCAGTTTGGGTTACCTTGCAGCTTGATAATCATAAGGTAACTCGTGTAGGTGTGATATATAGACCACCTAGCCAAGTCAAAGAATTAGATGATCTACTAGTTGAGGAAATAGCTAAAATGACATTGAAGGGGGAAGTTATCATTATGGGAGACTTCAATCTTCCTGATGTAAACTGGAAAACCAAAATCGCTAGTTCTGCCAGGAGTACAGATATTTTAAATTCCCTACTGGGATTATCTCTACAACAAGTAGTTGAGGAACCAACCCGGAAGGAGGCCTTTTTAGATTTAGTATTCACAAATGGGTATTTGGTATATGATATTACTGTAGGGGAAAGCTTGGGATCTAGTGATCACCAGTCAGTGTGGTTTACTATAAGTACTGAGTCACACCACACAAAAACAAAAGTTTTAGATTTTAGAAAAACAGACTTTTCTAAAATTAGATTAGTGGTATACGAGTCCCTATCAGATTGGAACAGTTTCATTGGAGTCCAGGAGAAATGGGACTACTTAAAAGAGGCACTATTGAAGGCAACAGAAAATTGCATTAGGCTTGTCAGTAAAAGCAAAAAAAGGAAAAGACCACTGTGGTACTCAGCAGAAGTGGCCAAAATCATTAAAAACAAAAAGATAGCATTTAGGAATTATAAAAAAAAAAAAAAAGAGGATGACAGGCTAATTTACAAGATTAGGCAGAGAGAGGCCAAACAAGTTATAAGAGCTTCTAAAGCACAGGAAGAAGAGAAATTAGCTCAGTCAGGGAATAAAGGCGATAAGGCATTCTTCAGATACATAAATGAAAAAAGGAAACTAAAACAAGGAATTACAAAATTAAAAACAAAAGAATGAAGGTATATGGAAGAAGATAAAGAACTAGCTGACTGCCTCAATGAATACTTCTGTTTAGTCTTTACGAAGGAAAATGAAGGAAAAGGACCTCAGTTAGGAAAGAAGACTAATGAATCTTTTGATGCATGTGTCTTTACAGAGGAAGAGGTTCTAAGTCATCTGTCTAAAATCAATACAAATAAGTCACAGGTGCCTGATGGGATACACCCAAAGCTATTAAAAGAGCTCAGAGGGGAACTAGCAGAACCATTAACAGATTTATTTAACTAATCACTGGCAACAGGAGTCGTCCCAGAAGATTGGAAATTAGCAAATGTTGTGCCGATTCACAAGAAAGGTAGTAGGGAGGAATCGGGCAACTATAGGCCAGTAAGCCTGACATCAATAGTGGGGAAATTAATGGAAACCATACTTAAGGAGAGGATTGTGGAACATCTAAAATCCCATGGATTGAAAGATGAAAAACAGCATGGGTTTACTTCAGGGAGATCATGTCAAACTAATCTTATTGATTTTTTTGATTGGGTGACTAAAACAATAGATGGCGGAGGTGCAGTAGACATTGCTTATCTAGACTTCAGTAAGGCTTTCGATACTGTCCCACACAGAAGGCTTAGCAATAAATTGCAGTCTTTGGGCTTGGACTCCCACATTGTTGAATGGATTAGGCAGTGGCTGAGGGACAGGCAACAGAGGGTTGTAGTCAATGGAGTATATTCAGACCAAGGTCTTGTTACCAGTGGGGTACCTCAGGGATCTGTTCTGGGACCCATATTGTTTAATATCTTTATCAGCGAAATTGCAGAAGGCCTCAATGGTAAGGTGTGTCTTTTTGCTGATGACACAATTTGTAACAGGGTTGATGTTCCTGGAGGGATACACCAAATGGAAAAGGATTTAGGAAAACTAGAGGAATGGTCAAACATCTGGCAACTAAAATTTAATGTGGATAAGTGCAAAATAATGCACCTGGGGTGCAAAAACCCAAGAGCAGAATATAAAATCAGTGATACAGTCCTAACCTCAGTATCTGAGGAAAGGGATTTAGGGATCGTTATTTCAGAAGACTTAAATGTAGGCAGACAATGTCATAGAGCAGCAGGAAATGCTAGCAGAATGCTTGTGTGTATAGGGAGAGGCATTACTAGTAGAAAGAGGGAGGTGCTCATGCCGCTCTACAGAGCACTAGTGAGACCTCATTTGGAGTATTGTGCTCAGTACTGGAGACCATATCTCCAGAAGGATATTGATACTTTGGAGAGAGTTCAGAGAAGAGCTACTAAACTGGTACATGGATTGCAGGATAAAACTTACCAGGAAAGATTAAAGGACCTTAACATGTATAGCTTGGAAGAAAGATGAGACAGAGGGGATATGATAGAAACTTTTAAATACATAAAGGGAATCAACAAGGTAAAAGAGGAGAGAATATTTAAAAGAAGAAAAACTGCTACAAGAGGACATAGTTTTAAATTAGAGGGGCAAAGGTTTAAAAGTAATATCAGGAAGTATTGCTTTACTGAGAGAGTAGTGGATGCATGGAATAGCCTTCCTGCAGAAGTGGTAGCTGCAAATACAGTGAAGGAGTTTAAGCATGCATGGGATAGGCATAAGGTCATCCTTCATATAAGATAGGGCCAGGGGCTATCCATAGTATTCAGTATGTTGGGCAGACTAGATGGGCCAAATGGTTCTTATCTGCCGACACATTCTATAAGAGGGACATAAGATCTTGTGCCCTGATTCCCAACCTCTTGAGCAGGCATGGCCAACCTGCGACTCTCCAGCTGTTGGGAAACTACAACTCCCACCATGCCCTGCTGTAGGCTGATAGCTGTAGACTGTCCGGGCATGATGGGAGTTGTAGTTTTGCAACATCTGGAGAGCCTCAGGTTGGCCATCCCTGCTCTTGAGCATCCACAGTCACAAGAAGATGACTGTGGGGAACAGCAAGTAGTGTTTAATGAGGTGGATGATGATGAGCTGCAGAGCAGCCAATCAACAAGCGTTTAACTCGTGTGCCCTTAGAAGCCATCACAGCCGTGCCTACTAATGGCATGGCTGTGATTGGCCAGTGCAGCATGTGACCCAGCCTCTATATAAGCTGGAGTCACGTAGTGCTGCACGTCACTCTGCTGTTACTAGTGTAGGGAGAGGATGCTGCTGCTGTAAGGGAGAGAATAGGAAAGAATATTTAATCTGAAGTGATTGTTAACTCAGCGATCTACATAGATTTTGTTTTGTGGGTACAGTGCACAATCTTTTTACCCTGCCCTAAACCCAGTGACACAGAAAAATTACTAAAATTTTATCCGTCTGTTAGTTAGGTGGGCATCGGCGGCCATTTTATGCAAATTCAGTGCACCAGAACAGCATTGAAATACTGCAATTATATTCTAGGTTAAAAATAAAATCACCCATTTTTGGCAATATCCTACATCTGGTGGCTTTGCAGCATTTGTCAGTGTGAAATACAAGCTTGAAATACTGCGATAATATTCTGGGTTTAAAAAAACACACATTTTTGGCAAAATACTAAATTTGGGGCCTATGCTGCATTTGTTAGTGTGAAATACAAGCTTGAAATACTTCAATAATATTTAAAAATAAAGTAAAAAAAAACACCCATTTTTAGCAATACCCTACATCTAGGGCCAATGCAGCATTTGTCAGTGTGAAATACAAGCTTGAAATACTGCAATAACTTTCTGGGTTTAAAAAAAACACACATTTTTGGCAAAATACTAAATTTGGGGCCTATGCTGCATTTGTTAGTGTGAAATACAAGATTGAAATACTTCAATAATATTCTTGGTTAAAAAAAACACCCATTTTGGCAAAATCCTACATGTCAGTCTATGCAATATTCTTCAACTGGCGCTTAAACACATTAAATACCGCTGCAGTGTAAGAGCAGTCCCGTTTCCTGCTATAAAAGACTTTATACAGACCAGCCGTATAAAACAATATAAATATAAAACAATGTAACACTGCGCGCTTACTCTGTATTATATCAGTAGCCAGCTAATCACCACCTTCCTATCTATCACACAGATATACAAGTAAGCGCTGCTATCTATATATGTCTCAGTCCTACCTTGACATAGGCGTCCGTGCTATATGTATGTATCGTGCGGTGGTTCTTGCTTCTCTGCTATATGTGATGTGCACAGGGAAAAGCAGGTCACAGGGAAGATGGCTCCAGCGTAGACTATTAAGTGATTTAAAGTTTGGGAGAACGCCCCGGCCGGTGGCGATATGCTCCCGTTACCTTTTGCTTGCGTTCACGTTCACGTCTGAGCGGGTGACGTCCCCGCAAGTGAACTACGGATGGCAGTGAGGGTCTAACTTCCTACGCGTTTCGAGTACATGCGGCACTCTTCGTCAGGGAATGTTACACTCACCTGTCTGTCCATCCCCCCTATGTTTCTCACTATTCAAAACCAAACATTTCTTTTTCAGAGTTCAAACCTCTTGGTAACAATGTATCTAGATTAAATATCCACTCAGTCTCCTTTTTAGATTGTTTCTTTATATTATCTCCACCACGGGCATCTTTTTCTACCTTTTCTATACCCATGAATGACAATCCTTCTAGTTGTCCTTTGTGCACCTCGGTAAAGTGTCTAGATAGGGGGTGTCCTATTGATTTTTACTTTATATTGTATATATGTTCGCTTATGCGTTTCTTTAGTTTTCTCTTTGTACGTCCAATATATAGCTTATTGCAGGGGCATCTAATAGCATAGATTACCCCTTCTGTATTACAAGAAATATGTCCCCTTATTTTCTGTTTAAAATTACCCTCATGATTTTTTATACTTTGTATTTTTACTGTATTTTTTGCTGTATTTTTACATGGTGCGCATCTTTTACATGGGAAAAAACCTTGTGTGAGGTTCCCTTTAGTGTGGTTTTTCTTTTTTGTTGTCAGTCCCGCTCCTTTGCTGGTTGAAGCAATCTTATTGCCTATGTTCGCTGCTTTTTTGTATATAAAAACGGGTACTGATGGTATAAGGTTGCCTACAATTCTGTCTTCCCTCAATATATCCCAATCTTTCTGAGAATATAAGTCTGTGTATTATATGGGACTATAATGGGTGGTATTTTATCTTTTGTTTCTACTTCCTTTTGTTTCTTGTTGTTTTCCCTATTTTGTATTATTAATTCTTCTCTCTCTATCATTTTAACTTCTTTCTTCTGCGTTTCTATTCCATCCCCATTATATCCCTTTGCTTAAATTTTTTTTCCTAATATTTCTGCTTCCTTCTCATATTCTTTTGTTTCAGTACAGTTTCTTCTTAGACGAAGAAATTGGCTCCTAGGTATATTATCTAACCATCTAGGTAGATGGCAGCTTTCTCTATTGTTATAGCTGTTTGAGTCTGGGGGCTTGGAATAGGTTTTTGTGCTGATACTGTCTTCTGTAGCATAAATGGTGACGTCTAAAAAGTTAATTTCATGTTTACTATAGGTTAAAGTAAAATCCAGATAAAATTCATTTTTACTAATCTCCTCTAAAAATAATTTTAATGCATGTTCCCCTTTATCCCCCCAAAAAAATGACGTTGTCTATGAAACGCCGCCAGAGGACGAGGCCCGCCCGGAGATCACCGTTGGGGTGTATGTAATCCTCCTCCCAAAGTCCAACGTATAGATTTACGAACCCCGGTGCGAACCTCGTCCCCATCGCGGCCCCCCATGTCTGTAAATAAAACTCATCTTTGTATCTAAAATAGTTCTTTTCTCTAAGTCCTTAAGGGCAGTGATGGACATCATTCGCTCCTATGGGGCTATATCATATTATAAGATAAACGACAGTAAGTCCCAGGCTCTATCGTTGGGGATCCCAGGAACAAGCTTGTCTCAGATGAAAGCAGAATTCTCCTTAGACTGGCAGGAATCCATGGTTCAGTACCTAGGTTTTAAAGTGACTGTTACCCCCCAGGGACTGTATAAAGCTAACTTCCCCCCCTGCTGCTTTCACTTCAACCGGAACTTGATAGTATGGCCAAAACAGAGCTATCTTGGTTAGGGCGTATTGCTGCGTTCCAACAACATATACTGCCAAAATTATTGTACTTATTCCGTACTATCCCTATTCCAGTTCCAATTTCCTTTTTCAATCTAGCTAACAAGATGTTAAACGCTTTTATTTGGAACAAAGCTAAACCTAGATTGGCGAGAAGTATCATGTGCAGGCATAAAAAATGTGGAGGCCTGGGTATGCCTAACTTGTTTGATTACTATCTAGCCTCGAGGATTAATCAGCTTAAAGACTGGTGGAGTGGAGGAGTAGGAAAACACTGGGTGCATATTGAGCAATCACAAATCCCAGGTCGGAATCTACGCGCTCTCCTCACGGCAGCGTTGCATGAAGGCTACTCAGGTCTCTACCCTGCTTTTTATGTCTATACATCAGTGGCTTTGTGGAAAAAATATCACGATTTAAGTCGAGCAGCCCCATCATCAGTGGCACACCTGACCCCTATTGATTCTCTTCAATATCTGGTTCCAGATTTAAACGTTAAGGTGTGGAAAGATAGTGGACTTACCACTGTGGCAGACCTGTTGTCGGTTTCAGTTTTTAAAACCTTTAAAGATATTGAGCAATCCTATAATATTCCTCCACAGGAAGTGTTTTCATATATCAAAATAAGACACATATTGTCGGGTAACCCGTCTTTTGTCCTCAAGAATCATACTCAATTGATGGCTCAATGGTCCATCCAAGGATCCGCTCACAAAGGGATTAAACCTTTGTATATGTTTCTGGGGGATAAGGATAGGTTTTCAAAAACCACTCCATTCCTAGCATGGGAGACTGATCTTAAAACAACTTTTTCCACAGCCCAATGGGCAGCAGCAAATAAAATTGCTATCTCCACCCTCAAATGCTCCTCACATCTAGAAACTTTTCTCAAGACAACCTTGAGATGGTACTACACCCCTGTTAGGTTACATACATTTTTTCCAAACACTAACATAAACTGTTGGAGGAATTGTGGACACAAAGGTACACTGTTGCATATACTTTGGCAATGTCCTAATATTTACTCTCTCTGGTCTCAAGTGTTTTCTAAGGTGTCTGGGATTGTGGGATATGTGATCCCTCCAGATCCAGCTCTAGCTTTGCTTTTGGTGGAGTTGGACAAAATTCCATTTAAGTATAGAACCATAGTATTACACCTACTAATAGCTACTAAATTAGCAATCACAAGGAATTGGAAAAACACTAATATCCCTGATCTTCGAGAGATCATTAGTGCGGTCAATACCACTAAATCATATGAATACATAATAGCTCATCGGACCTTTCAGGTTGGAAAACATGACCTGAAATGGGATGCCTGGAGGGATCACTGTCCAGAGACGCAGAATAATATAAATGGTGGGAAGTAAGTGGAAACGTACATGTAGTATATAATGTCTCGTAAGTAGATTGCAATTGTATAGTATGTTGAAGTGAAGACGTGGCACATCTTATTGTATGATTTACTGTATGACTATTATTTGATTATAAGTTTATTAGTTAAACTATTATGACATGATTTTGCTATGGAATACCTTTCTGTATGGCTTAATTTTGTACTTAAACAAAAAACAGGAGTACTGTGCTCAGTGACTCTTATTATTGCCTGTACTGTATATGCTGTTGTATTTTCGGCACGAGCCAACACTCTGATAATAAAAAACTATTGAAAGTAAAATAGTTCTTTTCTAATATAAATAAAATACATTCCTCTATATACTCTATTTGAGCGCTATTTAGTTCCCCTTTTTGATATAAAAAGTGTTTTGCTGCTGCACATCCTTTTTTATTTTCAATTATAGAATATAGAGATTTCACGTCTAGTGTTCCCATTATATATCCATCTTTCCAGTCTGTCTCCTTTAAAATCTGCAATACATGATTGGTATCTTTTATAAATGATGGTAAAGTCTGAGCACATGGTTGTAGGAACTGATCAATATATTTTGATAGTGTACTGGTCAGGCTCTCAATACCAGACACTATTGGTCTTCCTGGGGGTCTTTGCATATCTTTATGAATCTTTGGGTTCTGGTACAAGATCGCTTTTTGTGGATGTTTTATGTCTATATATATACTTTCATTCTTGTTTAGGATACCCTCCGTCTTTCCTTTTTGTATCAGTTGTTTTAGGTCTTTTTTATACACTTCTGTGGGATCCTTTTTGAGACGTTTATATGTTTTGTCATCACCCAAAATATTCATAATTTCTGTTTTATAATCTTCATTATTTAATATCACAATACCCCCCCCCCCCCCTTTGTCTGCTGGACAGATAACTATCTCATTATTTTGTTGCATTTTTTGTATTGCTTCTCTTTCTGCTTTTATTATATTACCTGTATAGTTTTTTCTATATTTATTAACCTCTCTAGTTTGTCTTATTTCTCTAGTCACTAAGTTTGAAAAGGTATTAATGGGTATGGAATATTCATTGAGTGGATCAAACCTAGATTTCATTTTTAAATTTGTATGCATATATGGGTTTCCATTATCATTTTAATTTTCCTTATATTCCATATTATTTTTTTCTTTTTTCTTATAATATCTTTTTAGGGCTAATTTTCTCCTGAATTTTCTTATTCCAATAAATGCTTCAAATTTATTAAAATAGGTGGTGGGGGCAAACTTTAAACCTTTTTTTAGTATATCATTATCTGCCTTTGTCAGGGTATATTTACTCAGATTATAAATGTTCTGCCCTAAATCCTCAGTGATTTTATCTTTGTTTCTTTCTCTATTGTTTGTTTTCTTTTTTTCTTTTTGGTGAGTTTACCGCCTCTGCATCCTCTTTTTGAATATCTTTTTTTATGTATATTCTGAAAAAATCCTGTTGTGTTGTCTTTTTTGTAGATTTTTTACTATTGTTTTTCATGCTTCTTGTATTACTGTTATGTCCCGTTGTTCTCTTTTCTTTGGGTCTCACTGCCCGATCTATTTGACTATTTTGTTCTCTTTCTCCCTGGTTTATATTATTTATATCTTCCCGATTCATATTACTTTCTAGTTCTTCACTGGTTTCTCTAGGTGATCTCTGTTTATTTTTTGATGATTGTTCATCATTCATTTCTATATCTAGTCTCTGTTCGTTTCTTAGTGTCCCAAACCTATTTTCTGTTTGTATTGTATATATTTCACTATTTTTATGTTCTACTCTGGAGTTATTATCTGTTTTTCTTCTCTCTTTCTCTGTCTCTGGAGTATGTTGGTTACTTTCCTCATCCACATGGATCGTAAAGGCCGATGGTAACTCTTCTGCCTCTTCCATTTCCTCTTCAATGCTACATTCATCTATTGTTCGAAAAGTATTACCCTGACTTTCTTCATCATCTATTTGGTATGGTATGTAGTCTCTATCAAACTTTCTTCTCTCTAGTTTCCCCTTCTCTATTATGAATGCGCCTTTTAATATTATCTACTATCCCTGCAATGTCAGGATGATCTTTCCACGGCCGCAGATCTTCAAATAATTGTTTTATGCTGTCATTTGTATTCATCAGTCTTTGTTTCCTCTTCCTAATAATGAATACTACTGCCTGCCGTGAAAAGGCATGTAGCATTTGTTTCCATTCCTCCATTATATTGTGATCTCCCATATCCCCTGATAATGCTTTTTCAATTTTCCGACCTTTTGGAATTGTATCATATTCTAGGTATTTTTCTAGGGATACTATTTCCATAGATCTCTCATCTCTAATAATAGCATATTCTCCAATTGTTTCAGAGTATTTTTAATATATAAAAGATTTGAATTTTTTGATGGTGTAGTATTGCGTCTTGAGACTCTATGCCAAACAGCGATTGTACCCTTTGTATACGCTCTTTTCGATCGCACCATTAACTTGCCATATTATTGATGTTGGTTTTTGTTAGATTATTATTAGGTTTTTATTATTTATTATTTATTACGTTTTTGATTCTAAACAAATACTGTAAAATGTGGAGGTTAGACCCTCACTGCCATCCGTAGTTCACTTGCGGTGACGTCACCCGCTCAGACGTGAACGCAAGCAAAAGGTAACGGGAGCATATTGCCACCGGCCGGGGCGTTCTCCCACACTTTAAATCACTTAATAGTCTACGCTGGAGCCATCTTCCCTGTGACCTGCTTTTCCCTGTGCACATCACATATAGCAGAGAAGCAAGAACCACCGCACGATACATAAATATAGCACGGACGCCTATGTCAAGGTAGGACTGAGACAGGGCCGGACTGGGACAAAAAATAGGCCGGGCATTTTTGACTGAGCAGCCCAATCACATGACCCACAACAGGCCCCACCCCCTTGTAGTCTAGGGGCGGGGCCAAAACCGGAAGCACAATTGAGAGGCAGGGCAGGGCCAACCATATAGTTAATGGGGCCGGTGGGCATTCTGTCTGCATCCAGCAGTGCCGGATCCAGTGAATTCTCAGCTGGAACAGCCGCCAGGATCACTATCGCAGATGTGACAGTAGCCTCATACAGCGCCCCATACCTCTTACATCCAGTGCCGTCTCCTCTGATGTAGATGTTCTCTTTCTTCATCTTCTCCATTCAGACCAGACCACCGTGATAATTTATTTCAGCCATCTCACGTCTCTGCAGAGTTTGACAGACATCTTAGTTTCCTACTTTTCCATCATCCTCCATTTAACATCCCATCATGCACCCCCAATACTGAGAAGCTGTGCTCCCCAAAACTATGCTGCAAAAAGAACTGTGCTAAACTGATGCTGTGCCAGGTGCCCCCAAAGTAATGGTGCTTCCAAAGTCAGTAATGTGTCCCACAAGTAATAATGCTCCCATAGTCCCCCAGTTGTAATAAAGCCCACCATAATGCCCCGATAGTAATAATTATCTTTATAATGTGTGACAGTAGAACCCCCCCCCCCTTATAATGTGCACCAGTACAAAAAATGCTCAGTCGTGTGGCAGCAAAAAAAGAAACCCCTCCTCTTAGTGCCCCTAGTAGAGCCAATGTCCCCAGAGTGCCCTCATGTGTTCCAATGACCTGCACTGTGTGCCACTACAAAAAACACTTAGTGCCCAGTTGAGCTTAGGTGCCCATAGTGACCTAATAATTTGTGCCAGTATAAAATACTCCTATATAGTCCCCCCAGAAGATGCCCCCATAGTGCTCCTTCCCCGTCTCCATAGTGCCCTCCATAATGTGGCACTATAAAATGCCCCACATAGATACCCCCATAATGCTCCTTTCCTCCCTTCCCCATAGTCATACACACACTCTCCACATACATGGATGCACTCATACACGCACTCTCCACATACATGGACGCAGTCATACACGCACTCTCCACATACATGGACGCAGTCATACACACACTCTCCACATACATGTATGCAGTCATACACACACTCTCCACATACATGGACGCACTCATACACACACTATCCACATACATGGACACAGTCATACACGCACTCTCCACATACATGGACGCAGTCATACACGCACTCTCCACATACATGGACGCAGTCATACACACACTCTCCACATACATGGACGCACTCATACACGCACTCTCCACATACATGGACGCAGTCATACACGCACTCTCCACATACAAGGACGCAGTCATACACGCACTCTCCACATACATGGACGCACTCTCCACATACATGGTCGCACTCATACACGCACTCTCCACATACAAGGACGCAGTCATACACGCACTCTCCACATACATGGACACACTCATACACGCACTCTCCACATACATGGACGCAGTGTCCACATACAAAGACGCAGTCATACACGCACTCTCCGCATACATGGACGCACTCTCCACATACATGGACGCACTCTCCACATACATGGACGCACTCATACACGCACTCTCCACATACATGGACGCAGTCATACACGCACTCTCCACATACACGGACGCAGTCATACACACACTCTCCACATACATGGACGCACTCATACACACACTCTCCACATACATGGTTGCACTCATACACACGATCTCCACATACATGGACGCAGTCATACACGCACTCTCCACATACATGGACGCAGTCATACACGCACTCTCCACATACATGGACGCAGTCATACACACACTCTCCACATACAAGGACGCAGTCATACACGCACTCTCCACTTACAAGGATGCAGTCATACACGCACTCTCCACATACATGGACGCACTCTCCACATACATGGTCGCACTCATACACGCACTCTCCACATACATGGATGCACTCATACACGCACTCTCCACATACACGGACGCAGTCATACACGCACACTCCACATACATGTATGCAGTCATACACACACTCTCCACATACATGTATGCAGTCATACACACACTCTCCACATACATGTATGCAGTCATACACACACTCTCCACACATACATAGACACACTCATACACACACTCTCCACATACATGGACGCACACATATACCATACACATATATAGACACCCAGCTTTCCTGCTGTGCCTCTCCCCCATACTCTAATGCCTCTGCACTTGTGCCATGCAGGATAGCAGGGAAGCTGGATGACATTTCATGATATAATTCACCCAGCTTTCCTACTGTACTGCAGGTCACATGTGCACAGTCTGGGAAAGCTGAATATAATAAATCACAGAAGAAATGCTCCAAACGGATATGCCACTGACTATACTGGCTAGTCATAAATGCAGATATTAAAAGCTGAGACTTTTGCCAATATATTCCTGTCAGGAAGATATCGGAGCCCACATGCACCACGTCACGGCTCTCAGCATGGCAAGGGGTCCTACCACTACGCTACCTATGGTGTGAACAAGGTCTGAAGGTGATGTAATCCAGCTCACAGCCAAGCTTCCACACAACTGCCTAGCAGGACAACTAGTGCAATGTGAACAAAGCCAGACTGTGAGCCACACCCATATCAGACCATGTGATGGAGGCTACCAGGTGCAAAGGAGAGTGTTTGAATGCCAGGTGAAGGCACATACACTACATATAAAACAAGACAAAAACACAGAAATATAGTGGCAAATCTGGGGGAGCTGCTCAACCCCTGAATATAACCCCAGTTCCCCTGCCACTCACATCACTGGTGCAGTTGTGGCAATCCAACTGGTGTTCAGCATGGTGGGCAGGGAATGTTCAGGCTGCAGGAATCGCTTTGCGGGTAGAAAGGGGCGGGGCTATGATAGCTCCGCCCACATCGGGCCGAACTGAGGAGTTGGAGAGGCGGAGCAATGTCACTGATGTCAGGTCAGTGACAGAGTGCAAGTGCAGGAGAAGTCAGCTGCTCTGACAGGGGCCCGGGGTGACGAAGTACAGCGACTGCTCTCGGGCCCCGAAGCAGCTGCTTCCCTGATAGGTACGCGGCCGCCACTGGGAAGCGCTCATCTCCACTCCTGCCCGGCTGCTGCCTGCCACATTAATAAAATATTTAAAAAAAAGGCTGATTGTGTTCGGCCCGGCCCAACGGGCAAATGCCCGGTCTGCCCTATGGCCAGTCCGGCCCTGGACTGAGACATATATAGATAGCAGCGCTGACTTGTATATCTGTGTGATAGATAGGAAGGTGGTGATTAGCTGGCTACTGATATAATATAGAGTAAGCGCGCAGTGTTACATTGTTTTAAAATCCTACATCTGGGGCCTTTGTAGCATTTGTCAGTGTGAAATACAAGCTTGAAATATTGCAATAATTTTAAGGATTAAAAAAAACACACATTTTTAGCAATACCCTACATCTGGAGACTTTCACTGACACGTATAGGACATGTTTTATTTATTTTGTGGGGCCGTAGAACGGAAGAAAAGATGTGGACAGCAGACAATGTTTTGGGGCCTTATAGAAGTAAATGGGTCTGTGTCTTATGTGCAAAATTACAGATCAGATGCGGAAAGCAACATGTGTCCTTCTGAATGAGCCCTAACGAGCATATTTTTAAAGACTTTACCTGTTTCCCAAATGCATTGTTAATGATATTAATTCTTCTCAACCTTAACCCCTTAAGGACACAGGGCGTACAGGTACGCCCTTGTGCCCTGGTACTTAAGGACACAGGGCGTACATGTACGCCCTGTGCATTTTCGATCACTGCCGTGCGGCTGGCAGTGATCGGAACCCGGTGCCTGCTCAAATCATTGAGCAGGCACCTAGGCTAAATGCGCGGGGGGGTCCCGTGACCCCCCCATGTCGGCGATCGCGGCAAACCGCAGGTCAATTCAGACCTGCGGTTTGCTGCGATTTCTGCAGTTTCTGATCCCCGCGGTCCCTGACCGCGGGGATCAGAAACTTTTGCATTTGTAAAATATAAATGTATCCCTCCCCCCTGCACCCCTTAGTGATTTTTGCCTGGTGGGAGGTGCAGGGGGAGGGTTGCGGGCGGTGCGGGAGGCGGGCGGTGCGGTAGGCGGGATCGCGATCCCCCGCCCGCCTCCCATTGCGTAATCGTTGGCGTCTAGTGGGTTATACCAGGGTGCCAGCACATTGCTGGCACCCTGGTATAAACGGCTGACATCGGTGATGCGATGTCAGCCGTTTAACCCTTTCCATACAGCGGTCCGTACGGACCGCTGTATGGAAAAGGTTAACAGTAAGAGGGAGCTCCCTCCCTCTCCGATCGGGGGCTGCTGTGCCTTTGCAGTCCCCCGAATGGAGAGGGAGAGAGCTCCCAGGCAGCCCCCCCAGAGCCCCGTCCTTACCCTTCCCCGTCTGCGCAGTTCTGGCCACTACTGAGCAGACGGGGAAGGTTCCCATGGCAACAGGACGCCTGCTCAGGCGTCCTGCTGTCCATGGTGCTGAACAGATCTGTGCTGAAAGCATAGATCTGTTCAGTGTAAGTAAAATATAGTACAGTGCAATATATATTGTACTGTACTGTATTATGCAGACATCAGACCCACTGGATCTTCAAGAACCAAGTGGGTCTGGGTCAAAAAAAAAGTGAAAAAAGTGAAAAATAAAGTAAAAATCAAAAAACACTTATCACTGATTAAAAATGAAAAAAATAAAATTCCCTACACATGTTTGGTATCGTCGCGTCCGTAACGACCTGATCTATAAAACGGTCATGTTACTTTACCCGAACGGTGAACGCCATAAAAATAAAAAAATAAAAACTATGATGAAATTGGAATTTTGCCCACCTTACTTCCCAAAAAAGGTATTAAAAGTGATCAAAAAAGTCGCATCTACGCCAAAATTGTAACAATCAAACTGTTATCTCATCCCGCAAAAATCATACCCTACCCAAGATAATCGCCCAAAAACTGAAAAAGTTATGGCTCTTAGACTATGGAAACACTAAAGCATGATTTATTTTGTTTCAAAAATGAAATCATTGTGTAAAACTTACATAAAAAAAAAGTATACATATTAGGTATCGCCGCGTCCGTATTGAACGGCTCTATAAAAATATCACATGAACTAACCCCTCAGATGACCACCGTAAAAAAATTAAAATAAAAACGGTGTAAAAAAAGCCATTTTTTGTCATCTTCCGTCACAAAAAGTGTAATAGCAAGCAATCAAAAAGTCATGTGCACCCCAAAATAGAGCCAATCAAACCGTCATCTCATCCCACAAAAAATGAGACCCTACTTAAGTCAATCGCCCAAAAATTTAAAAAACTATGGCTCTTAGACTATGGAGACACTAAAACATTTTTTTTGTTTTAAAAATGAAATTATTGTGTAAAACGTACATAAATAAAAAAAATTGTATACATATTGGGTATCACCGCGTCCGTGACAACCTGCTCTTTAAAATTACGTCATGATCTAACCTGTCAGATGAATGGTGTAAATAACAAAAAAAAAAAACGGTGCCAAAAAAGCAATTTCTTGTTACCTTGCCGCACAAAAAGTGTAATATAGAGCAACCAAAAATCATATGTACCCTAAACTTGTACCAACAAAACTGCCACCCTATCCCGTAGTTTCTAAAATGGGGTCACTTTTTTGGAGTTTCTACTCTAGGGGTGCATCAGGGGGCTTCAAATGGGACATGGTGTCAAAAAAACCAGTCCAGCAAAATCTGCCTTCCAAAAAACGTATGGCATTCCTTTCCTTCTGCGCCCTGCCGTGTGCCCGTACAGCGGTTTACGACCACATATGGGGTGTTTCTGTAAACTACCGAATCAGGGCCATAAATAATGAGTTTTGTTTGGCTGTTAACCCTTGCTTTGTAACTGGAAAAAAAATATTAAAATGGAAAATCTGCCAAAAAAGTGAAATTTTGAAATTGTATCTCTATTTTCCATTAAATCTTGTGCAACACCTAAAGGGTTAACAAAGTTTGTAAAATCAGTTTTGTATACCTTGAGGGGTGTAGTTTCTTAGATGGGGTCACTTTTATGGAGTTTCTACTCTAGGGGTGCATCAGGGGGCTTCAAATGGGACATGGTGTCAAAAAAACTGTCCAGCAAAACATGCCTTCCAAAAACCAAACGGCGCACCTTTCACTCTACGCCCCGCTGTGTGGCCGTACAGTAGTTTACGGCCACATATGGCGTGTTTCTGTAAACGGCAGAGTCAGGGCAATAAAGATACAGTCTTGTTTGGCTGTTAACCCTTGCTTTGTTAGTGGAAAAAATGGGTTAAAATGGAAAATTAGGCAAAAAAATGAAATTCTCAAATTTCATCCCCATTTGCCAATAACTCTTGTGCAACACCTAAAGGGTTAACAAAGTTTGTAAAATCAGTTTTGAATACCTTGAGGGGTGTAGTTTCTTAGATGGGGTCACTTTTATGGAGTTTCTACTCTAGGGGTGCATCAGCGGGCTTCAAATGGGACATGGTGTCAAAAAACCAGTCCAGCAAAACCTGCCTTCCAAAAACCAAACGGCGCACCTTTCACTCTACGCCCCGCTGTGTGGCCGTACAGTAGTTTACGGCCACATATGGGGTGTTTCTGTAAACGGCAGAGTCAGGGCAATAAAGATACAGTCTTGTTTGGCTGTTAACCCTTGCTTTGTTAGTGGAAAAAATTGGTTAAAATGGAAAATTAGGCAATAAAATGAAATTCTCAAATTTCATCCCCATTTGCCAATGACTCTTGTGCAACACCTAAAGGGTTAACAAAGTTTGTAAAATCAGTTTTGAATACCTTGAGGGGTGTAGTTTATAGAATGGGGTCATTTTTGGGTGGTTTCTATTATGTAAGCCTCGCAAAGTGACTTCAGAGCTGTAGTGGTCCCTAAAAATTGGGTTTTTGTAAATTTCTGAAAAATTTCAAGATTTGCTTCTAAACTTCTAAGCCTTGTAACATCCCCAAAAATAAAATATCATTCCCAAAATAATTCAAACATGAAGTAGACATATGGGGAATGTAAAGTCATCACAATTTTTAAGGGTATTACTATGTATTACAGAAGTAGAGAAACTGAAACTTTGAAATTTGCTAATTTTTCCCAATTTTTGGTAAATTTGACATTTTTTTATGCAAAAAAAAATATTTTTTTTAACTTTATTTTACCAGTGTCATGAAGTACAATATGTGACGAAAAAACAATCTCAGAATGGCCTGGATAAGTCAAAGCGTTTTAAAGTTATCATCACTTAAAGTGACACTGGTCAGATTTTCAAAAAATGGCCTGGTCCTAAGGTGTAAAAAGGCTGTGTCCCTAAGGGGTTAAAGGGGTATTCCATCTTCAGTTTTAATTCTTACCTTCGTCCAGCGCGACGTCCACTTCCTGGATTCGGCTGGGCTTGAGTGACGTCTTCTCCTGGCCAGGCCGCACTTGAGCAGAAGACTGAAGTTTTTCTCCTGGCTGGGTCGCGCAATGTCCTGAGCGTGCAGGCATGCCGCGCATGCGCCATTGGTGACTTATTCCTGGCCTGTATAGGACAGAGCCGGCGTGTGCGTTCGGAGCTCTGTACTATACGGCCAGGAAGAAGTCATCATGGCGCATGCGCAGCGGCGTGCGCATTCAGGACATTGCCCGGCCAGGAGAGAATCTTCAGTCTTCTGTGCAAGTGCAGCGCGGCAGGATTCGACAGGAGAGGTGGCTGTAACCAGGGGAGACGACAGACAACATCAGGTAAGAGGGGACTTATTTTCTCAAAAAGGGTGGGAATTGGGTAATAAATGTATTTAGATCACTAACAGAGTTAACAGTGATCATTCAGATGGGAATACCCCTTTATGAACTGACTATAAGGGATTGATCTTTTGACACCGTGAATAAGAAAGCTATTAAAATGACGCAAAGAATTTGTAGCAGTTGGTTTTCTATAGCCTTCTGTAATAATGTCACCATCTTCTATAGCCACCGGGACAAATCCATCTTCAGTGTCAAATTTACACGTGAACTTCATATTCATCTCATTAATGTTATTTAAATAAGTAACAAAATCTAGAAACTGCACTTCCTCCTCTGAATATATGATGAACACTTAATGGATGTATCTAAAAGAAGCTTTGATCTAAAAATATATACGCCAAGGCAGCGGTCCCAAACCACCGGGCCGCGGCCCAGGACTAGGCCCTGGAAGATTGTTTGCCGGGCTACGGCAATACAGAGGAGGGGAGACGCCAGGTGCATGCGCGCCCGACACGCACATCACACACAACAAGCGGCCGTACAGTGGGAAGGAAGGAGAGCGTTCCTTCCTTCTCACTGTGATGCCGGCCAGCCACTGCGACCAATGAAAATGCTTGAAAAGGGCTAGTGAGGCAGGGATTGGTTAGGTCTCACTGCCACACCAATGGAAATAAACATGACAGCCGGAGGGGGAGGGGGGTTGTGGGCATCCAGTTTCAGCTAGTATCTGAGGGAGTGAGCGGGAGGATGACCTGCAGATCCTCTTTCATGTCACCTTGAAAATATTAGGAGTGTAGCAGAGCCCTGTTATATAGTGTTATATATTTTAATAGCCACCTTGTGTTTTGTTATGCACGTGAATCGGGCAGCGCCGACCAGCACCCCCTAAGCCCTGCCCCAGAACCCCCCCACCCCACCCAGTCCCTGGGAAAATTGTCTTGCATTAAACTGGTCCTTGGTGCAAAAAAGATTGGGGACCACTGAGCCAAGGTGCATAGGACAGGAGTGTCCATCATCATAGCAATTTCTGACACCAGAAAAACCAAAGCATTACGAGACCAAACAAAAAATAATGTCACACTCTGGATTGTTGTTTTACTCTGTTATGTCTTTGTCTTCTGTATTTGGTTTTAATGTGTCTCAGAAAATCCATAGATCGGCCAAGAGCAAATGTTTTGTTCTTAAATTGATCAATTGTTATGATGTAAAATATAGGTGAAACTCTAAAAATTAGAATATCATGCAAAAATTCATTTATTTCAGTAATGCAACTTAAAATTAGAATTTTGTGAAAAGGTTCAATATTCTAGGCTCAAAGTGTCACACTCTAGTCAGCTAATGAATCCATACCCCCTGAGCAAAGGGTACCTCAAAATTGTGGCTTAGGGGTTTCATAAGCTGTAAGCCATAATCATCCAAATTATAACAACTAAAGGCTTGAAATATCTCGCTTTGCATGTAATGAGTCTCATATGTTAGTTTCACCTTTTAAGTTGCATTACTGAAATAAATGAACTTTGCACAATTTTTCAAGTTTCACCTGTAGACTGAATTTGATGGAGAGTCATGTGGTTATATGTCTGGATGGAATGTATCTCATCAGGATGTAAAATGCTCATTGTTTACACTGATTCTCATATGAAAAGGTCTCGGAGTCTCCCAGGAATCTCTCACAGATGCTAAATAGGAGTGTGAACAATAGGTCTCTACAATGCAAATACTATGTGTAAATGAAGGACCATCTCAGGAGGCCAGAAAATGCTAAACTGTTTGATGAGGAGAAGGCACCATTATTCTTCCAATGTATATTGTAATGAGGGAAGTCATATCTGATGATCCTAAGTTTCACTGATTATAAAAGGTGGGACTAGGCGTCTCCTGGGGGAGGAGGAGGAGCAGATAGCTATAGCCACCAAAGGGGTATAAAAGACCCAAGCATGTCTCAGAAAGCTAGAATTCACCAAGGTAATTTACTTGGATCACTGACTTGCTGAGGAGAAGACACTGACTGGAGATCAAGTCCTGAGTGTGTGGAGGGTCCATGTCTGGTAAGTGTCACTGAACTGACTGTAAGTGGATGGAATTATAAGATATTGTAATCTGTGCTGTGTATACGGACAATGTGTCTCTGTAATGTCTCCTGTGTATGTCTCCATGTAGATCTCCATATAACTCCCATCATAACTGGACACGGATTTTCCACCTTTTACAATACACATTTTCTACACTTCTTCTTGTATTTCATTTCTTGCCCTGAACCTTAGAATCAGACCCAGTAAGAGGAAGGGAATTCTTACAATGGGAATAACTCTTTCCTGGAGGTTCAGTGATGGCAGCAGTGACTGGTGATTGTCCGCACAGTAGTGTGCAAGTGATTGTACACGCAGTGTCCATACATGTGATAGTACATACCTGTAACTGTGTCGGGAACACGGACAATCACAGATTCTGACTACCATCACTGGACCGCTCCAAAGCATCAATAATAGGAGGAAAGAAGATTACTGACAGGGGAATCTTTAATTGGTGTCTGATTTGTCAATACGTTATTTTCCCCGTAGACACTTTTATTTCCAGCACCTCTATAGATATCTGTACATAGTAATATAATAAAGGTCTCTATACAGAAAGCAGTCAGTACAGTATATAGTAAATATCACCCCAAAGTCATCTATTACACACAAGGTAAGAAGTGTCATAAAGCCGTCCAGAATGTCTTTTTAAGTTTTTTTGTGCCCTTATGACTTAAATAAATGTATCATTAAGAACATGAGCGACTGGAGGACAATCTGCTACTATTTATACTTCATTTAGATTTCATCATATTCCAGGCACTAGACCAATCTGATATAAAATGTGTATAAAATGCCGTACAGAAACAATGTCAATCAGAAAACAGATTCTAGTGATTTTACCATAAGAAATATGTGTCAAAGCCTCACTTCTCCACCTGGGTCCATGTGCCAGTCTCTAGGGGCTGTTGGGATCCATGTACCAATCTGTAACTCCTCATCTCCCACAATTAATTAAATAAAATGGTAGAGAATACTGAAATATTACTTTATTATAAATGCATTACCAGATTCCTCTCATTATTTATATTATTATTTATAATGGTAGTGTCATGGTGTGGCTCACTGTGACACGGGTTGCCATGTTTCCTCACATTGGTTGCTCTCGCATACTGGCTACAATGGATGGTTGCCATAGGCCACCTTGTCTAGATCCATGTGTTTTGTGCAGATCTGCCTGTTCTCCCATGAACTAACTCTGAATGGGGAACAGGCATCTGCTAGTCTGGTTCTTTGCCTTTGTGCAGAGGCCTCCTGGGTTCTCCAGAGGCAGGATATATAGTCTATGTATGCAGCTCTGCCTGTGACCACCATGCATCCGTTCCATATGGGGTGCAGGCATTTGTCTTGTTTTCTGGTTCCTACTATGACTTGTCTAAACATTGTCCTGAGTTTGTTTTAGTTCCTGTTTGTGTGCCTGGCTTGCAGTCCGTCCTGTGTCTGTCTGGTATGCTGGTGATTGCACCAACATCTGTCTCTGCTTCTAAGTGGCCAAGTGTACCGGGACTATCCTGGAGGTGCGACCTGTAAGCCCTTGGCTAAGTTCGTCCCCACCATCAGAGGCTTTGTGAAAAACAGGGATCTGGCCCAAAGTCAGACCAGTGCACTTGGGTCCCGTGATATTACCTGACACTCTACCCTTACCTGCTGGTCCAGCTTACTGTCATGTCCTGATCCCTGTTATTAAAGTTTTTATTATGGACCTTGTCTGTCTGCTTGCTTTGGTGTGTTATGCCTAATAGTTGTTCTAGGGGTCCATATGACCCTCACAAGAACATGACAGGCAGTCTGTGTGCCGCCGTCCTCTCTGCACTTCTCTCATCTCTTCATGAGCTCCGTTATTACAGAGACTCAGCTAAGATCTCACCAGTTGTATGGAGGATGGTGATCACTGACAATAGAGCAGAGAGGAGGCTGGGGCAGGTCTGTAGATCCCTGTTCTGAGATAACTGGAGATGAGCGGATTTCATATTTCGTTTGGTGGTGAAAGGTGAATTGCGTTATGGATTCCGTTACCACAGACCATAACATAATTCTATGACGGAATGCATTTGGAGGCATTCCGTTATTCATTCTGTCATAATAGAAGACTATGGACCGCAAAATGGATCCGTCCTGTTTCCGTTATGTAGAGGAGTCCTGTCGTCATAGAACTGCGTTATAGTCTGTGGTAACGGAATCCATAATGCAATTCACCTTTTACCACTAAACGAAGTTTGAACAAATTTCATAAGCTAAAATTCCCTCATCTCTAGAAATAACCCATCCTGCTGTGTGATTAGGACCGGTTTTCTTTGTACTTGTAGGATTGTGGCCATTTTATTTCAGACTGATGATTACCCTGTAAATAAGACAAGCCATTATAAATAACAAAATGTTTGATAAATTTATAGAAAAGTGATATTTTTGTATAATAATGTTATTCCCACAGTGGGACAAATAAAAAAAAAATAGAGAAAAAAGTTTTTTTAATTACTGTGTGCTGTCCGCATCCGCATTTCCAGAGCGCGCCCCCAATCTTCCGGTCCGTGGATCCATAAAAAAATAGAACATGTCCTATTCTTGTTGTGGACAAGAATAAGCAGTTCTATGGGGGTGCCAGCCGGGTGCATTGCGGATCCGCGATACACTACGGACGTGTTGATGAACCCTTTATATGACTTTAGTGATCAATGCCAATGATGCTCTTGTGTGTTTCAAACAGAATTTGGTGACAGATGTATTTTATTTAATACATTTCATGTCTTATTAGCAGTTAGTATTTAGAACATTGGTACATTTTTATCTGCATGCTAATTACATTTCATATTTTAACTGTTTGTGTGTAATTAGGAAAAAAAGAACCTTTTATCTTATAAAATTTTTCTTTCTCCAGGTGAAGACTGGATAAAAGGCTCCCAAGGTCATCTAATTCCATCTCCTTCTATATAGAAATAGAAGGTAATCAATCCAAAATTGCCAATAATAGCACTGGACATAATCTGGCTGAGATGTCTTCAAATTTTGAATATGGGATAGATTTTGAAAATAATGCTAATCTTTCTGTGCACAAAGAAATTCAGAAAGATGAAAGGTCATGTTCTGAAAGAGAGAAAACTTTTAATGTGATATCAAGTGTTGCTGAAAATAAGAGAAATAACACAGGAGAGAAGCCATATTCACATTCAGAATGTGGGAACTGTTTTTGTCCGAAATCACATCTTGCTGATCATCAGAAAACTTACACAGGAGAGAAGCCATTTTTATGTACAGAATGTGGGAAATGTTATAGTGATAAATCAAGTCTTGTGCAACATCAGAGAATTCACACAGGGGAGCGGCCATTTCCATGTCCGGAATGTGGGAAATGTTTTAGTAAGAAATCAATTCTTGTAAAACATCAGAAAATTCACAGCGGGGAGAAGCCATTTGCATGTCCTGAATGTGAGAAATGTTTTAATCAAAAACCACATCTTGATACACATCTGAGAACTCACACAGGAGAGAAGCCATATTCATGTACTGAATGTGAGAAATGTTTTACTGATAAATCAAGTCTTATTAGACATCAAAAAATTCACACTGGAGAGAAGCCATTTCCATGTCCTGAATGTGAGAAATGTTTTACTGATAAATCAAGTCTTATTAAACATCAAATAATTCACACTGGAGAAAAGCCATTTCCATGTCCTGAATGCAGGATGTCATTTAAACGTAAAGATCAGTATGAGATTCATCTGAAAATTCACACAGGAGAGAAGCCATTTTCATGTTCTGAATGTGAGAAGTGTTTTAGTCAGAAATCAAATCTTGTGCAACATCAGAGAATTCACACAGGAAATAAGGGATTTTCATGTTCGGAATGTGAGAAGTGTTTTAGTCAGAAATCAAATCTTGTGCAACATCAGAGAATTCACACAGGAGAGAATCCATTTCCATGTCCTGAATGCAGGATGTCATTTAAACGTAAAGATCAGTATGAGATTCATCAGAGAATTCACACAGGAGAGAAGCCATTTTCATGTTCTGAATGTGAGAAGTGTTTTAGTCAGAAATCAAATCTTGTGCAACATCAGAGAATTCACACAGGAAATAAGGGATTTTCATGTCCAGAATGTGAGAAGTGTTTTAGTAATAAATCAAATCTTGTTCGACATCAGAAAACTCACACAGGAGAGAAGCCATTTTCATGCTCAGAATGTGGGAGGTGGTTTAGTGAGAAATCAAGTTTTGTGAGACACCTGAGAATTCACACAGGAGAGAAGCCTATTTAATATACAGAATGTGGGAAATGCTTTGGATGTAAATAAAAGGGGTTGTGCGGGCTTTTAACCCCTTCATGTATTATGACGTAACTGTATGTCATAATTAGAGATGAGCGAATGAACTTCAAATTAAAATCCAAATACACTGTATTGGCTCAGATGAGCCGAAGTTATTACTTAAATAGTATCGGACCGGCACTCAAACATATGGGTTCAAGCAAAGAAACCATAAAGTAAAGTAGTGCAATTTATTAGAACATAAAAATCATACATACACATAATAGTGGGATAAATGAGATAATGGGTGGACTATCTCATGTATAAAGTCCATACAATGCAGGTTATTGAAGAAAATGAATAATATCCCATACTTATGCATATAATACCTACAGATGTAGCAACGCTATCGTTCCCTTCACAATCGCAAAAGCAAAGAACGATAACGTAAGTAAAAATAGTAACTAAAAAATCAGAAAGCAATTCATCTTTATAACCAGCAGATGGCGCATAGAACATTCTAAAATTTTAACATATTTACAGATATTTTACAATGATTATATTAACAATTTAACTAATTTTAAATCTATCATTATAAGATTTTATGAACTAATAATTAAATTATATAGTTTTTGTTAACTTTCAATTTATAATTATTTTATTTAAGTTATGTCTGCTTAAATGCCTATTTATAAAAAAAGCACACAGGCTATATACCAAAAGCCAGGTATAATGCAAGCCAGCACCTATTTATAAAAACAGGTTAGGCCTCATGCACACGACAGTATTTTTTCACGGCCCGCAAAAACGGGGTCCGTAGGTCCGTGATCCGTGACCGTTTTTTCGTCCGTGGGTCTTCCTTGATTTTTGGAGGATCCACGGACATAAAAAAAAAAGTAGTTTTGGTGTCCGCCTGGCCGTGCGGAGCCTAACGGATCTGTCCTGAATTACAATGCAAGTCAATGGGGACGGATCCGTTTGACGCTGACACAATATGGTGCCATTTCAAACGGATCCGTCCCCATTGACTTTCAATGTAAAGTCTGGAGTTCTTTTATACCATCGGATTGGAGTTTTCTCCAATCCGATGGTATATTTTAACTTGAAGCGTCCCCATCACCATGGGAACGCCGCTATGTTAGAATATACTGTCGGAAATGAGCTACATCGTGAAACTCAGACCCGACAGTATATTCTAACACAGAGGCGTTCCCATGGTGATGGGGACGCTTCAGGTTAGAATATACTGAAAAACTGTGTACATGACTGCCCCCTGCTGCCTGGCAGGTGCTGCCAGGCAGCAGGGGGCAGACCCCCCCTGTTTTTAACTCATTGGTGGCCAGTGCGGCCGCCCCCCCTCCCTCCCTTGTAGTCAACTCATTGGTGGCCAGTGCGGCCGCCCCCCCTCCCTCCCCTGTAGTTAACTCATTGGTGTCCAGTGGGCCACCCTCTCTCCCTCCCCTGTAGTTAACTCATTGGTGTCCAGTGGGCCCCCCCTCCCTCCCCTGTAGTTAACTCGTTGGTGGCCAGTGGGCCCTCTCCCCTCCCTCCCCCTCCGAATTAAAATCACCCCTCCCATCATTGGTGGCAGTGGAGAGTACCGATCGGAGTCCCAGTGTAATCGCTGGGGCTCCGATCGGTAACCATGGCAACCGGGACGCTACTGCAGTCCCGGTTGCCATGGTTGCTTAGCAATTTATAGAAGCTTCATACTTACCTGAAGAGCTGCGATGTCTGTGACCGGCCTCCTACTGGTAAGTGAAAGGTCTGTGCGGCGCATTGCCTATAGCACAGACCTTTCACTTACCAGTAGGAGGAGCTCCCGGCTGGTCACAGACATCGCAGCTCTTTAGGTAAGTATGAAGCTTCAACAAATTGCTAAGCAACCACTGGCCTTCAATGAGTTAACTACAGGGGACGGAGGGGGGGGGGCGGCCGCACTGGCCACTAATGAGTTAAAAACAGGGGGGGAGGGTCTGCCCCCTGCTGCCTGGCAGCACCTGCCAGGCAGCAGGGGGCAGTCATGTACACAGTTTTTCAGTATATTCTAACCTGAAGCATTCCCATCTCCATGGGAACGCCTCTGTGTTAGAATATACTGTTGGATATGAGTTTTCACAAAGTGAAAACTCACCTCTGAAAAAGCTTTTATGCAGACGGATCTTCGGATCCGTCTGTATGAAAGCAACCTACGGCCACGGATCACGGACACGGATGCCAATCTTGTGTGCATCCGTGTTCTTTCACAGACCCATTGACTTGAATGGGTCCATGAACCATTGTCCGTCAAAAAAATAGGACAGGTCATATTTTTTTTGACGGATAGGAAACACGGATCACGGTCTCAGCTGCAAAATGGTGCATTTTCCGATTTTTCCACTGACCCATTGAAAGTCAATGGGTCCGCAAAAAAAAAACTGAAAACGGCACAACGGCTACGGATGCACACAACGGTCGTGTGCATGAGGCCTAACTGGGATAGCGTACAACGGCAGCCTGGTGCATTATGAGATCTTTAAAACCAACCGTCATCTAACTGAGAGTCAGTAAATCTCAAAATATGTCTTTGAGCTCTTGGATACCTTGGGGGACCATGCACCTAAATCTTTATCATTAGGGTGACAAAATTATATATATTTTTTTAATTTTTTGTTTTATTTTATTTTTTATTGTTAGCTAATTCTTCTCTAACTGTTTAGGAAGGCTGAATAAAAATTTACGGCTTTCTAATTGTTCTAATATATATTTAATAACTCATCCTTGCTGTTTTGTTATGTACACTAATTTGCTCCATTCACACAATTTGCTCCATAAATATGCATATTAGCCTACTTTCCATTATGAACAGCGCCGTCTATTGGATACATAGTCTTATGTCCTACAGTCTGCAGACTATTATCAATTTTCACGTGGACAGAGCCATCTATTGGATATATAGTCTTATGTCCTACAGTCTGCAGACTATTATCAATTTCCTCATGGACAGCGCCATCTATTGGATATATAGTCTTATTGCCTGTAGAGACGGGAACTTCGGATCTTCGATTCATGAATCGAATCTTCGGCTCATTCGCTGAGCTAAGGGCTCTTTCACACTTGCGTTCTTTTCTTCCGGCATAGAGTTCCGTCGTCGGGGCTCTATGCTGGAAAAATCCCGATCAGTTTTATCCTAATGCATTCTGAATGGAGAGAAATCCATTCAGGATGCATCAGGATGTCTTCAGTTCCGGACCGGAACGTTTTTTAGCCGGAGAAAATACTGCAGCATGCTGAGCTTTTTGCTCCGGCCAAAAATCCTGAACACTTGCCGCAAGGACGGATCCGGAATGAATGCCCATTGAAAGGCATTAATCCGGATCCGGCCTTAAGCTAAATGTCGTTTTGGCGCATTGCCGGATCCGACGTTTAGCTTTTTCTGAATGGTTACCATGGCTGCCGGGACGCTAAAGTCCTGGAAGTGTAGTGGGAGCAGTATACTTGCCGTCCGGGGCACTTCAGAGTGACGTCAGGGCGCCCCACGCGCATGGATGACGTGATCGCATGCACATGTCATCCATGCGCATGGGGCGCTCTGACGTCACTCTGGAGCGCCCCTGGAGCCGCACAGACGGAAAGTATACTGCTCCACCGCTCCCCACTACTACTATGGCAACCAGGACTTAAATAGCGTCTTGGCTGCCATAGTAACACTGAACGCATTTTGAAGACGGATCCGTCTTCAAATGCTTTCAGTTCACTTGCGTTTTTCCAGATCCGGCGTGTAATTCCGGCAAATGGAGTACACTCCGGGTCCGGACAACGCAAGTGTGAAAGAGCCCTAACAAGAAGCAAGTGAACCGAAGCTTAGGTTGCGCAATTCGCATGCGCGGAAGCTTCGATCCACTTGCTGACTCGGCTCTTGGTCTGAGTCAGGAAGTTTATTCTTTAAAACCCTGTGTGTAAGTGTCCATTCACACGTCCGTGGTGTGTTGCGGACCTGAAAATTGCAGGGTCCGCAAACACACCCGGCCGGCACCCGCTATAGAAATGCCTATTCTTGTCCGCAGTTATCTTTTGCCAAGCTGCGGACCGGAAGTTCGGGGCCGCGCTCCGCAAATGCGGAAGCAGAGAGCACATCATGTGCTCTCCGCTTCACGTCCGGGCCCATAGAGAATGAATGGGTCCGCACCCGTTCCGCAAAATTGAGGAACGGCTGCGGACCCTTTTGCGGACGTGTGAATGGAGCCTAAATGTGCAATTGTCTACCCCACTGTAGGGGGAAAAAAAAAAAGCATCCAGGGGGGTGAATTTAACACTGGGGTAAATATAATCAAAATACATCTCTTTCAATAGTTATATAGCTACTGAATGAAACAGAAGAGGCCGCGGCCCTGGGCGCGTAGAAACTGTGCCTGCTGCCAGAGCACAAGAAAAACAATCATCCACCATACCTAGCTTCATGTCCCAGTTTGCTGGGCGGCGCAGGACACCACTCTTGAAGTCAGACCAGTGTGACCAGGTGGTCGGTTGGATTGCAGCAGACAATGCTTCCAGTCGGTTAAGCACCACCCTGACTTCCACCAAGTCCAGTGAGTCCAGGAGTCTGGTCAACACAATCCTCACCCTGATCCTCCTTCCTCCCACCATGGAGAGTGTGGCCAAACAAGTGATCCCACACTCAGATATTCCTAAGACCTCTTTTCATAGCCATTACTTGATTTGGCCCTCTCGCCATGCACGCTTGAAGAGGGACATGAGATCTTGTGCCCTGATTCCCAACCTCTTGAGCATCCACAGTCACAAGAAGATGACGGTGGGGAACAGCAAGTTGTGTTTAATGAGGTGGATGATGATGAGATACAGTTGCCAATAAGTCAACCGGAATTACTGTTTCAAGAGGTTGATGAAGAGGATGAGACACAGTTGTCCCGCGTTACGCAGTCCCTAGCCGCCACTATTTTTCAAGTCGTGCCGTGCCTGCCTTACACCAACATGTGTCCCGAAACATTACACGTGCCCTAACCAACGCAGTTATTGGAAAGGTCGACTTAACTACGGACACATGGACAAGTGCTTTCGGCCAGGGACGCAACATTTCCCTGATGGCACACTAGGTGAACGTTGTGGAGGCTGGGATCGAGTCGTACCCTGGGATTGCACAGGTGCTACCGACGCCGAGGATTGCGGGCCCTACGTCGATCAGGGTTTCCACCAGCACCTACGCTAGTGGCTCCAACCCCCACTTCTCCACCTCCTCCTCCACTTCCACCTCTAAATTATCCGTGTGCAGCACCAGTTAGCCATCAGCTGGTAGCTGGAAGAAGGGTAGCACTGCTGTGGGGAAGTGTCAACAGGCCGTGCAGAAGCTGATATGCTTAGGGGACAAACAGCACACCGCCGCAGAGCTGTGGCAGGGGATAAGAGACCAGGCTGAGCTGTGGCTATCGCCACTCAACCTACAACCAGGCATGGTTGTGTCTGATAATGGCCGTAACTTGGTGGCGGCTTTGGAGCTCGGCAAGCTCACACACATCCCATGCCTAGCCCATGTCTTTAACTTGGTGGTTTAGTGGTTTCTCAAAACCTGCCCCAATTTGCTTGAGCTACTAGTGAAGGTGCGCCGCGTGTGTGCACATTTCCGCAAGTCATCGTCAGCTTCAGCTGGTCTGTCAACGCTGCAGCAATGTCTGAAATTGCCATCTCACCGGCTGTTTTTTTTTGTATCAAATCTTTATTTTTTCCATTTTCGGCAATAATAGTACAGATGAAGAATAATAAGTAAGAACAATAACTGCTCCATGAAAAACAATTCTAGTCACATGATTCATATCACAAGTTACATGTAAGGATACGTTACAATAGGCAAATATACAAAACGTAAGAATAGTCACCTACACGTTAGAATTAAATTTGTCCTTGGTACATGGCCTGGTATATGTTACTAAAGTTGTACTTTCTACCTATTACACATAAGAATCCTTAATCCCTAATTCCCCATCCCGAAACCTCCAGGATGTTGAGCCAGATTCTAACATAACAAAGGCACATATTAAAATCTTCCCTCTACTCTCCATTAGAGACAGATTTATACCACTCCTTCCATTTTCCCCAAGTCAAAAGGAACTTATCATGGGACAACGACTCCCAGCTAGTCAATTCCACCAGTTCGCATAACTCCTGGACCTTGCACTTCCACTCTTGCAAGCTAGGTGTTTCTTTAGCCAACCAATACTTTGGTATCAACAATTTAGCTGCTGAAATCAAATGTGCCGGTAAGGAGTGTGCTGCTAATTTATAATTGCTATCCGGCATTTTTAGAATAGCTACCATTGGTGTGATAGGTACCCCAATCTTGCGGTCTGGCGTCCGGACTAGATTCCAAAATTTTATTATACAATCGGGAGATTGCGCCTTTACTACACACTGACTGACTCCAAATTGCATCATACCAGGTGGGGGTGTAATTGCCAGATGTGTTGTCTAGATACTGCTTATATATTTTGTTAAATTGCGAGAGATGTGACATGGTCCATGGCACCCTACCAAATGAGTCCTTTAAAGATGACAAAATGGGAATCTGACGGTTTACCAGCAGGTCACCCACTGCCACATCCCCCAAGGCCTCCCATAATCCCATGTCATCCCTGAATCCGACATTAAATAAGTAAGTCAATAATCTAATGGGGGTCAGAGGGGATACGAAGCTGGTGGGGTGTAGGAATGTGGATAATTTGAACCAAGAGTCAACAACACCCTTTAGTGTAATGGGTATATTTTCTTTATATGGAAGTTTTCCGCTAATATCTCTTAACAAAGCTAGCCCTTTGGGCCCTAACTGTCTCCTCGATATCTGACAGCCCAGCCTATCATTCTTAAGGTTTATTATTTCTGAATGGAGCCTCACTTGAATCGTCCTGTAATATCCATTTACATCTACATCTGACGGGGCAATGCTACTGGCAATGTCTGCATCAGATACAACAGTTTGGGTAAAACGTAGGTTTTAATTAAATTTTTCCCCCCCAACCATGTTAAAAAAGGGTATCTTAGATCTTTCAGTTGCTGTTTAATATCGTCTGGCAGTTTAGGATAGTTCTGGGAGAAAAGCTGGTCTGGATTCTTTGTTATCTGGACTCCAAGGTAGGTAATATTATCTGTCTTCCATTGGAAGAGGTAGTTTGCCTTGAGATGAGCTATGGTCGATTGCGGGGTATTAACACCTAGTGCTACACATTTGGTTAAAATTATTTAAAAATTAGACAATGACCCAAAGCACTCTAGCTGACTGAGAAGCGCAGGAAAGGCTACCTTAGGGTTGGAAAGTAGTAATAGCATATCATCAGCGAATGCCGCTACTGTATGCATTTGAGAACCAATAGTGAGTCCCTGAATGGCTTCATCCTATGTAATAGCTTGCAGAAAAGTTTCTAGGCATAAAATAAACAGAGTGGGAGCTATCGGACAGCCCTGCCGGGTCCCATTTCTAATATCAAAGGGGGTGGTGAGATTGCCATTAATGCAAATTTTCACTGTGGGAGAGGAGTACAGGGACAGCACAGCAGTCACAAATTGAGGAGGAAAACCAAACTTGCGAAGAGTGGCTGCCATGAACTGCCAGTCCACTCTATCAAACGCTTTTTCAGCGTTAGTACTTAAAAAGGTAATATTTTTTCCGTGGGACAAAGCGTATTGTTGAGCCAGTATAACCCAGAATGTGCTATCCCTGCACTCCCTACCCCCCACAAAGCCAGATTGTTCCTGGGACATCAAACCTTTAAGAAGGGAGGAGGTTCTGTGAGCCAAAACCTTTGCCCATAGCTTGACATCAGTGTTGAGTAAAGAAATTGGTCTGTAGCTGGAAGGTAGGTTTGGGTCTTTGCCAGGCTTCGGGAGTATCGTGATGTGAGCCTCTAAAGACTGCTTGGGAAGCGGGGTGCCGCTCAATAGGGAATTAAAGAGAGAAACAATTTGTGGGCCCAGTATTGGAAGACATTTCTTATAATAAGCTATAGTCAGACCATCGGGTCCCGGGCTTTTCCCATTGGGGATTGACTTCAGAACCTTCCGAACTTCCTCTAGGGATATTGGGACGACCAAGCTCTCCTTCCCTACAGCTGATAGTACCGGCAGCTTTAGTTCCTGCAAGTAAGAGGATATCCTTTCTTGTCTAATCCGCATCGCCTCACTAGTTTCGTCTTTTCGCAAGTTATATAAATCGTGATAATATGCAGTAAATACACTGGAAATCTCTGAGGTATCTGTGGTAATCTGACCTTCAGGAGTCATCATTTGCTTAATAAAGGTTTGCTCTACTCGCTTTTTGATCATAGCAGATAAGACTTTGCTGCCTCTATTTCCATGAATATAATGCTTATGCTTCACTCTCAGAAACGCTTTAGCAGCCTTAATATTAAGCAAAGACTTAAGTTCCTGCCTAAGTATCACTAACTGCTCATGGTCCTTAAGTGCTAGGGATTTTTTGTGTGCTCTTTCAAGCAGGGAAATACGGGTCAGTAACTCCTGCAGCTGTTTCGTTCTTTCCCTCTTAACGTGTGAGCCCAAGGCTATAAATTCTCCCCGAATGACCGCTTTATGCGCCTCCCACATAATGACAGGTGTAGTTGCAGTATTTACATTAACATCGACGTACTCCTGCAATTTCTGAGAAATCGCGTCTACCTGCGATTGAGTGTCCAGTAACGTATGATTTAATCTCCATGACCACTCCTTCTCTCTCAGACTAGAAAACTGTATAGCGCAGCGAACCATCGCGTGGTCGGACACCGTTATGCAATCTATAGTAGCAGACTGCACTAGAGTGAGACAATTCTCCTGAATCATAAGGTAGTCCAATCTCTGATAAGATCTGTGAGGATTTGAATAAAAAGTGTAATCTCTCTTATCTCCATGTACCGACCGCCATATATCTACAACATGGACATCCCTAAGACGTGTCTGCAGTGCCTTCAGTGCCCTGAACGAGATAGCTGACCTCCCAGAGGAAGAATCCAGTAGAGGGTTTAGAGTTAAATTGAAATCTCCTCCAATTAACAACCAGCCAAAGGCAAATGCAGCTATCTTGTCCAGGGATTCAAGCAGCCAGTGGACCGTTTTTACATTTGGAGCGTATAAATTACACAAAGTGATTTTGGTATAATCTATTTCACAGTTCACCATGAGATACCTGCCTTCTGGGTCAACCAGTTGTGATTGAAATGTGAACGGGACACTCTTCTTTAATCCAATACTGACCCCTTTAGCCGCAGATGTATCTGTACAGGAATGGTACCAGTAATGAAAAGCTGAGTTACCTAGATTTGGTACATGGTGAACTGCAAAATGTGTCTCTTGCAGCATAATGATATCTATGGCCTCTTTTTTATTAGACCTAAAAATGCGGCTCCTCTTGACAGGGCCATTACAGCCATGTACATTGTAGGAAGCAACATTAAGTATTAACGGCGCCATTAATGTGCCATAATATGATATAGCATCCTTGCAAATAAAAGTGTGACCAAAAGGTGGAGCATAAACTTATAACAATAAAACTATGCATAAATGGGGTATTACCAGAATCCCCCATGAAATTCTTCTTACGGGGGGGGGGAATCGATTTCCATCAGTATTCCCTGATCGGCCTAGATTCCTACTACAGCCCAGTGAACATTTAACCCTGCTAATTAACTACCCATCACTACGCATTATCAATTATTGATTATTAATCCCTCCAGACTGTGCAGATACTGTTTACCATAAAACAAAAAACAACTATGGGATCCTCACTGTTTGAGTGAACAGTGAATTAGGTAAGCGCGGGAGGGGTTAATAACGAACATAAAGGTACACTGTAGGTTGAACGACTACTAGAGCAACATGACCGTAAGCATCCGAGTTTCGGCAAAAGTCTCAGGTGTCTATCCCTCTACTTGCCGCTCTCTTGCTACGTCCGTTTCTCGGCTGCCTCGGTTTCAGCCATGATGAGGCTTGCGGCAAAGGTGGTAAGTCCTCCTCTGAAGGGACTGGAAGCCAGGATGGAACTTCAACTGGTGCAATGTCCAGCATTTCCCAAACGGGTGGTAAGTCGGCAGGCGATCGGACTATGAACCTACGGTTCCCCGCTGTTATCAGGAAGCCAAAAGGGAATAACCACCTGTTGTATGGTATCTTAGAAGACCGAAGGAGATCTGTCAGCAGTTTAAGCAATCTTCTTTTTTGAAGTGTAGATGCCGCTATATCTTGATATATTTGCACGCTTCTCCCCAGTAGGTGAATCTCTCCTTTCTCCCTTGCTTTCTATAGAACTTCTTCTGTGTCCCTGTAGCTTAATATGCCACAGATAATGTCCCTGGGATTTTCATAGGAGCTAGGCTTAGGCCGTAATGCTCTGTGCACTCTCTCCACAGTAATACCTTTAGCCCGTTCTGGGACTAGTAGAGAGGTGAAAAGTAAACTCATAATATTCATCAGGTCTTCTTTCTCCTCTGCTTCTGGAAGCCCTCTGATACGTATATTTCGCCGTCGGCTTCTATTCTCTTGATCCTTCATCTGTAGGAGTAGGCTATTCATGGCCCTGGTATGAGCCCCCAACGAGTCTTTGACCACTGTGTTAAAAGTCAGCATGGCGTCTTGTACGTTTTCTAGGGATTCAACTCTATCCCCAATATGGCGGACATCCGCTTTGATAGTGGCTAGGTCTGCCACGATCGGGGCCAGCGCTTTGTGGAGTGTCTTCTCTAAGGCTGTAGTATAATCTAGTAGCGGGAGCTCCGCTCTCAGGCAGCCGCCATCAAGCTCGGTCAGGTCACGCCCCAGCTCACCGTCTGTTGTGCGACGTGAGCACGTGCTGGAACTTTGCGTTCCACAAGTTGGCCAGGCTTTGTGAGCAGCAGAGGGCAGTAGTGTTATACCAGCTGCAACATGGTCATCGCCTTTCCAGTCAGCTTCCGCTCTTCAGAAGTGAGGAGTGGGCATGGATGTCTGACCTCTGTGAGGTTTTAAGAAACTTTGACGAATCCACACAGATGGTGAGCGGCGATAACGCTATTATCAGCGTTACCATCCCACTTCTGTGTCTACTCAAACACTCACTGCTCACAATTAAGGCTGATGCTTTGCATGTGGAAGAGGGGGAAATGGGGGAAGAAGACATTACACAGGGTGATAGCCAGAGCACCCTCAGTTTGTCTTTTCAGCGCGAATTGGACGATGAAGAGGGGGAGGAGCAGGAGACAGTTGCCTCGGCTAAAGAGGGTAGTACCCATGGAAGTTTAATTCCATCGGTTCAGCGTGGGTGGGGAGAAGAGGAGGAAGAGGATGAGGAGTTTAAGAGTCATCCTCCTGATTACGACAGCAAAGTCTTGCCTGTTGGTAGCCTGGCACATATGACAGAATTCATGCTAGGTTGCCCGCCCCGCGCGTTATATGCATTTTAGACAACACGGATTACTGGGTGTTCACTTGGGTTGAGCGAACCCGAACTGTAAAGTTTGGGTTCGTACCAAACTTTAGGATTTTTGGACCTTGGACCCGGACTTTTCAGTAAAGTTTGGGTTCAGGTTTGGTGCTCGGCAAGTTAATGGCGCTTTTTGAAAGGCTGCAGAGCAGCTAATCAACAAGCGTTTAACTCGTGTGCCCTTAGAAGCCATCACAGCCGTGCCTACTAATGGCATGGCCAGTGCAGCATGTTACCCAGCCTCTATATAAGCTGGAGTCACGTAGCACCGCACATCACTCTGCTGTTACTAGTGTAGGGAGAGGATGCTGCTGCTGTAAGGGAGAGAATAGGAAAGAATATTTAATCTGAAGTGTTTGTTAACTCAGCGATCTACATAGATTTTGTTGTGTGGGTGCAGTGCACAATCTTTTTGCCCTGCCCTGAGCCCAGTGACACAGAAAAGTTACTTTTATCCGTCTGTTAGTTAGGTGGGCATCGGCGGCCATTTTATGCAAATTCAGTGCACCAGAACAGCATATGAATACTGCAATTATATTCTAGGTTAAAAAAAAAACACCCATTCTTTGCAAGACCCTACATCTGGGGCCTTTGCAGCATTTGTCAGTGTGAAATACAAGCTTGAAATACTGCAATAATTTTCTGGGTTTAAAAAAAACACATTTTTGCCAAAATACTAAATTTGGGGCTTATGCTGCATTTGTTAGTGTGAAATACAAGCTTGAAATACTTCAATAATATTCTTGATTAAAAAAATACCAATTTTGGCAAAATCCTACATGTGGTGCCTTTGTAGCATTTGTCAGTGTGAAATACAAGCTTGAAATACTGCAATAATTTTCAGGATTTAAAAAAAAACACACATTTTTAGCAATACCCTACATCTGGAGACTTTCACTGACACGTATAGGACATGTTTTATTTATTTTGTGGGGCCGTAGAACGGAAGAAAAGATGTTTTGGGGCCTTATAGAAGTAAATGGGTCTGTGTCTTATGTGCAAAATTACGGATCAGATGCGGAAAGCAACATGTGTCCTTCTGAATGAGCCCTAACAAGCATATTTTTAAAGACTTTAGCTGTTTCCCAAATGCATTGTTAATGATATTAATTCTACTCAACCTTAAAGGGGTATTCCCATCTTCAGTTTTAATACTTACCTTCGTCCAGCGCGACGTCCACTTCCTGGATTCGGCTGGGCTTGAGTGACGTCTTCTCCCGGCCAGGCCGCACTTGCGCAGGACACTGAAGTTTTTCTCCCGGCCGGGTCGCGCAATGTCCTGAACGTGCAGGCATGCCGCGCATGCGCCATTGGTGACTTATTCCTGGCCTGCATAGGACAGAGCCGGCGTGCGCGTTCACAGCTCTGTACTATACTGCCAGGAAGAAGTCATCATGGCGCATGCGCAGCGGCGTGCGTGTTCAGGACATTGCCCGGCCTTGAGAGAATCTTCAGTCTTCTGTGCAAGCGCAGCCCGGCAGGATTCGACAGGAAAGGTGGCTGTAACCAGGAGAGACAACAGACAACATCAGGTAAGAGGGGACTATTTTTCTCCAAAAAGGGTCGGAATTGGGTAAAAAAATGTATTTAGATCACTAACAGAGTTAACAGTGATCATTCAGATGGGAATACCCCTTTATGAACTGACTATTATGGATTGATCTTTTGACACCGTGAATATGAAAGCTATTAAAATGATGTAAAGAATTTGTAGCAGTTGTTTTTTTATAGCCTTCTGTAATAATGTCACCATCTTCTATAGCCACCGGGACAAATCCATCTTCAGTGTCAAATTTACACGTGAACTTCATATTCATCTCATTGATGTTATTTAAATAAGTAACAAAATCTAGAAACTGCACTTCCTCCTCTGAATATATGATGAACACTTAATGGATGTATCTAAAAGAAGATTTGATCTACTGTACATAAGGATTTTGTACTGTTAACTCATAAGAGTCTTCAAAAACTGGTAAAAATATATACGCCAAGGCATCGGTCCCCAACCACCGGGCCTCGGCCCAGGACTGGGCCCTGGAAGATTGTTTGCCGGGCTACGGCAATACAGAGGAGGGGAGACGCCAGGTGCATGCAAGCCCGACACGCACATCACACACAACAAGCGGCCGTACAGTGGGAAGGAAGGAGAGCGTTCCTTCCTTCTCACTGTGATGCCGGCCAGCCACTGCGATCAATGAAAATGCTTGAAAAGGGCTAGTGAGGCAGGGATTGGTTAGGTCCCGTTGCCCCACCAATGAAAATGCTGAAAAGAGCTTGTGAGGGGAGGGATTGGTTAGGTCTCACTGTCACACCAATGGAAATAAACATGACAGCCCGAGGGGGGGAGGGGGGTTGTCGGCATCCAGTTTCAGCTAGTATCTGAGGGAGTGAGCTGGAGGATGACCTGCAGAACCTCTTCCATGTCACCTTGAAAATATCAGGAGTGTAGCAGAGCCCTGTGTAGTAGAGCCCTGTTATATATTTTAATAGCCACCTTGTGTTTTGTTATGCACGTGAATCAGGCAGCGCCGACCAGCACCCCCTAAGACCTGCCCTGCCCCAGAACCCCCCCACCCCACCCAGTCCCTGGGAAAATTGTCTTGCATTAAACTGCTCCTTGGTGCAAAAAAGATTGGGGACCACTGAGCCAAGGTACATAGGACAGGAGTGTCCATCATCATAGCAATTTCTGACACCAGAAAAACCAAAGCATTACGAGACCAAACAAAAAATAATGTCACACTCTGGATTTTTGTTTTACTCTGTTATGTCTTTGTCTTCTATATTTGGTTTTAATGTGTCTCAGAAACTCCATAGATCGGCCAAGAGCAAATGTTTTGTTCTTAAATTGATCAATTGTTATGATGTAAAATATAGGTGAAACTCTAAAAATTTGAATATCATGCAAAAATTCATTTATTTCACTAATGCAACTTAAAATTTGAATTTTGTGAAAAGGTTCAATATTCTAGGCTCAAAGTGTCACACTCTAGTCAGCTAATGAATCCATACCCCTTGAGCAAAGGTTACCTCAAAATTGTGACTTAGGGGTTTCATAAGCTGTAAGCCATAATCATCTAAATTATAACAAATAAAGGCTTGAAATATCTCGCTTTGCATGTAATGAGTCTCATGTTAGTTTCACCTTTTAAGTTGCATTACTGAAATAAATGAACTTTGCACAATATTCTAATTTTTCAAGTTTCACCTGTAGACTGAATTATAGATGGAGAGTCATGTGGTTGTAGGTCTGGATGGAATGTATCTCATCAGGATGTAAAATGCTCATTGTTTACACTGATTCTCATATGAAAAGGTCTCGGAGTATCCCAGGAATCTCTTACAGATGCTAAATAGGAGTGTGAACAATAGGTCTCTACCCTCAAATACAATGTGTAAATGAAGGACCATCTCAGGAGGCTAGAAAATGCTAAACTGTTAGATGAGGAGGAGGCACAATTATGCTTCTATTGTATATGGTAATGAGGGTGAATAATGAAGGTGGGACTGGGCGTCTCCTGGGGGAAGAGGAGGAGCAGATGGCTATAGCCACCAAAGGGGTATAAAAGACCCAAGCATGGCTCAGAAAGCTGGAATTCACCAAGGGAATTTACTTGGCTCACTGACTTACTGAGAAGAAGACACTGACTGGAGATCAAGTCCTGAGTGTGTGGAGGGTCTATGTCTGGTAAGTGTCACTGAACTGACTGTAAGTGGATGGAATTATAAGATATTGTAATCTGTGCTGTGTATAAGGACAATGTGTCTCTGTCTGTCATGTCTCTTGTGTTTGTCTCCATGTAAATCTCAATATAAATCCCATCATAACTGGACACGGATTTTCCACCTTTTACAATACACATTTTCTACACTTCTTCTTGTATTCCATTTCTTGCTCTGAACCTTAGAATCAGACCCAGTAAGAGGAAGGGAATTCTTACAATGGGAATAACTCTTTCCTGGAGGTTCAGTGATGGCAGCAGTGACTGGTGATTGTCCGCACAGTAGTGTGTAAGTGATTGTACACGCAGTGTCCATACATGTGATAGTACATACCTGTAACTCTGCCGGGAACATGGACAATCACCGATCCTGACTGCCATCACTGGACCACACCAAAGCATCATTAACAGCAGGAAAGAAGATTACTGACAGGGGGAATCTTTAATTGGTGTCTGATTTGTCAATACGTTATTTTCCCCGTAGACACTTTTATTTCCAGCACCTCTATAGATATCTGTACATAGTAATATAATAAAGGTCTCTATACAGAAAGCAGTCAGTACAGTATATAGTAAATATCACCCCAAAGTCATCTATTACACACAAGCTTAGAAGTGTCATAAAGCCGTCCAGAATGTATTTTTAAGGTTTTTTGTGCCCTTATGACTTAAATAAATTTATCATTAAGAACTTGAGCGACTGGAGGACAATCTGCTATTATTTATACTTCATTTAGATTCCATCATTTTCCTGGCACTAGACCAATCTGATATAAAATGTGTATAAAATGCTGTACAGAAACAATGTCAATCAGAAAACAGATTCTAGTGATTTTACCATAAGAAATATGTGTCAAAGCCTCACTTCTCCACCTGGGTCCATGTGCCAGTCTCTAGGGGCTGTTGGGATCCATGTACCAATCTGTAACTCCTCATCTCCCACAATTAATGAAATAAAATGGTAGAGAATACTGAAATATTACTTTATTATAAATGCATTACCAGATTCCTCATTATTTATAATGGTAGTGTCATGGTGTGGCTCACTGTGACACGGGTTGCCATGTTTACTCACATTGGTTGCTCTCGCATACTGGCTACAATGGATGCCGTGTAGGCTGGTTGCCATAGGCAACAGGTATTTTTACGGCGGCCTGTGTGTATATACTGTTCTCCTTGTATTTTCTTTCTCCTCTCCCTGTTGTCTGGTTCTTGGGAGGTTAATGTCTTGGTCTGGCTGTGGTTACTAGGTGCTATACTGTATATTCCTGTTAGCTGTGGCCCCGGAGGTCAGTCTGTCTCCAGCTCTGCTGGGTGCAGGAACTATGAACCCGACCTGGGGTTCTTCTATCTGTCCTGTCTGTGTGGTCACCTACTGAGACATAAAAGGTTACCTTGTCCAGTTCCATGTGTTTTGTGCAGATCTGCCTGTTCTCCCATGAACTAACTCTGAATAGGGAACAGGCATCTGCTAGTCTGGTTCTTTGCCTTTGTGCAGAGGCCTCCTGGGTTCTCCAGAGGCCGGATATATAGTCTATGTATGCAGCCCTGCCTGTGACCACCATGCATCCGTTCTATATGGGGTGCAGGCATTTGTCTTGTTTTCTGGTTCCTATTATGACTTGTCTAAACAGTGTCCTGAGTTTGTTTGGGTTCCTGTTTGTGTGCCTGGCTTGCAGTCCGTCCTGTGTCTGTCTGGTATGCTGGTGATTGCACCAACATCTGTCTCTGCTTCTAAGTGGCCAAGTGTACAGGGACTATCCTGGAGGATGTTCTCTCTGCACTTCTCTCATCTCTTCATGAGCTCCGTTATTACAGAGACTCAGCTAAGATCTCATCAGTTGTATGGAGGATGGTGATTACTGACAATAGAAAATAATCACCAAAAAATGAAGCTGACTTTCGTGTATATGAAAATCCAAAAAGCTTTATTGTAAATATATATGAACAGTACTTACATGTATTATAAAACAGGCAGCACAAGGCGGGACACACAAATGAGGAGCAGGACCCAAGGAGAGGCCGGGAGATCAGTGCACGAAAATACAGGGAAAAAGAATACTAGCTGAAAGAGCATACCTCAGAGCCTCATGGCAGCAACGCCCCAAACACAATGCAAAAGAGGCAATTGTAGAGACTGAGGTTAAGATGGAAGGAACACAAAGGAACACAATTAAACATGCCCTGAATGGTGCAAAGATCTCTCGGCCAACTCCTGACCCAACGCCGTTTTGCCAGCAAATCTGGCTTCTTCTGGGGATAAGGAAACACATAAAAACATCTCCCCTATATAGTGCCCACACAGGTGTGTGGAAGATAATTAAGATTGCAGGACCTGAATGACGTCAGCACCAATGGAATTGGAGCCCCAGTACTTAAGAGCCAATAATAGAACCAAAAGCACCTAATGGGGGCAGGACTAAGCTGACAGAGCGATCATGTGAGCAAGCACATGGCCACAGTGTCAGAGGTGCATCATAAGACACGCCCTGACCATGCCAGTTAAGCCAATCAGTGGCCCATGTAGTCATATGGAGAAGGAACTGGGGGCAGTGCAGTAGGTGCGGCCAAACGTCTGAGTGACAGCGGCACCAACAAAACATGAGGCCTCAAACTCCAAGGGGCGGAGGGATAGTGATGCGGCGATCACGTGACACAGCACGCGACCGCGATGTCACGGGCGCCGCCAAGGTAACACCCCCACTGCAAAAGCACAAGCAGTGGTGAACGCCCCACCCCAGCAACGCAGGCAAGCCTTAGTGACGGAGCGGCCACGTGATGCAGCACACGACCGCGGCGGCACACTTAGGCTAGTGTCTGCGCTCGGGTGTCTGCCTGCCGAACGGAACGGAGGCCAAGCGGTGCCATCCCGATGCACTCCAAGCGGAAGCGCATCCACTCAGAATGCATCGGGGCTCTACAGATCCGTTCGGGTCCGCTTGTGAGAGCCTTTAAACAGAACTCACAAGCGGAACCCCGAACGCCAGTGTGAAAGCAGCCCAATGCAGATACACATACCAGGCCACAGACACCTCTAAATATGGGCAGATGATCAAAGTGCATGGAAACTTATTAAGTATAGGTCAGGGTAAAAGTTACCAGGCCAGTGACTGGGAGCTGGACATGACGTAAGATGACATAGTATACGAAAGCACACAGTTAACCGCTCATTATCCAAATGGACGGCAGATAACTACATGGTGTATTGTTTACTGTTGGCAAATGGATTGCTAAAGGAAGTGGTCCTGTCGACATTGGGGCATGCCACGCACCTCCCGCATGGGGTACATCCCCATTTGGAACCTTTTGAGTCTGTATTCAATTTGGTCTGATGACCTGGATGGTAACTGTTTACCAACAGATCCTTTAGATTTTTGGTGCGTCTGTACGTGATGGAAGGGCAGTTAGGTAAGATTTTTGCCAACATGGGGTCTAATTGTAGGACCTCCCAGTACTTGGCTAGAGCAGAGAGGAGGCTGAGGCAGGTCTGGTATTCGTTTGGTGGTGAAAGGTGAATTGCGTTATGGATTCCGTTACCACAGACCATAACGTAATTCTATGACGGAATGCATTTGGAGGCATTCCGTTATTCATTCTGTCATAATAGAAGACTATGGACCGCAAAATGGATCCGTCCTGTTTCCGTTATGTAGGGGAGTCCTCTCGTCATAGAATTGCGTTATAGTCTGTGGTAACGGAATCCATAATGCAATTCACCTTTTACCACTAAACGAAGTGTGAACAAATGTCATAAGCTAAAATTCCCTCGTCTCTAGAAATAACCCATCCTGCTGTGTGATTTGGACCGGTTTTCTTTGTACTTGTAGGATTGTGGCCATTTTATTTCAGACTGATGATTGCCCTGTAAATAAGACAAGCCATTATAAATAACAAAATGTTTGATACATTTATAGAAAGGTGATATTTCTGTATAATAATGTTATTCCCACAGTGGGACAAATAAAATACAAAAATGGGAAAAAAGTTTTTTTTTATAACTGTGTGCTATCCACATTTCCAGAGCGCACCCCCAATCTTCCGGTCCGTGGATCCATAAAAAAATAGAACATGTCCTATTCTTGTTGTGGACAAGAATAAGCAGTTCTATGGGGGTGCCAGCCGGGTGCATTGCGGATCCGCAATACACTGCGGACGTGTTGATGAACCCTTAATATGACTTTAGTGATCAATGCCAATGATGCTCTTGTGTGTGTCAAACAGAATTTGGTGACAGATTTATTTTATTTAATACATTTCATGTCTTATTAGCAGTTAGTATTTAGAACATTGGTATATTTTTATATACCGCGGATTGCTGATCTGAGCCGCCTAAGTACATTTATTATGTGAGTAGACTATAATAAGACTGACAAATAATTAATTTGGAAATTAACGCTGTTACTTTGAACTGTGCGAACATATTTGAATTCAGGACTATTAGTCTCTGCAAAAGATCCCAGGATATCGGATCGACTATTTCATTCGTCCTTTTTGTATATGGCACACTTCTGATATTGGACTGAACATTCGGATAGTTTTGGATTGTTCTCATCCTCCATATATGCGAATTATTGGTCACATCCGATTTTTTTTATATATATCAAATAGGTCCTTTTACCATTGTGTTACAGTGATTATATATATTTTAGATATTATTATCGATGTGTATGAATGTGTGTTAGAATATGTGTTTTTAATAATATAATAATTGATTTTATTCAATAAAGTACCACGGCTACTAGATATAGTGAGTGCCCAGCCCTTTCTATTGTATAATTTTTTGCTTGTTAGATTGGGTGAATCTGCGGGCTGTGAGCACCCATCCAGGTTTCCCCATACAGTAGTGCGACCCATCATCTGTGAATTAACCCATATTTTTATCTGCATGCTAATTACATTTTATATTTTAACTGTTTGTGTGTAATTAGGAAAAAGAGAACCTTTTATCTTATAAAATTTTTCTTTCTCCAGGTGAAGACTGGATAAAAGACTCCCAAGGTCATCTAATTCTATCTCCTTCTATATAGAAATAGAAGGTAATCAATCCAAAATTACCAATAATAGAACTGGACATAATCTGGGTGAGATGTCTTCAAATTCTGAATATGGGAAAGATTTTGAAAATAATGCTAATCTTTCTGTGCACAAAGAAATTCATAAAAATGAACGGTCATGTTCTGAAAGAGAGAAAACTTTTAATGTGATATCAAGTGTTGCTGAAAATAAGAGAAATAACACAGGAGAGAAGCCATATTCACATTCAGAATGTGGGAACTGTTTTTGTCGGAAATCACATCTTGTTGAACATCAGAAAACTCACACAGGAGAGAAGCCATTTTCATGTACGGAATGTGGGAAATGTTATAGTGGTAAATCAAGTCTTGTGCGACATGAGAGAATTCACACAGGAGAGAAGCCATTTTCATGTACGGAATGTGGGAAATGTTATAATGATAAATCAAGTCTTGTGCGACATCAGAGAATTTACACAGGAGAAAAGCCATTTTCATGTACGGAATGTGGGAAATGTTATAGTGATAAATCAAGTCTTGTGCAACATCAGAGAATTCACACAGGGGAGCGGTCATTTCCATGTCCGGAATGTGGGAAATATTTTAGTAAGAAATCAATTCTTGAGGTACATCAGAGAATTCATACCGGGGTTAAGCCATTTTCATGCCCTGAATGTGGGAAATATTTTATTGGGAAATCAAATCTTGTAATACATCTGAAAATTCACAGCGGGGAGAAGCCATTTGCATGTCCTGAATGTGAGAAATGTTTTAATCAAAAATCAAGTCTTATTAAACATCAAATAATTCACACAGGAGAGAAGCCATATTCATGTCCTGAATGTGAGAAATGTTTTAATCTAAAATCAAGTCTTTTTAAACATCAAATAATTCACACAGGAGAGAAGCCATATTCATGTCCTGAATGTGAGAAATGTTTTACTCAAAAATCAAGTCTTATTAAACATCAAATAATTCACACAGGAGAGAAGCCATATTCATGTCCTGAATGTGAGAAATGTTTTAATCTAAAATCAAGTCTTTTTAAACATCAAATAATTCACACAGGAGAGAAGCCATATTCATGTCCTGAATGTGAGAAATGTTTTACTCAAAAATCAAGTCTTATTAAACATCAAAGAATTCACACTGGAGAGAAGCCATTTCCATGTCCTGAATGCAGGATGTCATTTAAACGTAAAGATCAGTTTGAGATTCATCTGAAAATTCACACAGGAGAGAAGCCATTTTCATGTTCTGAATGTGAGAAGTGTTTTAGTATGAAATCAAATCTTGTGCGACATCAGAAAACTCACACAGGAGAGAAGGGATTTTCATGTTCTGAATGTGAGAAGTGTTTTAGTGAGAGATCAAATCTTGTGCAACATCAGAGAATTCACACAGGAGAGAAGCCATTTCAATGTCCTGATTGCAGGACGTCATTTAAAAGTAAACAGTATCTTGAGTGTCATCAGAGAATTCACACAGGAGAAAAGCCATTTTCATGTCCAGAATGTGAGAAGTGTTTTCGTATGAAATCACATCTTGTTCAACATCAGAAAACTCACAAAGGATAGAAGCCATTTTCATGCGCTGAATGTGGAGAGTGTTTTAATGAGAATTAAAGTTTGAGACACCTGAGAATTCACACAGGAGAGAAGCCTATTTAATATACAGAATGTGGGAAATGCTTTGGCTGTAAATTAACCACCTCCCGACCGCCTAACGCGCCGATGCGTCCGGGAGGTGGTTGATTTATTCCTCCTGGACGCATCGGCGCGTCATCTCGCGAGACGCGAGATTTCCTGTGAACGCGCGCACGCAGGCGCGCGCGCTCACAGGAACAGAAGGTAAGCGAGTGGATCTCCAGCCTGCCAGCGGCGATCGCTCGCTGGCAGGCTGGAGATCCGAATTTTTTAACCCCTAACAGGTATATTAGACGCTGTTTTCATAACAGTGTCTAATATACCTCCTACCTGGTCCTCTGGTGGTCCCTTTTGTTAGGATCGACCACCAGAGGACACAGGTAGATCAGTACAGTCCCACCAAACACCACACTACACTACACTACACCCCCCACCCCCCCCGTCACTTATTAACCCCTTATAAACCCCTGATCACCCCATATAAACTCCCTGATCACCCCCCTGTCATTGATCACCGCCCTGTCATTGATCACCCCCCTGTCAGGCTCCATTCAGACGTCCGCATGATTTTTACGGATCCGATCCATGTATCCATGGATCCGTAAAAATCATGCGGACGTCTGAATGGAGCCTTACAGGGGGGTGATCAATGACAGGCGGGTGATCACCCATATACACTCCCTGATCACCCCCTGTCATTGATCACCCCCCTGTCATTGATCACCCCCCTGTAAGGCTCCATTCAGACGTCCGCATGATTTTTACGGATCCATGTATCCATGGATCCGTAAAAATCATGCGGACGTCTGAATGGAGCCTTACAGGGGGGTGATCAATGACAGGCGGGTGATCACCCATATACACTCCCTGATCACCCCCTGTCATTGATCACCCCCCTGTAAGGCTCCATTCAGACGTCCGCATGATTTTTACGGATCCGATCCATGTATCCATGGATCCGTAAAAATCATGCGAACGTCTGAATGGAGCCTTACAGGGGGGGTGATCAGTGACAGGGGGGTGATCACCCTGATTACCCTGATCACCCCCTGTCATTGATAACCCCCCTGTAAGGCTCCATTCAGACGTCCGCATGCGTTCTGTGGATCCAATCCATGTATCCATGGATCCTTAAAAAATCATGCGGATGTCTGAATGGAGCCTTACAGGGGGGGTGATCAGTGACAGGGGGGTGATCACCCTGATTACCCTGATCACCCCCTGTCATTGATAACCCCCCTGTAAGGCTCCATTCAGACGTCCGCATGCGTTCTGTGGATCCGATCCATGTATCCATGGATCCGTAAAAAGTCATTCGGATGTCTGAATGGAGCCTTACAGGGGGGGTGATCAGTGACAGGGGGGTGATCACCCTGATTACCCTGATCACCCCCTGTCATTGATAACCCCCCTGTAAGGCTCCATTCAGACGTCCGCATGCGTTCTGTGGATCCGATCCATGTATCCATGGATCCGTAAAAAATCATGCGGATGTCTGAATGGAGCCTAACAGGGGGGGTGATCAGTGACAGGGGGGTGATTACCCTGATTACCCTGATCACCCCCTGTCATTTATAACCCCCCTGTAAGGCTCCATTCAGACGTCCGCATGCGTTTTGTGGATCCGATCCATGGATCCATGGATCCGTAAAAAATCATGCGGATGTCTGAATGGAGCCTTACAGGGGGGGTGATCAGTGACAGGGGGGTGATTACCCTGATCACCCCCTGTCATTGATAACCCCCCTGTAAGGCTCCATTCAGACGTCCGCATGCGTTTTGTGGATCCGATCCATGGATCCATGGATCCGTAAAAAATCATGCGGATGTCTGAATGGAGCCTTACAGGGGGGGTGATCAGTGACAGGGGGTGATCACCCTGATTACCCTGATCACCCCTGTCATTGATAACCCCCCTGTAAGGCTCCATTCAGACGTCCGCATGCATTTTGTGGATCCGATCCATGTATCCATGGATCCGTAAAAAATCATGCGGATGTCTGAATGGAGCCTTACAGGGGGGGTGATCAGTGACCCTCAGTCACCCTGATTACCCTGATCACCCCCTGTCATTGATAACCCCCCTGTAAGGCTCCATTCAGACGTCCGCATGCGTTCTGTGGATCCGATCCATGTATCCATGGATCCGTAAAAATCATGCGGACGTCTGAATGGAGCCTTACAGGGGGGGTGATCAATGACAGGGGGGTGATCAGGGAGTCTATATGGGTGATCACCCCCCTGTCATTGATCACCCCCCTGTCATTGATCACCCCCCTGTCATTGATCACTCCCCCCCTGGTAAGGCTCCATTCAGCCATTTTTTTTGGCACAAGTTAGCGGACATTTTTTGTTTGTTTTTGTTTTTTCTTACAAAGTCTCATATTCCACTAACTTGTGTCAAAAAATAAAATCTCACATGGACGCACCATACCCCTCACGGAATCCAAATGCGTAAACATTTTTAGACATTTATATTCCAGACTTCTCACGCTTTAGGGCCCCTAAAAAGCCAGGGCAGTATAAATACCCCACATGTGACCCCATTTCGGCAAGAAGACACCCCAAGGTATTCCGTGAGGGGCATATTGAGTCCATGAAAGATTGAAATTTTTGTCCTAAGTTAGCGGAAAGTGAGACTTTGTGAGAAAAAAAACAAAAAAAATCAATATCCGCTAACTTATGCAAAAAAAAAAAATTCTAGGTACTCGCCATGCCCCTCATTGAATACCTTGGGGTGTCTTCTTTCCAAAGTGGGGTCACATGTGGGGTAGTTATACTGCCCTGGCTTTTTAGGGGCCCGAAAGTGTGAGAAGAAGTCTGGGATCCAAATGTCTAAAAATGCCCTCCTAAAAGGAATGTGGGCACCTTTGCGCATCTAGGCTGCAAAAAAGTGTCACACATGTGGTATCGCCGTACTCAGGAGAAGTTGGGGAATGTGTTTTGGGGTGTCTTTTTACATATACCCATGCTGGGTGAGAAAAATATCTTGGTCAAATGCCAACTTTGTATAAAAAAATGGGAAAAGTTGTCTTTTGCCAAGATATTTCTCTCACCCAGCATGGGTATATGTAAAATGACACCCCAAAACACATTCCCCAACTTCTCCTGAGTACGGCGATACCAGATGTGTCACACTTTTTTGCAGCCAAGGTGGGCAAAGGGGCACCTTTCGGATTTCGCAGGCCATTTTTTACACATTTTGATTTCAAGGTACTTCTTACACATTTGGGCCCCTAAATTGCCAGGGCAGTATAACTACGCCACAAGTGACCCCATTTTGGAAAGAAGACACCCCAAGGTGTCGGCGAGTTCCTAGAATTGAGGGGCACGGCGAGTTCCTAGAATTTTTTATTTTTTGTCGCAAGTTAGTGGAAAATGATGATTTTTCTTTTTTTTTCTTTTTTCCTTACAAAGTCTCATATTCCACTAACTTGCGACAAAAAATAAAAAATTCTAGGAACTCGCCATGCCCCTCACGGAATACCTTGGGGTGTCTTCTTTCCAAAATGGGGTCACTTGTGGCGTAGTTATACTGCCCTGGCAATTTAGGGGCCCAAATGTGTGAGAAGAACTTTGCAATCAAAATGTGTAAAAAATGCCCTGCAAAATCCGAAAGGTGCACTTTGGAATATGTGCCCCTTTGCCCACCTTGGCAGCAAAAAAGTGTGACACATCTGGTATCGCCGTACTCAGGAGAAGTTGGGCAATGTGTTTTGGGGTGTCATTTTACATATACCCATGCTGGGTGAGAAAAATATCTTGGTCAAATGCCAACTTTGTATAAAAAAATTTGAAAATCAAAATCTGTAAAAAATGACCGGTGAAATCCGAAAGGTGCACTTTGAAATATGAGTACGGCGATACCACATGTGTGACACTTTTTTGCTGCCAAGGTGGGCAAAGGGGCGCATATTCCAAAGTGCACCTTTCGGATTTCACCGGTCATTTCTTACACATTTTGATTGCAAAGTTCTTCTCACACATTTGGGCCCCTAAATTGCCAGGGCAGTATAACTACCCCACAAGTGACCCCATTTTGGAAAGAAGACACCCCAAGGTATTCTGTGAGGGGCATGGTGAGTTCCTAGAATTTTTTATTTTTTGTCGCAAGTTAGTGGAATATGAGACTTTGTCAGAAAAAAAAAAAAAAAAAAGAAATCATCATCATTTTCCGCTAACTTGTGACAAAAAATAAAAAGTTCTATGAACTCACTATGCCCATCAGCGAATACCTTAGGGTGTCTACTTTCCGAAATGGGGTCATTTGTGGGGTTTTTCTACTGTTTGGGCATTGTAGAACCTCAGGAAACATGACAGGTGCTCAGAAAGTCAGAGCCGTTTCAAAAAGCGGAAATTCACATTTTTGTACCATAGTTTGTAAACGCTATAACTTTTACCCAAACCATTTTTTTTTTGCCCAAACATTTTTTTTTATCAAAGACATGTAGAACTATAAATTTAGCGAAAAATTTATATATGGATGTCGTTTTTTTTGCAAAATTTCACAGCTGAAAGTGAAAAATGTCATTTTTTTGCAAAAAAATCGTTACATTTTGATTAATAACAAAAAAAGTAAAAATGTCAGCAGCAATAAAATACCACCAAATGAAAGCTCCATTAGTGAGAAGAAAAGGAGGTAAAATTCATTTGGGTGGTAAGTTGCATGACCGAGCGATAAACGGTGAAAGTAGTGTAGTGCCGAAGTGTAAAAAGTGGCCTGGTCATGAAGGGGGTTTCACCTAGCGGGGCTGAAGTGGTTAAAGGGGTTGTCCGGGCTTTTAATCCCTTCATGTATTATGACTTAATTGTATGTCATAATTAGAGATGAGCGAATCAACTTCAAATTAAAATCCAAAGTCAATTTGAATTTAACTTCGGTCCAATACTGTATGGAGCGAGCGCTCCGTACCGTATTAGTCTGTATTGGCTCAGATGAGCCGAAGTTGTTACTTAAATAGTATTGGACCGGCACGCAATCATATGGGTTCACGCAAAGAACCCATAAAGTAAAGTAGTGCAAATTATTAGAACATAAAAAACATACATACATGTAATAGTGGGATAAATGAGACAATGGGTGGACTATCTCATGTATAAAGTCCATACAATGCAGGTTATTGGAGAAAATGAATAATGTCCCGTACTTATGCAAATAATACCTATTAGGCAAAATCGATAGCAAACAGTCTCATAGTGTGATGAGTATAATATTCACTATTTACTGCGCAACTCAGTGGTGTCCCACATGTTAGAGCGCTTACCTGGGTGTCGATTCAATCCAATGCAAACAGCAGAGTGTAGTTGCTTACTGACGTTATAAAATCGGATCTCCGTAAGATCCCTTCAATTATCGTGAGATGAGCTATTACTTTTTCTTTCTCTTTCGTATAATACAGACTCTTCAATCGCTGCTAAAAATCGTAGTGAAGCTTCGATCTTGTGATCATGGATTGTTATCAGTAGCCAGCCGTTAATAAAGTCGACCACCAGTCGGTTTGCTTTCGTTCGTTTCAGAAGATGATTTCCTTGGTGTCTTTCAATGTTGCATGGCCATGCTCAAAATTTCTGACTTTTTATGAACATCCCATCGATCCCATTTTTGGACATTGGCACCTATCCGTGTATATAGAGAGTGAGCCGTCCCATTACTATTCATTTACTTGAACTTATTACTTAGCAAAGTCTCGCGTGACTTTGCGTAATAACTTAATAGATTCATTTTTATTGCAAAAAAACATTTCCCGAACTTGCTTTCCGTTCCAAGGTACCAATTGGAACCGAACCCGAGTTGGGGGAAATGGGTTTTTCACATTATAAATGAATCTATGAAGTTATTACGCAAAGTCACAAGAGACTTCGCTAAGTAATAACTTCAGGTCATCTGGGCCAGTACAGACTAATACTGTACGGAGCGCTCGCTCCATACAGTATTGGACCGAAGTTTTATGCAAATCGACTTCAGATGTTTTATCCAAAGTCGATTTGCTCATCTCTAGTCATAATGCCTGAGGGAAGGTATCTGACCTGACAGGGAGCGGAGATTGCGTCGCACCCTTCATTTAACCCCTGCGGTGCCTGTGAATGAAGGCAGAGGGATGCTGCTTCCTCTGGGTGCTGGCACACAGTGCAGTTCTGACTTGCATTTAGGATGCAGTTTTTTTTATTGTAGCTAGCTGGAATTACTTAAATCATTCCCACTATGCAGAACACCAGGGGTTAACAAAACTGCATCTTGAAGGCATGTCAGAACTGCACTGTGTGCCAGTACCCTCTGCTTTATGATCGGTTGCCATGGCAGCCCGCAAGCTGCTTAAGTGATCCAGGCCTGCAATGGCGTTCTCCATACTGAGCTATGCACGAGGCACAGCTCAGAATGGAGAGAGTAAAAATCCTATTCACCCTAAGGGCTCATGCACACAAACGTATTTTCTTTCCGTGTCTGTTACATTTTTTTTTTGTTGACCATATGCAGAACTATTCAGTTCAATGGGTCCGTAAAAAATGGAAGTGTGTATTCCGTTTCCATATGCCCGCTCCTTAAAAAAATAGAACATGTCCTATTATTGTCTGCATTACCAACAAAGATAGGACCGTTCTTATAGGGGCCAGAATGCACACGGACGTCATCCATGCTTTTTGTGTATCAGTTGTTTTTTTTCGCACCTCAAATTACATACGGTCATGTGCATGAGCCCTGATAGAGATCTATTAGTGTGAATTGGAGACGGGATCAAGAGATCCCATGTACTAAGGGACATATTGGTGTTAAATTTATTTTTTTAATAAAATAAAAAAAAAATATATAACTATAAATCCCCCCTTTCCCAATTTTACATATAAAAATATATAAACAACAAAAAAATAAACATATTTTGTATCGCTGTGTGAAAATCTCTAAACTATAAAAAAATCCTGTACAGTGAACGCCGTACATACTGCAAAAATGGTACCAATAAGAAATAGTTAGTTACAAAAAACAAGCCCTCCTACAGCTTTGTAGACCGAAAGATAAAAAAAGTTATATGGCAATGCAAGGAAAATGTATATATTTTTTTCAAATGTTTTTATGTTGATTAAAGTAGTAAAACAAAAAAACCTATACAATTTGGTTTTGCTGCATTTGTATGGAGCCACAGAATAAGGATGTTAGGACCTTTTTAGAGCACAATGAACGATGTTATATCAAAACCCAAAAAACCTTGACAGAATTCATTATTTTTTATTTTTCACACAAATAATTTTCTTCCCATTTTCCAATGCAAGAAATTGTAAATTAAATGATGACATTAGAAAATGCACCATATCCTGCAAAAAATCAGCCCTCCTATAGCTATGTGAACGGAAAATATAAATGTTATGGTTATTGGAACGTGGGAAGGAAAAATCCAAAATGCAAAAATGAAATTAGGCCTCAACCTCAAAGGGTTAATATTGATAACCTATCCTCAGAATAGGTCATCAATATCAGATCAGTAGGGGTCTGACACCCGGATCCCCCACTGATCATCTGTACGAGCAGACGGCTCGCGCAGTGTACACACGTGCCTTCTCCCTCTCTCTTCCTGCTCTCCGCTGTATGTCTATGGGACAGTAGCGGTGAACATAAAGAAAGAAGGGAGACGGTACATGCACACTGCGCGAGCCGTCTCCTCAAACAGATCATCAGCGAGGGTGCCGGGTGTCGGACCCCCGCCAATCTGATATTGATGACCTATCCTGTAATCAATAGTGTATAAGTAATCCCAGGAGGCGTTTCTCTGTTCAGCACAGTGTATTCTTTATTGTAGCATATAAATCAAAGTTTTTCAGGATGCGTTTCGGTCTGTCCAGCCGTCCTCAGCTGATGGATATGCTACAATAAAAAAAAAAACGTGCTGAACAGAGAAACGCCTGCTGGGATTACTTATACACTGTTTGTGGGGATTGCCCCTTCCCGTGCAGCGCGGACCACGGATCGAGTGCCGTGGGATTTCCTATAAGACTATTCTGAGGATAGGTCATCAATGTAGGAGATCCCGGACAACATCTTTAAGTCTAGTGAGACATCTGAATATTCATATGAGGGAGAATCCATACGTGCTTAGAGTCTAGGAGGGATCCATTGTAATGTTCAGAGTGTAGAAAATGTGGAAGGTGTGGAGCTTAGTTTTAGGACCTGCTGCTTCACCATGATTTCTGATCTATAACATAAAGGTGTTTCCAGGATTAGAAGAAGAACTTCTTTACTCCAAAACATCTCCTCTCCTGTCCAAGGGTTGAGCGCAGCATTGTAATTTTGCCATATTAACTTTAATAGAGCCATACTGCAATACCAGACATAACCTATGGACAGATGTGGAGCTGTTTATCTAAGAAAGCAGCCACAAGTTCTAATCCTGTACAACCTCTACAAATATCTGAATATAATGCAGAAAACTATTATTACTACAACTATAGATCAGCAAATCTTTTAAGGTTAGTTGGAGATCTATTTGTCCAAAGTGACCTTGTGATTCAATTAGGGTGGAATCAGTTCTGTTGTATTTGCATGTAATTATAATGTAATATGGCCGCTGAGTTATTTAATAAAATGTACCTGAATAGCGCCACCTGCTGTTTGTTGTTTTCCTTATTTCTCTATCCACCTAAGTAACATTGCTGAGGAGGACGCACATGCTCACTTCTATCCGTCATTGGTCACCAGCTTTTTTCATGGTTAGAAGCCATCACAGGTGCCGGCAGGAATAACATGGACAGGACGAGAGCTGCGACAGAAAGGACATGCTCTGTGAGAAAGGACATGCACCTGAGCTGCCAGCTTGAAATCAATCTAGAAGAGAAATTGAAGAAATGAATGGGAACATCATTGGATCCACATGATCTACAGGCTGGTTTTATCTTTGTTAGAAAGAGACTATTGTGTATTGTGTGAAGTCCAATTTTCATTTTTTAATAATTATTAGATAATTCATTTAATTGTAGAGTAAGAATAGTTAAATGTGAGTTGATGGAAGCAGTGTCAGAAGTGGAGCAAAAGTATATAAAGAATCATCATAAAGTAAAATATTAAAATGGAAGACCGTTACAGAATAAATGACTGAGTAGGTTACCCCGGAAAACTTCTGGCTGAGTTAGTTTATAAAAGTAAATCGTTTATAAATGATCTGATAGGAACTATGAAGGAATTTGCAAAATTGCTTGGGACAGACAAGGCAGAAGGTGTGTGTGCGCTGTTTAGGAGGATGGTTGTAGTAGTAGTAGTAGTAGTAGTAGTAGTAGTGGTGGCAGCTAAGTAGCAGGTAACGGAAGTGGCAGTAGGGGAAATATCAGCAGAAACATGATAGTAGGAAGGCAGACAGTGGCATGATGGTGGCAGCAGCTGTACAGCACACAACATGGTGGTAGGCAGGTAGACAGGAGCAGTGGCATAATAGGGCACCCTCTGAGCAGATCTAATCCTCGGCCTCAGCAGGAGGATTGTGAAAAAATCTGCATGGATCCATGCCTCATTCTTTTGACAAAAGCTTGGTTTTCTTGGGTGTTATGCATTCTGCCATGCTGAAAATCCTCTCTGAGATGACACTGGAGGCTGGGCAAGAGAGAACAGACAGCGCACACTGGGCGAGTTCAGGCCACTGTTCCAGTCATCCTGTTGGCAAACAAGGGTGGCCACCAGCATCCGCAACAAGAGTTTCTTCCTTCTCCTGGTCTCTCTTGTGGCAGCTTGGAGACATCCACAGGTTCTACAGTGTCACATTTTCGTCATTACTTTCTGCTTCTTCTGCTCAGATTCCTCCTTTGTCGTCAGCCATCGAAAAATGGAATGCATGGCCATTCGTGTTGATCGAGCATGCTCGGCCGAACACCAGTTCAGTTTGAGCATCTCGATGCTCGGCACATGGCGGTACTCGCAGCCAATAAATGTGTAGGTAAGTACTGCCCAAACTGTGATGACAATAGCCATGTTGGCTACTGGCATTACAGTGATTGGCTGGCCAAAACATGTCATCGGATGCTATAAAGCACCCGATGACACGTGCTCGGCTCAGTATTAGTCAGGGAGAGCTGTGCAAAGGAAGGGACAGAGAGTGTAGGGATTAAAATTATTTTTGTACAAAAACGTTTCAGAGACCCAAAAGTCCTTGTAAGGACTATTCTGTGTGACAGTAGCAATATACGTTTATAGCGCAACCTTAATTGCTCAGTGTTAGGGAGAGCTCTGCATAGGAAGGGATAGACAGTGTAGGGAGTGTAATTGGAAGATTTTTATGCAAAAAATTTTCAGAGACCTAAAAGTCCTTTTAAAGACTATTGTGTGTGACACAATAGCGCATTCTGCGCTAAATACCGTGTAATATGTCGCTGCGGACAGTTAAGTTATTCGCGCCACATCTCTTGTGTAAAGTGTGCGCATCCCTAAAATATCAGTGACATCCAGTGCATTTTTCCCGTAGACGGTGTCCGCTGAGGACAATGACATTAGCTGCACCATATCTGCAGTGTAACGTGTGCGCTGAAAAAATGTATCTGTGACATAGTGTACTTTTTCAATAGACGATGTCGGCTTCTGAGAGTGACATTACCAGGCCTACATCTAAAGGGTAAGGCTACTTTCACACTTGCGTTAGGAGCGGATCCGTCTGGTGTCTGCACAGACGGACCCGCTCCTATAATGCAAACGCTTGCATCCGTTCAGAACGGATCCATTTGCATAACTGTTTATTTCAGATCAGATTTTTCACTTCGGAAAACTCAGATCCGACAGTATATTCTAAACACAGAAGCGTTCCCATTGTGATGGGGACGCTTCAAGTTAGAATATACTGAGAACTGTGTACATGACTGCCCCCTGCTGCCTGGCAGATGCTGCCAGGCAGCAGGGGGCAGACCCTCCCCTCCTGTATTTAATTTATTGGTGGCCAGTGCAGCCCCCCCCCCAGTATTAATTGTAACCAGTGCGGCCCCCCTCCCTCTATATTCATCGGTGGCCAGTGCTGAATTCCCAGTATTAAATATGACCAGTGCGGCCCCCCTCCCTCTATATTCATTGGTGGCCGGCCAGTGCGGATTCCAAGTATTGTGACCAGTGCGGCCTCCCCTCCCTCCCCCTTAATTAAAATCCCCCCCCCCCATCATTAGTGGCCGCGGAAAGTACCGGTCGGAGTCCCAGTTTAAATCGCTGGGGCTCCGATCGGTTACCATGGCAGCCAAGACGCTATTGCAGTCTTGGCTGTCATGGTTACTTGGCAATAAATACAAGCATTATACTTACCTTAAGAGCTGCGATGTCTGTGTCCGGCCGGGAGCTCCTCCTACTGGTAAGTGAAAGGTCTGTGCGGCGCATTGCCTATAGCACAGACCTGTCACTTACCAGTAGGAGGAGCGCCCGGCCGGTCAGACATCACAGCTCTTCAGGTAAGTATAATGCTTGTATTTATTGCCAAGTAACCATGGCAGCCAAGACTGCAATAGCGTCTTGGCTGCCATGGTAACCGATCGGAGCCCCAGCGATTTAAACTGGGACTCCAATCGGTACTCTCCGCTGCCACCAATGATGGGGGGGGGTTTAATTAGGGGGGGGAGGCCGCACTGGTCACAATACTTGGAATCCGCACCGGCCGGCCACCAATGAATATAGAGGGAGGGGGGCCGCACTGGTCATATTTAATACTGGGGAGGGAGGGAGAGGCCGCATATATATTTAGAATCTCTCTCAGTGTAACACACAACTTAATTATTTCTTTCCTTGAGGTTTTCTTGAATGGAGAAATGTGGACACAGGTGATCATGAACAAACCCTGTCGCTTCCAAGAACAATGAATTGAGATAGCCCTGTTTATCTTGATTTAATTAGGTCTGGTCAAAAGATTTAAGGATAAACCAGGTGGTTGACGAAGTAAAAAAGCCATTGTCTATTCAATATCTTCTCAATGTTTTGTCTGAAACCTTAGATAACATTTATTGCTAGTATATTAGATAAGAGAAATAAGCGAGTGGTTTGATTTTTGTATGGAATACTAGTGCCATCTAGTGTTAGGGTAAAATACTAGAGGGAGGTTATATTGATTATAAAGTGAGGTCACTAGTTAATGATAAAACTTGGCCAAGCCCTTTCTAAGATAGGATAAAAAGATGGTATGGGCTGACAGAAAGGATCGATCTCTAGAGCTCCCTAGCTCTCTCTCTGAACATCATCAAAAGACCAGATCCAGCCCTGACCACCTTTTCAGTAATTGGAGGCAGCCATCTTAGAACCATTGAAACTGATTTCTGCTAGCTGACATTTTGGTATAGTATAACCTTACCTATATTTTATAGGATAATTAATTAATATAATACATATCTATATACATATATATATATATATATACATATATATTCAATTAACCATACTTTGTGTATAGTATCTGTTTTGGAATAAGATTGGGGTGTACCTGCAGCATCATCCTGAAAATTAATCCAATACAGGGATATTGAAAATATACTAGTGAAAGCACGGTATTATCTCCAAGGAACTGAATTCAGTTCTAGACCAGTATGGTTGATAATATATATATATTTATATAGATAAAAGATAAACCAGATTTGGGTTTAAACAAACATTTGTCGGCTGAGAGAAATCAAGTACTAAATTGATTTTAAATATAATTGAGGGGCATTATTATAAGAAGGCATAGACTGTCAATCGGAGACAGCATAAATATTCCGACAGAGTCAGTTTAAAGATCTTCAGGAACCAGAAGCCATAATTGTTGCTCCTACCAGAGAGCTGATCAATCAGATTTACCTAGATGCTTGGAAATTTGCATACGGAACTGTCGTTCGTCCAGTTGTAATCTATGGAGGAACACAAACGTCTAATTCACTGCGCCAGATATTTCAAGGCTGCAACATCCTTTGTGCGACACCTGGGAGGTTACTGGATGTTATTAACAAGGAGAAGATTGGGTTGAGCCAAGTGAAATACCTTGTTCTGTATGAAGCTGATCGTATGCTGGACATGGGTTTTATGGAAGATGTAAGAAAATTGTTGTCAAGTCAAGGAATGCCAAAAAGAGAAGAAAGGCAAACTTTAATGTTCAGTGCCACGTTCCCTACGCCCATACAAAATCTTGCTAGAGAGATTTTGAAGCCAGATTATCTGTTCGTGGTTGTCGGACCAGTTGGTGGCGCGTGCATGTCGAACAGCAGATAATTGAAGTGGAAGAGTATTGAAAGAGGGCTATGTCACGGATGATCCGCGAGAATATTGAACCGTCCTCCCAATATTATCAATATTACTCTCCCTTATTGTAGTGTCCCACTAGGTAGGGGTGGGCACTACACAAGGGTCAATTGGTGTGCGCGTTACTCCTACTGAGAAGACAGAGGTTAGAAAGCCTCCTCCTGACATGCAGCTTGATAGCCCCGGCTGCTAGCTATGACCAGGAGGCTAGTGAGGAGACCTAGCCTGCCTGAAGCCAAGGGAGCCTTAGTTAGCTCTGAAGTCACCCCAGTAGCAGGACAGAACCTCCTGGGAGAAACCCACAGTCCTTCAACAGACAAGTAAGGAAATCCCAGGGAAAGATAAGTAACCCTGATGGGCAGATGCATTAGAAAATAAAGCAAGAATCTAATACCTGAGGAAGATATATTTTACCAAGGATTTAAGCCACCATTTAGGCATCCGGGCCTTGGGATAGAAAGCCAGACAGGAGTTCTAGAAAGAACAGTGTACGCTATTTCTGAGGAAAGGTACAACCTGTTTCTGAGTGCATTGTGAATTTACCCTCTGCGTACAACCAAGACCTAGAATCTGTTACGGTTTTGTGACGTATTGTGGCCGCGGCGGTCGCAGTTCGTCACAGGCTAAACTGCTGGAACTTTTACAACTCATAGGCCATGAGCGCACAATGGTTTTTGTGAAAACCAAAAAGATGGCGGATTTAATTGCAACATTTCTTTGTCAAGAAAAAATCCCCTGCACAAGCATTCACGGGGACAGAGAGCAAAGAGAGCGGGAGAAAGCTCTGGGCGACTTCCGCTCTGGACAGTGTCCTGTGATTGTTGCCACGTCTGTTGCTGCCAGAGGATTAGATATCGAGAACGTCCTTCATGTGATAAATTTTGACATCCCTGGCGATGTTGACGAATATGTTCACAGGATCGGCCGAACCGGACGCTGCGGCAACACTGGAAAAGCCATTTCTTTTTTAATAAGATTGGTGATGACGAGCAAAAAATTGTCCGTGGACTAGTGAAAGTTTTAACCGATGCTCACCAGGAGGTACCTTGTGCCGGCATACATACATAATTCCTCTGGGTAGCCATCTTATATGCTTCTGGCATATGTAAAAAAACAGTGAACTCTCATCTTCCTGAAGCCTGAAGCCTGGGTCACCTATGATATAGATGGACACTTTTATTACCACTACTCTGTGATGCCGGCTATAAAAGGTCATAAAGGCCATACCAGGCCCAGCTCATCCCGTCCTTTAAGATATACCCCGGTCACGTGAGGTCTCTGTGTGTGCGCAGACTCCGTCACAGACCACTAGGTCACAGCTGTGGGATCCGGAGCAATCCGATCCTTAGTTCGTGACAGTACCTGCTTGGCTTGAAGAGATGGCGTTCAGTGCCCATGGCATGCCAACCTTTAGTTCACAGCCAAGCAAATTTGCTTCAGTGGATAGCAGGAAGAGAGGTGACTTCCAGGATGACAACGGTTACAGCAATGCTGGCATTTCACAACCTGCAGCGCGGGCGGCAGCGGAGGAGGACGAAGATTGGGGCTAGTCGGACGTGGTTAAGCAGATGAGACATTCTTACAGATTCAGTTTTACATGAAACAATATGTTGTATGTTTGTAAAAATGAGAATTTTGTTTATCGCACTCCAGTATTTAAGGTAATAAATTTGCCGTTAGGAAATTTACTTATTTTGGTTCATTGTAAATGGCTGCTCTGAAAACTTTAGAGCACTAAATTAAAGTTTTCTTTACTTTCAAAAAAAAGAAGACCGCAATTTATAATAGAAAATTATTGTTTAACGCACATTAATTAACCTTTGTGTAAACACACTATTACCTTTCAAATGTATTATTGAACAAAACTTTAGATTACAAAATACAAATCTTCATTCAAAATGTATAATAAATATATATAGAGTATCAACCAAATTTTAACAAAAAATAAATTTATACTTTTGAAAAAGTATCTTTATATTAAAAAAAGTATTAAATTATCCATACTGTGATCCAAATTTCAACCTCAATAATACAATATTGCATAGTAAAATTGTCTTCAGTTATATTAGTTCCATTATTTAAAAAAAATTGAAACATCAAATGTGTCTGAAAAAAAAAAAAAAAAAAAAACAATTGATGAGTCAGCAAAGAAATAACTAGCATGATTCTGATATAGTGTCTGTTTGTTAAACTGGACATGTTGGAGCATAGCTTCCTCAAAAAAGACATCAACATGAAAGACATCAACATGTGATGCAATGAGTAGAATCACTCACAAAATGGTGACATGGCTTCAAGATTATTATTCTGTCAGCAGGTAATTTTGAAAGATTAAAGTCTATTATTATATTAAACTAGCATGTGAAAATAATCATTATATAATTGTCAAGAAGTAAGATTACATTTAAATGTATATATCTATATATACATGTGGCAATAACGCTCAATTACCAAAACCGGATTACCACACGGATGAGTATAACGCCAGTAACACCCAACCATGTAGAGAGGTCAACACGGAAGCCAGGCATCCTTTCCAGGACAACCGACAACACCATGTTAGAACCTAAGTCCGTATTAAAATAATAAATAAAACAAAAAACTTTCATTAGGTTTATCAATCAGTCTTGTACAATGTTAAGTGCACAAAACCTTTTGAAAATGGAAGGCCACATGTGGTCCCCACCTTGCTAAAGTAAGAACCACAACATGGACGCCAACAACCCAATTAAAGCAAAATTACAATTTTTAAAATAAAATAAAACAAAATAAATTATTTTGGTGAATGAAGCGTAAAACCGCATGAATGTATTAAACGAAAACATTTTTATTCTCTCTATATTCCAATCAAATTCTTGACAATATACGATGAATAGTGCACATTCACAAATATTAAACATGAACACCATTTTATGAAAATAATAATACTCAATACTTGTCATATTACAAGGGCTAATATGTGGTCCATGCTGGTTCTCCTTTGCATGATCTTGAAAAAAAAAAATCCACAGTTAGATTTTAATAATTTAGTATATTTCAGACACATTACTTGGCAGCATTAGGCCAGACAGTAGCAGTAAAATAGTAACGCAACAGTAGAAGGCATACAAATCAAAGGGCCAAACAATTAAGGATAACTACTGAAACTACCATTAAAACAGAAAAATCTGTTATCTAAAGGCCACACATAGCTAAACTAAACTCTGCAGGAACAGGGCAGACAAAAGCAGGTAAATGTAAACACCATAGTAAAAGGTCTACACCAAGTTCGCCTAACCCTGCAGGATAGGCAGCATCATAATTTAATGTTAAAATTGGAGAATAAAGAGTAATTAGAAATACATGTTCAGGACAGACAGATGCAGCATCAACTAGATGGAATTTTGAAATGGTTGAGCATAAGGTCTACACATAACTTGGCACAACTCAGTAGGAAATGCATAATCAACATTTAAATATAATGATGTAGTGTAAGGACTAAACAAAAATCAGCCTGATCAGCAAATTCAATAGCAGCATCAACAGGATGGAAGATGGAAAATGTCTAGTAAAAGGCCTAAACATTGCTCCGAATAACATATCAGGACAGTCAGCAGCACGTTCAAAGTTGGCAGCAGCAATGAGTACTGCTGAATGGGAAACCAACAGGCCATGGGAAGCCCATAAATTAAATATGACATGTCAGTCAGCAGCACGTTCAAAGTTGGCAGCAGCAATTTGTAATGCCGAATGGCAAACCAACAGGCCATGGGAAGCCCATAAATGAAATATGACATGTCAGTCAGCAGCACGTTCAAAGTTGACAGCAGCAATGTGTACTGCTGAATGGGAAACCAACAGGCCATGGTAAGCCCATAACTTAAAAAAAATGCAACTCTGACAGCAGCAGGTATTCAGTGTGCTGAGGAAATTTGATGACATGCATGATAATAAAAAAATTTGGCATTCTAGAATGATTATTTTGATTATATTAAGATTTTGCTTCATAAATAAAAATTTATAATATATAAATAAGTAAATATATAAATAAATATTAAAAAAATAAATAAAAAACAACGTAGTTTTGGAGGGAGAGACAAGGAGAGGGATGGACAAGGGACCCTTCAACGGCCTGAACCGACAGCGGGGGCCAAGAAGTCACTGCCGATCCAGGACTCGTTCATTTTAATGAATGTAAGTCTGTCCACTGAGTCTGTGGACAGACGGGTCCGCTTGTCCGTGACCACCCCACCTGCCGCGCTAAATGTCCGCTCAGACAGTATGCTGGAGGGGGGGCAAGATAGTAACTCCAGCGCATACAGAGCGAGCTCGCAGCAGGTGTCCAGCCTGGCAACCCAGTACTCTATGGGGTCATCGGTGCTCATGCTGTCGGAAGCACCAACGGACCCCATGTAGTCTGCCACCATGCGGGCCAGCCGCTGGTGGTGACTGCTGCTGCTTCTGCTGCTACTGGGTCGCGCAGACTGGTAGAACGACCGCATCTCACCCATAAGGTCACCTGCTCGGCTGGTGCTGCTGGGGCCAGCCACCTGCTGGGTGAGATGGGCGGGGAGAACTAGAGCGTGAGGCCGAGGGTTGGCCTGCTCCAGACGCTTGATCAGACAGGCCCGCAGTTGATACATACGGGCCTGTCTACGGCTGGCTGGGATGAACTGCTCCAGTTTCCCCTTGCAGCGAGGGTCTAAAAGGGTGGCCAACCAATAATCTTCCCTCTCCTTTATTCTCTTGATCCGGGGGTCCCTCCGGAGGCATCGCAGCATGTGGGCAGCCATAGGGAAGAGGACAGCCCGCTGTGACTGTTTATGGCTGCCCAGGACCATGACTTCTTGGTCCTCCTGCTGCTGTTGCTGCTGCTCCCGTTCGGAGCTGCCCCACCCCCGGACTAACGGTGCCCCCAACACCGTCTCTCCCTCCTGACCAGGCCCAGACTGCTGGACGTCTACAAATTCTTCCTCCTCCTCCTCCTCGTCTTGGGCCTGGTCTTGTTGGAGCATTGCTGCCTCCTCTTGCTCCAACAAGGCACTCTCCCCAGCCTCGAGCAGGCGATCTAGTGTCCTGTCCAGCAGGAACACTAAGGGGAGCACGTCGTTGAGGCCGACATGCTCCCCGCTGACCATCTTGGTCGCACCGCGTCACACTGTCCACAATCAGCCTGTGAGGTGGCAGGCTGTTGTCCTGCTGTAGTTTGGACAGGGACGCGGCAGCAGTTGGGGAGCATCTAAAGTGGCTGGCAATCCTCCGTACCCATGGCACAATGTCACTCAACCCTTCGTATGTTCGGAAGAATTTCTGCACAACTAGGTTGAGGACATGTGCCATGCAGGGCACGTGTGTCAGACTGCCAGCTTGGAGGGCGGCGAGGAGGTTGCTGCCGTTGTCACAGACAACCATACCTGCCTGGAGCCTTCGGGGTGTCAGCAACTTCTGGACCTGATCCTGTAGTGTGGCCAGAACGTCAGGTCCAGTGTGTCTCCATTCAACTAAGCTCACAAGCTGGAGCACGGTCTGGCAGCGGACGTGCACCACACTCGCGTAGCTACGGGGACGCTTGATGGGGGGCTCAGCAGCGGTGGAGACAGTGGCTTGTGGGGGGAGAGCAGCAGTTCTCCCCTGGACACCCCGAGGCGGCACCACAAACTCAGATACCGCCGTTCCCTCCCCGGCGCCTCGGAGGGAAACCCAATGGGCAGTAAAAATGATATAGCGTCCCTGTCCATGCCTGCTGGTCCAAGCATCCATTGTCAGATGCACCCTGTCACTGACAGCATGATCCAGCGACAGGGATACCTTCTGCACAATGTGCTGGTGTAGGGCAGGGACGCCAGTCCTGGCAAAGAAATGGCGGCTGGGGACACGCCATCTGGGTTGTGCCTGCTCCAACATCTGCCGGAATGGATTGCTGTCCACAAGATTGAAGGGCAGCAGATGTTGGGCGATAACCCTTGCCAGGAGCCCATTGAGTGAACACACTTGTCGGTCCCCGGGGGCATAGGGCACGGTGCGTTCGAAAAGGTCAGCAACCGTGGGCTGGCGCCGGACGGCAGTGGAGGACATAGAGGAGGGTGCGGTGGAGGCAGAGGTCTGGCTGCCGGTACCAGTACCTCTAGGAGAGGGAGCGGGGGAGTGGGAACGCCTTGTTGGAAGTGGTTGGGGTGGCTGCAGAACAGTGGCAGGAGCTGCTGTCCCCTGCACACTGCTGGTGGCGCCACTGCTATGACCACCCCGCATCTGTTCCCACTCCCGCCAGTGGTTGACTCGTAAGTGCTGGGTGAGGGCAGTGGTACCCAGCCGAGCCGCAGACCTCCCTCTCCTCACCCTGGCATGGCACAGATTACAAATGCCAATTGTGGCATCATCTACTGCCAGGGTGAAGTAAGCCCAAACAGGCGACTTACGTACCACCCTCCTGTCAGATGGGGCGGTGCTGACTTGCGCCTGCTCGGGCTCGATGCGGACAGGTGGATCTGGCTGCTGCTGCCTCCTCCTACTGCCATTACCAGTGGAGCCCCTGACGCTGGGCTCACTGGCAACCTGTCGCACCATTTGCCTCTGGTGCCTACCTTCCTCCTCATCAGTGCTGCTGATTCCTGACAAGGGAGGTGGCACCCATTCTCTGTCACCCTCCTCTTCGTCTCCCGATATGTCAGACACAGGGCCAACCAGTGGTGGACTGAGGGGAACAGCAGAAGTGGGGCCCCTGACCTGGCTCCTCTGTCCCCTCGCTGACGCCTGGGTCTGACTAGGTGTAGGGTTTCGCTGGCTGAAACCGCCCGCACCTGTTGGAAGGGATGTCACTGGGGTACATACAGGTGGTACCCCCTTCATCTCCTCCTCCATCCCTTCCATAAGGTCCTGACCCTCAGGACTGAAGTGCAAATCAGCCTCCTGCATTACCTCCCCCAAGGTGTCCCTCTCACTGTCGCTGTCAAACAGGAGCAGGGACGATTCTTGGGGGCTGGGGGTTGGTCCTACAGGAGACGAAGTGCAGCTGCTGCTCGGAGCCGGGGCAGAGGACTCTGTGGTAGAGTTGAGCGAACACCTGGATGTTCGGGTTCGAGAAGTTCGGCCGAACATCCCGGAAATGTTCGGGTTCGGGATCCGAACCCGATCCGAACTTCGTCCCGAACCCGAACCCCATTGAAGTCAATGGGGACCCGAACTTTTCGGCACTAAAACGGCTGTAAAACAGCCCAGGAAAGGGCTAGAGGGCTGCAAAAGGCAGCAACATGTAGGTAAATCCCCTGCAAACAAATGTGGATAGGGAAATTAATTAAAATAAAAATTAAATAAATAAAAATTAACCAAAATCAATTGGAGAGAGGTTCCATAGCAGAGAATCTGGCTTCCCGTCACCCACCACTGGAACAGTCCATTCTCAGATATTTTGGCCCCGGCACCCAGGCAGAGGAGAGAGGTCCCGTAACAGACAATCTGGCTTCATGTCAGCAGAGAATCAGTCTTCATGTCATAGCAGAGAATCAGGCTTCACGTCACCCACCACTGTAAGAGTCCATTTTCATAAATTTAGGCCCAGCACCCAGGCAGAGGAGAGAGGTCCCGTAACAGAGGATCTGGCTTCATGTCAGCAGAGAATCAGTCTGCATGTCATAGCAGAGAATCTGGCTTCACGTCAGCCACCACTGCAACAGTCCATTGTCATAAATTTAGGCCCAGCACCCAGGCAGAGGAGAGAGGTCCCGTAACAGAGGATCTGGCTTCATGTCAGCAGAGAATCAGTCTGCATGTCATAGCAGAGAATCAGGCTTCACGTCAGCCACCACTGCAACAGTCCATTGTCATAAATTTAGGCCCAGCACCCAGGCAGAGGAGAGAGGTCCCGTAACAGACAATCTGGCTTCATGTCAGCAGAGAATTAGTCTGCATGTCATAGCAGAGAATGAGGCTTCACGTCAGCCACCACTGCAACAGTCCATTGGCATATATTTAGGCCCAGCACACAGGCAGAGGAGAGAGGTCCCGTAACAGACAATCTGGCTTCATGTCAGCAGAGAATCAGTCTGCATGTCATAGCAGAGAATGAGGCTTCACGTCACCCACCACTGCAACAGTCCATTGGCATATATTTAGGCCTAGCACACAGGCAGAGCAGAGAGGTCCCGTAACAGACAATCTGGCTTCATGACAGCAGAGAATCAGTCTGCATGTCATAGCAGAGAATGAGGCTTCACGTCACCCACCACTGCAACAGTCCATTGGCATATATTTAGGCCTAGCACACAGGCAGAGCAGAGAGGTCCCGTAACAGCCAATCTGGCTTCATGACAGCAGAGAATCAGTCTGCATGTCATAGCAGAGAATGAGGCTTCACGTCACCCACCACTGCAACAGTCCATTGGCATATATTTAGGCCTAGCACACAGGCAGAGCAGAGAGGTCCCGTAACAGACAATCTGGCTTCATGACAGCAGAGAATCAGTCTGCATGTCATAGCAGAGAATGAGGCTTCACGTCACCCACCACTGCAACAGTCCATTGGCATATATTTAGGCCTAGCACACAGGCAGAGCAGAGAGGTCCCGTAACAGACAATCTGGCTTCATGTCAGCAGAGAATCAGTCTGCATGTCATAGCAGAGAATGAGGCTTCACGTCACCCACCACTGCAACAGTCCATTGGCATATATTTAGGCCTAGCACACAGGCAGAGCAGAGAGGTCCCGTAACAGACGATCTGGCTTCATGTCAGCAGAGAATCAGTCTGCATGTCATAGCAGAGAATGAGGCTTCACGTCACCCACCACTGCAACAGTCCATTGGCATATATTTAGGCCTAGCACACAGGCAGAGCAGAGAGGTCCCGTAACAGACAATCTGGCTTCATGTCAGCAGAGAATCAGTCTGCATGTCATAGCAGAGAATGAGGCTTCACGTCACCCACCACTGCAACAGTCCATTGGCATATATTTAGGCTTAGCACACAGGCAGAGCAGAGAGGTCCCGTAACAGACAATCTGGCTTCATGTCAGCAGAGAATCAGTCTGCATGTCATAGCAGAGAATGAGGCTTCACGTCACCCACCACTGCAACAGTCCATTGGCATATATTTAGGCCTAGCACACAGGCAGAGCAGAGAGGTCCCGTAACAGACGATCTGGCTTCATGTCAGCAGAGAATCAGTCTGCATGTCATAGCAGAGAATGAGGCTTCACGTCACCCACCACTGCAACAGTCCATTGGCATATATTTAGGCCTAGCACACAGGCAGAGCAGAGAGGTCCCGTAACAGACGATCTGGCTTCATGTCAGCAGAGAATCAGTCTGCATGTCATAGCAGAGAATGAGGCTTCACGTCACCCACCACTGCAACAGTCCATTTTCATAAATTTAGGCCCAGCACCCAGGCAGAGGAGAGAGGTCCCGTAACAGAGGATCTGGCTTCATGTCAGCAGAGAATCAGTCTGCATGTCATAGCAGAGAATCAGGCTTCACGTCAGCCACCACTGCAACAGTCCATTGTCATAAATTTAGGCCCAGCACCCAGGCAGAGGAGAGAGGTCCCGTAACAGACAATCTGGCTTCATGTCAGCAGAGAATTAGTCTGCATGTCATAGCAGAGAATCAGGCTTCATGTCAGCCACCACTGCAACAGTCCATTGGCATATATTTAGGCCTAGCACACAGGCAGAGGAGAGGTTCATTCAACTTTGGGTAGCCTCGCAATATAATGGTAAAATGAAAATAAAAATAGGATTGAATGAGGAAGTGCCCTGGAGTCCAATAATATATGGTTATGGGGAGGTAGTTAATGTCTAATCTGGACAAGGGACGGACAGGTCCTGTGGGATCCATGCCTGGTTCATTTTTATGAACGTCAGCTTGTCCACATTGGCTGTAGACAGGCGGCTGCGTTTGTCTGTAATGACGCCCCCTGCCGTGCTGAATACACGTTCAGACAAAACGCTGGCTGCCGGGCAGGCCAGCACCTCCAAGGCATAAAAGGCTAGCTCTGGCCACGTGGACAATTTAGAGACCCAGAAGTTGAATGGGGCCGAACCATCAGTCAGTACGTGGAGGGGTGTGCACACGTACTGTTCCACCATGTTAGTGAAATGTTGCCTCCTGCTAACACGTTGCGTATCAGGTGGTGGTGCAGTTAGCTGTGGCGTGTTGACAAAAGTTTTCCACATCTCTGCCATGCTAACCCTGCCCTCAGAGGAGCTGGCCGTGACACAGCTGCCTTGGCGACCTCTTGCTCCTCCTCTGCCTTGGCCTTGGGCTTCCACTTGTTCCCCTGTGACATTTGGGAATGCTCTCAGTAGCGCGTCTACCAACGTGCGCTTGTACTCGCGCATCTTCCTATCACGCTCCAGTGCAGGAAGTAAGGTGGGCACATTGTCTTTGTAGCGTGGATCCAGCAGGGTGGCAACCCAGTAGTCCGCACAGGTTAAAATGTGGGCAACTCTGCTGTCGTTGCGCAGGCACTGCAGCATGTAGTCGCTCATGTGTGCCAGGCTGCCCAGGGGTAAGGACAAGCTGTCCTCTGTGGGAGGCGTATCGTCATCGTCCTGCCTTTCCCCCCAGCCACGCACCAGTGATGGACCCGAGCTGCGTTGGGTGCCACCCCGCTGTGACCATGCTTCATCCTCATCCTCCTCCACCTCCTCCTCATCCTCGTCCTCCTCGTCCTCCAGTAGTGGGCCCTGGCTGGCCACATTTGTACCTGGCCTCTGCTGTTGCCAAAAACCTCCCTCTGAGTCACTTCGAAGAGACTGGCCTGAAAGTGCTAAAAATGACCCCTCTTCCTCCTCCTCCTCCTCCTCCTCCTCCTGGGCCACCTCCTCTTCCATCATCGCCCTAAGTGTTTTCTCAAGGAGACATAGAAGTGGTATTGTAACGCTGATAACGGTGTCATCGCCACTGGCCATGTTGGTGGAGTACTCGAAACAGCGCAACAGGGCACACAGGTCTCGCATGGAGGCCCAGTCATTGGTGGTGAAGTGGTGCTGTTCTGTAGTGCGACTGACCCGTGCGTGCTGCAGCTGAAACTCCACTATGGCCTGCTGCTGCTCGCACAGTCTGTCCAGCATGTGCAAGGTGGAGTTCCACCTGGTGGGCACGTCGCATATGAGGCGGTGAGCGGGAAGGCCGAAGTTACGCTGTAGCGCAGACAGGCGAGCAGCAGCAGGATGTGAACGCCGGAAGCGCGAACAGACGGCCCGCACTTTATGCAGCAGCTCTGACATGTCGGGGTAGTTGTGAATGAACTTCTGCACCACCAAATTCAGCACATGCGCCAAGCAAGGGATGTGCGTCAAATTGGCTAGTCCCAGAGCTGCAACGAGATTTCGCCCATTATCACACACCACCAGGCCGGGCTTGAGGCTCACCGGCAGCAACCACTCGTCGGTCTGTTGTTCAATACCCCGCCACAACTCCTGTGCGGTGTGGGGCCTGTCCCCCAAACATATGAGTTTCAGAATGGCCTGCTGACGTTTACCCCGGGCTGTGCTGAAGTTGGTGGTGAAGGTGTGTGGCTGACTGGATGAGCAGGTGGAAGAAGAGGAGGAGGAAGCCGAGAAGGAGGAGGTGGCAACAGGAGGCAAAGAATGTTGCCCTGCGATCCTTGGCGGCGGAAGGACGTGCGCCAAACAGCTCTCCGCCTGGGGCCCAGCTGCCACTACATTTACCCAGTGTGCAGTTAGGGAGATATAGCGTCCCTGGCCGTGCTTACTGGTCCACGTATCTGTGGTTAGGTGGACCTTGCTACAGATGGCGTTGCGCAGTGCACACTTGATTTTATCGGATACTTGGTTGTGCAGGGAAGGCACGGCTCTCTTGGAGAAGTAGTGCCGGCTGGGAACAACATACTGTGGGACAGCAAGCGACATGAGCTGTTTGAAGCTGTCTGTGTCCACCAGCCTAAATGACAGCATTTCATAGGCCAGTAGTTTAGAAATGCTGGCATTCAGGGCCAGGGATCGAGGGTGGCTAGGTGGGAATTTACGCTTTCTATCAAATGTTTGTGAGATGGAGAGCTGAACGCTGGCGTGTGACATGGTTGAGACGCTTGGTGACGGAGGTGGTGGTGGTGGTGTTGGTGGTACATCCCCTGTTTGCTGGGCGGCAGGTGCCAACGTTCCTCCAGAGGCGGAGGAAGAGGCCGAGGCGGCAGCAGCAGAATAGGCCGAGGCGGCAGCAGCAGAAGAGGTAGCAGGGGGAGCCTGAGTGACTTCCTTGGTTTTAAGGTGTTTACTCCACTGCAGTTCATGCTTTGCATGCAGGTGCCTGGTCATGCAGGTTGTGCTCAGGTTCAGAACGTTAATGCCTCGCTTCAGGCTCTGATGGCACAGCGTGCAAACCACTCGGGTCTTGTCGTCAGCACATTGTTTGAAGAAGTGCCATGCCAGGGAACTCCTTGAAGCTGCCTTTGGGGTGCTCGGTCCCAGATGGCGGCGGTCAGTAGCAGGCGGAGTCTCTTGGCGGCGGGTGTTCTGCTTTTGCCCACTGCTCCCTCTTTTGCTACGCTGTTGGCTCGGTCTCACCACTGCCTCTTCCTCCGAACTGTGAAAGTCAGTGGCACGACCTTCATTCCATGTGGGGTCTAGGACCTCATCGTCCCCTGCATCGTCTTCCACCCAGTCTTGATCCCTGACCTCCTGTTCAGTCTGCACACTGCAGAAAGACGCAGCAGTTGGCACCTGTGTTTCGTCATCATCAGAGACATGCTGAGGTGGTATTCCCATGTCCTCATCATCAGGAAACATAAGTGGTTGTGCGTCAGTGCATTCTATGTCTTTCACCGCTGGGGAAGGGCTAGGTGGATGCCCTTGGGAAACCCTGCCAGCGGAGTCTTCAAACAGCATAAGAGACTGCTGCATAACTTGAGGCTGAGACAGTTTCCCTGGTATGCATGGGGGTGATGTGACAGACTGATGGGGTTGGTTTTCAGGCGCCATCTGTGCGCTTTCTGCAGAAGACTGGGTGGGAGATAATGTGAACGTGCTGGATCCACTGTCGGCCACCCAATTGACTAATGCCTGTACCTGCTCAGGCCTTACCATCCTTAGAACGGCATTGGGCCCCACCATATATCGCTGTAAATTCTGGCGGCTACTGGGACCTGAGGTAGTTGGTACACTAGGACGTGTGGATGTGGCAGAACGGCCACGTCCTCTCCCAGCACCAGAGGGTCCACTAACACCACCACGACCATGTCCACGTCCGCGTCCCTTACTAGATGTTTTTCTCATTGTTATGGTTCACCACAACAACAAATATATTATTTGGCCCAATGTATTGTATTCAAATTCAGCGGGATATAAATTTGAGGCCTAGTATTTAGGCGCTGGGTGACCGGTATGGATTTAGTGACAGAATTAGACTTGGAAATGCACAGAAGCGTGTGTGTGTGAAGTTATTCTGAATGACCCTATGTGCACCTTGAATATTATATACCCTTTTAGGGATAGATTTCAAATAGCTCTGATATAGCAGAAACCACTAAATTATGAAATTGCTAAATTGGGAATTGTATTTCAACCCAGAACAAAAAATGTGCTTTGACGGACACTAAATAACTTTCCCAGCCACAACAGGACAGCGGTAACGAGAGATTTAGCAGGATATAAATTTGAGGCCTAGTATTTAGGCGCTGGGTGACAGGTATGGGTTTAGTGACAGAATTAGACTTGGAAATACACAGTAGCGGGTGTGTGTGAAGTTATTCTGAATGACCCAATGTGCACCTTGAATATTATATACCCTTTTAGGGATAGATTTCAAATAGCTCTGATATAGCAGAAACCACTAAATTATGAAATTGTTAAATTGGGAATTGTATTTAAACCCAGAACAAAAAATGTGCTTTGACGGACACTAAATAACTTTCCCAGCCACAACAGGACAGCGTTAACGAGAGATTTAGCAGGATATAAATTTGAGGCCTAGTATTTAGGCGCTGGGTGACAGGTATGGGTTTAGTGACAGAATTAGACTTGGAAATACACAGTAGCGGGTGTGTGTGAAGTTATTCTGAATGACCCAATGTGCACCTTGAATATTATATACCCTTTTAGGGATAGATTTCAAATAGCTCTGATATAGCAGGAACCACTAAATTATGAAATTGCTAAATTGGGAATTGTATTTCAACCCAGAACAAAAAATGTGCTTTGACGGACACTAAATAACTTTCCCAGCCACAACAGGACAGCGTTAACGAGAGATTTAGCAGGATATAAATTTGAGGCCTAGTATTTAGGCGCTGGGTGACAGGTATGGGTTTAGTGACAGAATTAGACTTAGAAATACACAGTAGCGGGTGTGTGTGAAGTTATTCTGAATGACCCTATGTGCACCTTGAATATTATATACCCTTTTAGGGATAGATTTCAAATAGCTCTGATATAGCAGAAACCACTAAATTATGAAATTGCTAAATTGGGAATTGTATTTCAACCCAGAACAAAAAATGTGCTTTGACGGACACTAAATAACTTTCCCAGCCACAACAGGACAGCGGTAACGAGAGATTTAGCAGGATATAAATTTGAGGCCTAGTATTTAGGCGCTGGGTGACAGGTATGGGTTTAGTGACAGAATTAGACTTGGAAATACACAGTAGCGGGTGTGTGTGAAGTTATTCTGAATGACCCAATGTGCACCTTGAATATTATATACCCTTTTAGGGATAGATTTCAAATAGCTCTGATATAGCAGGAACCACTAAATTATGAAATTGCTAAATTGGGAATTGTATTTCAACCCAGAACAAAAAATGTGCTTTGACGGACACTAAATAACTTTCCCAGCCACAACAGGACAGCGTTAACGAGAGATTTAGCAGGATATAAATTTGAGGCCTAGTATTTAGGCGCTGGGTGACAGGTATGGGTTTAGTGACAGAATTAGACTTGGAAATACACAGTAGCGGGTGTGTGTGAAGTTATTCTGAATGACCCAATGTGCACCTTGAATATTATATACCCTTTTAGGGATAGATTTCAAATAGCTCTGATATAGCAGGAACCACTAAATTATGAAATTGCTAAATTGGGAATTGTATTTCAACCCAGAACAAAAAATGTGCTTTGACGGACACTAAATAACTTTCCCAGCCACAACAGGACAGCGTTAACGAGAGATTTAGCGGGATATAAATTTGAGGCCTAGTATTTAGGCGCTGGGTGACAGGTATGGGTTTAGTGACAGAATTAGACTTAGAAATACACAGTAGCGGGTGTGTGTGAAGTTATTCTGAATGACCCAATGTGCACCTTGAATATTATATACCCTTTTAGGGATAGATTTCAAATAGCTCTGATATAGCAGAAACCACTAAATTATGAAATTGCTAAATTGGGAATTGTATTTCAACCCAGAACAAAAAATGTGCTTTGACGGACACTAAATAACTTTCCCAGCCACAACAGGACAGCGGTAACGAGAGATTTAGCAGGATATAAATTTGAGGCCTAGTATTTAGGCGCTGGGTGACAGGTATGGGTTTAGTGACAGAATTAGACTTGGAAATACACAGTAGCGGGTGTGTGTGAAGTTATTCTGAATGACCCAATGTGCACCTTGAATATTATATACCCTTTTAGGGATAGATTTCAAATAGCTCTGATATAGCAGGAACCACTAAATTATGAAATTGCTAAATTGGGAATTGTATTTCAACCCAGAACAAAAAATGTGCTTTGACGGACACTAAATAACTTTCCCAGCCACAACAGGACAGCGGTAACGAGAGATTTAGCAGGATATAAATTTGAGGCCTAGTATTTAGGCGCTGGGTGACAGGTATGGGTTTAGTGACAGAATTAGACTTGGAAATACACAGTAGCGGGTGTGTGTGAAGTTATTCTGAATGACCCAATGTGCACCTTGAATATTATATACCCTTTTAGGGATAGATTTCAAATAGCTCTGATATAGCAGGAACCACTAAATTATGAAATTGCTAAATTGGAAATTGTACTTCAACCCAGAACAAAAAATGTGCTTTGACGGACACTAAATAACTTTCCCAGCCACAACAGGACAGCGGTAACGAGAGATTTAGCGGGATATAAATTTGAGGCCTAGTATTTAGGCGCTGGGTGACCGGTATGGATTTAGTGACAGAATTAGACTGGGATATGGCCAAAAAATAACCACACTATTGCTGGTTAAATGCACTTGGTGACGGGCGCAGCTTGCCCCTGATTTAGTATATGGCCAAAAAATGAACAGACTATTGCTGGTTAAATGCACTTGGTGTCACAGCTTGACGCACCACACTACTGAGGGTTAAATGCACTTGGTGATGGGCGCAGCTTGCCCCTGATGTAGTATATGGCCAAAAAATGAACAGACTATTGCTGGTTAAATGCACTTGGTGTGACAGCTTCACCCTGATGTAGGCTTTAGCCAAAAAACAACCACACCATTGAGGGTTAAATGCACTTGGTGACAGGCGCAGCTTGCCCCTGATTTAGTATATGGCCAAAAAAATGAACAGACTATTGCTGGTTAAATGCACTTGGTGTGACAGCTTCACCCTGATGTAGGCTTTAGCCAAAAAACAACCACACCATTGAGGGTTAAATGCACTTGGTCGCAGCTTGGATGCACTTGGTCGCAGCACCGCACAAGACACAAAATGGCCGCCGATCACCCCAGAAAAAAGTGACTGACAAACGGTCTGGGCAGCCTAAAAACAGTGAGTGAGCATTTGAATTTCAGCAGCTCAATGATGCACAGCTGCAGATCGATCGATTAATCAAGTGAAGTCCTTTGGAGGAGTTAATCTGCCTAATCTCGCCCTACTGTCGCATCCGCAACCTCTCCCTACGCTAATCAGAGCAGAGTGACGGGCGGCGCTATGTGACTCCAGCTTAAATAGAGGCTGGGTCACATGGTGCTCTGGCCAATCACAGCCATGCCAATAGTAGGCATGGCTGTGACGGCCTCTTGGGGCAAGTAGTATGACGCTTGTTGATTGGCTGCTTTGCAGCCTTTCAAAAAGCGCCAAGAAAGCGTCACAAAAGTGCCAAGAAAGCGACGAACACCGAACCCGAACCCGGACTTTTACGAAAATGTCCGGGTTCGGGTCCGTGTCACGGACACCCCAAAATTCGGTACGAACCCGAACTATACAGTTCGAGTTCGCTCATCCCTACTCTGTGGCACTGGCTTGCGCCACAAGAGACACAACTTCCTCGGCATCCTGAGAGGAAATTCTCCTGCTGCCAGTGGCAAAAAAATCACGAATAAGGCGGACGCCCCTGACACCTGTGTCCGCACCTCGGTGGGTAGAGGAGCGGCCCCGTGCTGGCAGCTGTCCAGCACTGGGACCAACTACTCTCCTACCCCTGCTGCTCGATCGTGAAGACCTCATTATTATTTTTTATTTATTTATACAAAAATTAAATTATATGATTTGATTTAGGGAAAAAGTTTATTGGGATGGGGACTGTCGCACAATAAAGAAAACCAAATTTATATATGGTAAATCAACGTAAATATATATTTTATTTTAAACTAACAAAGGACGTAGACACTGACAATACACCGAATAACCAGTAAAAGAAAAAAACTAATAAACTTTTTTTGTCTTTTTTTTTTTTTTAACTAACAAAGGACGTAGACACTGACGCGGACAAAAAACACGGAATAACCAGAAAAAGAAAAACACTAAAACTAATAAACTTTTTTTTGTCTTTTTTTTTTATCTAGCAAAGGACGTAGACACTGACGCGGACAAAAAACATGGAATAACCAGAAAAAGAAAAACACTAAAACTAATAAACTTTTTTTTGTCTTTTTTTTTTATCTCACAAAGGACGTAGACACTGACGCGGACAAAAAACACGGAATAACCAGAAAAAGAAAAACACTAAAACTAATAAACTTTTTCTTGTCTTTTTTTTTTTTTTAATCTAACAAAGGACGTAGACACTGATGAGGACAAAAAACTCTGAATAACCAGTAAAAGAAAAACACTAAAACTAATGAACTTTTTTTTGTCTTTTTTTTTTTTTAACTAACAAAGGACGTAGACACTGACACGACACAAACTAAACAGTAATAAACGAAAACTAATAAACTTATTTTTTTTTTATTACAAACACTATACTAAACTAGAAAAAAAAAAAAAAACTAAAGCCTACACTATAACTAACCTACACCCTTCACTAGAAATCAGCTAACTAATCTATTCACTAACCTAAATAAATAATTATATTTCTCCTAACTATGCCCTACACTGCACCCTGCACTAGAAACTATCAGCTTATCTATTCACTAACCTAAATAAATGATTATTTTTCTCCTAACTCTGTACCCTAATCTTTATCCTATCAGCTACACTATTACCTAACCTAAATAAATGATTGTTTTTCTCTAACTAGGCCCTACACTGCACCCTGCACTAGAAACTATCGGCTGCACTAATCTATATAAATGATTATTTTTCTCCTAACTCTGTACCCTAGTCTTTAACCTATCAGCTACACTAACCTACCCTATCTAAAACTATCAGATTAATTCGATTTACAATTTGCTTTTAAAAAAGCAAAGCACTGCACAGTTCCAAGATCCTCTCTCAATCACCACCACATGAAACTGCACAAAATGGCTGCCGTGACAAAATCTTATATAGTAATGGGGTGGGCAACTTTCTGATTGGTTGCTAGGGATGTTGCTAACCTGTTGGACTCCTTCTCATTGGCCCACAATCTAAAATGAGGGAGGGATTTGTGTCCTCACAAAGTGCCGATATTCGCATCTGGGGCCTTTGCAGCATTTGTCAGTGTGAAATACAAGCT